>NC_053160.1:65201474-66401474 GCF_016835505.1 Polypterus senegalus | reverse complement strand
TTGCTCTCTTTAACCTCCCTTTCTTTCTTTCTTTCTTTCTTTCTTTCTTTCTTTCTTTCTTTCTTTCTTTCTTTCTTTCTTTCTTTCTTTCTTTCTTTCTTTCCTGTCCCGTCCTGTCCTGTCTTGTGCAGGCTCCCCATATACTACTACTCTTAACTGGGCACATGTTTGAACGTGCCATGCTCTGACTGGCCTGACTGGCACACACACTTGCATGTGCGTTCACAATCAGCCAGGCTCCCCCAGTCATCCTCAGAGTAAAACACATTTGCACTTCCACCCGTGCCCAATTGAAACCTGGACATTCAGAGCATGATCATTTATTTAAAAATGAGCCACAGACCCAGTATACCACAGTGCCAAGTAATAATACCTGCATGCTCAGACACTGGCACGTTACACTGTCAGAACGCAGAGAACAGGAACTACTATGCCACAAATGATTTTGTACTCTCAAGCAGGTGAAAGCAGGTGGGGGGTCTTGATGTGTCAGGTGGGGAACTGCTCTGCCAACCAATAATGTTCTGCAGTTTCGTGACTGCATATGTATGAGGCTGATTAGCATGCTCATGTATACATATTTACAAGGCAATTGTGCTTTTTTTTTAATCATTTTTCTGTTTTTTTTTTGGGGTGCCTTTGTTTTCATGCTGAAATCCACAGAAAGTTTTACGTATAAATGAGACCCCATGTCTGGTTCTGCTCCTTTATGATTCTTTACACCTTTTTGACCATTTTATGTGCACTTTATCAGTGCAACCCTAGCTCATTTGTGGCATTAAGGTTATATTATCAGGTAAGTAAGGACCAGCCACTTAGGATACCTCAGGCATGGTATTATTCTGCGACCACAGTTCTCAGTACTGTTAAACTTGAACACTGAGTGGGCTGGAGGAGTCACGCTTGTACTAGCGGGTCAGATACACCTGAGCCTAGCCTTAAAATGGTCCCACATCAATCACCTAATATAAGAATTTAACGTGAGTCTGCTTCAAATAGGAGATGAGCCACACTTTAGTGAGTGTATCAGAGATAGAGGCTTGCCATTGGGAATGCAGACAATAGTTTCAATATGCATCTTTTTATTAGTTTTAAAAAACAAGTGTAGACAGGAATATTAGAGTCACAGAGGAAAGAACTTCAGTACGAGAACAGGACCTCATAGAATTAATCAGTGGCTGGTATGTTAAAACTCTAGATTTAGTATTCTGTAAAGATCATGATAGAATTCGGGGGTAAAGGTCCCTGAGCCGTTAGAATCTAGCAAATATAATATGAAACAACCTAATACACGTCAGAGTGTTTGGCAGACTGGCCGTTCAAAAACTTTAATGGGCAAATGCTGAGAAAATATTGCAGATCTAAAAAAGGAAACTAAAATAAGCTTAAATATGTTGAATGAGCTGAGGAGAAGTGAAGGAGGCTTTAAAGTATTTTATGTACAATGCAGAACAAGTTAATCTAAAAATTTAAAAGCTGTAAGAGATAAAAGTGAACTTTGCAATGGATAAATAATGAGCTAGAAAAGATTGCCCAAAGAAAAGAAAACAACTGTATAAGACGTAGAAGACAACTAACTCCAAACATAGGCATGGGCCTATGAGAGCTTAGAAGCAACTGTTAAAATGGACATTAGGAATTCTAAAAGGCAATTAGAAGGAAATATGGTGCAAAAGGTAAAATATGATTCAAAGATATTCTTTTACTTTTTAGTGGTAAAAGAACAATCAAGGAAGAAGTGAAGTGTTACAGGAATGTTAAGGGCGAGCTGAAATTTACTGACCGCGAAATAGCAAATACTCGAAATTTTTTAGAAGTTGTTGTAATAACCTCCCAGCAGTTACAGGGAATATCAAGGAGGTACATAGTGATTAGATGCTTAATTTAACATGCCTCACATCAAATAAATCACTGAAGCCAACTCCTGATTGGCCTGATCCAGGCAGCTATAGGCCAGGAAGTTTACCATGCATCATGGGTAAACAAATAGAAGGAAGCATTAGGGAAAAGCACTGAGCAGCAAAAGGCAATGACAGGAGTGTTAGTGAGCAGTCAGCATGGCTTTAAACAGGAGAGATGGTGTGTTACTCACATACTGGGATTCTAGGAGTAAACAACAAAAGTGTTATGATATTACTTATGCCAAAATGTTTTGATAAGGTCACACATGAGAGGTTAGAGATTAAAATAAGTGACGTGGGAATTCAAGGTGCAGTGTGCAGATGGGTGCAGAACTGGTTTAAACCTGGAAGCAAATATTTATGGTATCAAGAAACTGGGTGGAATTCAGGCTTGGGCAGATTTGTGACAGATGAAATAAATGGGGAAATAAATACAAGGAATTATATGTAGGAAATATGAATGTTAGATTTAAAAACACAACGGCAGGTCTGAAACTTGTGCTCCTATGAGAATGAAATAAGAGTCTTAGTGGATGTTAAGTCAATATGCTTTATTGTCTGCTTATTCCTGTTAATTAAATTAAGAAGTCTAAGGTGCTTGTTACTGCTCAGAATGAGATGGTGTTGAGGTTCCACCGTGTTTGGTTGGCCCTGAGTCTCTTTAACCTTTAAAAGGTTGTTCTGGGAATTCAGTGTGCAACATCCGGAACCTTGGCGTGTAACAGGAAATGTGGGGAAGCTATTATTAGCTATTATTCAAATCTCTTTTGTAAGTCACACTCCATTGTCATTTCTGTCTTTCTTTAGCCTTTGCGCCTTATTTTGTGCATTCCTCACTGTGTTTCTCGAGCACTAGTTAGTTTTTGAGTACACCAATTGTTCATTTATTTTCATTGCCCCATTTTTCAACACAGTGGTGTTATTTTCTGAGCTCTTTAAGTGTTACAGTATTTTATTCAGCCATACCGGGGCATCTGACTCCAGCCTTGGAGGGCCACAGTGGCTGCAGATTTTCATTCTAACCCTTTTCCTAATCAGCGAGCAGTTTTCATTGCTAATTAACTCCTTTTCCCTTCATTTTAATAGCCCTATTTTGAAGGATTCAGCCCTCTGAATTGATTATTTTTTTCACTGAATGGCAGCCAAACAGAAATGAAATATGAAACGAGCCAACAGATGACCAGCTAAATCAAGGCTTCAAACTCCAATCACTTTCTTAATTAAAAGCAGACTCATGTTGTTAATCTAAACCCGTTATTTAATTCCATGGCTTGTTGCTTCCACAGAAGATGTTTCCAAAACTGTTTTTCTGTTTCTGTTTTTCTAAGAACACCATCAAACTGGTTTGGTGACCTGAGAAGATCAGCCTTACTGAGACCTTCATCTTTCTTTATTTTCAGATGTTGTGTGATGAGCACAGGTGAGCTTGTCATGTGGAGGCTCATTTTGTGTCTAATTATTGTTTGGCTTCCAATTAAGGAAAAGGAAACAACTAAAGAGTCTGATTCGAGTTAATCTAAACCATTTAATTAAAACAATTTAAGTAGCACCAAAAACTGGTCACTAATTAAGAAGATGGTTAGAATGAAAACCTGCAGCCACTGCGGCTCTACAGGACCAGAGCCGGACACTCCTGGACTATACTGTTCAGCACCCGGGTGTAGTATGAATTTACACTGTGCACTGTTATTTTGAAATCAACAAATATTTACTGTTGAATTTCAATAAGATGCTGCAGATGTTCTACCAGACGGTTGTGGCGAGTGCCCTCTTCTATGTGGTGGTGTGCTGGGGAGGCAGCAATAAGATGAAGGACGCCTCACACCTGGACAAACTTGTTAGGAAGGCAGGCTCTATTGTAGGAATGAAGCTGGACAGTTTGACATCTGTGGCAGAGTGATGGGCACTGAGCAGACTCCTGTCAGTCATGGAGAATCCACTGCATCCACTGAACAGGATCACCTCCAGACAGAGGAGCAGCTTCAGCGACAGACTGTTGTTACTGTCCTGCTCCACTGACAGACTGAGGAGATTGTTCCTCCCCAACACTATGCGACTCTTCAATTCCACCCGAGGGGGTAAACTTTAATATTATTCAAAGTTATTGTCTGTTTTTACATGCATTTTATAACTCTTTAATTTTAAATATATATATATATTTTTTTTTTGTGTCAGTATACTGCTGCTGGATTATGTGAATTTCCCCTTGGGATTAATAAAGTATCTATCTATCTATCTATCTATCTATCTATCTATCTATCTATCTATCTATCTATCTATCTATCTATTTTTCAGTAGTTGTAATTAAGCTGGCTGCATTGTAATCTGCTGATCTATACTAATAAAAAGCAAAGCCCTCACTGACTGACTCACTCACTCACTCACTCACTCATCACTAATTCTCCAACTTCCCGTGTAGGTAGAAGGCTGAAATTTGGCAGGCTTATTCCTTACAGCTTACTTACAAAAGTTGGGCAGGTTTCATTTCGAAATTCTATGCGTAACGGTCATAACTGGAACCTATTTTTCTCCATATACTGTAATGGACGTTAGCCCGATGGCAATGGGGGGGCGGAACTGCGTGTGACATCATCACGCCTCCCACATAATCACGTGAACTGACTGTGACCACAGTACGTAGAAAAGAAGGAAGAGTCCCCAAAGAGCGCTGAAGAAAAACGCTGAATACTTTATTCGCGAGATACAAGTTTAATGAGAAGACACAAGGTATAAACGAGACTTTGGATCACTTTGTAACGGAGTTAAAATTGCTGTAGCGAGAAACTTTTAAGTGCCGGGTCTTAGCTAACATTAAATAACACCGTGGACATCGCGAGATCGCATGAGATAGCACAGGCACAGCTCAGAAGCTTCGATGCATGTACTCCGAGCGGCTCATGTGAACTGACTATGAACGCAGTATGCAGAGAAAGCAAGACCTCTAAAGACCGCGGAGAGTTTTGCTCACGTGAACGTGTCTGCAAAAAGTGCCGTTTCCTGCACTGCAAAAATACTACAAAAGTCGGGCAGCTGGCGCACGCACGGGCATGCATAGTTGTGCCGGCCTTTGAGACGCTGACTGCGCTTCTGCCTTAAGTGAAAGTAAACACTTTTAATTTTTTTCCCCCTTCCCATGAGCTATAGCCCAGACAACTGTAAACACGGGATCCCATTTCTAGACCGCAGCAAACTAATATTAATGCGCTTCGCACTTTCTTTTACACGTATACGATTATGAGGTCGTCAGATAGGATTATGAAGACACGCACAGGAGTGGAGGACCGACAGTGCCATCCCGGACAGTTAATGGCAGGGCCGTCTCTCCAGTCTACACGAGACCCACCGTGACCCTCATATCGTCAGCGAAGACCTCTCTCTACACTATATTAAAGAAAATGTCAAGTTTCCTTTCTTTACACTTTTTTTCCTTTTATCCCCAACCAAATCCTTAACACTGCAGAGGACACAAAAATTATTTTCTTTAATTGCTGGTAAGGCACATTACCAGAGGCAGAAATTTGGATGTTCACATAGAAAATGTAATTTCTATACCGCAGCTGTCATGTAGCGCCTTTCAAAAGGGATCAACTACCGAGAGATGATCCATATACATTTTAGCTGCTGTTAGTACTACTTACCTGTTCTGTTACACAGTCTTTAAAATGTAGTTTGAGCACTACTGGAGTGGTTTTGGGTAATGTACCTGTACTTCTTAAAACGTTAATGTTTTACTGTTTAATAACTTATAGACTACATTTTATTATTGTTCCCTTGCACTCAGTGACCAAAGCTATACACATATAGACACAGACATATATATACTGTACACATATATACCTGTGTGTATGTATGTATGTATGTGTGCATATATGATGTAGATAGGTATGTATATATATATATATATATATATATATATATATATATATATACAGGTACAGTAATCCCTCGCTGTATCGCGCTTCGACTTTCGCGGCTTCACTCTATCGAGATTTTTTTTTCATACACGCTTACGTCAATACGCATGCGCTTTATGAGAACTTTTATCTAAGCCCCACAATGGCTCCTAAACGTGCTGCTTTTTCTAAGCTTTCTGAAAATAAAACTAAGCACCAGAGGAATATGCTTACCATCCAGGAGAAGGTGAAACTCTTGGATATGATCAGAGATGGCAAGAAAATCATGGAGGTTGCCCGGCATTACAACTTGAATGAGTCTACTGTTCGCTACACCGTAAAGATGAAAAGAACATCCGTGAAACGCTACTGTCTCTTTCAACAAAGAAGCAAAGCGCATTGTGACAAGTCGTAATAAGTTCATTGTGAAAATGGAGTCTGTCCTAGCAATTTGGATCAGCGACAGCTGCAAGAAAAACATTCCGCTGGATTCGCTGGTCATCCGGAGAAGGCAAGGCAGCTCTATCAGCTTTACGGCGGACGATCCTCAACCAGGACCCTCTTCTGCAACATTTATGGATTTCACGGCGAGCAAGGGTTGGTTTGAAAAGTTCCAAAGGAGGTATCATCTGAAGAGTGTCGTTCTCCACGGAGAAGCTGCCTCTGCTGATCAGCCTGCAGCAGAGGACTACGTGAACAACACGTTCAAAAAAATCCTTGAGGAGGGCAAGTATCATCCAGAACAGGTGTTCAATATGGACAAAACAGGACTTTTCTGGAAAAGAATGCCTTCCCGGACATTCATTTTCAAGGATGAAGCCAAGGTCTGTGGCTTCAAGGCGTATAAAGATCGCGTGACTATAGTTATGTGTGGAAATGCTGAGGGATTTTTGCTCAAGCCTGCCCTTATCTATAAAGCCAAGAACCCTAGAGCCCTGAAGAATAAAAACAAGAACCAGCTGCCAGTGCATTGGATGCACAACAACAAGGGCTGGATCACAAAGCAGCTGTCATCGGACTGGTTTCACGAGTGCTTCATCCCCCAAGTCAAGCTGTAACTCGCGGAGAAGGGACTCGAGTTTAATGTCCTTCTCCTCATGGACAATGCTGGAGGTCATGCGCAAGACCTATCCTACGGCGGTGTGCGGATCGAGTTCCTTTCTCCCAACACCACTTCGCTGATCCAGCCCATGGATCAAGGCGTTATTCGCGCGTTCAAAGCCCTCTACACGCGAAACACCCTGCAGCACCTCGTCGAAGGCATGAACTTTGAGGAGAACTTCTTGCTGAAGGAGTACTGGCGACAGTATACCATCGCAACCTGTCTGAAGAACATCCAGGCTGCATTGAAGGACATAAAGACGGAGACCGTGAAGGCTAGCTGGAAGATGTTGTGGCCAGAAATTGTCCACGACTACAGAGGACTCACCCCAGAGGATATAAGCGACTCGGCAGTGGATAAGGCAGTTAGGCTAGCCCACATGCTGACAGGAGAAGGTTTCGCGGATATGACTCGCGATGACGTGGATGAGCTGCTGGAGACACACTCGGACCCCTTAAATGACGAGGATCTGGTGGAGATGACTAAATCTGCGAGTGAGGAGGAGGAGCAGGAGCAGCCAGAGGTTCCTGGGGGTCAGGAGGAGGAAGTTGGCCTTACACTTGAGCGTCTCTCACAAGTCGTGAGAACTATTAAGGAAGTACAGGACATGATTGGCGAATGGGACCCACAAATGATGCGTGCATTGCACTTCCAGAATGCGCTTGATGGAGCGATCGAACCATACAAAAGCCTCCTCGCGCAAATGAAAAGACAGCGCAAGCAACTGCCTATCACGATGTTTTTTAGCCGCGCACCCAGACACCCACTGCCTACTCCTAGTACTGCTTCAGCAGAAGAAGGCAACGATGCACCTGCTGAAGATACTGAACCACCTTAAGACTCTCCTACTGAGGTCGTGCCTTCATAGGTTAGTGGTTGTGTGTAAGAACGGTGTGTGTGTAATTAATTGTACAGTACAATAATAATATTATATTTGTAACATCTGTCTTATTTTCTCTTATTTTGTGTAATATATTGGGTAATACGCGTGTAATGGTGACTAACAGGTGTTTTTTCATGTCTAGAGGGCTCTAATAATGTTAAAAAACGTATTTAAAAGGTCGTAAACAGGTTTTCTATACTCTAACTGCGAAAATCTTTGATTTATAAATAAAGAATCCTACTTCATTTATCGCGGTAGAGTCTGGAACGGATTAACCGCGATAAACGAGGGTTCACTGTATATGTAGACTCAAACCGATTATAACAGCAGCAATCCAAGCTGTGAGAAAACACTAAAAAGGAGGCGTGTCAGACGTTGTGGTACATTTTCTGATGCAGCTACCGAAAACAACTTTGTGACGCTGCGGCCAAATACACAAAACAATTACTTTGACAATCATGTTATGTTATTTTCAAAATGTTTCCTTTTCTTTTTCTTTACTTTAACACACTACTTCTCCGCTGCGAAGCGCGGGTATTTTGCTAGTCTATACTAATAAAAGGCAAAGCCCTCACTCACTCACTCACTCATCACTAATTCTCCAACTTCCCGTGTAGGTAGAAGGCTGAGAGTGGCAGGCTTATTCCTTACAGCTTACTTACAAAAGTTAAGCAAGTTTCATTTAGAAATTCTACACGTAACGGTCATAACGGTCGATAACGGTCAACAACATCCGCCATGTTGAACTTTCTTATTTACGGCACCATATTCACGAAATTTGGTAGGCGGGTTCCCTGCACTAACCGAAACCGATGTACGTACTTATTTCGATGGTATGATGCCACTGTCGGCTGCCATATTGAACTTTCCAACATCACTAATTCTCCAACTTCCCGTGTAGGTAGAAGGCTGAAATTTGGCAGGCTCATTCCTTACAGCTTACTTACAAAAGTTAAACAGGTTTCATTTTGAAATTCTACGCGTAATGGTCATAACGGTCAACAATGTCCGCCATGTTGAACTTTCTTATTTATGGCCCCATCTTCACGAAATTTAGTAGGCGGCTTCCCTGTGCTAACCGAAACTGATGTACGTACTTATTTTGGTGCTATGACGCCACTGTCGGCCGCCATATTCAACTTTCCAATGTCACTAATTCTCCAACTTCCCGTGTACGTAGAAGGCTGAAATTTGGTATGCTCATTCCTTACAGCTTACTTACAAAAGTTAAGCAGGTTTCATTTTGAAATTCTACGCGTAACGGTCATAACGGTCGACAACGTCCGCCATGTTGAACTTTCTTATTTATGGCCCCATCTCCACGAAATTTGGTAGGCGGCTTCCCTGCGCTAACCAAAACTAATGTACATACTTATTTCGGTGGTATGATGCCATATTGAACTTTCCAATGGTCTTTGTTACTTATGGGCCCATCTTCAAGAAATTTGGTACGTGGGTTCCCAACGCTAACTGAATCCTACTTACGTACATATATACGTCCATAGCTTGCAGCTCGGTCACCGTGTGAGGCAGCGTTGGGTCCCCCATCTCAACGCCTCCCACGTTGTTGGCTGCCTGCCTATATAAGGCCGTCCATCACTCCGGTCTCTACATTCCCTTCCTTGCTTTGCCACGGAATTCACGTCTCCCTGCTGATAACTACAGCCTTTTTATTTAATCCACGGCTTCTCTGCTGTTTTATTGTTCGTTTATTACGATTATAGTTATTGTTTAGGTATTTTAGACTTACGTTACATTGTTCAGGTACCCATTTCCTTTATCATTCCAACCGTACCCCCATTAACATGTCTATCGAGGTGATCACCATTGAACAAAGAACTGTCACTTACCGAGTGGTTTCCATGCCTGGAGATGGCACCTGCCTTTTCCATTCTCTGTGTTACATATTGCACGACCATATCAAGCTCACTCTTGATATCCAGAGGAACATTGTGTCTTATGTATTGAATTACTGGGACAGGTTCAAGGTGTGGACTGATGACAGTACAGGAGATAATTATACTACACAGGAGCACTATAAGAGTGAAATGCTTAAGCCCTTTACCTATGGATCTGCATGTGAGTTGATGGCTGCCACTGAATTGTTCGGTTGTCGCTTTCAAGTGTACCGAAATGGCCAAATATTTTACACCTTTCGACAACTGCCAGTGCCTCTTAAACATTTTAGACTCACAGGTGACGATTTCAGTAGTGGACACTTTGATATTTATGAAAGTTTAAACTCTTAAAAGCTGGATGTGAAGTTATCGATGAAACCGGTTGTATGCTTACAACGCTTGACAGATGCTGAATGTCAATTCAACACAAGTCCTGCAAATACTGTCGTAATTGGAACAAACCATGAAATTCAAATCGATTATGACAGCAGCAATCCAAGCTGTGAGATTTGAAACAAGATTACTGTTCACATGGCCAGCTGTACGTTGCATGCTCAAGAGTAAGCTCAGCGCACAGCTTGGTCATATTACAACCGGAGGGCCGAACTCAAAATGTGGTATACAAAGAGATTCTTAACAAATAATTATTGGTATATTTTCCCTCAGTTTAAAAAGGTTTAATAATAAAAGAAACTGAACAACTAATTTACAAATCCAGACATCATTATTATGAACATGGAGAGAAAGCTAATAAGCTTTTAGCTCAACAAATTCACAAGCAAGAAGTGCGCAACGCAATCTCGGTAATCATCAACACGAACGGAGATAAAATTGTCGAAAACCAAAATATAATGCACACTTTCAGAGACTACTATAAATCCCTATATACTACTGAGTTTAAAGAAGACAATACACAATCTAATACATTTCTAGATACATTACAGATACCACAAATAGACGCTTTTAGTGCGGAGGAACTTGATAAACCTCTGGCATTATCAGAATTACTAGATGCTATAAAGTCACTCCAAGGCGGGAAAGCAGCAGGCCCTGATGGCTACCCTGCAGAATTTTACAAGAAATTTTCCGCTCAGCTAGCTCCCCTCCTATTAGCAACATTTAAAGAAGCCAGAGATAACCAATCTCTTCCACAAACCTTTCGCCAAGCACTAATCACTGTTTTTCCAAAACAAAATAAGGACTTATTACAATGTGTGTCATACAGACCAATTTCACTTCTGAATAACGACGTTAAAATACTCTCTAAAATCATAGCTAGAAGGATGGAGAAAGTGCTCCCTCGGTAATATCACAAGACCAAACTGGATTTATTAGGGGCCGGTACTTATCTTCAAATCTTCGACGCCTGTTTAACGTAATATACTCACCAACTAAATCAAACACCCCAGAAATATTATTATCATTGGATGCAGAAAAGCATTGACATGATTGAATGGAAATACCTTTTACTACATTGGAGAAGTTTGGGTTTGGCCCAACATTTGTGCATGGATTAAATTACTGTATACTAACCCAGAAGCTTCAGTTTGCATCAATAACATTTGCTCAGACTACTTTAAACTAGAGCGTGGCACTAGACAAGGATGCCCTTGTCACCGCTGCTGTTTGCATTGCCATTGAACCACTGGCAATACATTGTCGAAATACTGATCAGATAAAGGGGATTAGCAGAGAAGGACTGGAACAGAAAATCTCATTATATGCAGATGACATGGTACTGTATATATCAGACCCAGAAAATTCTGTGCCTGCAGTCTTAGCAGCACTCACAGAATTTCAAAAGATCTCTGGTCTCAGAATTAATCTGAATAAAAGTGTACTCTTTCCAGTGAATTCTCAAGCATATAATATTAGATTAGATACCCTACCTTTTATCATTGCAGAACAGTTTAAATACCTCGGGGTAAACATCACAAGTAAACATAAAGCTCTTTATCAACAAAATTTCGCTGTCTGCATGGAAAAAAATAAACAAGACTTGCATAGATGGTCAACCCTTCATCTCACACTAGCTGGAAGAATTAACACTGTTAAGATGAATATTCTTCCTAAGCTCCTTTTTATTTCAAAACATCCCAATATACATTAATAAATCATTCTTTAAGCAATTAGATTCAACAATAACCTCATTTATTTGGAATTCAAAACATCCACGCATCAAAAGAGCGACCCTACAAAGACAAAAGGCAGAAGGTGGCATGGCTCTACCTAACTTCCAGTTTTATTACTGGGCAGCAAATATACAGGCGATAAGAACCTGGACACAAATAGAAGAACATACACAGGCTTGGACCGCAATAGAAGTAAAATCCTGCAGTACTTCTTTGTATTCCTTGCTCTGTGCTCCAATAAACACACGCTATCGGCAATACACTAATAACCCAATTGTGCTCCACTCACTTAGAATCTGGAACCAATGTAGAAAGCATTTTAAGACGGAGAAGCTTCTATCTGTGGCACCCTGCAAGAGAACCACCTCTTTCAACCTTCACAAACATATGCAGTTTTAATATCTGGAAAAATTTGGAATTAACTTGCTTAGAGATCTTTATATAGACAACGTCTTTGCATCCTATGAACAATTACATTCCAAATTTAACATTCCAGCTACACATTTCTTTCACTATCTTCAAATCAGGAACTTTGTTAAACAGAACCTTCCAGATTTTCCTCATCTTGCACCCTCATCCATGCTGGAAAAATATTGCTCAATCTCAAGGACTTAGACTCCATCTCTACAATATATAAAATCATTTTACAATCCCTCCTTTCAAAGATCCAAGAGGACACTGGGAAAAAATCTCTCAATTAATATATCAGAAAAGGAGTGGAAAGTAGCAATGCAGAGAATTCACTCGAGCTCCATATGCAAAGCATACAATTATACAACTAAAATTATATATCGAGCACATCTGTCTTGACTAAAACTCTCCAAAATGTTTCCAGGGCATGATCCAACCTGTGAACGTTGCAACCAAGCCCCAGCCTCACTAGGTCACATGTTCTGGGCCTGCACCAAATTAACATTATTCTGGACAAAAATTTTAATTACCTTCAGACAGCCTTGGACTCACAATCCCTCCTAACCCATTAACAGCTGTGTTTGGGGTTCTTCCAGAGGGCTTAAAGTGGAGAAAGACAAACAAATTGTGATTGCATTCACTACACTGTTGGCACGCAGAATTATTCTGATAAACTGGAAGAACCCAAACTCTCCTCTTTAAGTCAGTGGGAAACCGATGTGTTATATTATTTGAAATTGGAAAAATCAAATACTCAGTTAGAGGATCCGTACAGACTTTTTCAAAACATGGCAGGATCTAATCAGTAATATTTTAAAATAAGTTCATAAAGCACAGAGAATTTATTAATTTAGGTATGTTTAAAAGCCTTAAATTTTATGCCGTTTGGCTTGCTCTCTCTCTCAAGGGTGGGGATCGATCTGTACTTAACTCTATTTTTCTTTTTGTAAAAACTTGATTGCTTTGTATAGAGTGCAATAAAATTAATTAATAAAAAAAAATAAAATAAAATAAAAAGGTTTAATTTTCTTCTTAATAAAAATTATAAGGCAGTACTTCACCGCTGCGAAGCGCAGGTATTTTGCTAGTGTAAAATAAAATTAATCACTTTGTACCTGTTGAAGTAGAGTCCCCCTGTAATAATACCAATACATCAGAGTATTAGGCTGGGTCCATTAGACTGACCCTCATAGACTTTTTGCAGTTTTAGGTTTGAAGGTACAGTCCATCTTGAAATGGACTATCAAGTGCAATATATACATGTGTACAGAAAAGAGAAACCAGACACTTCCTGGGATAGACAGCTATGTCTTCTGACAAGGCAATGAACATCTAAATATTTAAACTTGAATGGAGTTGTCTTCATAGAACCTAATCAATGTGATTAATGCTTTCTGTTAAAGCAGCTCACCAGAGCGTAGGCCCACTAATATCACAGGTGAGTTATTATTCAGGGACTGGCATTGAAACTTACAGTAAAGAATGAACAAGGACAGCCAGCTGTGCCATGGCTTACCATAGATCTGGAGTTGGAGACAGGTATTGGGGAAAATTCATCAATCAGGGACTCCACATCCGCCAGGGGCTGTCATAGACAACAAACATGACAGCAATGGCCAAGAAAGGTCTTCAGAGGCTTCACTTTCTGAGGAGCCTGAAGAAGCACAACTCCCATAACAGCTGCTGGTTAACTTCTACAGAGTCTGTCATCACGTACTGCATTACAGCGTAGTGCTCTGAGTGCATCTCTGAGAACATATCATCAAAACAGCTTAGAGAATTAGTGGCGCTCAGCTACCATCACTGGAAGACATTTTCACTTACCTGCTGCAGCAGAGAAGTGAAGAACATTTGTAGAGAGCCAACCCCTCTGGCCATAGCATTTTTACTCCTCTGCCCGCTGGCAGGTGCTTCAGAGCACTGCATGCCCACACTACCAGCTTTTACCCCAAAGCAATCAGCGATTACTGCCCCTTTCTATGCAGAACCACCTCTGTATGTATTTGGAACAGTTAATAGTAAGTGTGCTTCTCATGGTTAAATGTTTACTTACAGTAGGTTTTTGTCTACTCTTAAATACTTTTATCTAAGGCATGTATAGGCTTGCTCCAAACTAATCAATCAATCAATCAATCAACATTTATTTATATAGCACATATTCATACAAAAAATGTAGCTCAAAGTGCTTTACAAAATGAATAGAAAAATAGAAGACACAATAAAAAATAAACATAAGTCAACATTAATTAACATAGAATAAGAGTAAGGTCCAATGGCCCTGGTGGACAGAAAAAACATAAAAAACTCCAAAGGCTGGAGAAAAAAATAAAATCTGTAGGGGTTCCAGACCACGAGACCGCGCAGTCCCCTCTGGGCAATCTACCTAACATTAGTCAAACAGTCCTCTTTGTATTTAGGGTTTTCATGCAAGGACTTGATGATGATGGTCACGTAGACTTCTGGCTTTCAGTCCATCAATGTTGGTGCATCATGATGCTTTGAGTAGGTGGTGGCGCAGGCCGCCACCACAAAGAAACCGGAAAAAGACACAGAAGAGAGTAGGGGTCAGTATGAATTTTGGAGCCACTGTGAATAGTTATTATGAAGAATTAAACATACAGAGTATCAGGATTAAGTTAAAGTGAAGTTATAGAAAGGCCATGTTAAAGTAATGTGTTTTTAGCAGTGTTTTAAAGTGCTCTACTGTATTAGCCTGGCGAATTCCTATTGGCAGGCTATTCCAGATTTTAGGTGCATAACAGCAGAAGGCCGCCTCACCACTTCTTTTAAGTTTAGCTTTTGGAATTCTAAGGAGACACTCATTTGAAGATCTAAGGTTACGATTTGGAATATAACGTGTCAGGCATTCCGATATATAAGATGGAGCGAGATTATTTAAGACTTTATAAACCATAAGCAGGATTGACTTTAAAATACTGAATGACACAGGCAACCAGTGTAGTGACATCAAAACTGGAGAAATGTGTTCGGATTTTCTTTTCCCAGTTAGGATTCTAGCAGCTGCATTCTGCACTCGTTGCAAGTGATTTATGTCTTTTTTGGGTAGTCCTGAGAGGAGTGCGTTACAGTAATCTAGTCTACTGAAAACAAAAGCGTAAATTAATTTCTCCGCATCTTTCAATGATATAAGAGGTCTAACTTTTGCTATGTTTCTTAAGTGAAAAAATGCTGTCCTAGTGGTCTGATGAATATGCATTTAAAATTCAGATTACAGTCAACGGTTACCCCTAAATTTTTTACTTCCGTCTTAACTTTCAATCCTAGTGCATCAAGTTTATTTCTGATAACCTCACTGAATCCATTATTGCCAATTACTAAAATTTCAGTTTTCCCTTTATTTAGTTTGAGAAAATTACTATTCATCCATTCAGAAATACCAGTAAGACATTGTGTTAGTGAATCGAGAGAGTCGGTGTCATCAGGTGCTATTGATAAGTACAGCTGTGTGTCATCAGCATAGCTGTGGTAACTCACGTTGTAACCTGAGAGAATCTGACCTAATGGAAGCATATAGATTGAGAACAGCAGCGGACCCAGGATAGAGCCTTGTGGAACACCATATCGGATATCATGTGTCTTTGAGATGTGATTACCACAACTCACAAAGAATTTTCTCCCTGCCAGGTAGGTTTCAAACCAATTTAAGACACTGCCAGAGAGGCCCACCCATTGACTAAGGCGATTTCTAAGAATATTGTGATCAGTGGTGTCAAATGCGGCACTCAGATTTAAGAGGATGAGAACAGATTAATGGCCTCTGTCTGCATTTACCCGCAAGTCATTTACTACTTTAACGAGTGCAGTTTCTGTACTGTGATTTGTTCTGAAACCTGACTGAAATTTATCAAGAATAGCATGTTTATTGAGGTGGTCATTTAACTGCATAATGACTGCCTTCTCTAGAATTTTACTTAAGAAGGGCAGGTTAGAGATGGGTCTAAAATTTTCAAAAGCAGAGGGGTCAAGATTATTTTTCTTGAGCAGGGGTTTAAATACAGCAGTCTTAAAACAGTCTGGGAAGACCCCCGTATATAATGACAAATTTACTATGTCAAGAATATTGTCAATTAGCATGCCTGATACTTCCTTGAAAAACCTTGTTGGTATTGGGTCAAGGACGCAGGTGGAGGGTTTCAGTTGAGAGATTATACTATGTAATTCAGGTAAATCTATCCTGGTGAAAGCATTTAATTTGTTTATAACGGAGTACCGGGGCTTTGGAGGTTCTGCAGTGTTGGGGAGATATACTATGTTATCTCTAATATCATTAATTTTTTGAGTGAAAAATACAGCAATGTTCTCACAGGTTTCAGTGGAACTAATTGTACTGTACAGTGACAATAAAGGTATCTTACATCCAGAGGTGTAGGCAGCTTGCTGAAGACCCCTGTGCAGCGCCCTGAGGTGGCCTTCCTGTCTAGCATAACTGTTAGTAATTCATTCACCACTAGATCCTAGGGGCTGGCTAGGCAGTGGCATCCGTGTCACTATCAGATCACACACTGGTGACAAACAAACCAGCTCTCTAAATAAAATTTGTAACAAGTTTTTAAATTACTTTATTACATCCGTTGTAAGTTAGCAAAAAATGAAATAAATTGTGGGAATGGAATGTGGGAGGCGTGGGTAGTAGTACTAATACAAACATCTATGTAAAATGTGGGCCCGCTTAATTTTCCAAAACAACTTTGTGAAAGAAGATGATTAAAATATAACGAAAGCTACAAAGTAGAAACTATTCTGTGCTATAAAATTGAGCCATTTCAATTTGTAACAAATTAAAACGACAACACCGGCTGACAGGATACTACTACACAGTCGACCTGTTTTACACAAGTTCTGAGAAAACGGACATCATAAAATGGTCACGTTCACAAATCCTCACTGTAGTGACACTAATGCACAGTAAGCCATACTAAGGTACACAATAAAACAGATTACAGATTTGTTCAAATGTTATGGCTTACAAAAAAGGAACTGACTGACAAGTCTCAAATCATATTACTTATAATGTCACTAGTACGGTAAAATACTCACTTGCATGCCTTCTGTTGCGCAAAAATCTCATGTTTGACACGTCAAGTTGTCTGGCACGGTTGTCTTTGATTGAGAGTACAGCCAAGCCACTAAGTCTATCTTGCGACGTGGTGCTTCTGAGGTCATTTTGAATGGGTTTTAACTTGGAGAACGATCGTTCAGATGCAGAAACAGTCACTGGTATAGTCAGCAGTAATATGTAAAACGTGTAAACGTCACTGAAAGTAGATGACGGTACACAGTGATCTATCAGCAACAGTTCAGCTACTTCGAAAACAGTCGACTTGGTTAACAGGATGGGCTGAAAACATGCACAAAATGACAACAATTGAGCGCAAAATACTGGTGACATGTCAGTGCTATTGCATTCAACAAGAAGCTCAGCAGTAGCATACAATATGCTGTCAGCCATCAAGGTCAAAATTGATGGTAACAAGAGATTGAGCGTTGAAGCCACTGCATCGACACTATGAAACCGTTGTTTTAGTTAAGTAATTAAAATTTTTCAAAAAATCTATATGGCCCTGAGTAGGCCCCCTAAGCTCGTAGGACCTTGTGCTTCACACAATCTGCATAGTCCATTGCTACGCCAGTTCTTGCATCTTTGTTTATCCAGGGCAAAGACCAAGAGTTGATACTGCAAATGCAGACAGAAGAAGAGGACGATCACACAAAACAGAAGAGAAGTTGGACACATCCCTGGGCAAACACTTGTGCCCACCGACAAGGTAAAGGAAATCATACTTTTCACACTGGAATTATGACATCTTTAGAGAGCCTAATCCATTGTGATAAGAATGACACAGGTACATCAAAAAGGTTTGGGGCAGCCACCCATATATTATACCCTGGTTGCAAAAGGTTAATTTTATGAGTTGTGTTCAGGTTGAAGTCTAAAACAGAACTGACTCAGGTTGGATAAAATGGTGGCTTTAAAGGCCATTACAGGAAGTGACGCCCTCTGGACCAGAATCGGAAGTGATTTCACCGGGACTGGGAAGTGACATCATCCGGAATGCTGGAACTGGAAGTGACGCCATCAGTGTTGCCAGTCATGGAAGTGATGTCATCAAAAGCGTCGGCACCTAGTGGGATTTCCCAAGAATAGTCTGCAGAGGACGGTGAGAGAGAGTTAGTGCAGCTCGCCACCCCCTGGTCTGGCTTGATATTACTATTATTTAAGCCCTCTAGCTGCTTACAGTTTTAAATATTGGCATCAAAACTTGTGAAAATGTGGAAAATGAGAGTCGACAGCATGGATGGGTTAACAGCTAGAGCCAAAGGGGAAAAGGTAAGTTGTACAGTAGTTGAAATAAAGACACAATAAAGTCACCACACACATCGACAAGAAGGATTGATGATTGAGGGGCTAAGGTAAATTGTTGTTGTTAAACAAGATTTAATTTCACAAACACTGACAAAACAAAAGAAAACTAAAAGTATTAGGCAGACTCGAGCAGGAATCACCAAGGCTCACTCTTGCACTTGCAGGGCGAGTTTACAGTCGCCTGTCATAAACTTGTCACTGGGGTGTGGTAAACACTACACCATGACTGAAAATAATGCTTTACGTTCAAAAATGCTATAAAGATGCTACAAAATTTTATATGGCAATATAAGCTTCAGCTTGGCCTATTTTGAAAAAGGCACTTGGCTGGATGGGCTTGCTATTTTTAGCTAAAGAAACAGAGGCAATTGAGCTGTTAACAGCACAGCACACGTTCAAGGAGAACCGGTTAACATTTTCAGTGTCCAGGGAAATAAGCCCACACAACATCTCATTTCAGAGGCTCCTGCACCAGATTTCCAATAAGATTACCGGAAGAGCTCAAGGAGGGGTAGCCTTTCAAAGTCCTACATATTGCAAATTTGCTTGTTACAAAAGTGACTACTTCTACAAAAACTCTAAACCACATTAACACAAAGCGTCGCACAAGCAGTTTTACTTAAGACCCACGCTTTGTGTTTATGGTTTCTATTTTGTTTCCTTTTATGAACATTCTCTTACTGAAGGAAATGTAACTGTGCACTTCACATGAAAACAGGAGTCTTGAGAATTTAGCTTAGCTATAAAAAAAGAGAGAAAATAGTACTTAAAAAATATATGTATTAAATCATAATATTATGATTATTATTACAGAATAATGGAACCAATACCAATAATATGACTAGAGCAAAATATTCTTGTATTTATTACCCACATTTATTAAATTCAGGTTTAGCCAGTCCTTTCAGGCACAATAATGTGAAGTCAGTTTTAGTAGTTCAGTTTAGTTCTTACAATAATATATTTTTCTAACACCTTTTTAAATGAACATATAAACTGAAAGCTGAAGTGTATAATAAATTGATTGAAATTCATCCTTAGCTGGCACAGTTGGGATCTTCACACCTTGCATTGCTTACGATTCTGCATGGAGTTTCTCCCCATGTTTGGCCATATCTCCTCCAGCAGTGCCAGTTCTCTCCTTCCTTTTAGCTGATTAACTACTTGAGAGAAGGCATCGTGGTTTTGTAGGTAAATGGCTGCAGTTCACTGCTGCGCTTACAGTAAGTGCTCAGCCCGGAGGCACATTAAACTTTCATTCGTCAGGAGTATGTCAGCAGGGCCCTGTAGCACAGTGGTCAGTGTTGTTGCCTTAAAGCTCCAGGTTACTGGGTTTCTTTTCTGGCCTGGTCACTATTTATGTGAAGGGTGTATCTTATGTGCTTATAGATTTGCTTTATTTTTTTTCTCTGGGTATGTCTGTTTTCTCAGATATCTCGAATAGATGAAATCTAAATTGATCTGGGTGAGGGTCTGCGTAAATGTGCTCTGTCTAGTGAGGTGACAGGCATTGCCCCATTCTTGGTCCTAGTGCTGCCAATGATTGAATAGTAAGTCAAAATTGTTATTACAATATATATATATATATATATATATATATATATATATATATATATATATATATATATATATATACATCCATCCATCCATCCATTATCCAACCCGCTATATCCCAACCACAGGGTCACAGGGGTCTGCTGGAGCCAATCCCAGCTAACACAGGGTGCAAGGCAGGAAACAAACCCCAGGCAGGGTGCCAGCCCACTGCAGATATAGATATATATATATATATATATATATATATATATATATATATATATAAAGACATCCTTTAATGCCAAGCAAGCATCCTTGCATCTTCCAACTCTACTTAACCTGGGTAGAGTTGTGGGAGCCTGGCTTAGCAAGCAGTGGGCGCTTGGCAGAGCACCAGTCCATCACAGGGTGAACACACTCACACACAAACACACACCAGGGACACTTTAGCATTATCAGTTCATCTACCCAGCATGTCTTTGGGCTGTGGAAAGAAACCTGCATGGACTCAGGTGACATGCAGATGCCATGCTGGGAGCACCATGGTGCCACCCACAAACAAATAGAAAATCTATAAAAGTAAAACATGCTAATGATGAATTATAAACAGAATGAATGATATTGTAATATGGAGAAGAGCAGATAAAACATACTGTAGACAGGAGTATTGCTTTCAGTAGAAAAGCTCCCTAACAAGGACCCCGCAAGTCGTCTGCTTTGTTTGTTCAGCCAGCCCCTGCTGTTTCCTGAGATCTCCTCTGTCTCTTTTAAAACATCGTGGTGGGGATTTTGTTTCAAATTAACAAGATTTTTTTTTCATACTGTCACAACCCTTTGTGTAAAAATATTGCTTAGTGTTCTGTTTTCTAAAGGTATTTGTTCTGTCAGGGTGATGTAGCATCCTAGAAACATGAAAGACAATTTAATGGAATTCATACCTTTTAATTTTAAGAAATGCATTAATTTTCTGCATTTTACCTCTTCTGGTACGTTTGTTTTAAGCAGACAAAAAAGTAATTGATGACTTTGTGCCCGCACACTCAACCCTGGGGTAATCAACAGGGGGCGCTACAGAACCCCAACCTCCAAACACAAATGCACAGACAAGTCCTGGATTCAAACCAAAGGTTTTTATTTGAAAGAAATACCTCCATACAACAATTACAAATACACAAATAATCTTCTTCTCTCTCCTCTTCACTACTACTACTCCCAGGAGAGTGTTGCCCATCTCCTCTCCCGGCTCTGACTTGACTGGACAAGGCAGTGCAATTCCTTTTATTGAAGACCTGGGGGGGTTCTTCTGTTGCTGGGGCTTTGCCTGTTGGAAGTACTTCTGGGTCATACGGAAGTGCCAAAATGTAGGAAGTGTAACTCCCTAGAAGCACCCATGGACACCAACAGGGCTGCACTAAAATTCCCAGCATTCACTGAGGGCGTCTGAATGGGTATTGAAGCTCAGGGAATGCTGCCATCCAGCAGGTTGGAGACAGCAGAGCCTTGAGACGGAGCCCCACCTGATCTCTCTGTTGAACTGGCCTCCTGGCCAGTTCAGAAACTGGGGCCAATCCCAGCAGGAACGCCATCTCATATGTGTTGTCCATTACATTGGATTATTTTTCATCTGTTATACAGTATATATTATTAAGAGGGTGCCCGTATGATAATTATATTTAGAAGAAATTCAGAAAATGCATTTTTTGCCACACTTAACATGTTTTCTCCTTTTATTGTATCTAAATATTGCCAATTAATGAAGTGCAGTACAAATGACACTGGGCGCTAAAGAGAAGCTGCTACTTCAATGTCATAGTTGTATGGTAATTAGTAAGAAAAGTGTTAATTAATCAGAAAATTTAAAAGGTAAAAAATCAATAAATATCAAAAATATTTCACCCCACCATAATATAAAGCTTGCTATAATCCAGATTCCAACAGAAGTACAATTTCTGGATTGAAACACACAGGCAAAAACTGGGAAATAAAGACTTGTTTAGTGAGGGCAATTTGGGATGAAGCCCTGATGTTAGAGTGGACTGGACCTCAGAGCCACTGGTCAAAGCCTTTTCTTACTAAACAGAATGACTATGAACGACTCAAGTGAAGTGGTGGCTCTCCTTTAGTATTCAGTGTCATTTGCACCCGTATCTGCATGGCCCATCACTGCTGCTATTACAACTAGTATTAATATACACAGCTGTACTCATTGGGATGCTTCTTCTATAGTATACTGTATATAAATATTGTAGGAAACGGCTGGCAGCTCATCCTGGCTGGGACGCCCCTGAAGTGGAAGGATTGGGGAAGGCAGTTTTTCCAGGACACTGCCTCCCCCAAGGGACTAGGTGGCAGCTTCCCTGGACTATGGTGGTGCCCTGGATTTCTGCAGGGCACTATGTGACAGCAAGTTCGGCAACACAGCACTGCTGGGTATCGTGGGTGCCGCCAGAGGATGCTGTGGGAAGATGGTGGGAGACAAAGCTTTCACCTAGCCCGGAAGTACTAGGGGATCACGAGCATGGAAACCCTGAAGTACTTCCAGGATGAAAGAACTTGAATTCTCCGTCTGACCCTGAAGTGCTGGCAAGTCACGTGAACGGAAGAGGAGAAGGACTTCCAGGTCAAGAACTTTATAAGGGACTGCTGAAGACCCAGCAGGTGAGCCAGAGTCGGGTGGAGGTGGACAAAACTTGCTAAGAGGTGAGGAGGAGAAAGAGAGAGAGAGAGAGAGAATAATGTGCTTATTTATTTGTGGCTGTAGTGCTTGGGGCACACTGTACAAGAAGAAAGAAGAATAAAAAGTAACTTCTTGGTGTTTTTAACCTGTATTCCTATGTCTGTCTGTTTTAACAGTAACCCCTAGCGTCCACTTCTTACAATATATAACGTATTGCAACAGCGCTGAACAAATTACATCAGCTTAGGAACACTAAAACAATGTACTGGCATTACATCTTCAAAAGCAGGAGCACCCTATAAAAACAGCAACTCTGCCCAATTGCAGGTGTTTTTTCCAACTAGTGCAGCATAAGGCAAGCAGTCCTTTTAAGGATGGTGAGCCACCTCAAGGAGTCATGTAAAGCAGCGTTTCTCAACCTGTAAGTATTTGCGACCCAAGTTTTCATAAGAGTTTTAATCACATCCTTCTAACATTTTTTTGAAATGTACAGTAGATGCATATTTTATTATACCTACTTAACTTTTATCTACATTTATCTAACTCTATATTTATTGTTCTAGTATCAGAATGTAGTTTAAGTTAATTTGTTTTGGTTTCAACAGATGTTTTTTTTCATTTTTTGATTCTTGTTTTCTTTTTTTCTCATCTTCGCGCCCCCCTAGGGGGGCCCGCCCCACAGGTTGAGAACCACTGATGTAAAGAACAGAGAATGCATCCATTGTGGATCTCAGCCATGTGTGTACACAAGAGTTCTATCGGATAAGTGACTACCAATCAGAGACCTCATACATTTCTACGTGTTAGCTTACTGCCGCTTGGTGTGCATTCTCGATGTTGCATCTTTCACGTTACCTAAATTTGTGTATTCATGTAGAGCAAGCCTTGTAAGTGCAAATACTTTATGCATGTGCATACACTGAAGTGAATATCAGGGCGGATAAATACATTTTGATTAAGGCAACTTGGCTGCAACACCTGCAATGAGCACAGAACACAACAGTCAGTCAGTTGTCAGTAGTAATCACACCACCGCAATAAACTCTGAAACAAGTGAGAGGTATTCCAAAATACGCCATCCAGCGGCGGCTTAAATAAATGCCCCACAGTGCCTTCAAAATAGAGGCCCATGGGGCAGCACACAGTGGGAGATCCACATCTGCTATACTGGGTAATTCTTTGGAATTAGCTGACACCCCTGCAATAGAATAGATGATAGCTCTAGAATCAGAACCCATTATTCATGGAGTTGGCTTAACTATTACAGTGTATATGCAGGCTTCAAGAAAACCACCTTTATTCCAATTAAAGCAGGAACACTCAGGGTCTTCATTCAAACAGGAGCTTCCTCTTTAATACACACAGACACAGCAAACAAGCAGTAATATGGCCAGGGTAGAGGTAGTGGTGGGGGATTGTCGGGGTCTCAAACATCTGGCTTGTGCAGTTCAATAAGCTATTGGAGTACCCATCATGGATAAACTTTACTGTACCTGAAGTCATCATGAACTATGGCATGTGCAGATTCATAGCTGATGTCCAAATATGCAGCAACAATGGGCAATTTAATTAATCTATCTTCTCTGAGGAAGGCATTCACCATGTCGATATGGGCTTGTGTGTTAGTTACACTTCATTAGTTACATTTGTTCTTCCCGCTTTAAAGCTTTCTACACACTCGTAAACATTGCAACGAGTCATGCTGTTTTCACTTCTGTACTGAGCCACTATCCTTTGGTGAATTTAAACAGGTTTCACTCCCTCTGGCCAAAGAAATGTCACTGTGGCATGTTGTTCAACACTAGTGCAATCCCGTAGATGGTGTCCATGTTCATTTGACCTTAACTTCAACTAGGCTACCAGCAGAGCGCTGTATTGTGTTAGTTTTTATCTGTTGAGGTTATGGATTTAGCCTTGTGTATATATGGGTATATATATATATATATATATATATATATATATATATATATATATATATATATATATATATACTGTGTATATATATACAGTGCATCCGGAAAGTATTCACAGCACATCCCTTTTTCCACATTTTGTTATGTTACAGCCTTATTCCAAAATGGATTAAATTCATTTTTTTCCTCAGAATTCTACACAAAACACCCCATAATGACAACGTGAATAAAGTTTACTTGAGGTTTTTGCAAATTTATTAAAAATAAAAAAACTGAGAAATCACAGTGGCCTCCATCATCCGTAAGTGGAAGATGTTCAAAACTACCAGGACTCTTCCTAGAGCTGGCCAGCCATCTAAACTGAGCGATTGGGGGAGAAGGGCCTTAGTCAGGGAGGTGACCAAGAACCCGATGGTCACTCTGTCAGAGCTTCAGAGGTCCTCTGTGGAGAGAGGAGAACCTTCCAGAAGGACAACCATCTCTGCAGCAATCCACCAATCAGGCCTGTATGGTAGAGTGGCCAGACGGAAGCCACTCCTTAGTAAAAGGCACATGGCAGCCCGCCTGGAGTTTGTCAAAAGGCACCTGAAGGACTCTCAGACCATGAGAAACAAAATTCTCTGGTCTGATGAGACAAAGATTGAACTCTCTGGTGTGAATGCCAAGCGTCACATTTGGAGGAAACCAGGCACCACTCATCACCAGGCCAATACCATCCCTACAATGAAGCATGGTGGTGGCAGCATCATGCTGTGGGGATGTTTTTCAGCGTCAGGAACTGGGAGATTATTCAGGATAAAGGGAAAACATCAGCATTAGCAATGTACAAAGACAATCTGGATGAAAACCTGCTCCAGAGTGCTCTTGACATCAGACTGGGGCGACGGTTCATCTTTCAGCAGGACAATGACCCTAAGCACACAGCCAAGATATCAAAGGAGTGGCTTCAGGACAACTCTGTGAATATCTTTGAGTGGCCAGCCAGAGCCCAGACTTGAATCCGATTGAACATCTCTGGAGAGATCTTAAAACGGCTGTGCACCGACGCTTCCCATCCAACCTGATGGAGTTTGAGAGGTGCTGCAAAGAGGAATGGGCAAAACTGGCCAAGGATAGGTGTGCCAAGCTTGTGGCATCATATTCAAAAAGACTTAAGGCTGTAATTGCTGCCAAAGGTGCATCGACAAAGTATTGAGCAAAGGCTGTGAATACTTATGTGCATGTGATTTTTTTATTTTTAATGAATTTGCAAAAACCTCAAGTAAACTTTTTTCACGTTGTCATTATGGGGTGTTGTGTGTAGAATTCTGAGGAAAAAAATGAATTTAATCCATTTTAAAATAAGGCTGTAACATAACAAAATGTGGAAAAAGTGATGCGCTCTGAATACTTTCCGGATGCACTGTATATATATATTGTCACACGTGCGCATGGGAGGCAGCTAAAGGGCTTGAGTGAAGGCAGTTCTGAGGCATGCCGGGATGTGGCAGAGTGCACTGACTCTTTTTCTCCCTTTCCTGTAGACCATTCCCAGGAGATTCCACCTGGCTCTTTTGATGTCACTTCCGGTACCGAGCCAATGGAAGTAGACCTTACCAACTCCAGCCCCTCTGATGTCACGTCCCGGCTTGATCCAATGGTTGATGAACACGTGCCCGATCCTTATGACCTCACTTCCTGTCTTTCCCTTTAAAAGACTGCCCTTTTTCCCTTTTCCCTCATTCTTGTTTTGGACTCAATGGTATGCACATCAGTGCTGTTTACTGTAAGAAATAACGACTTTTGCAGCCAGGATACCAGAATATACGGGTGGCTGCCGCAAACCTTCATCTGAGTATGTCTCATCTTTGTGACTCTATATATATATATATATATATATATATATATATATATATTGTGGTATCTGGCCGGTTTGTCATCCTGGCCAATACCCCCAGGCCACAGGATGGAGCCCTCCCTGCAGTATGGAGGTGCCCCGAAGACCAGCAGGGAGTCATGAGCTTTGTAGTTTTTATCCTCAGCCCTGCTGGTCTGCAAGGGGCCGCAAGAGGGAACTGCAGGGAGGACCGAAGATTCCTTTGTGCCCTATAACCCGGAAGTGTGTCAGAGGAAAAGCGACGTGCTTCCGGGGTGAAGGAAAAGGACTGGTACCTAACCCGGAAGTGATACAAGATCACATAGACTGGGGATTGGGAACACTTCTGGGTCAGGGAGAATAAAAGGACTGTGAGCGCTCCCAGACGGGGAGCTGAGCTGGGTGGAAGGGTGGCAACGCGTCTGGGAGTGGAGGATTGTATTATTGTGATTATTATTGGTTTGTGTATGAGAATAGTGGAGGAGAGGGTGCTTTGTGCACTGTGGCAATTGAATAAAGTCACTTTTACCTGGTGTCTGGAATCGTGGACAGAGGTTCAAGGGAGCGAGAGCGCCCCTATCTGTCACAATATATAAATATATATATATATATATATGTATGTATATAAATATTTATATGTATGTATTGTAGGAAAAGATTCTAACACAAGACAAGAAATAAGAGTTGGGGATTGTCCCTGTATAGTGTCTGGCGGTCTTCAGAAATAAAATGGAGGAAAAAGTGATCAAAATCATAACAGCTGATAATACATAACAGTTGAAGGTGAGTATTTATAGAAAATGGCGACAGGAAGGAAGTAGTGGTAGAAATGACGTCATAACTGTGCGACTGGAAGTGGTGTCATCAGGGGGCAACCAGAAAAGTGCCGTTGCCGGCATTGATGTGACTGGAAGTAATGTTATCAAAATGCGCCAAAAACAACTTTAAATGATGAAATGGAAGAGGAGCCACTTTGGAAATCCTGGACTATTGGTGAGTGAGTGAGTGAGTTTATTGTTTTTCTTCGTTAATTCTGGTGAAAAAGGAGCAAGGCGTTAATACCCAATACCACCCCTTTGTCTCGCGATCTTTCACTCTCCTCCAGGCTTGTTCACTGCCTTCTAACAGGACGACAGATTGCTGCGTCTGTGGAGGGCTGCTTGTCCGTTTCCCTGCAGCACAGCAGCATAGCACCGCAGAGGCAACTACGAGCTGATTGTGGTTGCACTATAAGCACCTGTCGTCGATGGGTGATGCAAGGAATATTACAAATGCAGGGAACAGTATAACTTGGCCACTGACCTGGTCCCAACCCTGCCTGTTTGCTGTACCAGTGTATCAGAGAGTGGTAGATCCCACTGCAATAAATAACTGTGCTGTTCCTGTTTCAAGTAGAATAAAGCTGGTTTTGATAAAGTACTGAGACTCAGCCACGTGTTTTTGGGTGCAAGACAGTGACTCATGCATCACTATATATATATATATATATATATATATATATATATACTGTATAATACACACAGTCTTGGATTCTAATGAAAGCACTAACATAGCACATTAATATAGTTAAATACCAAGTTTCATTATCAGCAAGGACTATCTTCTAATTAGGAGACTGTGCAACCACCAAAGCCCTCCAGGTACCGTGAGTGAAGTTCCCTGCTCTAGTCTGTGACCAAATATTCACGCTCTGTAACCTGGGAGAGACATGGCTTCAAATCAATCTGCACACGGCAGTAACAGGAGTAAAAATGCTTGTTGTTGGCTTGGTCAACAATCTCCTCTCAATGGGAGAATCCATTGGCAGCAAAGGATGAATGTAGCAAACCTCTGGACTGTCATCAATGGCTGTGCTTTCTGTACACAGGTTAACAACAGGACTTACACATATGATCGAAACTGAAGCTGACTCAAGTGCTGGCTTAAATGGATGGATCGGTAATAGACAGGTGTGAAGAGAAAATAGCAACTTCAGTGTGAGGTCAAGAGCTGAATGTTGGACAAACATTACACATCTAAAATAAAGAAGTGCAAAAACAAAATCAAACTTTTACAGATGCAAAAGATCAAAAAACTGAAGTCATCCACAAGCAAGTTTCAAATGTAAACAAATAAAACATACAGAAAAGAGACAATTAAATATGCTGTTTTCAAAACAAATTAATTATTAAACTTTCAGACATTGATCAGAAGCTCCATGTTTATTAGCCAAACATTTAGGGATCGCCTTCATTATTTTTTGTTTATATTTTGTAAACATTGTTGTTCTTTTGCTTGCAGAGCTTTTTTTGCAGTTCATGCTGTATTTGCAATTCATGCATACATGACTTCTGTCTGCTCAAGGCAGGTTAAACATGAAGCCCAAAGGGTGCCAATGAACAGTCCATTCACAAATACAAATATGGTAAGTACAGCCTGCATCTGAACCATCGTGTGGTACTTTTAGATAGATAGATATGTGTCCCCAGGTTTGGGCAAATTACGTGGCTTTTGAGTGTTTTGACTCCTTTGAACAGAAGAGTGCACCCTGAACACAAAGAGACGGGGCCTCTACTTTAGGCTCTGTTTGTGTCTTTCACAACATCTGGAGGCTGTTTGGTGTATTCAACTTATCAGAGTGTGTCTTCCTTCGGGCTGTCAGTGCCTCTCAATAAACAGATAGATAGATAGATAGATAGATAGATAGATAGATAGATAGATAGATAGATAGATAGATAGATAGATAGATAGATAGATAGAACTTAATTTGTCCTCACGGGGAATTGTGTTTTTACAGAAGCTCTTTACAGAAATAAATACATAAATAGACAGATGAATAAATATATATGCTGTTGGTATAACAAAGTGTGGAAGAACCGAACCGATGCAGACCGAAATAGTTCAATAAATTAATTTTAATTCAGTCACAGATGTGTACATGGATTCTATATTGCAAGGCAGAACAGCAAAGTCCCATTTTTTGATCGGCTTTTTATATTTTCTTCTTCCTCTCCCTTCCCTTTATTTATCCAAAACACAATTTCGCTTACTTTAGCATTTTATTTTATTACGCCGATGGGCAATCTGTTCTTATTTTTTTTTTACTTGTCAGATAGACCCTAAAGAAGGAAAGGTCATCTTTCCTATGTCAAATAGACGTGTGGCTAAAGAAACTGGAAGTTGTCCGAGGTCAGCTTACTGCACCCTGTCTTATGAATAACCTGCTGTTGTAGCAAAATAGCTTTGTCAGCTATTAACCCTAAGTAGCTTGCAAGCACTTAATATTTCTTTCACAGGAGCCCCAGTAGTGTTTTTTCACACACTTCTGCTCAATGATTCGTTGGCTGAAAGTCCTCAGAGTCAGTTTGTCAGAGGGAGCACATGCAGCATTGTTCATGATGGTATTCAGTTTTGTTTTAATTCTCTCTTCTGTTACAACCTCTAGGGGGTCCAGAGGGCATAGCTAGTTTTGCAGTCATCATTTTTCACTTGTGGAGGTGGAGATCAATTACATTTTGCGGTTTATGCCATTTTTTCAAAAATCTAATATCCACACAAAGATACACTAAAAACCAATATCATGTACATTACTGTGTATTTTCAGCAGGATAATCTCACAACACAGAAAGCTGCCCTCTCTACCTCAGCACTACCTAACTACTCCCTTCTTGTCATATTTCATCCAGTATTTTCCCACTGGCTGGGGTTCACAGTTGTGTTTCTTGTTTGTATCATCTAATTTTATGCCATTTTGGGTATGTTGGGAGAAGGATGCTAGGGATGGAGGTGCCAGGCTGGAGGAAAAGAGGAAGGTCTAATGGATGTGGTAAGAGAGAACATGCAGGTGATGGGTAACACAGAAAGATGTAGAGGACAGGAAGATACGGAGACATGTGATCCGCTGTGGCGAACCCTAATGGGAGCAACGGAAAGAAGAAGAACAAGAAGGTTTTCTTTTATTTCTTATGCACATGTTTCTTTGTGTTTATTTGTAAATTAGACAGATCTAGATCACGTTCCTTGTGTTTTGCGGGTGGTTCCCCAGGGGGCGGAGTCTCCTGCCAATCACTGCCAGATGCAGCTCTCCATAGTTCCTGGCAGTTCATTTCAAAAAACCTAGGGAGAGGAGAGTTTATAGTGTTTACTGTATCTTGTGTTATTGCTTTTTGTGTATTCTGGATTTTTTTAACCTCTGCCTTGTTTTTGACTATGCATCTGAATTCTGTATTGGGACTTTGTGTGCTTCAGGTATTGCTGCACCCACCACAAGACGAAACAGCTTGAGATCCTGGCTGGTAATCCCCCAGGCAGACACGCGGTCCAGTCAGAACACCTTGGAAATGACCATGTATTGTATCTCCTGCGGCCTGGTGTTACATGAGCGTCCCCTTGGCCTGGTTCAGCTACTCGAGTCCTTAACAAGGAGGATCCTGCGAACCGGATCACCCTTGGGGAATTGTGCCATTGGGCCATAGTGCCATAACTGATGCTCCCTCACAATGCAGGTAATGTGCTTCATTTGGGACTCCGTGAGCAACACAAAGTCAAACCAGTGGTACCCAATGATTCTACAAAAAGACACAGTACCAAAGGAGTCCATTTTTCGTTTTAGGTCACTGGATAGCATTCATGTCTTGCAACCATATGGCAAAACAGGAAGTACCAGGACTCTAAAGACTTGGGCCTTCGTCCTTTAGAAAAGATATCAGGAGCACCACACACCCCTTTCCAGAAACCTCATAACCCTCCCATGCTCTCCCAGTCCATCTACTGACTTCATAGGAATTCATATAAATATATTCATATTCACATTCATAGGAATATTGCAGAGCCTTTTGATAAAATAAACATTGTATTTTCTAGAGATTTTTGAAGGCCCTTTTGGGTGTCTATTCTGGGTTTGGATGGTAACTCCACACCTACAGCAGGCAATTTTGAAAGTGTTTTTGGAACTTGTGCTTTTGAGACTTCCCGATCACGACACTTCTACTGCATCATGATGCCTCCAAAAGAGGTTGAGGATTCACATTCGTCAAGTACCCTGGAGCTTTGAGTTATTTTTCAGTCTCCGATGTATCTTTAGAATTGTGATCATCAACATTGTCATCATAATTGGCAAAGTGAGGATCGTGCTACAAGAAAACATCAGGCAGCTCTACAAAATGCTTACATATGACAGGAAACGAGTCCAGTGATTTTGTTTTCACTAGAGAGCTTTATTTAAATATTAAATGACAGGCAGGCACATGTGGAGTCAAAGCATGTAAAAAATTCCCGACAGGACTAATTACCTTTCTGTCTATGGATTGAATTTTGCTAGAAACAAAATGTAATTTTGTTTTGCTTAAAAATTAGCACCAATTGAGTGATGATCATTTCAATCATCACTACTTATCGATAATAAAATGAAGTGCATTTTTAATAATTAAATTAAAATAATTTCTAATTCAGCTTATGCAGCAGGGATCAAAATAACTGAAACATATACCGACATTAATCCAAACATACAAGTCTGTGGATAGTTAAAACATTTTATAAAATAATTAGCACACACTTGTTGCAAAAGTTCACATTTCAAAGTTTCAGTGCACACTGTTCAGATTTCGACTTTACTCTTTAAACAAGCCTCTGTGCCTTCTATTCTGTCTTCTACTACAGTCAGGTATACTGATTGATCGATTACATAGGAACTCTTTTTGCTCCAACATACCATTTCTTCAATCAATGGGTATTTTAAAACTGCTGCTAAAGGAAAAGGCATGCTGGGAATGGCTAAAATCCTCATTAAGACCGACATATTTTCATATGCCTTTGAACAATGAGTAAGCTGTCAAGAAGAAAAGCAATTTAGAACAGAAAAGAGGCTTCATATTTCACAAAATCAAGACAGTTGTAATTTGAATTTGTCATTTAGCTAAGACACATCTTTAAAAATCATCTTTTTATCTTGTAATGTTTCCAAGATCAGCTCATTTTATACTAAATGTGATAAACAGAAATACCAGGTGGTCTGAGAATACAGCGAGCTGAAATGTATTTGAGCAATCTAATCCCAAATGAGTCCATGTTTCTGTCACGTAATAAAAGGCATGCAATTCAGCCTATCACAGCGTGTCAGTGTCTGCTCCTCTAACATTTCCAAACTATTGCCAAGTGGAGAAGTGAAGGTCCCCAAGAAGCTTCTTTCAAATCCTCTGCTAGGTAACTTGTCCCATGCATCAGGAGTCCCCAGTCTGAAGAAATAATTCAAGTAGGGGAAAAGAATCTTTGAATGGCCTTCATTTTCTTGTTGAGCATTTAAAAGTAGCAACTGGTATTCTTCATGGTTTATTCTTCATTATTCTGTCTTCTTTTAGCCTCAGTTTGCATAAAAATTCAAAGACTCAATTTCTCTTCATAGCACATACCAAGCAGTCCTGGAATCAGACTGGTAGTTCGACTGTGGGCTTTGTCTTATGCTACTATACTCTTCTTGTAATATGGTGAACAAACCTGTGCAAAATATTCCACATTCAACCATGTAAAAAGAATTCTAGACTCCTAAAGAATCCTAACTGTTTCGTTTCTTACCCTACATTCCAAAAGCAGTTGGTGTAACCCAATAACTAAATACCATTTTAAATTGCTTCTGTTCACTGCCGGGTTATGACCAATGACTAGTCCACAGGCACATCCAACTGTTTTTCACATAATGTACACTAACTAGTCCCTCACAGTGCTGTTTCACTTTTTTTCTTTCCTATGGACAAGAATTAACATTGATTCACACCAAATGTCTCAGTCCATCATTTTAAATTTTGTCTCACAAATTTATGCTAGGGTCATCTGAATATGTAACCAACTTGCACATTTATTTACATCATTTGTATAAATAAAAGATAATGGACCAGCACCAGGTATCAGAATGATGAGAAATACAACCTGACTGTATGGAAGAACGTACAGCTATGAGCGAATTCCAATAGTAGCGGCACGTAGGGAAACAAGTAACCAACAGGGTGGCATAATGGTTAGCATAGCTACCATCGACCCAGTGTCCTGGATTACAATCTCGAGGATTATACTTTCTTTTCATACTTTTGTGGGTTTTTCCTCTGTGTACTCAAAATATGTGGGCTAGGTAGATTGATTGGTGATTCCAAACTGGTTTAGCGTACTGAAAGTGTGAGTGTGTCTAGCGGTGGACTGGTAACTTATTCATGGTTTTTTTTCCTGCCTTTGCTCACAATTTGCAGAGATACAATCTAACACTCCACTAGGTTTGAAATGTTTATATTATTTTACTAGAGAATTACAGTTTGACTAGTCCTTGGACCATTCTTAACTCAAGGCTTGAAGAAGTACGAAACAGTTAACATGCATTAAACAACCACCGGAGTAGCACAGTTTACAGCCTAATACTGATTACTAGTTTTGCTCTGCATCCATTTGAAGTAAGATTCAGTTGTGCATAGTAAAGCTGCTTTTGTGTTCCTCAGTCACAACTATAAAACTATTGACATTTCAACACCAACTTCATTGAAATACTATATATGTTACCTTTCAAAGACATGGAAGAAATGGAATACATTTTAAAATATTTGTTATTTTTCTTGCCCTACATGTTATCTTCAGCACCATTCGTCCATGTCCTTGCATGTCTGAGCCTCTTGTGCCCTTCTATTGCTTCATCTCTCATTCCTGTTCCCTGGTTCTCGGACTCTGTGATTTCAAGGCGTTCCATCTGCTTTAATACTTCTCATCTATGAAGACGTCTCTCGTGTGCCCCCTAAGCCTTTACTCCTCCTAAATTTGTTTTGCATTTGTGCTTCCTGTTTTAACCGTGTCTCCAACGCAAAACTGACATTTTAGATTGCTGTGAGGGACTAGACACACACATGGGCCTCTTGGGCCTTAGCCTTTTATTATGTACAGTAGGACACTTTGTAAAGCATTGCTACATTTCTTCCTAAAACTCATATCACCATCAAGTTTAGAATTTTGAATACAAAAAGATTCCTTTTACTTTCAGTAGATTTTCAGCTACAACAAAGGCTCAAATTTATGTAGCTCTTCTTCATAGAAATCAATTTTTTTCATCAAAATTCCCAGTTGAATCAGTAAGTAAAACTGGAAGTCTATTTTCATCTAAGCAAATGATTGCATTATATTTTGGACAGTTTCTTTTTAACTTTGTATTTATAAAAAAAAACTACCTGTTTTATTCTCTTCATACTACTTTGCTTTTTGGTTATTACTGGGAATGTACCTTTTTATGTCTACATTATCAGTTGTTCGGAAGGAGACGACGTTCAGGTAAGAATTTCTTTGTACTATGTACACTACATGCAGCCATACCACCTGCACTTCAGAACTGGTCATCCTGAAGCTAAATATGTTCAGTCCAGCCAGTACTAGGGTGGGATACCATCTTGGCTCACTGCTAGAAAAGGCATTGGTGAGACCATCACTGGGTGCTTACCCCTGTGATCTCTGTGTGGATTCCAAAGCCCCAGTGCTGTAATTGGGACACTGTGCTGTAAACAATCGGTGCTGTCCTTCATATGAAATGTAAAACCAACGTCCTGACTAGCTGTGGTCATTAAAGATCCCTGGGCATCCTTTGAAAAGAGTTTGGTGCTTCCCAATGTCCTGGCTAAACTGCCCAACAAGGCTTCATTCATTCTGCCAGTCATCCCCTGTCCCGTTTTGGCTAATTTCTCTCTCATCTCTTCACCACCTAATAGCTAATGTGTGGTGAGCATGCTGGTACAAAAATGGCTGCTGTCACATCATCCAGGTAGATACTACACTCTGGTGTTGGTGGTTCCCTGCTGTTTATGTAAAGCACTTTGAGTAGATAGGAAAGTGCTACATACTGGAAACGTAATTAATGAATTACTATTATTATTATTATTATGTACTTTGTACACAATAATATACTTGACTTGACATCAGCTTGTGCTGTCACTATGGACTTCTCATATGAGCTAAAGAACTGCGTGTTTCAGCAGCTGAACTTGATTAACAAACCAAACCAAGTCTTTTGGTGGGTGAATAATTAGGAGAATGTCAGGAGTCAACTGAAGACCATTTTTTAAATCTCTGGGTTTGAGGTTTGATGTCATTCCTATAGTTTAGAAACTGATAACCCCTTCTCACTATGGGTTTGTTGAATCTTTTAATATACTAGAATAAGAAATTTCTTCTCCAGTTCTGTGGCAGAGCGACGGGCGCTGAGCAGGCTCCTGTCAATCATAGAGAATTCACTGCATCCACTGAACAGGATCATCTCCAGGCAGAGGAGCAGCTTCAGCGACAGACTGCTGTCACTGTCCTGCTCCACTGACAGACTGAGGAGATCGTTCCTCCTCCACACTATGCGACTCTTCAATTCCACCCAGGAGGGTAAACGTTAACATTATCCAAAGTTATTGTCTATTTCTACATGCATTTTTATTACTCTTTAGTTTAATATTGTTTTCTGTATCAGTATACTGCTGCTGGATTATGTGAATTTCCTCCTGGGATTAATAAAGTATCTATCTATCTCCAAGTCCATCCATTCCACCTAAAGATCAATCAGTTTATGGATTAATCTGTGACGTCATAATAAAAAGCATTCTTAATGCAGTCAGGAAGTGCCAGGACTAACATCACCACATGTTGAAGTAGGAGAATCTTACAGTTGTGGCCGTCTTCCTGTTACTTTGTTCAGTTTACGGAAAGGTGTCCCTTTAAACCTGCTTTTGACCTCCATTTTGGGTCAGAAAAGCCTGAAACTAATGTTAATAAACTAATTCAAAATATTCCATCAATGAGATGGACATGAAAAAGGCAATAAAAGGATGCTCCACTGTCACAAAAATGAAACAGCTTGACTATTCTGGTCACTTTCCCATCCGTCTTTAATTTGAAAATAACAAACAAGAAGAGACGTTTGGACCCAAGAACAGAAGCTTATGCATGCTCTTTCATCTCTTAAATAAATTGGTGGAATGACTAAAATGCCATCTCTCTTCCATTTAAATGGCATACTGAATATTCTTCTGGTTCATTCAGTTTGGAGCATGGCACAAGCTTTCTTGAGATTCTGGTTACTGTATTACAAGGCAGCTAGTAATTTGAAGAACCTGTTTTCATGGTTGTTCTTGGCTAAAAGCCTTTAGAGAGTGGAGCTGGAGATTGGGATGAAATAAAAGCTCAGAGACAGAATTCTAAACCTTATCTGCCTCTTTCAGATTCCCCTTGAGCTTCAGAATAGTAAGTTTACTTTGAAAAACAGGAAAGAGTGAGAAAAGATTGCACAAAGCTATCAAAGAAGATAAAAGACTACGAAGCTCATTTTACATGTTCTAGTTCCTGTCTGCTGGGAGATGTGACCTCTCCTGTTCCCCAACTCCAAACTCTACTCTAAACACATCTAAATCATATTATGTAATATCAACTACTGTTGAATTCTGCTCTGTACTTGTAATATTTCTGTTGCACTATTCTACTGTATTGACGATTACTTGTGTTCTGTTCTGTGTATTGTATTGCATTGTATTTACCCCATTTTTTTGACACCCACTGCCCACCCAACCTGCCTGGAACGGGGTCTCTCTTTGAACTGCCTTTCCCAAAGTTTCTTCCATTTTTTCTCTACTCTGTTTTTTTTTTGGGAGTTTTTCCTTGTCTTCTTAGAGAGTCAAGACTGGGGGGCTGTCAAAAGGCAGGGCCTGTTAAAGCCCACTGTGGCACTCCTTGTGTGATATTGTATTGTATTGTACAATGTACTCTTTTCTCCTGCCTTCATTTGCTTTGCCTCTCTTACTCTCCTTTGGAACCTCAGCCTCTGTTCTATGCGTAAAGAGCCTCCGCCTGTTTTGTCTCCTAACTGTTTACTCAGTAAATTCATGATCAGAAACCCTTCTGTAGTCATTCACATTCTTTTAAAGCCCTCCAGCCATTTGGTTGCAGTGTCCACTAGAAAAACCTGAAAAATGGTGTTTCCCTTAGGACCTTTAATTGTGTGATGTCCTCTTTCTATCCTCGACACTCTCACTTCATATTAGGGTAATTAAAGTTATGTTATATAAAGTTTTATAATTACAATGGTCTGCACCAAAATCCTCCAACACAAAAAAGCCTGTTTATAGATTTAGGTGTGCCGAGTCCACTTCTGAAATTGGAATTTCTTCAACACAAGCTGTGTCCGTGAGATACCAGATTCAGTGAAAAATGATGTTTGAAGAAAAGAAAAAATAAGTTTAAGTTTAAAGACAAAAGTATTTGTCATGCTCAGAGTATTACTTGATTCTTAACGTCGTTAGCTGAGGTGGTAACAACCCAAACTCAAATATCTGTGCCACATTTTTTTTCTCTCTTCTTATTCCTTCAGAATAGCAAGGAATTTATATTCAGAAGGTTAGAAAGCAGCATTTTTATCATCCAGAAGTGAAAATGTTGTTTAAATTTTTATTTTTTTTTACAGAAATACTAGGGAGCTTTGCCCCTTGCTTGCTTTGCTCATCAACCCCCCCGGCCTGCTCTACATGCCAGCCACTTCGCGTCTCTGCTGCTCACGTAAGTGGATTTCACTTTCACCAAACTACAAATCTTTTAATTCTCGTGGACAGGCCTCTTCATTGGGTAGAAACACTACTTTTCCCTGATGGCAGCACAAATTAGACAATTAACAAGTCTCAGGTTTAAAGTTTAAATCTGAACAATATATTCGATCTCTTTTCACTGTTCCATTATTTCACCGAGTAATCATTTCTGTTTGTTTGTGCTAATGTGATCTTTACTATCATTTTTTTGAGACTTTCGAATTTTAGTACTTTCATTATCTCTAACTTGCAGTGGACTATGGCCGGCCAGTCATCCCGGCCAATACCCCCAGGCCGCCAGGTGGAGCCCTCCCTGCAGCATGGAGGTGTCCCGAATGCCAGCAGGGAATTATGGACAATGGAGTTTTTATCCACAGCCCTGCTGGCTACCATAGGGGCTGCTAGAAGGAGCTGAAGGGAGGAGTAACGAGTGTTTTGCCTACAACCCGGAAGTACGTCCTAGTCACATGAACAGAGGGAATGACGTGCTTCCGGGTTGAAGAAGAGGAGTTTTTATCTGACCCGGAAGTGTTACTGGTAACATGGACAGAGAGAGAAAACACTTCTGGGTCAAGGACTATGGGAAATCCCAGACAAACGAGCTGAGCTGGGAGTAAGGGTGGCAGCGCGTCTGGGAGAGGAGGATTATTTATTGATTAGTGATTGTATCATGATTTATGAGTATAGTGGAGTGGAGGGTGCTTTGTGCACTGTATTGCTTTAATAAAGTCGATTATTGGACTTTTACCTGGTGTCTGGCGTCTGATCCAAGTGTTCAAGGGGACGACAGCACCCCCTATCTGTCACACTGCTCTGCATGTGTTTTTGAATTCTTTACGACATTCTACTTTGTCATCTACTCTTTGATTTATTTCCGGCCGCAGGCATTGTTAAATCTGTTGGCACAAAGTGAAAGTATCTCTCTGAAAAAGTCAAGTCTCGTCCCATGATTTTTTTTATTATAATAGAGAGATGCACAGGGTGGGTTGAGCCATGCATTGTCTTGACCAGGTAACGGGTAAGCAAACTGTGCAAGAAAAAATGGAGTTGCTTCTTATGAACATGGGGAGAGCGTCCATGGTAACGTCACTCAAATGGAGAGACGCTGCAAAGGAATGTGCGATGAGTCCAAGTTAGCAGACATCTGTTGGTCATTCCACCATTAAACATCTAGGGATTGTAAGAGGGAGAAACTAGGTGCCTACTTTTTGAAAGTAATAATTACAGTAAATGTAACACAATTCAATGTGTAATTTATAATTTAAAATAATACATTTTAAAATATATAATGTTTTTAACCTAAAATATTGGCTTTTTGTTCCCATTTTATGCCTTCTTCACTCAAAAACTGGATATAACAGAGCAATTCTGTGACCAAATGCAGAGTCAGCATCCTCAGATCTATAAAGTACACCTCAAATGTTTGTCTGAAGCGTAAAAAAACGTTTTTTTTTTTTTTTTGCAGAGCAGTGCTATTGTACATTTATCGGCACAGATAACTAATTGAGTATACCACACTCTGGCGTCTTGTTAGTTTTTCTTGTTATGTTTCTTTTCTTTAATAAAACACCCAACTTTGGGATTTAGCCACGATTTATTTGCTATTGCTGCAGTGTTATGCATACAGTATGTGTGGGGACAAGCATGAAGAGCTTTAACATTTTCATTTCCAGTATTTGTAAGAACAATTCCAACTATTTGCTTCTATTATTGTCAATTTCTTTGCTGTTCTCCCATCTAGCAAGCCTTTTCATATTTACTTTGTCATTTTCCTGTTTTAGTGCATACTGCTCTAATTATTATGTTTGGCCCTTGGTATTAAACCTATTAATACTTAAGGGGAACTGGATTACAGCATGTACATTGCCCCCCCATTTTAACTATACGAACCCCACCAAGTAAAACTGACAAGTAGTTAACTGCTAAAGGGCTTAATCTGATAAACAATTTATCATATTGGCTGCAGGCCAAGATGGATTTCAGACAAAAGTAATCAGGGATAATGGAAATAAAGAACAGAGAGGAGCAGTCGTGGGCACAGCTGGGGCTGGATCATAATGGGACTGTCTCCAGCTGATAGGCAACGGTTTCTGCAGTGCAATCGAACATGTCACTTGTCAGCCAATGTAACTTTTACTAATGTCACTTGTTTATTGGGTTCACACAAATGCTGCTGCTGAAGTTTTCCTCTGTAATTATAATATCTATTTAATACTCTTGGAATAGTTGCTTTTCCATCTTGACTTTGCCTGCTTTACATGCTGTTGTAGGCACATCGACCTAGTGTGTCACTGCAAAGCGGAGTGGAAAAAGTAATAAAAATAATAATTTTTGGCCAAGTGTTGTTTGATCACAACCGATTTTGTGATAGAGACTAGGTAGTCAGTCCACTAAACAAGCAAGTTGGTCAAAAACACCAAAAATACCCAAAATGATCCATGTCAAACATTTCTGTTGAGACTGAGACATTTAACAGAGACAGACAGACCTGGAGCTCTAGTCCGCACAACTGATCCAACACATAGAGGAGGAGGAGGTGGCTAATCTGCATTAGTGTAGAAATTTGACAGATGTTGCCCAGATGTTTTTTAGGGAGATAGTGTGCCCCACCATATGAAGAGATCTCTGACCAGAGAGGTAGGAGCAGGGGAGTCACAGCTGATTGTAAGTGCAAGGTAAAGGATCATCGATACCAGACTTGGACATTTCAGACCATTCTCAGGACTCTGCATAGCTGAACGATGATTTAGATAACTATGATGTGGGAGGCATTTATGGAGGACCCCAATGGTTTACCTCAAAACTTGTCCCCAGAAAGAGAGAAGCAGCAACAGTGAGAGACTCAGGCATTAGGGGGACTAAGACACAGATAGAATCTTGAATGGTGTGTCATATTCTAGGTACACAATTGTTTGACTTGCCTGGAAGGGTGGATAGGCTCCTGGTCACAGTGGGGGTGGATCCAGTAGTCAATGTCCAAGTCTAAGACTTGAAAGTTCCCCTTAAGAGAAGGATCTATGGGTTATAGTTTACTTATACAGTAACTGTCTCAATCTAGACAGTGTTCAGAAATCATTAAGAAGCCTAGCAGAATGTTAGGTTATATAGAACCTAAATGTTCAAGTAGGTTCTGCTCAAGCTTTGTAATGCACTGGTGAGGCCTCATCTGGAGTACTGTGTGCAGTTTTGGACTCCAGGCTACAAAAAGGACATATCAGCGCTAGAAAAGGTCCAGACAAGAGAGACTAGGCTCATTCCAGGGCTACAGGGGATGAATTATGAAAAAAGATTAAGGGCTGAGCTTTTTCATTTTAAACGAATGGTAATTCAGAGAATTTTGAAAACCTAAGAAAAAAATTGTACAGTGGATCCAGGCTGTTACTTTAAAATGGGTTTTTCAACAAATATTCAGAATTTTTTCTTCACTTAGCAAACCATATACACATGGAATAAATGACCAAGCATTGTGGTAGACAATAGGACTTTAGGGACCTTCAAAACGACTCTTGATTTTGTTTCTAGAATTAGGTGGATAGGTTTGGTGAGCTTTGTTGGCCTGAATTGCCTGTTCTTGTAAAATTGTTTATAATGTTTGAATAATACATAGGACCACACACTTAAACTTTACAGTATATACTGTTCTCAAAAGCAAGGTGAAGTTCTTTCTTTTGTTTTTGTTTTTCTAATAATAGCTTTCTTTTCTAAAATTTTGTCACAGACTTATGACACTTGACTTGTACTAAAGAAATACTGCATATCACTGCAAGCTTTCAATCTTCTTACATAAAAAAGTGACCTCTGTTACATTGTAGGCTGTGTGGTTTGTGTCACTGTTTTATCAATGACACCACAACATACAAAATTTAATCAAAATGAGGGGAGCAAACAAAATGTCAATACATGGGAAGACCGTTTTGTTGGCATACCTGCCAAAGTGAGTTGTGAATAACTGGCCAAAATGGTGAGGCAATGCCTGGGATGTGAGTGCATTTATCACTGCATGCCATTTGTTGATGCTGTTTTGTTGTGCAATCTTCAGTTAAGCCTAACAAAATATCACTGACTACACATCTCAGGACAATGCCGTTATTTTATACTTCCTGCTAAACAGAATGTATCAGTCAGTCATTTTCCAACCCGCTATATCCTAACACAGGAGTCTGTTGGAGCCAATCCAAGCCAGCACAGGGCACAAGGCAGGAACAAATCCTGGGCAGGGCACACACACGGGACAATTTAAGATCGCCAATGCACCTAACCTGCATGTCTTTGGACTGTGGGAGGAAACTGGAGCTCCCGGAGAAAACCCATGCAGACACGGGGAGAACATGCAAACTCCACATAGGGAGGACCCGGGATGCAAACCCGGGTCTCCTAACTGCGAGGCAGCAATGCTACCACTGCACCACCGTGCCACCCAACAGATTGTACAGGGTGACACAGAAAAACGGGAACTTTTGAAATGCATAGTGGCAGCCATGTACAGTTGGCAGCACTGCAGAACAGGCACCTTGAGCTGTAAACAATCTCGCTATTTAGTAATTTAGTAATCAATTGCAAGGCAATCAATGGCAGCTGTGCGAGAATTGTTCAGTAACCGTGTCATCTCAAGATTTGGTGACATTCCCTGGCCCTCAAGATCATCGGATTTATCCGTTTGTGATTTTTTCTTGTGGGGCTACCTTAAGAGTCGTTTCTACATGACTCTGCCAAGGACACTGAATGAATTGAAACAAAGAATTCAAGACGAAATTAGTGGTATCCCAGCTGAGATGTTGCAGCAATCAATGGGGAACCTCAACTGCAGATTGGAAGAGTGCATACGTACAGGAGGACGCCATCTACAGGACGTTATTTTCAGACATTGATAATTTGGATTACTGTCTCTTAAAAGGCAAGTTGTAGTGGTTCAATTTCTGTCAATAAATTTTTTTTTGTTGGATTTCTTCTATTTTTATTGGGTTTTTCAAAAGTTCCTGTTTTTCTGTGTCACCCTAGTATATTAAATTTAATTTTACTACGTGGCCTTTTTATTATGAAAAACACGCATTAAAAATGTATATACTGTAAAGACCCGGTGATGCAAGGGGCAAAGATATTTAATTAACACTGTGACAACATTGAACTTAATTTGTCCTTAAAGGACTTTCTGTTCCTATGTGGCCGATCCCGTTGCTCCAATGTGTTGTGGCTCCATACCTGACTTCTGCCTCACCCTGTGCTTACACATTTACACTGCTAGCTCTGATTCACATTGCTTAACTGGGGTCAGTGGCAACACCATCTGCCACAGCTTCCCAGGTCTATCCTACCCGGGGCATGGTGGTGGCCACAAACTCAAGCCAATGAACTTTAGCAGCAGAGGAGTTGTCTCCTGTAAGTGTTTCTCTCAAGAGCTGTGTTATGGCTGACCTCTCCAGGTAGCTGTGCCCCATCTGATAGTCCATGCCCACTTAAGAAACCTGTCCCCCACGGGTCCAGGACATTGGCATACTGGTTGTATGTTCGTTCTATTTCTCCTTTTCATTGCAGAAGTTGTACATGTTATTGGCACATGACAAGATGGAGGTGGTGACCTCTAATTTCCCATAAGTCATGCTGATATTTTCGTGATGTCACAATAATTCAGTCAAAATATAAATAAAACTGGGCTGACCCGCCCTTTAAGGCGACCGACTTTTAAGTTGACCACTTCTTAAGGCAATTCAATATGTAGCTCAATTTGATATTTTATACAAACTCATTAATTTGGTTATATTGCATTTGAGCGGTATTACTTTAATACTCGTAGTTTCTGTTATTTTTGTGATGAAATTTAAACTTTTTTTCTATATTGAGGCCGCCCTTTTAAACCCCCCTGATATTTACTACGTGGTGAGACATTTGTACTCCATCAACATTAATTATTTCCAGAGACATAATTTTGTCTATTTTTCCAGCGCATCGCGCACAAAAGCAAGGGAACGATGGGAGCACCAGAACTCTGCTCACATCATGTCGCTTCGTACCACAAGCTGCAAGTAGTAAGTCTGTGATCAGCGTAATACCGCTACGCCTTCCACTCACGGGATGGAAGGACAATCCCGACCGCTTTTATATAGTAAGAAAGAAGAAGAAGATATCGCACAGTCTGGAGTAGAAAATCATCTTTTACCTGGAAAAACGAAACTACAAATCCCATCGTGCATTGCAAAAGGGACAGGGCGTGTGTGAAACTCCGCGCTTGCGTAGCACTCACGGGACAGAAGGACAATCCCGACTGCTTTTATATAGAAAGATATTGAGTATATTGGTATGTCCCTTTCTCAACTGATGTTGTTACAATGATGTACCTTGTTTGTTCCATGTTAACACAAAATGAAAGAACGCATGCATGCATACTGTAAAACAATTTTTGCTTTTCATTTGCTTTTTCTACACATGTTGTAAATTCACTCTTTTCAATGAGTACTAATTACTTTCCTGCATTGCATTTAACTGCCGTTCTCTGGCCATATTTTTGAAATTGTTCAGTGAAACTTGACTGCAGGTTATCCTGAGGAGATTGTTGTGATGAAACATAGATTCATGCTATAAATACCCACTTTTATGAAAAATGTTTAATTTTCCTTGCCTTCAACTAACTTCTATTTCTAAAGCAATACTGGCTAGATATGATGATGATATGGGCATGAATTCTAGATTTTATTAACAGATTTCAAACAACATACCTCTGGCTATTCTAAGATGGATAAAGGATCTTTCCATTTGAATTTCACATAAGGAATGGAACATCAAAGGGTCATCTTCTGGCCTCGTCAGAAGTAGGCACTACAATCCCGGGATATTAGGGGGCACCATCGCTGACTCTCTTGTCTCTTTTTCCACCCACAGCTCCAAGAAGAAGCCCAATAAGAGCAACTCACTTCACCCCTTTCAGTCCACAGACTATAACAGCATTTGCACTCCTGGAAGGAGGCGTCTCATTTGGGTACAAGCAACCCACCAAACGGAGCTCCATCCTGAAGCCCACCTACTCTTCAGTGCCTTTTTCACACCAGCTAATGGCCGAAGCCGCATTTTGTTGCTTTTTGTGCCATTGTGCACCTGTTATTTTGTTCCATATTATTATTTCAGTAAATGTGTTGACTTGGTTGGCACCCCAAACTTTAATTTGGATCCTCGATCGATGACGCTATTCGTAAAATAAACCTCCTCTTCAGTTTGTGCAAAACCTGCTACTGTGTAATTCAGCAACAAATTGTGCATGATGTATGCATATCTCATGAGACATTGTCTAAAACGTATCCACAAGAACATCTGAATTGTGAACATTGTTGTCAAGTACCCATCTCACTTGGGAAGGCTTCTCACTCTGAACATATTAGATTAAAGTTTTTACACATCTCACTTGGATCTGCAATCATTCCTAGGCCTTTTAACATTAGTATCTGTAGTAACACTAGATCAGATAAAATTATTTATAACTCAAAGGGAAAGTGATCTCTTATATATATTGTCTTAAAATGGAAAAAAAGGAAATTTTCTCTCTCTCTCTCTAAGGGACAGTTTAAGATCAAGGTTAATCTTATTTGACATTCAAACCACACACAGCAGTGCAAAGCAAATGGAAATTGCGTCACTCAGCCCAGTTACTGCATGTGTAAAAATAGACAACAAAACAAGAATAACAACTGGAATAAACAAGAATAAACAACAGAAAATCACCATCACACATACTGACACACATACAACCTGCAATACAGCACAATCCATTACATACATCTAACAGGAAATGTTACTGAACAGTTGGTTTACTGAGTATGGTGTATACCGTATGGATATACCATACAAACTATCAAAGTATTGCACCAAAATTATTGAGAAGAAACAGACCAAATATTGCACATGTGTAGAATGAAAATAATATTTTAAAGCATGAAATACATTAGCATTGCATAGATAAGTTATTTTCATTTTGTATTATATTAACAGACTGATCATATTTGCTATTATTTGTCAGGAAGTTATTAATATTGTTGTAAAGTAGCTTTCCATTTTTTTACTTGACTTCTCCTACTGTCTTAATATATATGAGGAATGACTTTGGGCTAGTTTGTCAAATAGCTCTCTGATGTGTGTAGATGAGTGAGGTTGTGTGTTATTTCTTTAGCTTGACTGAACTTTTACTCCCTCTTTTGGAACACACTTACTGTAATGTATTGTTTATACAAGGGTGGCACGGTGGCGCAGTGGGTAGTACTGCTGCCTCGCAGTTAGGAAACCCGGGTTTGCTTCCCGGGTCCACCCTACATGGAGTTTGCATGTTCTCCGCGTGCCTGCGTGGGTTTCCTCCCACAGTCCAAAGACATGCCGGTTAGGTGCATTGGCGATTTTAAATTGTCCCGTGTGTGTGCTTGGTGTGTGGGTGGGTGTGTGTGCCCTGTGGTGGGCTGGCGCCCTGCCCGGGGTTTGTTTCATGCCTTGCGCCCTGTGTTGGTTGGGATTGGTTCCAGCAGACCCCTGTGACCCTGTAGTTGGGAAGTAGTGGGTTGGATAATGGATGGATTGTTTATACAAGTGCATCTTTGTGGTACTCCATGAAGTTTGTTTTCTTAAATGAGACTTACAATAAAAAAAATATATGGTTAAAATTAATTTAACATCACACTCAATAAATGACACGCTTATTATGCACAACATTTATTCCAAAACTGCAAGAGATGTGCAGAATAGGACTTAGACAGTTTAACCTGATTTCACGTCACTGCTGGCCAAAAGCGCTGCCTGACGGTATTAGTTTTTCTACTGCATATATCAGGGTGGCCCACGAAAAAGTAGCCCGCCTCCCTGGCGAAAAAAGGCGCCCTTCCATAAAGAAAGAAAGAACATGAAATGCAAAAATCTTTACTCACTCTTTACAGAAAGTGCTGAAAATGATCTCCTTGTGCGTCAATGCATGTTTGGGCGCGCCTTAACATGTTGTCATATACGCGACGCAACTCTGGGGCGCCAATGCTCCGAATTGCATTACGAATATTGTCTTTCAACTGGTGTAAAGTTCTCGGGTTATTAGCGTACACTTTTCCCTTCAAATTGCCCCACAGATAAAAGTCACAAGTGCTTAAGTCCGGCTATCTTGGAATACATGTCGCTCAGCTCATACTAACACGTTTGCACTACGTCTACACAGCTTTCGTGATGAGGGTAGTCAATCGGCGCGCCACTCTGGCAGGAAGGCGGGCTACTTTTTCATGGGCCACCCTAAATGATTAGCAATAGGCTGTGATCATTTACTTATAGAACAGAACTGAGTCCATTTAGCTTCAGTAGACCCTCAAATTGCTTAACTGGTGTTAACAAAATTCGTCAAACACCCAAATTGAAAAGCAACCAGATTCCCCTTATCTACTATCGTCAGTCACTAATGAAAGACGGTATCTTGACAGAATTACTCCTTTGATCAGAAGTTAAACAGATTGTGGTCAAACACACACCGTGTCACATCAGATATGTAGAGAGAAGTGGATTACTGGAGATGGGTACACACTGGACCACAGAGGAGACTAGATCTTCAGGAATCAGCTCTACTGCTTTTACCAACTTGCCTCCTGCCTCCACCTGCTCCAGCATCCTGAATTCTAGGAACAACAATCAATGGAAAGGAATGCAGATTTACAGGAAAATCAATCTCAGTCCCAGTGCCTCGAAGCTGAGGAGTGGCAAAGAGCCCCAATCAGGATGACACTTGCTTAATTATGGAATTGCCTGTGTATGATTTACTGTATCTGTCCTTACTTTTATCATTACTACTATTGTTACATTTAATCTAGGCATTCATTTTATTTTTTATTGCATTATATTATTGTATTGACAATTGGCACACCAAACAACTTCTACAGTATGTCCAGTCACTATTCAAGGAATGGATGTAATGGTGGTGCACTCCTACAAGTACTTGGGGGTCCACATTAATGACAGGTTGGACTGGTCTCTGAGCACAGAGGACCTCTGTAAGAAAGGGCAGAGCAGCCTTTTTTTTTTCTTAGGTGACTGTGTTCCTTTAATGTGGGTAGTGACATCCTTCACATCTTCTATAAGTCTGTGATGGCCAGTGCAAATTTCGACACTGTGGTGTGCTGGGCTGGTAACATCGCTTCGAGAGAAGCCAACTGAATGAACAAGCTAATTAAAAGGGCAGTCTCTGTTATGGAATGCACTCTGGACCCCCTGGATGTCGTAGTGATGGAGAGAATTAAAACAAAACTGAGTGCCATTATGAACAATGCTGCACCGCCTCTCGCTGACACACTAACACTGAAGACCTCCAGCCAACGAATCATTCAGCAGAAGTGTGTCAAGAAATGCAACTGGAGCTCCTTTATACCAACAGCAATACATCTCCATAATGCCTCTGTGATAAGTGGGGTGTGTGGCATAGAATAGGTTTGTAAATAAATAATCGAGTCCAAAAAGTGCGCAGACTCAGAACAGGTGCAGGTGCGTTCATGATGCCACTGCTCCACGGTTGATCGCAGTGCTTGGCTGATCGCACACTCACATTCAAATGGAGGTGGATCAATCAGGGGCCGCATTCACAACTCAGATTGGGCAGAGGATCTCATCTGGACCCGATTAGATGAATTAAAGGGAGAGGGGGAATAGGAAAACAAGAGACAGAAAGAGAGAGATGGAGGTCTAAGGGGATGGAAAGAAGGAAGGAATGACAGAGATGGCAGGATCGTGAAAAGCCAGTGTGCGGCAGAGCGGAGGCAGGCAGATGGGTAAAGAGCCCTGAAGAGGGGTGTATGGCAGGGCCTCAAAGGGGCTGAAGAGGGTCACTCCAGCTGAGCGTCTTCAGATAGCTGGCATGACCTGCTGCTCAAGTGAGCTCCTGTGTAAGACCAAGGGGTGGCATTGGGAGTTGGAGATGTGAGGCTCAGTGCGGCACTCTACCGGGGGGCCTCAGAAGGCAGCAGTGACCCAAGTCTGGATTTTGAAGGTTGGTTATTCCTGTTGGATGGATGTCTTCTCGTGGTGCTGAAAGAGGGTAAGCCGGGGAGACATCAGCTTTTAGAAAAAGGCACCAGGACTTGTGCGTTTTTAAAGAACAGTTTCCTGGGGTCATTTTGAAAACTCAATTTTTATGGAATTCTTTATTGCATTGTAACCTCCACATGGACACTGTGTTTTTTTTATGGATTATTTATTTATTATGGATGATTCACTGCACAATTTGCACTTTGATGTGTTGTTTGAATATTAATAAAAGCACCTATCACTTTTGCACCTCCTCCATTGTTGTGTGTCCTCTTTCGCCCAGCTCATGTCAGTGTATGACTATCGACAGTTTCAGATAAAGATAAGGGGGCATGGAGCCAACCCGGACCGTCACAGCTTCATTGTGACTGGGACTGCCAACTCAGGAGTTTTCTTTCTTTTTAATTTTCTTCTTTTTTAGTCAGTCTGGTGTGTGTTCAGACAATTGTGTGTGTCTGTCTATCAGTCTGTCTATCTATTTAAAGAGATTGTTTAAAAAGCCAGATTTCCTTTTCAAATAGAGTTCTATCTCTCTATTGAAGCTGATAAAATAAAAATTTTAAATCAAAGAAACTTAAGACTTCGTAAAGACACGAGACTGAAGATTTCAGGGAGACATTGAATGATGTGCCACTATATAACTGAATTGTGAGTTACCTTTCTGAAATGAGAAGCGCTAATTATATGTTATGTTGGAGGTTTTTACTTTTCAATTTTCTCATTATGTTCTGCTAGGAAACTATGAGCTGCAATTATTCTATTGAATTAATAGAAGGCTAAATTGTGTAATAAGTACAGCAAATTAAATGAATGCTTAATTGAGTGGATTTAATGAATGAATAAATACATTTCAGAATGAGGTAAGCAGTTCATATTTGGCACACGTGCTTTTCAAAGGTCTATAAATTCAGTCTCCTAACATTCTGCAAAATGCAATGCCCACAGTAAAATAAAAGAAATATCAAACGACAGAAACAAAATCAGCAAAGTGCGGTCTCAGCAGGATGAAGTGCAACATTTTAAAACCACATTATATTACCCTACTTGACAGAAGTGCTGATCCATCCAGTCACAATATTATATCTTATAAAAAATGGATGCTACCATAGCTTAGCCAGCGCACCTTACAGTGGGTTAACCCTTCCAGAGCCTTAAATAAGAGACCCTGGCGCCTGGTGAAAACGGATTCTGTCCACTAAAAGCAGAGTCCTCTTTCTTTTTAGTAACCTTGATGGGGATTAATCAGATTTGACAATGTAACAATGTAAGTAGTGTATGGATAAACACAGAAATACTGGAAGTATGAGTGGAGCTTTGTGTGTGTTTATATCACATCCTCCACAGTTGCAGTTGGAAACAAAGAGCTGAACGTCCAGACTACATTAGAAAACAGAAAAATCAGGAAAAAGAGATTAACTGCCTTGCAACTGTCCTGATTTCAGAGTGTCACAAGTGAACCTGAACACCATGTGCCTGGACTGAGACCCAGATGTTGTATCTTCTCCAAGTACTGAGAGGAATCCTAGGGACCTGCTGGCTTTTAGCCAGGACAAGCAGCTAGCTCAGAGTCAATCTTAAGAACTTGGCCCTTTGACGCCTCAGGGTTCTTGGGTACAGAGCAATGTTAACATAAAAAAAACTAACTAAAATAACAGAATAACAAAAAAATATCTTGCTAATTATTAGAAAAATTAAACTAAAAGCTGATTGAAAATGAAACTTTAACTGAAATTAAAATGGCATACTTGAAAACTAACTGAAATAAAAAAAAATGGGCTGCTGCTTCTGCTTTTAAAATAAACCAATTGCCGGTAGCATACTGTTGACTGCCCGTCCTTTTTCATGAACTGGTTATGTAAAATATGCCTACAGTTAGGTCCATAAATATTTGGAGAGAGACAACTTTTTTCTAATTTTGGTTCTGTACATTACCACAGTGAATTTTAAATGAAACAACTCGGATGCAGTTGAAGTGCGGACTTTCAGCATTAATTCAGTGGGTTGAACAAATCAATTGCATAAAACTGTGAGTGAACTAAAGTATTTTTTAACACAATCCCTTCATTTCAGGGGCTCAAAAGTAATTGGACACATTAAATAACTGGGAATAAAATGTTCATTTCTAATACTTGGTTGAAAACCCTTTGCTGGCAATGACAGCCTGAAGTCTTGAACTCCTGGACATCACCAGATGCTGGGTTTCCTCTTTTTTAATGCTCTGCCAGGCCTTTACTGCAGCGGCTTTCAGTTGTTGTTTGTTTGTGGGCCTTTCTGTCCGAAGTTTAGTCTTCAGCAAGTGAAATGCATGCTCAATTGGGTTAAGATCAGGTGACTGACTTGGCCATTCAAGAAATTTGCTTTAATAAACTCCTGGGTTGCTTTGGCTGTATGTTTTGGGTCATTGTCCATCTGTATCATGAAACACCGCCCAATCAATTTCATTGCATTTAGCTGGATTTGAACAGACAGTATGTCTCTGAACACCTCAGAATTCATGCAGCTGCTTCTGTCCTGTGTCACATCATCAATAAACACTAGTGTCCCAGTGCCACTGGCAGCCATGCACGCCCAAGCTATCACACTGCCTCCACCGTGTTTTACAGATGATATGGTATGCTTTGGATAATCAGCTGTTTCACACCTTCTCCATACTTTTTTCTTGCCATCATTCTGATAGAGGTTGATTTTGGTTTCATCTGTCCAAAGAATGTTTTCCAGAACTGTGCTGGCTTTTTTAGTTGTTCTTTAGCAAAGTCCAATCTAGCCTTTCTATTCTTGAGGCTTATGAGTGGCTTGCACCTTGCAGTGTACCCTCTGTATTTACTTTCATGCAATCTTCTCTTTATGGTAGACTTGGATATCGATACGCCTACCCCCTAGAGAGTGTTGTTCACCTGGTTGGCTGTTGTGAAGGGGTTTCTCTTCACCATGGAAATGATTCTGCCATCATCCACCACTGTTGTCTTCCATGGACGCCCATGTCTTTTTGCATTGCTGAGTTCACCAGTGCTTGCTTTCTTTCTCAGGATGTACCAAACTGTAGATTTTGCCACTCGTAATATTGTAGCAATTTCTCGGATGGGTTTTTTCTGTTTTCGCAGCATAAGGATGGCTTCTTTCACCTGCATAGAGAGCTCCTTTGACCGCATGTTGTCTGTTCACAGCAAAATCTTCCACATGCAAGCACCACACCTCAAATCAACTCCAGGCCTTTTATCTGCTTAATTGATATGACATAACGACGGAGTTGTCCACACCTGCTCATGAAATAGCTTTTGAGTCAATTGTCCAATTACTTTTACAATTACTAGCCCCTGAAATGAAGGGATTGTGTTAAAAAATACTTTAGTTGCCTCACATTTGTATGCAATCGTTTTGTTCAACCCACTGAATTAGAGCTGAAAGTCTGCACTTCACCTGCATCTGAGTTGTTTCATTTAAAATTCATTGTGGTAATGTACAGAACCAAAATTAGAAAAAAGTTGTCTCTGTCCAAATATTTATGGACCTAACTGTACATATGTAGCTGAATGAAGGTAATGGTCATCACCTACTATAGCAAGAAAGAATATGGACACACTGCAAAAACTGGATGCAATTGCTAATGTAGTCTGTCAGTACTGTGAGAATAACACTGACAATAACAACAGCTAGTGCATAACTGATATCATTATAGAAATAACCGTCAACATTTTAAAACATACCTAAACTGTTTTCACAAAGATGTCTCAAAACCTAAAAAAATACAAACCTACCAAAGCCAATAAAATTACAAGCTATGTTTGTCAATAAATTATAGTTCCTATCTGCAGAAAGCTGCTGTCTGGTCACCTCAGCTGATCGAATACGAAAAGAGACAAAGTGCGCCGGCACAGCAATTTATGGAAGCCAGAGTTTGTAGCAGGCGCCATGCCAGTTACTCGTCTTTGGAAGGTACTGTGAAGTATTTGACCCAAATCAGCCCAGGGATCCTAAAGTGAACAGCCCACCGCTTAAACAGAATGACACTGCCACAACGCCAGTGAGAAACATTTTGCAAAAAGTGTGGAAGATACTATCGGTATAGACTGCAAAAGAGCAAAGGTGCTCGCTGCATCTTTTAGTAGCATATCTGCATGTTTCTGCATATCTCTGTGCTATGGAGGCACAGTATGTGTTTCATAATCTTCATCAAATGGAGTATCTAGAAGGTACCAAATCTGACCAAAAAAGGTCACCTTTGGGACTGGCCTACAGGTGAATCACTGGTGAGCTTTAAAAATGGCTCCTTTTTTGAGGTTAAATTAAGCTGTTGTTGAAAGAAATAGCCAGAAGGATAAGAACATAAAGGCAATCCTCTTAAGGGACAGGAACAACATTTGTATTTGACAGACCCAGTGAGGCTTTAGGATTTTTTCTTATCTTTAATTTGCTTTGTTGCTTTCCCTACATTAAAAATAATAATAATTCTTTACATTTATATAGTTCTTTTCTCACTATTCAAAGTACTTTACACAGCAAGTGATGAGACATTTCAGCTACCACTAATGTCCAACATCCACCTGGATGATGTGACGGCAGCCATTTTTGCTCCAGTACACTAGCTATTAGGTGGGGAAGAGGTGAGAGATAGTTAGCTAATTAGATACAGGGGACGATTAGGGTGCCATAATGACTAGTCTATGGTGGGCATTTTAGCCACGACATCAGGATAAACCCTAGTCTTTATGAAGGATGCCCAGGGATCTTTTATGACCATAGAGAATCAGGACATCGGTTTTACGTCACATCCAGAGGAAGGTGCCATTTTGCAGCACAATATCGCCGTCACTCCGCTGGAGCATTGAGATCCACACACAGGGTAAGTGCCCCCTGCTGGCCTTACCAACATCTCTTCCAGCAGAAACCTAAGCTTTTCCTGGTTGGTCTCCTATCCAAGTCTGGCCGGACCTAAACATGCTTAGCTTCAGGTGGATGACCTCTTTTGAAGTGCATGTGATATGGCTGCATTCATTTTTGCTTTTTGGTTTTATGTTGAAATAAAATGTTTGTTTGATCTTTTGGAGCATTTTAGTCAAGGGTTAAGTGATCTCTGGAGAGCTCTTTATCCATCAAAGTACAGTATTTAATGCTTGTATATAGAAAACGTATAACAAGATGCAGAGGACAGAAAGATATGGAAGATGATCCGCTGTGGCAACCCCTAACAGGAGCAGCCGAAAGAAGAAGAAGAAGATAGAAAACGTATACACATTGTGTTACTATGCTGGGTCCAGTGGTGTTCAAAAGATTGCAAACAGAATACTTTTTTTTGTTTGCCTGCAATTTCACACATAATTTTAAATTCAAAACAAGGTGGGAGAACCTGGAAAAACTTTAGTTCAGATTAACACAGGAAAATCAGCAGTAGCCTTCTAAACAGAAGACGGCCAAGCTGAGCAAGATAGGTTGTCCTAATTCTGACAAAATCTACTAAAGAATGGCTTAAAAGGAAGAGATTTTGAGGATGGAATGGCCAAGTTACATCTGAACCAGAATTAGAAATGATGCAGACAAACAAACTGAACTAGATTGGCCCACATTTCAAAATTGGTCCTCACACTGTAACCAGAAACACCTTGGAAATGTCAGTATGGGTAAACCACGGTTATGGGGCAATAAGCCATATATGGTTAAACAGCACCCTAGATATAATGACTCAGTGGCTACTAGTAGCAGAGAGGACATACGGGATGACGTGGAATCCAGGAAAGTTCCCCAAAACAGGAGGAGCCCAGTTACAAGTTATGGAAGGCAGGCTGTACTGAAACCAAAGGCGCCTGGCCCTTAATTGTACACTGGCACTCAGCTCAGGAGTTCAGGAGTAGCTTGGAGAGGGCATTCCTGACCCTAATGTGTTTCCACAGGCTTCTCCCAAAGCTACATCTAACTGGAGTTTCAAAGCCATTCCATACCAATGGCCTGATAAAGACAGGAGAAGGGAGGTGAGATTGAAAAAGGCAGTGCAGGCAGAGGTAAGACAGACGGAGGGGAACGCTTGAGACTTCTGGGGATGGGAAAGCCGCTGCACCTGAATGGAAAAGACTTGAAACTGTCCAGCGAGGCCCAGAGGTGAAGCTTTGTCTTGTGCCTCACATGATATGCTTAGTTCTCTCTTTTTAATTGTTCCCCAGTCGATTCGTTGAATAACCTACCATTTTTGATGCAACTTTCTTCTCCGAGTTCAGGTAGAAAACAGTTGTTCTCATATTCTATTTAATTATTCAGTATGGAAATAATCTAATTTCTACATACTGTAAAGTGGAAAAGAGGTAAACATATAATAAAAAAATAAATACAAATACAAGTATGATTGTGTTTAATAAAGATAGTGTTTCTACCTTTAAGCATTACTCTCGTTTTTTTTATGTTTTCTGAGGTGGCTTTTTCTAACCGTTACATATACAGTAAATATTCCATCCCACCTCATGACTTCTTTGTGAGTGATTAGGATTTTCCCTTTTCCCTTGAGAATATACAATTGTGACTGCACTCAGGGTTCTTTTTACTTCAGTGGTTTCAATTTCAAATTTTCACCCACTCAGCATTCACCCTGTATTTTAACTATTTTACTAAGCAAGATTTGATTTTGCACTAATTTGTCACCTCCAAAAAAATCCCAAAATTTATATTGATATTTAGTGGTTAAATAAAAAAAATGCTGGCTGGTCTCATTTAAACCTTGTCTTGATGTTGGCCACTCAGCATTTCATGTGTCATGCAGAGACTGCAATGTGCTGCTTAGTATGGTAGATGAGTAGCCAGAGGCTACAGAAAATGATTTTTTATGTGGCATTGTGTCTAAACCCCATTAAGGAAAGTGCACTTATTGAACATTAATTGTTGTATGTAACACTGGCTGTTTGAAATTTTGTGGAGTAAGGTCACTTTGAGAGTATGCCCTGTAGTTCAGATGACTTTTCATTACTTTAATAACTTTGCCTTTTATCAGTCCATTGCTAGCTTTTAATCTGAGATGGCAGGTCTTTAGACTAGTTATAAACTCCAAAGGCAATGCCAGTTATTTGTTTTATATTATTAAGACAAGCTCAGTACAAATACCACTGTTAGCAAGAAAATAATCACTTTAACATTTTTCGATGCAATCACCTATGTGGCCAACAATGCATGTGAGTTAAAAATCAAAATCAAAATTAAAAAAAATAAAATACAAATCCACCTTGGAAGGGTCACAAGTCTACTGCAAACTGCTTGCTAGATTCTTAAATTAAGAAATCAGGTTCAAACCTACAAAAGAAAACCTGAGGAAGTTAATCATTAAATATGCAATTATCCAAGTGAAATACTGAATAACTAAAATGAATCACTTGATGGCAGCATGTGATGTTGTCTTAGCCAGTCTACCCATTTGTTTCAGATTAAATTTGTCATGGATCATTTTAGGTACTTTTTAAAGAGAAAGCAGTAGATGCACATAAAAGGATGAAATTCTGATTTTTACTCTTTCAATAGATATCTTATCATATTAAAAATAATATTTGAGTGATGATGTGCAAATACCATTTTATTAAAATTTTGGTCCTGATATCAAAGACTTATTGTCTGTCCTCTCATGGCATTGATTTTATGAGGGCGCTGTGAAATCCGGGTTGGCTGCAGCACATATACTCCCTTGAACCTGGGACATTGTTAATCATAGACTGAGGACAAGGCAGTGCAATGAGGACTTAAATGAGCAAAGGCTGTTGTGATCCAACAATGAATTAAGTGCAATGCAGTCTACTTGAATAAATAAATAATCCTCAATAAAAACAGTGTTCAGGTGGAGGGCAGAAGTCACAATAAATAAATAATAAATGCATAAATTCAAACAGGTTTAAAGTCAGAAGGCTAAAACATAGTTAGGATCTTCTTTAAAACCAACATGGAATCTCTGTACCTTTCATCAAGACCCCATCCCTGCTGCTCACATGACAAGCTCTACTCAGCTAGCAGACACCCACCAACACATGCAGTCATCTGTTACAACTGGCTCATGTCCGCCACCGCCATCCCTCCACCTTCAGACCCCACGATCCCTGCTCCTTTCTCCCACTGCCATTCCTCAGCCTTCAACAGGAGCCCACTGGGAGTGGCTGGTTGCAAAGTGCATTCAGCATTAGAGATTTTTCCCCCATGAGTACCATCTGCTTGCTCTTCCGTTCCACATCCCAGCCTCCTCTCTGCTCCACCTGCATTGTCATGAACCTAACCTTTTGTTTTTTTTCCATTAAACCCATCTTTTTCTTTCTTTCTTTTTCTCTCTCTTTCTTTCTTTCTGGCTTTTCTTATCCTTGAGTGGGCACAGTTGCCTAATTACATACCCCTAAGCTCTAATAAGGAACCGGCTAAACTACACACATGTACATGTGAATTCAGGCTTGCCATTTGCTTCATCACTTCCCTGGGGATGCTCCGCCACACTACCGCATGCATCTATGCCCCTTCAAGCCCGAGCACACCTGCAAACTGCACTTTACCAGAGGCATGGGAGTGCACAGTTTTGTTGCAGTAGCCTAACTTGCCTCTTCTCTACCATCTCAGGACGGTTGCATGCATTAGTTGCCCACTAGATGCCCTCCTGCTTCTCAAGACTTTGGAGAAAAAGAGATAGAGAGAGATGGCTTGCAGGCTTTCAACAGTGGAAACATTAAGACAAAGACATGCTCACTAATATTTACTTGATTTCCCCAAAAACACTTTACCTACAATAAACACAGACCTGATTGGCTCTGCAGAACTTTATCATCCTTCAGTTGGCTTTCTTTACATTATATTTTCAGTTAACCTATTTTTTCCAGTGTCACGTATTTAAAAAATGAGCAGTTTAAGGTTATATATTACATTTAGAAACATATCATGCCAGTTGTATCATTATTTAACATTTTTTTTACTTAATATGCATTCTAACGTAGCAATCACAAAGAATAACTTTATGCCAAGTGCTGTTAAAATTTAACATCTTTTGTTTTTATTCCACAAAAAAAAAAGGTTTCTCATGTCTTGGGTGTCTCCTATAACCAGCTGTTATTTTGTTGCCTCTCAATTGCATCATCTTTACATTCAGGTCAGAACTTACACACAAACATATCACTGTCACTGATCCTGTCATCTCCATAATGACTTTTGCTATGTCCATGCATCCCTAGCCTCTGACGCTTAACTAGAATGCTCTGCAGCCTGCGGCTCTCTTGCAAGCCATCTGCTGCATACTCTTCACTGCCCACGACTGTATCTCTCCTCCACTTCTGACGCTTTTTCCTGGCTTCTCCTTCAGAGGAGAGCATTCTGAGAGGGAGGAAGAGAAAGTGGCAAACATGGCAGGCCGGTTAAAGAGAGAGAGTTCAATTTATTAAATCCAACAATAGGCAATGTCATAAGCAACGATAATCTGCAAATGTGAAACAGGATTAAAGGAGCAGATGTGAATAAGATCAGATCACAAGCATAATGTCAATACATCATGAGGCAGAAACATAGACAAAGGTCATGTATAAGCCAATTCCACAATCAATAGATGAGGCTCCGGGATATTTTAAAAGCTAGGAGTGTGGAACAAAAATGAAACTCGGAGCTAAGATATAAAGCATGCAGGGCTCATTGGGTAAAATACTGAAACAAAAATTCTATTTAAATACTGGGACACTGCTGTGTTTTCTGAAAATAAAGTGATGGGGATAATGATAGGCAAGTAGCATGAAAAAATTCAGTCTGAGGATAGAAATGAGGATAACCAAAGCCATATCGCCACATCTGTCAAAATATATGAACAGCTATAGGTTAGGATACATTTAGTCAGAATGAAGAAATAACAATATGTGTTGAGTCATAGTTCCGAGTAATGGGCATTATATTTATATACCATGGGCAAGAATAAGTAACATTTTCTAAAAATAAAAATAACCCACTAAATTCTTTGACTTAAGTGTTTATTAGAAAGGTCAAACTGAAACCTTTTAATCAGTAAAATAATGAATAAATGTGTAAAACAGGTAAAAACAGTCCAACACCACCATGAAATTCAAGTCCCTCATGATCCTAACAGTATGTGAACCTTCAGCAATGTTCACAGGGGCCACCAGCCAAGTATATGGAACTATAAGGCCAGGTAAGAAGAGCCCCTACAGTTTCTACATTTTGCCATCTGCCGTTTCACTCGGCTGAAGTGGGGACCCAGATCCACAGTGGGACTGGGGCCTTTTTCCAGCCAGGTCACCCCCATAGTGAAAGGACTGGGGGAGAGGACATGAACAGGGCACTACCTCCCCTGGAGCTCTAGATGGCAATCCCTCTGGGTTGCAACAGTGCCTCTGATTCAGGGGAGTTGAGTTCAGCACAGTCCTGTTGGATCCCATGAATGCCACTGGGGGGTGCTGGAGGAGTGGCGGGGCCCTACTATATTGGGCTACCACCACACCTGGGAGTACATCTGGATTATGCTGATGGGCCAGCATAAAAGGGACCACCTCACTTCATTGAGGGAGCCAGAGTTGGGAGGAAGAGGGACAAAAGTTGCTGTAGGAGGAGTGGAGACAGAAAAAGAGAAGAGATGGCGAAGAAAATAAGTGCTGTGCACTGTGCTGTTTAGGTGGGAAACATTTTGGGAAGAGTTTCCCCATAGCTAGATAAAAGCCTGTCTTGTTCTGGTACTTGTGTCTGTCTGTGTCAGGTTTGGGGAGCTGATGCACACCCTGCAGGCTACAATAAATATACTTATCATCAAAGGAAGGGAATGGAACTAGAAAGACAGCCAGCTTTACAATATCTTCACATAATGCACCTTTACACAAAATATTGGATAGTGCTGGTTCATTAAGTGTCGGATATTAAAAGTGATGGTGTTTTTATGCACTTTTGCTTAGTTATTACATTAGTTTGTATTCATTTTAATTATGAATCAATTATTACTTTAGACATGTTCTTGTGTGTTTCAAACTATTCACATTACACTTAAAGGCTGTACTCTACTTTGCATGTCCATTGGCATCCAGATTAAAGTATAGCAGACTGTCGATTTTAACAGTTAACCTTATAGTCATCTAAGAATTAAAAGAATAAGTCCTGAGAATGTGATGTTGTACTACTGATTTGTCACCTGTAATATAAAGGCGCTATATTGCGCCAGACCCGGCATAGACTGACCCAGAGGCACATGTAAAGGCACAAAGACTTTTATTTTTCTTCACCTGTGGGGCACGTCTTCCCCGTGAACACCACAGGCAATACACAGTCCCACAAGCACTTAACTCCACACAACACAATCCTCTGGCACCACCACTCCTCCCAGGCAACCTCAACCTCGACCTCGATCTCGACCTCAACCTTTTCCTCCCGATTCTGGCTCCTGAGTAGTGGCTGCAGGCTCCTTTTGTAGCCCTCCCGGAAGTGCTCCAGGTGGTAATTGGCCTAATTAGGCTGCACTTCCGGATGCAGCCCACAGAGGCTCTTTAAGCCGTGAAGCTCCTCCAGGTGGTGGCCATGGAGCCCATGGAGCCCAACAGGTCTGAGTCCTGAAGTCCCGCACCTGTGGCCCCGATGTAACCCAGGAGGGCTGCCACCAAGCTTCCGGGGGACGTAGGGTGCATCCCTTGGCTGTTCCCCAAGATCCAGTGTTGATGGGGTGTCATGGCCGGGCATGGGACCCGGCCGCCCGTCACACACTGCAATCCTGAAAGAAGAATTGGGGCTATTTTTGAATTAAGCAGTTCTTTAGGTAAGAGTTTATGATTGTAGACCTTGTGAGAAGTCAAACAAAATGATACCTTTTATTGGCTAACTAAAAAGATTACAATATGCAAACTTTCAAGGCAACTCAGGCCCCTTCTTCAGTCAAAATGTAAAACAGAAACTGGAGTTCCCTGTGAACATATAGAGACCAGGACAGATACAACACTGGAAACCCTTTAAGTGAGATGTCTTAAATGTAAAAAATTAATAGACCTCTCCAGGCTAAGATTCATTAAGCAAGAGAGGAGAACAATGTATTCCACATCCCAAGAGTCAGTTTCTGTAGCTGAAGAGCCTTCGGCCACTACCCAATTCACACTGCACCCAACCTCCTTGGCCCCTCCCATAGGTGGTGAGCCCATGGGGAGGAGAACCCACGTTAGCTCTTCAAGCTGTGCCCAGCCGAGCCCCATGGGTGCAGGTCTGGCCACCAGGTGCTCTCCATCGAGCGCCACCTCCAAGCCTGGCTCCAGAGGGGGGCCCCGGTGACCTGCGTTCGGGCAAGGGAAAACGTTGTCCAAAGTTTTCTTTTGTCATTGGAGGTTTATTGAAAGAACGAGATCGCGAATACAAGGGGCTGAAATGAGTTTCCTCCGCAGGGTGTCTGGGCTTTCCCTTAAAGATAGGGTGAGAAGCTCAGTCATCCGGGAGGGGCTCAGAGTAGAGACGCTACTCCTCCGCATCGAGAGGAGTCAGATGAGGTGGCTCGGGCATCTGATCAGGATGCCTCCTGGACACCTCCCTGGTGAGGTGTTCCGGGCACGTTCAACCGGGAGGAGGCCCCGGGGAAGACCCAGGACACGCTGGAGGGACTATGTCTCCCAGCTGGCCTGGGAACGCCTTGGGATTCTCCCGGAAGAGCTGGAAGAAGTGGCCGGGGAGAGGGAAGTCTGGGCTTCTCTGCTTAAGCTGCTGCCCCCACGACCGGACCTCGGATAAGCGGAAGAGGATGGATGGATGGATGGAGAACAATGTACGGTCAAGATCTTTGGATGAGATAACTGTCCAACAAAGTCTTTAGAAGTTTCTGATGTGTTTTTCAATATAATGTGGGTCTGTAGTCAGGTTGTCTGTGTCAGTCTGAGAGATGCAAACAATCCTCATACCTGGCCATAAAACTCTTGTCTCTATTCAAACCATGTTGCAATGTGTTAAATTTTAGCATGAGTTTAACTTCCCACTCTATTCTCTCTTGCTGTGTTCTTAAGTTGCCCACAGTAAGCACTGTGACTTTAAAATCCCTCTCACAGTGTCCATGGCTGTTGAAGTGGGCCGCTACAGGAACATCTGTGTTGCCATGCTTGATGTGGAACCTGTGTAAATTCATTCTCTGGCAGAGTGTTTGTCCAGTTTCTCTCACATTGAGGACATTTCATACAGAAAACGAGGTAGACTACATTAGATGATCTGCAGGAAAACAATCCCTTTATGTGATGTTCTAGTTGGCAGTGTGGTATAATTAACAGAACATTATATTATAAATTATAAATTTATATATATAAATTTTCTGCAGGCAGGGAAATGTGCCATTTTCTGTTGGTCCACTTGCTTTAATTGGGTTTACTGTATAATTTGTCATTTCTTTTCTCTTCTCTTTCTTACTTAGCTAGGAGTTAGATGTTTGATCAGACAGTGCAGTTCATTGACGGTCTCAGTGCCGAGTGAATTTTTAGACTATAGCTTTTATGATTTCAGTGGCCAGATCCTAGTATCCAATAAATGTGGAAATAATAATTTTAGGTTCATTTTTGTTATTTTGTACATCCAGGGTGCTCCTTTTTGTGTTCATAGGATCAACTTCAGAACAAACCAGGTTTGAAGAAAAAGGGGAAAATCTAAATCCATGATGACATTTTTGGCACAAGGCAGAAACAAAGCCCAGGCAGGGTGCCAGCCCACCGCAGGGCGCACACACACACACACACCAAGCACACACTTAGGACAATTCAAGATCGCCAATACATCTACCTGTAACCTGCATGTCTTTGGACTGTGGGAGGAAACCGGAGCACCCGGAGGAAACCCACGCAGACACGGGGAGAACATGCAAACTCCACGTGCCACCATGCCACCCACATACATGATTGGTACATCCTAATTAAAATTTATCAAACTTAGTTTTGTAATTTCTACATTCACCCTAAAAAATTTAGACATGAGCGTCAGTAGGCTTTGCACCCTAAGAACCAAGTTACCCAAACTATTCACTAACATTTAAGTAATTATTTACTGCTCTAATGCTGAACTTTCTGATCATAAAAGAGTTCATTACGAGAGCAATTGCCGAGAAGAATTCAGAATTAATTGCAAAATTTCAGTATTTGAGGGTTCTTCTAGAGTGGTTCTTCCTCTTGCATGATTTGGCTCAAAAAATACTCAGCACATCGTCTTCTCATAATGGGCTTAAGTTTCGAGTTTGGTATGTTTCCGTCCAGCAGTCTTAACTCTAGACTGTTCTCAAGGAACTGTAACACAGACACACACACACACCCATCATCGAGATATCGATGTTTTCGGTATCAGGTAATCCTAAAATATCGAGATCCGTTGAAAACAGGAGATCGGAATTTTTGACAAATCTAAAGCTTTCCACAATAGGTTATGGTGAGGAAAGGCGCAAAGCAAAAATGGAACTAACAGCGTTGCTTGATAAGGCTTGAAGTCTAAATGTAAACAGAACTTGGCTGGAACAAAAACCTACATCCGCATGGGGGCCCAAGGACAGAGTTTGAACCATTTCTTGAGGTTACAGAATTAGGGAAGAAGTTTGTAACAAGTTGTCATGAGCCTGAATGCTCCTAAGGTGGGATTTCACATTTGTTGATCAGATGAAGTTTTGCAATAATGTTTCATATATAGTGTTGGAATATCATGGTGTATATTTGCACGGTAACCAACATCCCAAACAAAAATTTAATCACTGCCAGAAAACAGTGGGTAGTCTAAAATGATTAGTTTGTAAATAACCTGGCACAGTAAATAGGTTCTTGTTCCCAGACTCCAGCCTATTTAGTTCATCGTCCTCCCATTAACTATTCATCAAACATGGCAGCTACCTATGATATCCATCAAAAACAACATGCAGCTACTGAGATGTTAATATGCTAAAACAAACAGAAGTGATTACAAAAGGTTCGATACAACTGATAGGTTGGCAGTGTGAAAAACTGAAAGCAATGTGCAGGTACTGTATATAAACTCAATATGTGAGGAAACATAAACGCAGATTACAAGAAGGTGTTTTCTTCCTAATGGATGTGCATATCAAGTGTAACTAATTAGGTACATCTGGCCAGCCCACTTAATTAAGTGCTCAATTAGTGGCAGCATTATATGTGCAAATCCTGGCAATGCCTTGCATGCGGTAGAAAATCACAACCTAAATATTAACAAATACAAGACACAAAAATACATGTCTGTAGATTCTGTTGCAGTTTATCATGGTCAGCAAAAGAAAACATATGAGTTTGTATCATGCACACGCATACACCAGTCACACATATAATTATAGCATCCTGATCCAGATATGAATATTAAAAAAAAAGGCAACGAGGGGATGAGCTGTTGCAAGATTAGAAGATCACAGAATTAAAAAGCTTGCAGTCATTGGCGCAGTGCTGAATGCTGGATAAGTAAAATAAACCTATGGACACTTGATACAGTGTTACATTAAGGGCTCAAACTCCCATTAGAAGATGTTGGTAAGAGTGAAAATAAGAAGAGAGAAGGAAAACAGCTTTTTGTCCTACTTGGGATATGGGGAGGTGACAAACCATTCTGCCTAATAGCAGGGTGTACCTTGATGTTAGCTAGGCCCGGACAAGCTGCTGGGTTTTACTGCTGTTGTCTTTTTTAATGTACTTTGTGTTCTCCCCTCCATGAACCTACCGTTATCATTATAATAAAATGAGACATAAAGCTCCTTGCATTTATTCCACTTCTGAAGAGAAGTTACGATGGTGGCCTCTTTTTTCATTACAGTGCATATAGATGAGCTTTCTGCCACTTCTCATTAATAAATGCTAACAGTAATCAAGAAAAATGCAAGGTCCACCGCGGCTTTGCTTGCAGTATTAACAGTGGGCAGTCGACAAGACGCTTCAGCAGCAGGTCACTGTATACTCCTTAATCAGTCTAAAACTGATTAAACCTTATAAGCAGAGGAATAAAAAGCATGCATGCTTAATTTATTCAAGATGTGTTTCTCTTTGCAGCAATATAGTGTGATCATTTTCAGTCTGCTGATTTAATGCTGGGGCAGCACACTGGCACAGTGGTTGGCACTGTTCACCTGCAGCAGACCGGATTTGAATCCCGTGGCCGGTGGAGAGTGGCAGCTCTGCAGATGGACCAGGTTTAATGTTGGGGATGGGACTGTGGAATGCAAAAATGGTGACAAAATAGCTGCCATAAAAACAACTTCAAAAATAATTTGATACTTAACTTGTTTTTTTTTTCAGCTTCCAGTCAATAGCCAGGCATTGTCAGAAAGACTCCATCTGAATAACAGCAGGGTGAATGTTCACGTAGCTATCTTACTCTCCCTTCCTCTGTTCACTGAGGCCCTCTTGAGGTGCACGGACCGTTATTTTGTCCAGGTTTAGTTAAGAGTGTACAGAAAAATCTGGAGGGCAGAAGGCCCAGGTGCTCCAGCGGGTCCAGCAGCGGTGAGGTTCTCAAAACGTCAGGCTGTTGTAACTAAAACATAATGTTGATTTGGTACATCGGTGTCAACTTAACAACTCAACAGCCCATTTTCTAGAAACCTTGGAAAAAAGTAAGAACCTTCTCAATGTTTGTCTTGGCAAAGCCAAAGAAATGCTTTCTCAAATATTTCTAAAGCCAATGAATGAAAACAAATGCAAATATTGCAAAAAGGAAAAACAAACACTGTAACAGAGTGAGAGTAATAGTAATGAGCAGAAGTGAAAAATATATGTTGTATGACGTTTATAAGCAGCTCTATATATACATCTCTATACCAGGTGAGTCACAAAAATAACCGGATTGGTAAAAAAAAATATATTAATTGATGAATTACAGCTTTCTAAGCATTGTCACCTTCTATATACTCCCCCTCCTGATCTTTACACCACTCCAGACATAACCTCCATTAATTGAAACAGTGCTGGAAGTCTTCTTGCTTGAGGCTCTCCAACAGGCTTGCCGTTTTTGTCTTTACTTCATCCGTTGAAAAAAATGTGTTCTCTTCAGGTCACTTTTGATTTTCGGGAACAAATAAAAATCACAGGGAGCTAAATCGGGCGAATAGGGAGGATGATCGAGGACAGGAATGCTTTTGTCTTTTAAAAACTGATTTTACGGAACAGCATTGTGCGCAGGAGGGTTATCTTGGTGAAGCGCCAACCCATCGACCTGGATGTTGAAAGTGTTCCACATTTTCTTGTCCTTCCTTGAAACGTTTGTGCCACTCAAAAACCTTGTGTGTGAGACAAACTGGTACACTGTCTTTATCATTTAATAAGCTTCTGTGGCAGTTTTGTTCAATTTCGCGAGAAATTTGATGTTGATTCACTGTTCGATTTTTTTTTCTTTTTCGACATTATAACGGCAACTCGTGTAGCGATTGTTGTGCATATACTGACTGGGCTATTCACAGGATGCTGCCTCCCAGTGGACTGGGAGAATATAACTAATTTTGAAACAGCCTGGGCCTGGATAGTTATCAGCATGGCATCTCAACCAGGTTAACTCACCCCTAACTGAATGTGTACTTCCATATATCTCTCCCATTCTGCCTGCTTCCTTTTGCAATATATAAAAAGAAACATGCAAATATGTATTATGTGCACTGTATATGCTTTATTTTACATGCTGTTTATACTTGTTTTGTGCAAATCTTTTATTGGTGCAATGTTATTGTGAGCTGTTATGAAAAATTATCCATCCATCCTCCAACCCGCTATATCTTAACTACAGGGTCACGGGGGTCTGCTGGAGCCAATTCCAGCCAACACAGGGCGCAAGGCAGGAAACAAACCCTGGGCAGGGCACACACAAACACCAAGGACAATTTAGCATTGCCAATGCACCTAACCTGCATGTCTTTGGACTGTTGAAGGAAACTGGCGCACCCGGAGGAAACCTATGCAAATACGGGGAGAACATGCAAACTCCACGCAGGGAGGACCCGGGAAGCGAACCCGGGTCTCCTAACTGCAAGGCAGCAGCACTACCACTGCGCCACCATGCTGCTTATTCTTGTTGCCTTGACGTTGTCAAATTACACAGTAGGAAATAAACAAATTAAATGACTCCCTCATTACTTTTCAGTACAGTTTCACCTTTCCTATTACATTGCAAAAATGCACTTCAGTTTGACAACCAACTTACATACTGCCTGACAGCACCAGTGTCTGTACAAATGTTTTCCACATTCAGCTGTATAGGTCAGTAGTTTTCAAACCCGTTCTGGGGACCCACTGCGGCTGCAGGATTTTGTTCCAGCACAACTGAAATACGGTGATTTCATTTAATTAGCTGGTATTTGTTTCCTCTTCTCTTATTCTATACTGGGCTGACCCGCCTTTTAAGGCGACCGACTTTTAAGTTGACCACTTCTTACGGCAATTCAATATGTAGATTAATTTGATATTTTATACAAACTCATTAATTTGGTTATATTGCGTTTGAGCGGTATTACTTTAATACTCGTAGTTTCTGTTATTTTTGTGATGAAATTTAAACTTTTTTTCTATATTGAGGTCGCCCTTTTGAACCCCCCTGATATTTACTACGCAGTGAGGCATTTGTACTCCATCAACATTAATTATTTCCAGAGACATCATTTTGTCTATTTTTCCAGCGCATCATGCACAAAAGCAAGGGAACGATCGGAGCTCCAGAACTCTGCTCACATCATGTCGCTTCATACCGCAAGCTGCAAGTAGTAAGTCTGTGATCAGCGGAATACCGCTACGCTTTCCACTCACGGGACGGAAGGACAATCCTGACCGCTTTTATATAGAAGGATTCAGAAAAGCACAGCAGCATGATGTTTTACATTTATAAGACATTTAGAAATACTTCTATTTTTGCTATAGATTTAAATGCTTTATTTCTCTTTTGTTGATTTCATTATATTTTGCCCTTTCTCTGTGCAGTTTTCTCCCTTAATTGTATTTTAATAATGACAATTAAAAACTAGCAGAGCAGGCAGTCAGGCAAACAACTCTGAATCAGGATAGGCTGCAACTACTTTAGTGTTAGGCCCACTAATTAGAAAATAATGTTTTAATTAAATGATTAGAACATCTGGAAAAGTACAATGAAAATCAAGATGAAAATATTGTTAAAAAGAAAAAAAAAAAAGATTCCCATATAACTGCTTAGTATATTTTACTTTTTTTTTTTTTTTTTACTAAAGTTAATTTTCTCATTTCTATATGGTTCTCAAAACACTGAATTTAGGAAATAACAGTTCACTTAATTAGCCTAGGAGTCCAATTAAAAACAGATGTTGGTTGGAACAAAAACCTGCAGCCACAGTGGGTCCCAAGGACTGAGTTTGAGATCCCTTGGTCCAGGTCAGTCTTTCCTCTCTATTCTGTCATTGCACAACAAATCTGAAACATCAGACAGACCAGTTCCTTGTGCTGCACAATCCAAGACATTTCTGTTGTCCTTCATATGCATTGTAGCTCCTGTTGAGTGCTCATTGGTTGTCAGCTGTCACACACACAGGGGCTTTGCCCCTACAACTTAAACTGGTCTGATTTTGTCATGGCTTGTCACTGAGTACAGGTCTTGCTAAGTCAGGGCTCCTCAGTCACAGTCCTGGAGGGCCGCAGTGGCTGCAGGTTTTTGTTCTAACCTGGTTGCTTAATTAGAAAGCAATTCTTGCCAATAATTTAATGTCATGGCTTGTGAGTGCTTTAACTCTGCTATGTCAGGTAATTCTCATATCCTTTGATTTTCTTCCCCTTTCTAAGGATATCATCCAAATGGTTTGAAGGCTAAAATGGACGAGTAATTCTCAGTCCTTCACTTTTTTCTCTTCACTTTCCTACCAAGTATTTAATTAAACCCAATTGTGCCTGACAAATACACACAGAGGTGTAAATGGTAACAAGCTAAATGGAGAAATGCTGGTTTCTTTTGTCATTTGCATGTTATTGCTAATTAGGAGCAATTAAAAACTAAGAATACAGCTGTTTAAGACTAAAATAAGCAATAAATGTTTAAAATCTTAACAAGCAAGGCAACTAAAGTGAAGGAGAAATGTTACTTGAGCAGTAAGTGCTTCTTATTAAGCAACTGGGTTGGATGAAAAACTTGCAGCCACTGCGGCCCTCCAAGACCGTGATTGAGGACCCCTGTGCTAAATGATGGGCTGTTGTGGGTGCAGGCCTTGATTGTATAAATGAAGGCTACAAATAAAAATCATTGGAAAAGTTGTGTGGTGTATTGCAGGCTTTACAGTTAAGGGCACACAGCTGATGCACTGGGACTCTGCTAGCTGAAGGTTAACACAGGATAGGAACACAGTAAGGTACTGCATTTGTAATGGGCTACAACTCAGCATTATAAAGAAAATAACATTTTGGTGTGTTACTTAGAAAAGGCAGAATTTCTGGAAAATTCTGCTACAGGTTATTGCTGATGGCTATCTACAGGACATAAATATTTACCTGTCTTGCTAAAGAGTCACCTGCTTTGAATAGTCAGACTGCTTTGACTTAGTATCTCATCTACATACAATGTGGGGATACAGAACTGTCTGCTTCCTTGGAAAATTGGTTTCTAATCAAGGACTCAAAGTAAATGTGTTTACACTATTTGTTATGCAGAGGAAATTGGCTTGCACCATTGGCTCCTCAGCCAAGCACATACACCAAATGTCTGAACCTGCGGTTCCTCTCGTACTGAGCAGGATTGCTATTGCGACAACAAAGCTTGGCTCGAGGGCTGACTTTCAATAGATCGCAGCGAGGGAGCTGCTCTGCTACGTACGACACCCCGACCCAGAATCAGGTCGTCTACGAATGATTTAGCACCGGGTTCCCCACGAACGTGCGGTGCGAAAGAGGAAGAGGGAGCGGCCGAATGGCGGACTCTCGCCGGTCCGCCCCCATGGGGAGGGCGGCCTCCGGCTATCCCTGGCCCACCGAGGCGCCGCAGTGGTAGGGTATCGTCATGTTTAGGAGGGATTCTGACTTAGAGGCGTTCAGTCATAATCCCGCAGATGGTAGCTTCGCACCCCGGATACTTCACCGCAACCTCCTGCTGCCTGTCAATGACTTACCATTTGAAATAGACACTAAATCAAACACAGTGAAAAGGAAAATGCAAAGACCAGCAAGAACAAAGAGTGAGACACCAGACTCAGCGTCTGATCACTCCGATGAGGATGCAGAAACCTCATATGGTCCCCGTTGCTTGTCATGCTTTCCAGCACATGTCAGATCTGAAGTAATAGAATCTGAGTCACGCTCCAGGCTCAGAGCCAAGGCTCGAGAGTTCTACCCTGAACCACGAGAACCACGACAACCTGACAGAAATCCTTTGCAAGGAACATCAAGGGAACAAGGACTGGAAATGGAGAGCAGTGTTGCTGAACCCCAGGTGGAGAACATTGATGAAGTAGTGGAACCCACAAATGGTCAAGAAGACCTAGCAACAGAACACCAGAGTGACAGAGAAGGGGACACTTTAAGAAGATCGGCTCGCACTGTCAGACCCAGAGAAGTATTCACATACCACAGACTGGGGCAGCCATCATACCAGCCTTGGAATCCTGGTGTCCATGCAGTTATACAGAATCCTATGTATCTGTTGCCAAGCCACACAATAGTGTATCCAGCATACCCAGGATTTGATTATTATCTAAGACCACTAGTTGAGACACAATAGACACTGAACCAAAGGCTGAGCCTTTGGAGCAAGATGTCAGGAGACATCTCAAAAAAGTAGGGGAGAGTGTAATGGGCTACAACTCAGCATTATAAAGAAAATAACATTCTGGTGTGTTACTTAGAAAAGGAAGAATTTCTGGAAAATTCTGCTACAGGTTATTGCTGATGGCTATCTACAGGACATAAATATTTACCTGTCTTGCTAAAGAGTCACCTGCTTTGAATAGTCAGACTGCTTTGACTTAGTATCTCATCTACATACAATGTAGGGATACAGAACTGTCTGCTTCCTTGGAAAATTGGTTTCTAATCAAGGACTCAAAGTAAATGTGTTTACACTATTTGTTATGCAGAGGAAATTGGCTTGCACCATTGTTTTCACTGTTTGCCATGTTGATCTATGCAGAAACTGAAGTATATATATATTTCTGGAAAAAAGAGAACAGAGAAGTATGGTCTGAGACTCGGGACTGCTGTCTGTTTCTTTTATGCTTTACACCATATTGCTGTGGCTACACCCTGTAGCAACAGTGGCTTGTACCTGGCCCAGGTTCCCCTAGGCCTGAGGTCAGTAACACATTTGTATTTTAGATGTAGAGTTGTTACAGCACTCTGAGCTTGTACTCAGTAAAACAAATGCTATGCAAAATAAATTGACTTGACCAACAACTATTATGATTCATGCACAGAGAATTTCAAAATAGCAGATGACTAATAACAGCACATGATGTTGATGTGCATCCCAGGTCCTCCTGCGTGGAGTTTGCATGTTCTCCCCGTGTCTGCGTGGGTTTCTTTCGGGTACTCTGTTTTCCTCCCACAGTCCAAAGACATGCAGGTTAGGTGCACTGGCGATTCTAAATTGTCCCTAGTGTGTGCTTGATGTGTGTGTGCCCTGCAGTGGGCTGGCACCCTGCCCGGGGTTTGTTTCCTGCCTTGCTCCCTGTGTTGGCTGGGATTGGCTCCAGCAGACCCCCCGTGACCCTGTAGTTAGGATATAGTGGAATGGATGGATGGATGTGCATTCTAAGACAGGAATGATAGCAGGAAACTTGAAAATATGAAAAATTTGTACACATGTAAATCATTACACGCCATCCAACCAAACACCAAATCCTCAGCCCCAGTCTTCCTGAGATAGTTGCAGGGCCAGTCTAGTTAGTACACATGTTACAAATTACATGACAGTAAAGTGAGATATGTGTGGCTAGTTGAAAAAAAAGGGGAGGAGAAGAAAACCTGTAGTTTATAGTGCTTTAATTCAGACACAGTCACAGTTCTAATGACCAAAGTCAAGTGGCCGACCACCCTGTCCCATGCACAGTACAGTATAGATAAATTTGTGCTGGGTAGTCTAGTAATCATTTCATCTTTGAGTTTGAAGGCTATGGATGTTTCTGGTGTCTTTTCCTAGGGCACAAGATGAGCTTGACAATATAGCAGTGGCACCAAGTACCACAACAAGACAGCAAGAAGAGAAAGAAATTAGAAGGATCAGTAACAGTTTGTAGTTATGGTCATGTCTATTACTTCTCTTACTAGATTTGTTCTGAAGAAGATGCACTCACTCTTGTCAACTGCATTATTGATTAGAAATAATGTGATAATATCATTCTGTTTTCAAATGTTACAATACACAAAACATTACACAATTCATTCACCCGTATTGCTGCATATACAGCATTTGTTTCATATGTGTGTTTATCCTTTGTTATTATCTATTAAAAAACATGGAAATTGTGTTGTGGGGTAGGGACCCTAAAAGTTGTGCAAAATGATAACTTTTCATGTGCAAACATATTAGCTGATGAGTAGCAGTAGACAAGTGCTAATTTCATCCGATTGCTTCTGTCTTGAAGTCAAAACATTTTTTGCAGAATGTAGTCAAATCACAGCAACACTTTAACATTTTGTTCATTCCTATAGAGGGTGGTCCAGATCTAATTATGCAGATCCAGATCGTCTGGATGACTTTGATTTATGTGGGGACGAATCCAGTTCGGCGCGAAGACAAATCTTCATGTCATCAGTTCGCACACTTCTCGATGGTCTGTGATTTTTCGGGCCGATTTTCTATGTAATAAACTTAATAAGTTATAGCGTAATGAAAATTGCATAATTAGATCTGGACCAACAACAACAACAACATTTATTTATACAGCACATTTTCATACAAAAAATGTAGCTCAAAGTGCTTTACAAAATGAAGAATAGAAAAATAAAAGACACAGTAAGAAAATAATATAAGTCAATATTAATTAACATAGAATAAGTAAGGTCCGATGGCCAGGGTGGACAGAAAAAACAAAAACAAAAAAAACTCCAGACGGCTGGAGAAAAAAAATAAAATCTGCAGGGATTCCAGACCATGAGACAGCCCAGTCCCCTCTGGGCAATCTACCTACACAAATGAAACAGTCACCCTATAGAAATCCCAGAAATCATACCGACCTAGGATATTGCTAGGTGAAGTTCTCCAAAAAGGAAGTGTGACTTTAAGTTTACACATTATCTCCACCCAGGAATTGAAGGGTACATTCTTAGGATGGCCTGCATGCATCAAACAGGCTTATTTCATGTCTTCCAGCCTTGTATCTGTGACACCAGGTCAAAGAAGTCTATAAGCCAGAAGTTCTGTATGCTAGTGCACAACAAAGCTAAATGTCGGTCTTTTAGCAGTGGCATGGAGTGACAACATTACACTGGTACACATTTCATATAAAGTTATAGATCGGAACAAAAGAAAAGAGAAACTCTTCCTATGCAAGAGTCACTTTAGCCCTATTTTTGATGTAATGCAATGATTCCAGTGAATTCCTAGTGCTCTTTTTGAGCAGTTTATGGTAAATTAACAACATGTCTCAGATCCACTTACAGATGCTTCACCAGGTCTCATCTATCAGGTCTAAAGAGAAGCAGGGAGGAAGAGCTTCTTATTTTATTTGTTACCTGCTGTTTGCTTTGTGCAGAACTTGCAAGTACTTTAAATAAATGTGAAAGTCACTCAAGGAATTGTCCCATCAATTGGTTATTGCGAGTAAAACGTTTTGAGGCATTAATTGCTGAGCTACAGTCATTTGTTGCATCTTCTTATAAATCAATCACCCAATCAATCCGATCTTAATTTTGCAGAATGTATTCCATGCTGAGCTAAGACCAAAAACAAAGGGCAGTAAAACTGCTTAAACCCAGATTCTCGCTATTTTTTTTTTTTTTTTAAGGACTACTTTAGGCTATTTTTTTAAATTATTGAGCTGCAGCTACCTAGAGTCAGCGATATAGGAGAGTTACTGATCTAAAAGGTGATTAATATATACTCTATTTATAGAAATTTTATTTAAAAATATTGAACAAGAGCAGATCTTTCAGCTCAGCACGGCTTGTCAATTCCTTTTTTCTGGTGTCTCTAAAATTATATCAGTCAATCCATCAAGGTCCCCCAGGAGCTACTTTGCTTCAGATTGTTATGCAGAATGCTTTGCTTTATTTAGAATTTTTTGTATAAATGTTTCTCATCCTTTGTGTAAAATCTAACAGTCACTGCCAAATTATACATGGATCCACATTTTCCATATGTTCACTTCCATTTTAAACTGTGGATTAATTTGTGAAAACTCTAAACTACTTTGTCAAAATGAAACAACACTCAAAACCATTTTCTCTCTTCTCAAAACTGATTCCATGTACCAAAAAATACACACAGCTATCATACGTTTAGGTCATAGAGAGCATCAAATAAACACTGATGTGATTAATTTAAAGCACATCCAAAGTGTTCGTGTATGTTTTGGATTCATGAGGCCATGTTACATATTCAAATGCATACACATGTGTGGAAATAAGTTTCCTTTTTCTCATTTTTGTGAAGTGGAGGGTTTTTTGTCTAGAAATAGCATTTACAGTACTACATACTGTATATATGCAACACAAATGTTACCTATTTTATGTATGTAGCAAAACTCAGTAATGTAAGTACAGTGAGAAGCACACTATAAAGAAAATCAGTGCACAGATACAAAAGGTAACAAAAGAAATATTTGTTACTGCAAGACAAAGTGTCCAGCTGAACTGATAAGAAACAACTGCAAAATGCAATGACACAGATCACGTTACATCGCACCTCTGGTCCTGGTCAGGCCAGAGGACTTCATCCACATTGGCTGCAATGTTCTTCCTGGCCAAGCAAGCAGCAGGGAAAAATATGCCTGGCATGCCAGATCTATCGCAGGCATTCATCTGTGTAGATGTCATCACATGCCTCCTTCATTGCCAGGAGTAGTGCCATACACTCAGTCTGTGTTCATACACTTTCCACTGCCATGCTGAAAAGAATTGGATTTAGAAATGGGGAATATGGTGGGAGGTACATCATTACAAAACAGGTGTTGTTGGCAAACCAGTCGTCGACAAGAGCAGCCTGGTGGAAAGTTACATTATTCCAAATGATGACAAAGGTGTCTCTGTTTCTTCTTCATGTGGGAGGATGAGAACATGTTTGAGTTTGTCAAGGAATGTTAGCAAACAGCGAGTGTTATAGGGACTAAGTTTTGCATAGTGATGTTGACCCCATCCTGACCAACAGCGGCACACACGGTGACATTTTCCGCCACGCTGCCCAGAGACATTGCAAATGGCACAGTTGCCAATAATGTTCCTTCCCAGAATGCCTGGTCTTCTGCTGGTTGAACCCTGCTTTGTCAGTGAAGATATATTTATGGGGAACAGCACTGGCATCAAGTTCAAGCACTCTCTGACAAAGGGAGAATGAGCATATCAGACAAAAGGCATACACATAGGAACACTGAGATATATACTGTAGTAATATGTCTATAGAGAGTACTGAAAGGACGCTGTACTCACTTACACATATTGGTGTTATTGCTCCTTCACTCAGTCAGAGTTACGCTCAAATAGAACACAATATACTTGTTTAAATTCGCAGCTGGTGTTGATTCAAGACATGGTTGATTGTGGAATGGCTGACCTGGGGCCTCATGTATAAACGGTGCGTACGCACAGAAATGCTGCGTAAGAACTTTTCCACGTTCAAATCGCGATGTATAAAACCTACACTTGGCGTAAAGCCACGCACTTTTCCACGGTACCTCATGCCTTGTCGTACGCAAGTTCTCCGCTCGGTTTTGCAAACTGGCGGCACCCAGCGTCAAAGCAGTGCTACTGTTCTTGTGTGATTACTCATTATTTTCATGACGCGGCTTTATAAATACACAGAAACTAACCACATATTGTTTATTAGTGTAATGCATCTGATTGTAATTAACTTGTAACAATATAATGGTCCAGGGAACAGCCATAGTATTCTAAATACCATAACTGCTTTAGCGTTGTTACTCTCACTTCTTCTTTGTCTTCTTCTTCTTCTTCTTCTTTCAGCTCCTCCCGTTAGGAGTTGCCACAGCGGATCATCTTTTTCCATATTACTCTCACTGCATGACTCGGAGTATTTACATCACTGTATCTGAGTGTGAATCACAGCAGCAGCTGATCGGAAAGAGAATTATCGGTATACGGCATTAAGCACACGCTGTCTCAGCCACTGCAAAATGTTTTAAAGCCTTTCCTGTACGGACCTCGCGGTTCAAAACAGTTTAATCCCAAGAACTTTAAATGCACTCAATCAATTGCTCCTTGTAGAACGGTTTGTACTTATAAGTACAATCACCCCACTGTAAACTTGCACTACAGTTATAATATCTCACAACCTGGGCCACTTTATAAAGCGCGTATTTACATATGATGACGATATCATTTTTAAGGTGAAATGCAGCAAAATACTGTATGTTTGTTAAATTATACACATAAAACTTTAACTTCATTTAAATAATCTATATTCTTCACTGGAAGTGTCTTGAAGGATAGAATAATTAAACATGTACTACAAAGATATTTCAATGTTCTTTAAACGTTTTGAAGAATCGGTGCTAAGCTTACAGATGGCTTAACTTCTATTACAGAGCTGATTGTGTGGCGATCGGTTACTTGGGGAAAGAAAAGCAAGGACTCTTGGGCAGCCACGCCAATATATATTGAATATAAAACAGAAGAGAAAATAACAACACAGCTAAAAGCAGCGACAAATTTCGACAAAAGATAAATGCTTGTCATGAGCACCAGGCTCATGAAACACATGTTTAATAATGTGCTTTAGCTCCTATCATCATGAAAATGACATCACGTATACATCTCAGTATTTTAGTTATTCAGAGAGCTGTAATATCACGAATGTAATGGACTCTGTCCAGTTGGAGGAAGAGAGCCAGTTTAAGAAGCAAGTAGTGATTCACACACATAGATCACATATGAGTAGAAGATCAAATACAAAACAAAGCATTTAACGTGCTACTTTAATTACGATGTAATTTTGAGAAACTGGTTAATTAAACGATTTTAAGATGAAGTTTATAATGTTCTACTAAATGACAAAATAAACTACGTGATTAAAGTGGAAAATTCGAGATTAAAGTTGACATTTCGTGCTTTTTCCCCACCGTGTGCCTTTTTTCTCTGTACCCTAATAAGCTTTCATATGACACTCAGACAGTGGGCTTACAACTCTTCTTTTCACGGCAACTTTGATATGTGACTTCTTTTTTATTTCCGGCACTGTGCGATTTTGTGAATGTGAGCTTTCAAGTTTCTCCAAGACGCTATGTCACTCGATCAACTTCCTTTTGTTGATTATACCACGGTTTATTTGAACAAATAGTATGTTTTTCCTTTGCCTCCACTTGGTATTCGCTGAAATTCTTATATTTTCCCGTGCTTTTCCCATTGTCTTTTCACAGAAGGCTGCGCTTAAGGGCGATTTATATTGATTTGCATATTCAAATAGGCGTAATTCTGGGAGGATTTGGGCGTTACATAATGCTTGGCGTGCACGGCGTTAGTTTTCACGCTGATCGGAATTTATGTAACGGAAGAACGTGGAAGTTGGAGTACGCACAGATTCATGCATCTGGATTTTTCTGTGCGTAAGCACATTTCGGCTTTTGTGCTTACGCCATGTTATAGTGCGAGTTCTACGCACGGCATTATACATGAGGCCCCTGGTCAATACTGGCGAAATAGACTTTGCCTTCCAGGACTGTCTTTGATTTACCTCACGGTGAGGACATTATTTTCCAAAACCATGCGGATTATAGTGCGCTCTTCCTTGTCTGTGAATTTCTAGCCTCTGCAACCTCTTGCTGGCCATCTTTCTGTTCCGTGAAAATATATACACTCAATATAGGAAACATATTTTTTTTGTATAGCTACGCAAAAGTAAAACAAAACATTACACTATAGGGTGCATTTTTGTGAGCACTGTAAATATCCATAGAAACTATAAAGTTATGGTATACTGTAATTACTGTAGAGGGTACTGTACAACTTCTCAAGTGGTTACTTATGTTTTTCTCTTCTCTAAAGGCCCAGATAACTGTGACTACTGTGAAGCAGCTCAGATTCAGCTGGACTTAGTGCCCAACTTCAGCCATGGTTAGGCCATGACTGATTACATGGTCCAACAAAATTGCACAAATTTCATTACAAATATTGGCTTGATGTTTCCCTCCTCTTCCTGGATGGCCTCTACTTAGTCTCACTCTTCCTCTCCATTGTTGCTGCTTCATCTTCATGCATAACAGCTGTAAGTCACTTGAGGCCTCTTTTATACTCTGAAACAACTAAATTGTTATTCCAATTGAGTTTGCACAGGAGCAACGTGAGTGCGACTAATTGGTCATCAGGGTGTTACATTTTGAAGGCCAGTGTTTCTAGGTGAACTAAGTGTGCTAAATGGTGCAATCTGTGTTCAGACATTTGTAAAACTGTGATTTAGAATGATATTTGAGTGAGACCAATGGAACTCTGCTTAGAGTTTTCAGGAGTCAGAATTATGTGCATCGTTTTTTTGTGTGTATAAAATGGGAAAAAACTGTAATAGCCATTTGGTCTATCTACAATTATCATACACAAGTAACTTAAAACAAAATTTGAAGGTAATAAAATATAACCCTAAAGTGTAATCGCCTGCATTTTGGACTAAAATAATTGAAGTGATGAACACGTCCTTACTGATACTTTTTGTGTTTATTATTAAGAGGAAGATTATTTCAGGTATATGAAAGAGAAACAGAACACGGTTTAGTGTTCTTGACTACAGTGCCATCTTATGGTGCATAGTGAACTGGTCTTACTTCTTTCAGCAAAAACTTGGTTTCTTTTTTTCAAATGCACTTATTACAATGAAAGCTGTCAGGTTTTTGTAAAATATAAAAAAAATGGCAATAACAGTCACATTTTAGTGGCCTGTAAAATATATCTTTAAAACTATTAACTGCAAAAAAGAAAAACAAAAGTTAATATATTATGCTTGGATGTCATGAAAAACTAACAAACATAGCAATTTTATGATTTAATAAAAATGTAAATTGCAAACTACCATATATCAATTAACCGATGTAATGTCCTTTACTTCCCTCCAAAAATCCTATTCTGATCAATACTTTTCTGCCAGTGCTCCAGTAGAATCTGAGGACACACTTTTCATTAAACTCTTTGAGCCAGCCATGTGTAAACTGCAACAGAGCATGGTCTGGACAGCCTTATTTCTATAGTCGCTACATGTTGATTCTCTCAAATTATCATAACAAATTTTTTTTTTTTTTTTTGCTGCTCCCCTTTAAAGCAGTTTAGGTTTATGACCAACACTAGGTGGAGGTAGGTTGTCCATGCTCCTGTCTTTAAGGAGAAGATGGGTGCGGAGGATGCCATCATCTATATGCGACACCAATCTCTCTCCCACTTGGACAGAGGCAATGCTAGACAGTGCTATAAGAATTATGTTTCTGGACTTCTCTAGCGCCTTCAACACCATCCAACCTCTGCTCCTTAGGGACAAGCTGACAGAGATGGGAGTAGATTCATACCTGGTGCCATGGATCGTGGATTATCTTACAGACAGACCTCAGTATGTGCGTCTCGGGAACTGCAGGTCTGACATCGTGGTCAGCAACACAGGAGCGCCGCAGGGGACTGTGTTTTCTCTGGTCCTGTTCAGCCTATATACTTCGGACTTCCAATACAACTCGGAGTCATGCCACGTGCAAAAGTTCGCTGACGATACTGCTATTGTGGGCTGCATCAGGAGTGGGCAGGAGGAGGAGTATAGGAACCTAATCAAGGACTTTGTTAAATGGTGCGACTCAAACCACTGACAACTGAACACCAGCAAAACCATGAAGCTGGTGGTGGATTTTAGGAAGCCCAGGCCCTTCACGGACCCGGTGATTATCAGAGGTGACTGTGTGCAGAGGGTACAGACCTATAAATATCTGGGAGTGCAGATGAATGATAAATTGGACTGGACTACCAATACTGATGCTCTGTGCAAGAGAGGACAGAACAGACTATACTTCCTTAGAAGGCTGGCGTCCTTCAACATCTGCAATTAGATGCTACAGATGTTCTATCAGACGGTTGTGGCAAGTGCCTTCTTTTACACATTGGTGTGCTGGGGAGGCAGCATAATGAAGGACGCCTCACGCCTGGACAAACTGGTGAGGAAGGCAGGCTTTGTTGTAGGCACGGAGCTGGTCAGTTTGACATCCACTCTTTAATTTAATATTGTTTTTTTTATTTTTTTTTTTATCGTCAGTATGCTGCTGCTGGAGTATGTGAATTTCCCCTTGGGATTAATAAAGTATCTAAACTGTTTTACCCATCATCTGACACTAATAGAGCCCATGTCCTTGTCAGCTATTTCCTTTAACTTAACTGTAAATGTATAACTGAAGTGGGTGAGATGACAATACATACAATATCATGGATTTCAAAGTAATCAAATGCTTCTTGTGAATCCCATGACTCCTGTAAAGTTTATTTTTTTCAAATGAACACACGCATACACTGTATAGTAAAACAAAGAATTTGTAGTTCAAATCAGATCAGAACCATTAACTGATTTGTTTCTTCAAATGAAGAATAATGAACAGATGTGTAACTGCATAGTCAGCAGCCAGTATGGTACAATATTGGTTTGCTTGTGTGACGACTTGGTGCATTATCTGAGACTGGAGGTTGACGACACTGGAGAAGCTTTTATTGTGAGAATGGAGGGCAGAGTCAGGTTTTGTATGGTTTTTCCTCTGAACTGGTAACTGAAATGCTGATAAAGCTGCAGACATAAGTTTTTAATTTATAGGCCCATGGTTCTCAACCATGGGACTGTGGCAGGCAGTTTGATGTAGAGGTTAAAGGTTTGAACTTCACACCCTGACATTGTGGGTCTCAAATCCTGCTACTGACACTGTGTGGCCCTGAGCAAGTCAGTTGATGTGCCTGTGCTCCAATTGGAAAACCAAAACAAATGTGACTAATTGTAACTAAAGGCGTCAGCCAAATAAGTAAATGTGGCCCGCAAGGGGGCTCCAATTAACATCCCTTGGGGACGTAATGGCTGAAAATAATTATAAAATAGAAGCAAAATACAAAATCATTAAAAATCAAGCTAGAGCAGGGGTGTTAAGCTTATCTTTTACAAGTGGACTGCTTCATGAATATTTAAAGCAAGTAACATACAACATGCAATGGCTTTTTCAAAGACCCCTTTTAAAGTTTAATATATACATTATATCCATACATGGCTTAGCTGGATTACATTTACCCCTGGCATTGAAATGCATTTCCAGTGTCTGCATCATGTCTGGTTAGAGATCGGATAGATCCTCACTCACTGCAGCCACTAACCTGTGTTAAAATCATTATAATGACACAAGAAAAAAGGTGGTGCCACACTGATAGAAAAGTTCGGTGTTTTATATGGCAAGGATTTGGCAGTCTCATGAAGGAAGTAGTAGGTTGACTTCACAAATATCACTGCCGCTACTGTGCTCACTTTTTAAACTGACACAGATGTCAGCACTGACCACATTTCTGCAGACTAACTGACCATAAAGCTTGTGTTTATTTTGCTGACTTGATTGTTGTATGTGGAGAGAAAACACATTTTAATTTCCACTCATGTCAAATATAGCTGATGGAAATGTTCCAGTGCTGAATCCAGAAAATAGCAAAGTACACTATGTAATTAAGTACGAGGAAATGTCTGTAGTGACTAATTCTGCATTACCATTGTTTTCTTTACTTTCTGAAATACTTAAAAAAATAATGCAAGGGTAAGATAAATATTTTTCAAGTTGAAGTTATTTCCTCTCAATCATGGTATATGTTAATTTGCTACATTAAATTACATTATAAAGTGAAGCATATTTCATTAGTTTTAAAAAATAACTAGCCTCCTCTTGCCTTTTTATAATAGAGTACCATAGTCCCATTATTAGCCAAAAATTTTGTTGAATATTGATCGGCCCTTGAAATTCCACACACACTGCAAAACATTATATCCAAGTTTTCCAAGAAGGCCAAAAGCATAAAGCAGAATGTTGTAGTGTTATTCAGTTTTTTTTAAAAGGAGACTGGCAGTGCACTTTACTTTGCCGCTTGTCTTCCTTTGCAGCAGCTTTTAAGGGGCTAGGTGTGTGGATTCACCTCAGAAAGTTATGTGCTTTTTTTTGAAGATAGTGAATGTTGATGCCCAGATTTGTGGTGGCAACATGCGTTCCCGGATGCTTTGTCCTTTTGCCCACTCATGCACGCCACCAGGCTCCACCTCAATTCACTCACCTCTGTGAGCTGACCCAAGGCCAGGGTCCACACTTGAGACTCACTGCTAGCTTCGCAGCAGGACCGATGGACTCTAGCAGCAGGGAGACACATTAAAAGTGCTCATTAATTCTTGCGTTTGTACAGAACCAAAATATTCGAGCAAATTTTCCTCTTGGGGACCAATAAAGTGAAAAATACGTAAAAATTAATGCATGGCTTTAATTGCAGTACTTATCCATGCAGAACATTTCCTATAATGACAACACTTATAGCTCCTTCATGTACAATCAGGCTCAGAAACAGACTAAGCAGTTATTTTGAACATTAGGTATTGTGATCTCACACTTGCTTATCCCAAATAAGCCCACTTACCTACAGCTCAGTTCAAGGATAAAATGGACACCTATCTATTTACCAAAACCTGTAGACAGAAAACTCAAAGGGTCAAATATAAAATGGTGATATACTTCCTGAGTTCAATGCAACAGGCAGAAACACTAGAGATGGGGAAGCTCATAAGTTACATACATGGGAAAATAAAGCACAAACATCACAGTACACATCCTGCTGCCTGTTAAACAAAGAGCAAAGAGCCTGACCAGGTGACCCAAAATGGAAAAATGGGAAAAGGTAAACTGCTGCAGACTGAACACTATCTTTTTAGTAATATCAAAACTATTTATTTTCAGTATGTGAGCAGACATTATTGACAGACTTGCCCGACTAGAATCTGCCTAAAATATTAATAGACTCTCTCTCCAAATAAAACTGAAGTTCATTATATACTGTACATTTTTTAATACTAGTGTTGTTTGGCATATGCTTGCCATGCTGGGTTGGCTCCTGGATTGTATCCAATACTGCTGAGAAGGTATAAAATATCTATTTCCTTTCTTGGTACATTTCAATGCATATTACAAAATCCTTCGTTAAAAAATGGATACAACTGTGTACTGTCATTCAGTAAGAACATGATACAGTGTGTACAATTTTTTAATTCTTCAAAGATGTAAGGGTAGATCTGAAGCTAGGGATCTGCACCAGCAATTGAATGGTTGGCAGTTCAAAGCCTGTAAATGCCAAAAGTAATTCCACTTCCTGGGGCTCTTAACTTGCAATTGCTCTGTCCTGGATATGACGTTAACCTGTATCCAGCCCTGTAAGCAGGTTCTCCAAGCTGCAGGAAAACTCAGGAGTTAGTGGCAGGATCGGCACTCCAGCCACTGTAAAAAAACAGAAAAAACTCACACGGTTTTCATTCCATTTGAAATAGTGGGGTGCTAAAGTGTTGTATGGCTGCACTTGGGCCCTAATTTGGTATCCTGAAATGGTTCGTCATGTGGTGGGAGCAGCAAAGTGCTGCATCAGTGCATGCTCCAAACCTCTCACTCTCTAAAGATGTAAAAGGCAGGCTGGTGGGTACATTTTATTCTACTGTTGGGTTGTGAATACAGAGTATATTGTGAGACTTCTTGTTAAAGGAATCAAAAGAGAAATTAACAGCCTGACTAGTCATGGAAAGGAAACCCTACCCTAATTCTCCCCTACATGCTTTGTTATGTGTACAAGTTAAGATGATTTACCACCAACTAAGTAGAAATTTTGCAGTTCTTATAATATCATAACAGAGAAGGGAACAAAGACTAAGAATTTATTGTTAATTAACTACACACTTGTAATATATATATTATATATATTATATATACACTCACCTAAAGGATTATTAGGAACACCATACTAATACGGTGTTTGACCCCCTTTCGCCTTCAGAACTGCCTTAATTCTACGTGGCATTGATTCAACAAGGTGCTGAAAGCGTTCTTTAGAAATGTTGGCCCATATTGATAGGATAGCATCTTGCAGTTGTTGGAGATTTGTGGGATGCACATCCAGGGCACGAAGCTCCCGTTCCACCACATCCCAAAGATGCTCTATTGGGTTGAGATCTGGTGACTGTGGGGGCCATTTTAGTACAGTGAACTCATTGTCATGTTCAAGAAACCAATTTGAAATGATTTGAGCTTTGTGACATGGTGCATTAACCTGCTGGAAGTAGCCATCAGAGGACGGGTACATGGTGGTCATGAAGGGATGGACATGGTCAGAAACAATGCTCAGGTAGCCCGTGGCATTTAAATGATGCCCAATTGGCACTAAGAGGCCTAAAGTGTACCAAGAAAACATCCCCCACACCATTACACCACCACCACCCTGCACAGTGGTAACAAGGCATGATGGATCCATGTTCTCATTCTGTTTACGCCAAATTCTGACTCTACCATTTGAATGTCTCAACAGAAATCGAGACTCATCAGATCAGACAACATTTTTCCAGTCTTCAACTGTCCAATTTTGGTGAGCTTGTGCAAATTGTAGCCTCTTTTTCCTTTTTGTTGTGGAGATGAGTGGTACCCGGTGGGGTCTTCTGCTATTGTAGCCCATCCGCCTCAAGGTTGTGCGTGTTGTGGCTTTACAAATGCTTGGTAACGAGTGGTTATTTCAGTCAAAGTTGCTCTTCTATTCAGCTTGAATCAGTCGGCCCATTCTTCTCTGACCTCTAGCATCAACAAGGCATTTTCGCCCACAGGACTGCCGCATACTGGATGTTTTTCCCTTTTCACACCATTCTTTGTAAACCCTAGAAATGGTTGTGCGTGAAAATCCCAGCAACTAAGCAGATTGTGAAATACTCAGACCGGCCCGTCTGGCACTAACAACCATGCCACGCTCAAAATTGCTTAAATCACCTTTCTTTCCCATTCTGACATTCAGTTTGGAGTTCAGGAGATGGTCTTGACCAGGACCACACCCCAAAATGCATTGAAGCAACTGCCATGTGATTGGTTGATTAGATAATTGCATTAATGAGAAATTGAACAGGTGTTCCTAATAATCCTTTAGGTGAGTGTGTATATATATATATATATATATATATATATATATATATATATATATATATATATATATATATATATAAATATATATATATATATATATATAGTGGGAAGCAGCCCAGCTACAGACAGGTAGACATTGTTTAAATGCACCACACATGTTTATTTACAACTATTTACAATAAAGTGAAGCACACACAACCCACTTTCACCCCAAAGTCCAGGCCTTTCAAACAATGCCTTCTTCACCGCCTCCACTCCTCTCCTCCGAGCTCTGTCCTTCTCCTGTCCCGACTCCAGCCATCAAATGGAGGGTGGCGGCCCCTTTTATAAGCACCCAGACATACTCCGGGTGCCTCCCAATGAATTTCTGATGGCCTTTCCTGGTGTGGCAGAAGTGCCGACTGCGCACCTGGAAGCACTCCGGGTGTCCCTGGTCTTCTTCCCCCAGCAGTGGCGGAAGTGCTGAGGGCTAGGGCTCTTCAGGCATCCGGGCACCACCTGGTGGTGACCACAGGCCTACGGGTTGAGCTTCTAAGCTCTGTTCCTGTGGTCCCCAAAGCCACCAGGGCGGCTGCCCTCTTGTGGTCCAGAGGAGGCGTAATCCCTCTTCCGGTCCTTCTGGGGATCCCGGCTGGGTATCACCTCCAGCCGCTTGCCACAATATATATAATATATTAATTTCCTAAAGGATAGGTTTGACATTTTTGAAACTAAATTATTTATTCATAATCTTGGTATATACTGATTTGTTTTATAAATTATGTTCTCATGTTTAAATGAAGTTATTGCAGTGGGGACCAAACAATTACTGAATACATGCATTTTTAGGTAGCAAAGGTTTTGATTAAGAAAAGGTGCCTTTTGAAAATGTAAGGCATGTTTGTGACCACAAACAAATTGGAAGCTGACTTAAGATATATTTTATCACAGATTCTTGGTACTTTTTTCTTGATGTAAGCATACATTTCTTAGTCGCATGTCTGCTCACAGCAGCCATTGTGGTTAGAGTTTTACATTTTCCACCCCATATCTCCAATTGTCCTCTACCTCACAGTAGTTTCAGCTTACATATTTTCCTCCTTTATTCTGTTCTATTTCATTAACAGTTATGTTCTGCAATAGTTTTTAACAAATGATGCTCTGCACAAAAGTGTGCCGAGTGTCTGATACAGCAGCAAAGCAATCATTATGGCATGAAGTCATCCGATCCAAGTAGGCATATGCCATCAAACCATTGTGACTGTACATGATTCAAATACATGCCTGCATGTGCATACTCAAATGATTTTTTTTTCTTATGTGTACTTAAATCATATTTCTTTACATGCTATGCTAGCACACAAACTGAATCATATACAGACACAGCGATTTAATGATTCTATTATCATAAATGTCACCTCATGTTGAATCAGATTACATGTTGGATCAGCAATTAGAGCTAAAGTCTCAAATATGCGTCAGCATCAAGCAAATAAAAACTACTATTTATTGTCACATTTTCATACATTTGTTAGGTCTGCTGTGAGCATGCCACCTTCCAAAATTGCACTCTTCGTCTGCAACTTGCTCCTTCCACCGTGTATTGTTTTCTCTTTTCTCCATGTGGAAACTCATGTAGGCTGTGTACTAATTACTCCTATTTTTTTTTTTGGAAATCACTGTAATATAATTTCTGAGGATTTTATTTACAGCTTTACCTAATAGAACTCATGAACCTTAGAACTTCTGCTGTGGGGTGATCTGGCTGGGCTACTTTTTTCTACAACATTCTGTGCTGTTATATTTTATACAGCCTACGAAGTGAGATTCATATGTAGCAGCAGTGTGGTGTATGTTGGCCAAGTAAGCAGATAAGAGTTCAATTGTACTTTGTACACATGGCAATAGGCGGAATGATGGCTCTGAGTCTAAGGATCTGCGCTCGTATCCCAAAGGTTTTCATTTCGAATCCCCGTCACTGCCAATAGAGATCCTACTCTGCGGGGTCCTTGAGCAAGGCCCTTAACCTTCAATGTACAATGGCTAACCCTGCGCTCTGACCCCAGGGGGTATGCGATAACTAACAAATTCTTAATTCGAGAAATTGTATAAAGTGAAATAAAGAACAAAAAAAATAAATAAAAGTAAACACACTAAATGCATTTGTATTAATAAAAATCTAACGCCTTAGACTTGAAAAGCCAAGGCCATCTCCATATCGATACTAATTTCACAATGCCAGTCAAACAACACTCAGCATTATGTAATTTCTGTGTTTATGTGTACAAATAATAAAAATATACTTTTTCATTTCACAAAGACAGATTATGCGAAAGAGTCAGATTGAAGCAGCAAAACCCAGTTATCAAATTTTACAGTACACGCTGAGCCACTTTTGCGGAGGATATGCTAATATGAAAACATTAAGTGAGTAAAAGTAATCTGCCACTTTGTTTTTCTCAGTAGGCTCAAACCCCAAATAATTCTGCAATCTATGACTGAAATAACTAAAGCATCAACATTTTTTTTGAGATTTGTCTAGTATTTTCTTCATCACATTTAGTGGAAGACTAAGTTACTGTACGTGTGACATTTTGTCAGCAATTGTTGTCAACACAGACAGCAATTCACCCCCTGGCAGCAACATTTAATAATGTCTACTGTAACGGCAGCAAGAAGTGGAAGAGATTTTGAAGTGGAATGAATATATGAATATATAATCCTTGAACCGTCACCTTATCGTGGTGGAGGGGTTTGCGTGTCCCAATGATCCTAGGAGCTATGTTGTCCGGAGCTTTATGCCCCTGGTAGGGCCACCCAAGGCAAACTGGTCCTAGGTGAGGGATGAGACAAAGAGCGGTTCAATAAACCTCTGATGAAGAATAAAACCTTGGACGACGTTTTCCCTTGCCGGACGCTGGTCACGGGCCCCCTCTGGAGCCAGGCCTGGAGGTGGGGCTCGATGGCGCGCCTGGTGGCGGGCCTGCACCCATGGGGCTCGGCGGGCACAGCCGAAGAGGTAGCGTGGGTCCTCCTCCCCATGGGCTCACCACCTATGGGAGGGGCCAAGGAGGTTGGGTGCAGTGTGAGTTGGGTGGTGGCCGAAGGCAGGGACCTTGGCGATCTGATCCTCGGCTACAGAAACTGGCTCTTGGGGCGTGGAATGTCACCTCTCTGAAGGGGAAGGAGCCTGAGCTAGTGCTTGCGAGGTGAGAGGTTCGGCTAGATATAGTCGGACTCACCTCGACGCACAGCTTGGACTCTGGAACCAATCTCCTTGAGAGGGGCTGGACTCTCTACCACTCTGGAGTTGCCCCGGTGAGGCGCCGAGCAGGTGTGGGCATACTTATTGCCCCCACTGGAGCCTGTGCATTGGGGTTTACCCGGTGGGCGAGAGGGTGGCCTCCCTCCGCCTTCGGGTGGGGGGGAAGGGTCCTGACTGTTGTTTGTGCGTATGCACCGAACAGCAGTTTGGAGTATCCACCCTTTTTGGAGTCTCTGGAGGGGTTGCTAGAGGGCATACCTTCTGGGGATTCCCTCGTTTTGCTGGGAGACTTCAATGCTCACGTGGGCAATGACAGTGAGACCTGGAAGGGCGTGATTGGGAGGAATGGCCCCGATCTGAACCCGGCGGTGTTTTGTTATTGGACTTCTGTGCTCGTCACGGATTGTCCATAACGAACACCATGTTCAAGCATAAGGGTGTTCATATGTGCACTTGGCACCAGGACACCCTAGGCCTCAGGTCGATGATCGACTTTGTGGTGTGTCGCCGGACTTGCGGCCATATGTCTTGGACACTCGGGTGAAGAGAGGGGCGGAGCTGTCAACTGATCACCACCTGGTGGTGAGTTGGCCGATGGTGGGGAAGATGCGGTCAGACCTGGTAGGCCCAAGCGTGTTGTGAGGGTCTGCTGGGAGCGGCTGGCAGAGTCCCCTGTCAGAAGTAGCTTCAACTCCCACCTCCGGCAGAACTTCAACCCGTCCCGAGGGAGGTGGGGACATTGAGTCGAATGGGCCATGTTCCGTGCCTCTATTGTTGAGGCGGCTGACGGAGCTGTGGCCGCAAGGTGGTGGTGCCTGTCGTGGCGGCAATCCCGAACCCGTTGGTGGACACCGCGGTGAGGGATGCCGTCAAGCTGAAGAAGGAGTCCTATAGGACTTTTTGTCCTGTGGGTCTCTGGAGGCAGCTGATAGGTACCGGCAGGCCAAGCGGAACGGCTTGGTTGTTGCTGAGGCAAAACTTCGGGCATGGGAGGAGTTTGGAGAGGCCATGGAGAGCGACTTTGGACGGCTTCGAGGAGATTCTGGTCCACCGTCCGGCGTCTCAGGAGGGAAGCAGTGCAGTGTCAACACCGTATATGGTGGGGATGGTGCTGCTGACCTCACTCGACGTTGTGGGTGGTGGGAGGAGTACTTCAAGACCTCCTCAATCCCACTAACATGCCTTCCAATGAGGAAGCAGAGCCTGGGGACTCTGAGGTGGGCTCTCCCATCTCTGGGACTGAAGTCACCGAGGTGGTCAAAAAACTCCTTGGTGGCAAGGCCCGGGGTGGATGAGATCGCCGGAGTTCCTTAAGGCTCTGGATGTTGTAGGACTGTCTTGGTTGACACGTCTCTGCAACATCGCATGGACATCGGGACAGTGCCTCTGGATTGGCAGACCGGGGTGGTGGTCCCCTCTTTAAAAGGGGACGGAGGGTGTGTTCCAACTATAGAGGGATCACACTCCTCAGCCTCCCTGGAAAAGTCTATTCGGGGTTCTGGAGAGGAGGGTCCGTCGGATAGTCAACCTCGGATTCAGGAGGAACAGTGTGGTTTTAGTCCTGGTCGCGGAACAGTGGACCAGCTCTTCACCCTTAGCAGAGTCCTGGAGGGTGCATGGGAGTTTGCCCGACCGGTCTACATGTGTTTTGTGGACTTGGAAAAGGCATTCGACCGTGTCCCTCGGGGAATCCTGTGGGGGGTGCTTCGGGAGAATGGGATACCGGACCCCCTGATAAGAGCTGTTTGGTCTCTGTACAACCGGTGTCAGAGCTTGGTCCGCATTGCGGCAGTAAGTCGAGCCCGTTTCCAGTGAGAGTTGGACTCCGCCAGGGCTGCCCTTTGTCACCGATTCTGTTCATAACTTTTATGGACAGAATTTCTAGGCGCAGCCAGGGTGTTGAAGGGGTCGGTTTGGTGGACTCAGGATTGGGTCACTGCTTTTGCAGATTGATGTTGTCCTGTTTGCTTCATCAGGCCGTGATCTTCAGCTCTCTCTGGATCGGTTCGCAGCTGAGTGTGAAGCGGCTGGGATGAGAATCAGCACCTCCAAATCCGAGAGCATGGTCCTCAGCCGAAAAGGGTGGAGTGCCCTCTCAGGGTTGGGGAGAGATCCTGCCCCAAGTGGAGGAGTTCAAGTATCTCGGGGTCTTGTTCACGAGTGAGGGAAGAATGGAGCGTGAGATCGACAGGCGGATCGGTGCGGCATCCGCAGTGATGCGGGCTCTGCATTGGTCTGTCGTGGTGAAAAAGGAGCTGAGCCGTAAGGCAAAGCTCTCAATTTACCAGTCGATCTACGCTCCTACCCTCACCTATGGTCATGAGCTATGGGTAGTGACCGAAAGAAGAGATCGCGAATACAAGCGGCTGAAATGAGTTTCCTCCGCAGGGTGTCTGGGCTTTCCCTTAAAGATAGGGTGAGAAGCTCAGTCATCCGGGAGGGGCTCAGAGTAGAGCCGCTGCTCCTCCGCATCGAGAGGAGTCAGATGAGGTGGCTCGGGCATCTGATCAGGATGCCTCCTGGACGCCTCCCTGGTGAGGGGTTCCGGGCACGTCCAACGGGAGGAGGCCCGGGGAAGACCCAGGACACGCTGGAGGGACTATGTCTCCGGCTGGCCTGGGAACGCTTTGGGATTCTCCCAGAAGAGCTGGAAGAAGTGGCCAGGGAGAGGGAAGTCTGGGCCTCTCTGCTTAAGCTGCTGCCCCCGCGACCCGACCTTGGATAAGCGGAAGAGGATGGATGGATGGATGAATATGTCAGAAAAAAACATGACCCTGCAACTCAAAGAGTGCTGTGAGAGAGAGAGAGAGAGAGAGAGAAGCAGTGTTGAAGTACACAGCCGGTCTTCTTTTAAAATGGCCAAATATTACAAAAATGTTTTAATTTTTTGTTTCCTTCCTAAAATGACTTAGATACACCATTTTACAATATGCGCGCAACCTCAAGACACAGACCAGTACTCATTAACAAACTGAGTCTTTTTTAAGGCTTTCACCTTTTCATTCATAAGCATTGGGCTAAAATTTAAAAATGAAAGAACAGGCTTGTTTTTTTTTTAATTTATAAAACAATACTTCAGTTTAGAACATAATTTCACGTGCAAAAAAAAATGTATGGCATGACTGTAAAAATAAACTGGAAAAATACCAAACTTATCCTTTAAATAACTGTGCCTCAAATATAATCTTTCATCAAAACATTTCTTTTACTACATGCATGTCAGAGTTTGTCAAATGAAACCTGGCTTACTTACCCTAAGCTTCTCTCAATATCCAAAGCAGCTGTGATAAATATCTGAGATGGTGCTGCAGTGACTTTATAGTTAGATTTTCAGATAATGAGTGGAAGCTGGCCTTTGGTAAAACACACTCTTTTTGAATCTGTGAAAAACATAGTCAAACTCAACTCAAAATTGTACATCAACTCATACAAAACTGGAGACTATGCACAAAAAAAAAAAAAATCTGGATCAAGACCCAAATTGAGAGCAACTTTTCCAAGCACCTGCCTCACTGAATCACATTTTGGGAATGACACCTGCTCAGACATTATTAGAATAAAATGTGCTTATTTATCAAAACAGTCTTGAAATGGCAATAATTCCTAACCCTTTAGCAGCTCTATTTAGAACAACATACCACGGAACATTACTTCTTGGAAACAACTGATTGTTTTAACTTAGACTACGTTACCGGCTAATACACCATTTTATCTTGCTGAACTCAAAGAATCCTAACCCCTTTTACCATGACACACTAGGAAAGAATACCCTACTATTTTTATTTTACTTTAAATTGGATGAATTACTTATGATATTTCAGCATTTCTGGGCGATCATTTCATATTAAATATTTTACTTTCCCTGATCTCTAAATCATACAAAGAGCGGGTAGGTGGTGTGATTAGAACCAGGAGTAGTATTGTATGGCTTATGGATTTGTAATTCATTCATTGTAATGAAATCCTTAATATCAATAATATAAAAAATGTCTGCTTGCAGTCACCCTTTAGCTCCCTCTTCTTTAGAATATACAAGTGTGTGTACTTCTAAAATAAAACGGCCAAACAGCCACATCCTACAAAGAACATTTCCTTCTGGTTGTATAGTGCGGAACCAATATTTCTTGTTAAGAAAAAGTTGCAACAAGGAGAAAAAAAAAGTACCTTTGTCACCAAAAGCACAAGATAAAAGCTAACTAAGTGGGCAAGCATAGTGTGTCAATATGGCAACTACTGCAACTCTTCCAGTGGACAGGAAGCCTTTGCTGGGAAAAGCTACGCATGGTTGTGCTAAGAGAATTTGTCCACACTGAAATAAAAATGGCCAAGAGCATGAACACCCCTCACACAGCAGCAACAACATGTACTAGGAGGGTATTTCATTAGGAAACATTCAAATAAACAAACAAAAATAAAAGGTTAAGAACCACTAATTTATCATAAAGTCAGGGGCACGGTACGGTAATAGCTGTTGTCATTAGGAAGAGGAATATTATTATACACAAATAATTTTTTATGTAAGCCCAATTTGAACTAATTAGGAGTCAGAATGAATCAGGACCTCAGCAGGTCAGAGAATCACCAACAGAGTGCTATAGAGTTTCATATTTTAGTTCAGAGAGGTAGCCAGGGCAAACTGCCAGCCACTTTTGAATATGTAATGGTAATTCAATTAAGTCTGATCCATGTGCCTAGGATTTAGAAGACTATTTTGTACACTGGCCCAGGTACTGTATCTTTGTGGATGTTTCTCTGGGTAGTCCAGTGTTCCTCCCACATCCCAGATGTAGACAGTATGTTGAATGTGAATGTTTGTATAAGTGGGCATGCCACAGAGACTGGCGCCCCATCCAGAGTTGGTTCCTACCTCGCACACAATGCTCTTGATTCCCAGTAACACTGAATTGCACGCATGTGGTTGTAAGTTTCTTATGTATCATAATACACTGACTTTACTAATGTTTCTTCCCTGAGAAACAAACCATAAAAAAGTAGAATAAAAGGAAGGATTAGAAAAAGTTTGGGCTATACCGAATATATTTTTACTCCATATCTAGTGTTCAGAGCTTCTTGATTTGCAAAGTTTAATAACATTAGCAAATATGCAGAACAAAAACTGCATTTTTAATGATCATTAACCTCGAGCAGGTGCAAGATTTATAATCAAATGCTAGGAGCATTAGAAAATTTTCATTTACTTGATATTACACAAATAAACTAATTGCATTTAAAAGTACAATTATTTTCCCTTTGCCACCATAAATGCATTACTGCTTGTGTAAACATGTGTGAGACTTTAATTTAGCACTTATCCTCTGTGCTCTGTGTAAGAACTGGCTGATTAAGAACTAAGCAGGTTCAAAACGGCCCATTGCTATGAATGCAGATGAGCTGAAAATCTTTACTGTTGTATTATTCAGGGGCTGTGCACTTGAGTAACTGTAGAAGTTAGCCCCCTGCTACTTATTGGGTGGGGAAGGTAAAAAAATCCTGATTTTGACTAAATACACATACTATATATATTCTTTAACATGAGAAGCAGTTTGATTTAGAAAAAAACTTTAAACATAGTAAAATATGCAGAAAAATATGAGGTGGTTTAATAGAAAACATCCAAAGTCTGGAAACTCAGAAAACTATTACAGGATTAGGTGCTAAAGATAAGGATCACAACCTATTCGCTAATGACATTTTTACAAGATCTGAAATCAACAATTTCAGTATCCAAAATGAAAAATTAAGTAAGATTCTTTGTAAATATGTCAGAAAAATAGTACTGGGATGGAATTAACAACAACTAAAATGTAGAAATCTGTGTGTCAGATTAAATTCAATACAGCACTTTGGAAAGAAGGCCTATCAGGGTGGCTCTGTCCCATTTATTTGTTTTAAACTGGTTCATGTGCAGTGGTATACTTGCCTGAGATGTAGAAACTGTCATTGATGGAGGTCTCAAGGTTGCCAAGGTCATTTTCCCTCACCTCCATGCCAAAGAAATACTTTTGGCAAGAATAATTATGATACACATAAAGACCTTTCAAGACCACCACCATTTTACTTACTCTACAAACAGAACTGTACAAGAAGCACTGCTTGTTACTGTTACTTGATAACTCTGGCTTTCTATGTCAGAGCACTATTTGTGGATATATCTAATGTTCAGTACTTTTTTTTTATTTTATTAATTTTATTACAATCCATACAAAGCAATCAAGTTTTTACAAAAAGAAAAATTAAGTTAATAACAGATCGATCCCCACCCCTGAAAGAGAGAGCAAGCCAAACGGCATTAAATTTAAGGCTTGTAAACATACCTAAATTAATAAATTCTCTTTGCTTTATGAACTTATTTTAAAATATTACTGATTAGATCCTGCCATGTTTTGAAAAAAGTCTGTACGGATCCTCTAACTGAGTATTTGATCTTTTCCAACTTCAAATAATATAACACATCGGTTTCCCACTGACTTAAGAGGAGAGTTTGGGTTCTTACAGTTTATCAGAATAAGTCTGCGTGCCAACAGTGTAGTGAATGCAATCACAATTGTTCAGTGCTAACTGGCCTCTCATATTAATTGAGAAGCTGAAAAAATATGAATGTTAACTCAAATACTGCATTATGGATTCTGGACTTTCTTCTATATTGTTGACAGTCAGATTACACATTTTCAAAGGTCATTATACAAATATATGGGTTTCTCAAGGTTCTTTTCTTTCTCCTTTATTATTTACACTGAATACTAGTGATCTATGACATAACAGTGATTAATGTTCCATGCTGTTTATACTCTAGTCATAAGTTGCTACTAGGGAGGATGAAAGTCCTTACTTCAATCAAGTGAGTGTACTATTTAGTATATTGGTACAAAGATAATTACCTTTCTTTGAATGTCAAAGACTAAAGAAATGACATTCAACTTTATGACGCAGAAATAAGTACGTTCAGGAGGTAGAAATACCGACATACAAATATCTAAGAAATCACATTGACAATGATCTAAATTTGACTATAAATGCAAAAAGCATTTATTCTAAATGCAATCAGCACTTACTTCTGTCATGCTCTACTTTTACCACACTGTGATCCAGTCAGCTATCACTGCCAGCTCTACTGTCTGGTTTTAACAACTGACAAACATACAGCCAAAATCTCTGTAGCTGATGTGAATGATTTAACACACAAGTCAGAAAGTATTGATGAATAACTTGGCAATCATCTCAGCTCACACACATACACACACACACACACAATGTCTACAGCTTCTCCCCTTATTTAAAAAAAAAAAAAATGAAGACGACAGGTTTAGAGGTGGAGCGTCTCCGTATGCGTGGTAAATTAGTGTGGATGAAACCTATTGTCAATTTGCAAGATAACAGATTGACTGAAAAAATACTACAAGAATAGTGATTTTGCTATAGAACACTTATGCTTAATTGCTGTAATGTGTTTTTAAATACTACAAATGACAAAGCAAATTATGACATTTCCTAATCATTCTGCTGATCTTGCTCTACTTGGACAACTTCTGCAAACAATTATCCATCCCGCTATATCCTAACTACAGGGTCACAGAGGTCTGCTGGAGCCAATCCCAGCCAACACAGGGCGCAAGGCAGGAACAAATCCCGGGCAGGACGCCAACCCATCGTAGGGCGTGCGCGCGCACACACACACACACACACACACACACACACACCCACACCCACACCCACACCAAACACACACTAGGGACAATTTAGGATTGCCAATGTACCTAACATGCATGTCTTTGGACTGTGGGAGGAAACCGGAGCACCCAGAGGAAACCCACGCAGACACGGGGAGAGCATGCAAACTCCATGCAGGGAGGACCCGGGAAGCGAACCCAGGTTCCTTACTGCGAGGCAGCATTGCTACCACTGTGCCACCGTGCTGCCCTGCAAACAATTAACTCAGGTTATTGTTTATGTCACAAAGAGGAAATAGTCTAATTTTGCATGCACTCTGGTAGGATTTACAGAAAATCCGACAGCATTAACTGTTATACTTTGGCTACAGGCTTGATAATAAATTCAGAAATATGAGGGGCACTCAATAATTTATCTACCTCAGTAGGAATGAAAAGAGTTTTCAAAAAATGTGTTTTATTTTTCAATATACTCCCTTGAGCTCCATAACACTTCATCCACTCATTAATTCCTACAATGACTTTAACCCCTTTGAAAAAAAAACTTCTGTTTGACCTTCAATCCAGGGTGTCACAGCTGCCTTGACATCTTCATCCTTTGAAAACCACAGTCCAAAGATTTCTTCAAAACCCAGAACAGGAAATAATCTGAGGGAACCAGCTTAGGGCTGTAGGGTGGTTGGTTCAGTTGCTGGAACCCACATTCTTGGATGGCAGCCTCTGATTGACGTGACATGTGAACTAGCGCATTTTCTTGAAGAAACTTACTTGATTCGCATGACAACTCTCCTGACATCCTGTCTCTTGGAATGTTAGACTCGCATTGAGCCATGAGCTATGCACGAGTAACCTTGAGACATGTCACAACATGCCCAGACTTGTTTCAACATGCTTCCTACTTTCTTTCATGCTCTGGTAGATAAATTATTGAACATCCCTCTTAGTAACATCCCTCCTAGGGATATGCACTGACAATCGGAAGGTTGCCGGTTTGAATCCCGTAAACACGAAAAAGTGACTCTACTTCAATGGGCCCTTGAGCAAGGTCCTTAACCTGCAATTGCTCTGTCCTGGGTATGACATTAATCTGCATCCAGCCCTGCATGTAGGCCCTTCAAAACCTGCAGAGAAAATCCTAGGGGTTGGCGGCAGAACTGGTACTCCGGCCACCACAAAAAAAACTCACACTGTTTCCATTCCATCTGAACTTGCACTGTGCTGAGGTGTCACCTGTTGCATGACTCGCTTGTTAAGATTTTGAACCTTTAATTGCTTGTCTTAGTCTTAAGCAGGTGTATTCACTGTTTGAACTGCTCCTTATTAGAAATAAGATGCAAACGATAACGGAACCAGCAGTTCTACATCTAGCTTGTCTCCATTTCCACCCATGTGTATTCATCATTCACGATTTCGTTTAAATAAGTACTCAGAAGAAAACTGAAGAGAAAGTGAAGAACTGAAAGTTACTCATCCATTTTAGGCCACAAATCACTTGGATGATACATGTATCATTAGAAAGGAAAAAAAATCTATGATTTAAGAATGAAATTAAATGGTAGAGTTAAAACACTAACAAGTCATGAAATTAAATAAGATCTATTATTGGCGAGAACTAGCTTCTAATTAAGCAACTCTTTTGGAAAAAACCTGCAGGAACTGAGGCTCTCCAGGGTAGGGAGTTGGCCATCCCTGGTTTAGGGATTCTACTCTCACAGGAGATTCCACGTACTGCAGCAATACAGCACTTTTTTCCACTAATGCACATGCGTTTTTTCCACTAATGCATGTGTGAGTAACAATAATACATTATTTACAATTAAGTACTATTAAATACAGTTTTCAAAGATAGTACGCACACATACAGACACATGTAATTACCAAGAATATATTTCCATACCGCACGATTTTTAATAACGTAAGGATGCATCTTTCCATCACAGTGTACAAGGCAAGAATGACAAGCCAGAGTAGGCACACTGACAAAGGGAGAATGTGCAAACTCCACACAGACATGGGATCAGGGGACATGGGATCAGGCTTCTTTTCAAACTCAGGGTTAATTTAAACAAGGCTCCAAATGCTCTAAACAAGCAACATTTAGACTGTCAAATACTATAATCAAATACAAATACTGACATAAATAAGACACAAATACAGAAAGAAAGATGTAATTGTTCATCATAATATAGATCCAACTGTCAAAAAATAAAGGTGAGAAAAAATGATTTACTTACTTGTATATTGTTACCGATGGAAACTCCAGTGTTAAAGTGCAGAAAAAATTATATTTACTTCTCTTGAATTTGTTCTACCGCATTAAAATACTAGTAAATCTGCACTTATGTCTAGATAATCATATGACAAGTCTTTATAATGGTTCTTTATTGATATAAATTCTGGAAACATATGCATACAAAATAAAATTTTCATCATATTAAAAGATATAACAAATCTTAAAGCCACTTACATGTTCCTTAAAAAATGTTAATTAAAATCTTCCTTAGGAAACATGTCTAGTCCATGTGTCTGCTAGCATATTTGCTAATGCTTGCAGACACTGTATCCATTATCTGTCATTAGTTAGTGATGCTCTAACAGAACTCCTGTTGTCAGACAGGTGCAGAACAAACAATCCAAGGACAAATGCTTCTATTATAAGTCAAAAAGTCCCAATGAGCAGCTTCAAAGCTATGTATGGCAGGCTTGTGCTATGTAAAATCAATTCATAGGCAATTACAAGCCACATAAATATTTCACTTTGAAGAGGAGTGTTAACATTGATTTTCCAGGCATGCCATGCTATCCTGAAGTGCAGCAAGTGGTAGTTAACACACTGGTCGAAAACCTGAACTCAACTTAGTTCTTAAAAACCAGCTTCCAGAATTCTTGAGTTGTAAAATTTTTATTTCTCTCAACCAGTGCTCTGAGTGCAATTGCTTCCTTCTTAGACTGCTCAAAACTTGGTAACCATATCTCACGTAGTGGAGACTGCTTGGTGTGATCTGTTGAGAATGAGAAGGCTTTGGGAGCTGGGCAACTAAGATGATGTGCTTCAGCCTGCCATAACATTGGAGCCAAACCCTGATGTAACAGAAGAGATAAAGAATAAAAATATCATAATATGAAGAAGTGATACAGGAAAGTCTTAGAAGGAAAAGGGAATGGTATTCCAGAATATCAAAATAAATATAGCTGTGAATGTTGCTTATGAAGATAATGTGTGTAAACATATCAACATGTGAAAACATGGCACTAGTTTATATACATGGGACTGAGCTGAGGTTTTTGGTTTAATGTAATTGCGTTTCATTACTTTATGAGACTTCTTATCTTTCCCTGCAGTGTTCTGGTGCATCTGTGCTATTCTTTTTAACAGAAAAAAAACATGGAGCCAGCTGTTCTTCAATATTTTAACTCTTTTTGCACATTTCCACTAATATCTGGAACCAAATTTAGGCCAATGACTTGGTTCTGTGTGTTTATCCATTACATTCAGGAACACTAAAAATGTTGGAATGTGTACACTTTTGATACTAAATGAAAGTAATAGATAATTGCAGAATTACTTGCCTGTTTTAATGGTTATTTTTAGTGCTTTTTTATAGTATTGTTACAGTTATTTCTTCAGTGTAGCTTTACATGACACACACTATCCGTTTCCTCTCTAATATATGTCTGCATGCTACATTTTACTATGGTTCAATGTTTTCAAGTTGCTTTGAAAACTGTCATCAGCTCAAACTGCAATAAACAAACACTTGGGCTTCATCTGCAATCTAGGTATCTGTAACTCCATAAACTACAAAACAAAACCAATTCAAATAGCATAAATACTGAAGAAGAGCACTTGTGCTTAACCAGGCATAGCTTGGGACCACCTGCTTTAAATTACTAGTAGAAAGAAAGATTAGTCTATAAAGGGTGCCACAACTGCTGTGTTGGAACCTTCAACAGACTGTTTCGATGTAAGATCTATAAAATAAGCAACAACTGCTAAATAATGCAAAGCCTTTGCCTGTGATACTTAATTCCTTAAGGCAATCTATTCAGACATTTTTGCAGAGATTTCTAAAAAGGCTACAATAAAGCAACTTGTTAGTTTTTGGTTTATAATGAATTACCTCCAGTTGTGGCTTACCTGCTCTTTCCTCTTGGCATTTTCCCACACTCTGTTACAAACCATGCATTCAAATGCATCAATGTAATTGTCCTGGAAAACATCCTGAACACCCCATCGGCGACGCTTTATCTCAGAAAAGAGTTTCTTGTTTGATATTTCACCTTTCTTTTTCCACTTCAAGTAAACTTCATATGCAGTGTCATTTTCATCTAAATATTTAATATACTCAGCCAGTTCCTGTGGTGAAGAAAAATTTTTAACAAAAATTGCACTTTTATTACTAGGCAGCCAGTCCACAACATTGGGGGCCCCATAGTAAACAGGAACCACCCCAAGAAAGAGGGGTCGCCAAAGTTTTTCAGTGATGTAGTCATCACAAACAGCATTCTCAAAAGCAAGACTGAACTTATACTTTGCCAGGATCCTTAAAAAATGGTCACTGTCCATTGCCAAGGAACTGTTAAGGTCTGCAGGAAGGTCTTTGTTGTGCAGACACTCCCCGTAAGAGTCTACTTTAATGTACTTCATAAGCTCTTGAATATAGCTGTCTCTATCAGATGGAGGATTGCAGTCTGACTGCACATATACCAATGGAGCCAGCTTCTGTCGCAAACTCTTCTTTTTCAACAAATTAACAAAATAAGTTTGGGATGTCAAAGTCTGTACACTTTTCAGGTATTGTGTGGTGAGAGGCATGTGAGAGTTATTGCTAAATGTTGCAGTGTGATTAAAAAGTGTAATAGCTGGCTCATGGAAAAGTTTATAGTTGTTTTTTGGAGACTCTTCATGAAACAGGGCCCAGTGATGTGTTGGTTTACGAGGAAGTGGGAGACTTTTAATGTTAAAGTCTGTACCTATTGACAAAGGAAACAAAACAAATATAGTAATAGCAGATAGGTCAAAAAAATGAGCCACATGACACATTTATAAGTTCGAAAATGCACACATAGCATAACAGCCTGGTGTGTTTGGGGACTGGGTTAATTAATTTGAAGGTTGGAACATTTTATTTTTTTTTAGTTACTTAATCAATGTTATAACCTTGGTGTTTCAATATTTGTTTATAGCAGTGAGTCATATTACAAATAACAGGGATAACAGAATTCCAATTACATACATTAGTAGTATACATAAAAGACAATCTACATAAAATAAAAAAGGTTCTTTTAAACAATACGTTACCATGTTGGGTGGTCAAAAATATAACCCAAATAGGCTTGTTCTGGTGTTCAGTATATAGACAGACATAGATAGCAGATGCAGATTCAAGTGATGTACAAATTACATTGTTCGATGTTCTACTGTTAGTTGTGGAGGTATGCAACTAACTGTAGTTCACATTACTTAAACAAAACATTTGAAAGATATACCTGATGGAGTGTTAAACTCTCTGCTGACGTCTTAAGGTAATATACCACATAACTCATTTTTTTCCTCATACATTCTCTTAAAATTAAAAGCCTTTTTGTCTTTTTTTAAAGAGTTAACTTACCCCAAGCAGCAGCTGAAGTTGAGCTGGTGTGGCTTGCTTGTGGGTACCGCTCTGTCAGCTGGGATAATGAATAGTGCTCGCTGATTCTACCAGTGGGTTACCTAACGTAAGTGTATGTAACTAACAATAATAAATGGTTGCTTTAAGATTTTTTATCAAGCATAGAAATAACATTAAAGCTCCTAATGCATTTGTGGAACAAATCATGTATCTCATTGTGCAGCATTAATCAAATCAAAATATGCTTGTCATAGAAAGTGTTATGCATGCCTAGAAGCAAGACAAGCTTGTTAACAAAATGCCTCAGGCATTATAAGAATTTGTTAAAGGGCTAGCCTTAACAGTGTGAAGTGACAGTAATGTGATCAGCCATGAGGAATCTAGTCTGTTCTAAAGCCAAGTTTAAAAAAAAAAAAAAATAGGAAAACTCATTTCCGTAAATACTACTTTACCATCAATGGAAAACATCTACAATATAAAGCAAACATTTTTGCATTGTGTGGTAGGCAAGCTCAAGACAGCAAACTGTTAGAGATAAGGGTTGATTTGTTTTTGATCTTATTTTTGTAAAAATTGATTTTTTTGTAAGGGAGGTTGTGTGATTTCAATAAAATCAATAAAATAAAATAAAAAAGACCGCAAACTATTGTGGTCTGAAACATGGCTGGTGAAAGTCAAATATGAAGCAAAACCAGAAAGAATGGAGAGAAGAATAATCAGACAGTTATGTGGAGTTTCATGGAGTGAGAGGAAGACAAATACTGAGTAAAAAGAGAGCTTTGGTATAGGGATGATAGATGGAGGAGAAGCAGACCAAGGTGGGTTATATATGTGGTGTGAAAGGCTGAGGATGACAGGGTTACGAGGTGCACCAAGATTGAAGGGGTGGAGGTGAATTAAAGAAGGGGTTTGTTTTGTTTTGTTTGTTCTAGGATGACCTTGTATTTCCCTTCATACTCTTAATTATGTGGACCTTTATAAAAATACGTCAAATCCCATACTCTTAGTACTGTCAGGTACTGTACTTAAACACTTCACACCCTTCCCTTTTACATATATAACATCAGGCAAGAACAGAGAGTAAAAGAACAGGCAGGAGAGAAAGGTTACACTTTTATGTATTACAGATAACATATCCAATAAAATAAGCAGAGTTCAAATGAGTGTAGGCAAAATAATAATAATAACATGAACTGGGTAATATTCTGTTCAATTTACTTAGACTAACCAGTGGCTATGTCTTATGTTAGCCTCTGGTCCAGTATGGCCTTTGAATGAACATGACCTGGCTTTGTACTCATGGATGAAAATGGCAGACAGAGAGATAGAGAGAACAAACTTGTACTGATCACAGACCAATGGAGCGTCATGACTCTCCTTATTCGATGACCAATCCTAATAACTATAATCCACAATATGCCTACTCCCTACTTCATACCAGTTCATTCCAGCTCTAGGGTAATCTTATTGCCTCTTCATCTCAGCCTAGCTGGACAGCTTATGGCCTTTGTGGAGGGGGTGGCTCATCAAATACACTGTACAGAGTTTTAGCAAAACTTGAATTGTGAAACCAATTGGAAGTAGACTGAGGAATGCCTCCAACTCCCCACCACAAATACCACTCCCCAAAGAAACACTTAACAAAAAGTTCTTATCAGTGATAGCGTTCCTAAAACTTTGGGATATTTACAATGATGTTTAAATAACAGTTTTTTAAGTCACTAATTATTTCTTAAGCGACAATTTACAAACAATTATCAAAACATGAATCTATATTACGGGGTCAAAAAAGACGTTATTTAGAGGTTGTATCTGATAATACGAAAAGAATATGTCTCACCCCAAAAAAATGGCCAGGACCATGGAAGGTGAAAGATTTGGAGGACAATTGTCTAACCTGGGTAAACCTTGAAAATGGCTTTTAAATCTGTGATGATAATAATTGATAAAGCTTTATCATTAAAGTTACTGCCACTGAACTATGACTTTTGTTTTATAATATGTTTAACATTAAGTAATTAAACTGTTTTAACTAGAAAAATGCAATATATGACATTAAAGAACTGTTGCATAACAACATAGTGCCCTCACAATAGAAAAAAAAAATACAACCGGTAGTAAAAATTCAATTTTAGAATATACAACTAATTGTATATATTAACAATAACCCATTCAAAGTTAGGATCAAAGAATATTTATATACTGGGGAAAGGAATGGATTGAATTATTTTAATATATTATCATCCTATATCAGATCTACTCTTATAAAGTAATAAGAGGAGCAGATAATGTTAAAATATGCTAACCAAAAAAAGAAGTGAAACTGAAGCAAAAAACTATTTTATAAACAGTGAGAGACAAAATTCTCTTTACTTCCCATTTTGCTAGTTACAGAGTCTTCAAATGCTACCTAGTGGTAAAGTATATTTATCCTTCAAGAAAGCCAGTTTACTATGCCTCAGTAAAAAAATGCAGTACACTTGCCAGTACCTTAAATGACAAACAAATACATGTGAAAGATTTTATCAATATACAAGAGTAGTCAAAAAAAGAAAAAACCTAAAAGAATAAAAATATTTTCTTTATCTAAAGCAACTTGTATGAATACTATCCTCTTCTGCTGTAAGTACAATTAAAATAATTTTCTTCTCAGGTTTGATTTTTACCTTCTGCTCAGTGTTGCCAGGAAAGATACCAGCTCCCTGTGACCCTAAACTGAATAAGCCGTTTGAAAAATTGACAGATGGAGAATTTCTTACTACAAACAGTATTAATTTAAACTTTAACAAAAATGCTGGATTCAAACTTTGAACTTAAAACATCAATCAGTGTTTGGTTTCGCCATGTAAAAATCTCACTGTTGGACTTACGTAGTAAAATTCAGTGGGTATTAGAGAGTAAAAAGGCTGCATGGTAATAGAATGGTTCGCATTAATGTCTTGAGAGCTCCAAAGTGCTTGGTTCAAATTCCTGACCAGTCACTGATTGAATTGAGATTACACATTCTCCCCGTGTTTACGTGGGTTTCCTGTGGCCACTCCAGTTTTCTAACATGTCCAAAGGCTTTTAGTTTAGGATGATTGATGAATGTAAAATGGCCTGGAAAAAAGTGAACTGGCCACATGTTGCTGCCAGTACAGACTCTGCACACCTTAAATGTATACTGAAATAAGAGGATTCAAAATGATAATAAATACACAATAGAACAACATGATTATTTTTCATGCATTTTTCAATACAAACACATCAAATTAAATTGTGAAATAAGGACACAGCATAAGGAAAATGTGGTTTTACTGTTTATCTAAGAAGCCACTCTGTCCTCAACTATAAAGCCACGATGAGGCACTGTATTTCAGGAAAAGAAGCACCTCAGTATATCCTGCCTGTACATACTATAGGATCTGTGAGGTGTAGCTATGTTTCTTGTCTATAAAAAAACTCTTTTACTGCCTGTGATTGCCATTCACAATCAATACTATGATCAAATAAAATTGTAAATCCATCTAAGTACATTTTCTGTAGCCAATGATCTTTGAACAGCAAACATAAACCTACAATAAACAATCCTTTAATGATCATTATCTATGACCTTTAAATTTTACATTCTTTCATCAGTTGCTTTACTCTGCTTCACTTTACTATACTAATGAGAAGTGTCCAAAAAAAGATAAAGAAATAACACAAACAATGGGGTGCAGTCAAACTCCTCACAGACAGTATCAGGGCTAAAATTCAAAAGCTATGAGGCATTAACAATTACAACTGTATCACCATGCTGCAGGGTGCAACAGTTTAAGCACTTAAATGTCAAGTCTTTGTGATAAAATCTACAAATATCCAAGTGTGACTAACTTATCAAATTATCATTATTCATTTCTTAAATTCCAATAGCTAATTCCATATTGTAAATCTTTATTAATTAATTTAATGTGTTCAAATTACAATTTGGCATTTCACCTTATCAATTATTAATTAAGAATCTTTCATATGTACTTTTTTTCTGCTATTTTCTTCCACTGGTCATCATTTTAAAAATGCATTTGATTAAAGACACCTTATGTTTAAAATAATGTGTGTGCCTCCAAATGCCCCGTATTGATCCAATTAAGCATATAATTAGGGTAATTAAGCTACGAAGAGCTGAGCATGAATAAAAAGCAAGGGTATTTTAGAATTGTCAAGGACCAGAGTTGTGTACCCCTGGGCTATAACTAAAATACTGAAACTGTAGCAACAGTAAAATCATCTTAAATATACCCACAATACAATTTTCCATAGGAGTTAAATGAAACAAGAGAAAGATGATGAACATCATGTCCAAAGAAACTAATTAAGGTTGTTAAACCTTATCTGTTTATTCTCAAAACTTATCTGTTTTGAAGTTGTAACTTAATTCTAATCAGTTATAGGTATATTAAGTGACAAATTTTAAAAGTCATTCATCACAGCTAATGTTAATAAAAAAATGCCACATAAAACACACTGTTAGATTTTCAAGACAAAAACATTTTAACATCAAGGAAGATATTATTTTTAAAAGGAACATAATTTCAAGTTAGGCTGGCAAATATACAGAACCTTAGACAATTATAAGGGTTGGTATACTTGAATACAAAGAATATAGTATGTACATTTTTATTAACAATCAAGACACTTTCAAGTCTGAGGGAGACAACTCAATGTTAACTCAAAAAATAACAAATCTGGTTAAGGGTGCATAGGCATTGCCAGTCTAAAACCATATGTGAATTTCCCCTTGGGATTAATAAAGTATCTATCTATATGGAATATGAAACCAATGTCTTTTTAATGAAAATGAAGACATCAAGTCATGTGCTTCCATCTAGTGTTTATTTATCAAAGTTGGGAAGTGACTTAGCTTGCACGTGTTGCCTGTTAAAAAGGAACCTAAACTTTGTGCTAAGCTATCATCTTACAAATGTTTTAAATTTTTCTTTCACAAAATGTATTGTTAAAAGAACAGATGTATGGTATTTATCCCATTTAAAAATACTATTTTGTGCAATCTGACTCTTTAAAACCATGAGTCACCCTAAACAGCAATGAACATATTTTGACTATACTATATGACTGTCACTTTGAAATGCTGCTAACAGATGCTTTCTTTCCATATTTGGAACACTGAAAGATGTTTAAAATGTATTTCTATTGAAAGCGTGAATTAGACATTTTATTGAAAGGCTAAGCACATGGATTGCTCTTAAAGAGTAAACTGCAAGCAAAAGAAACCACTTTTTTTTTTTTTTGCGCAGAGGACACAAGGACACAGTTTTGTAACCACAATAAATTAAAGCAGTACTTTCAGGACATTCAAATTTCAAACCAATACCTGCTTGCAAACACAATTAGGAATTAATGGAATTTGTAGGAGTGAATACCTTGTTTTTGACAAAATTTAATTATGGTACTCAAATAAAATTTCCCTTTCATTGTGTCTAGTATCAAGCTGCTGGAAAAGTTGTTAAAAACTACTTTGCCAACTTGCTGGAGAGGCTGTCTGCTTAGTGAAGTTGTTGTGTGCATTAATTCTGTATCTTTCATTAACACTAGAATTACCAGAGCCCACGAAAAAACTTGTAGAACAATCTATGTACAGTAAACACATTGTTAAAAAAGAAACTTTTTCATGTTTTAGTAACAATTGACAAAATGTAGACATGAAGTGTATAATGTGTTAAGCCAGATTTCCAAATATCAAATAAACACTTTCACAAAAGGTACAAATATAACAGAACAAGTGTGCTCCTATTCAAGAATATAACTGCAGAAAAAGAACCTGTGTTAGGGTGCGACATTGACACGCATTTACTACGACCGCTTCGGTGGTGCAACGGTATCAACTGTTGACTGGTAATCAAAACTTCACGGGTTCGATCCCGGACAAGTCCGTTTTGAGAAGTGAGCTGCTCTTATTCTAGCTATTTTAGAATAAAAACATACATTTGATTTCAGTCTGTAACAGTCAGTTAGCTTTGCTTTGTTTTTTTTTTTTATTCAGTTTTATTCTCTCAGTCGTGTTCACGATCCTACATCCCCGTGACACTGCTGTTTTCACATAAAGACACACTATAGCTCTGCAGTCTGCTTGTGACTTTACGCTGTAGGAAGTAACTAAACCAAGGAAAATAAGTAAATAACATTCGATCTGGCTCTTATATACAAAGTACAGTGACGCCAGCTTCCACCTACAGGTATAGACTCCTCAGTACGCAAGCGACTCTACGCTAGTGTTTAGATCTGAACAGTGTATGTTCCCCCAAAAAAAGATTGCTTGAAAGTCTGCAAGTAGAAGATGAGGAGAATGGCAACCATAATGAACAGACAAAGAATAGAAAATTTGTAGAATGTTTCTATAATATGCTTAAGCCCAACCCACAGAAAGATAGTCAAGCATATTAAATGCAAGACCATAATTGATAATAGTTCAAATCACCCATAGTATAAAATTTCCTGAGTTGACCAGAAATCTAAACTACTGTAATGTGAGACTTCAAGTCTTCAATTTGACCTATTCTCAGCTGTTGGTATATATTTAAATGGAAGAAGCACACAATGAACCATACTTACCATAAAACAAGAATGCCTGAGTCATCTTATGATTATAAAAGGTTTGATTAATAGTGAAGAAACACGTGTCTTCTCCACATTTGCCTATTCTGCCAGTCTCACCAGTAAGTGGTGACCACCACACAAGGATAGGGTATGAAATTCCTGGATTATGATGTTTGATATTGTCAAGACTCTTTTTGCTCAGAAAGGCTCCACGAAAGGCCACACCTTGCTTGTTTCCTTTGAGTAGAGACTTCAGCATCTTCTTTTTTTCAAATTGTCCAAGTTCCGTGACTACCTTAAATTTAAAGAATAAGTCTTAAAAAGTGACCTATTCATAAATTTCAAAACAAAAATATATCCTACCGCTATAAATTAATCTTGTAAATTATTTTATTAAAATTTTAAAATCCATTCAACACCCTGAATAGTATTTATTTAGGGGATAAAACCTCATTAACAAACAGAATATTCTATAATGAAATAATGGAAACTAATGGAAACATGCAAACAAGTTTGATTGAGGGATATGCAGCATAACAATCATTAAAGTCAATCATTACATTTACTAAACCACTCACCCAGATCACATTTAAATTTTTGTCACATTTTTAAATATATTGTATAAAGAAACTTTTGGGATACTTATGTCCATTAAACACACATAAAAACAAAATTATATAAAATGCCACTGCATTCAACTTAAAATTCCAGTAGTTCATCAAATACTATTGAAAGTCTAGTCAATACAATTCAGAAAATTATTTTTCAAAAATATCTTTGATGTACAGTATTTACTATTACATGTTTCTGAATAGGATTGTAATTAATATTAATACAGGAAAGTCCATGTAAAAGGAAAAGTTGGTGTGTTATTACCAAAAATAAAAGTTTTTTTTTTAATCAAAGTGAGTAATAAAATAAACAACAATAAACTAAATAATACAATCCTTAGCCACTCTGGGGATTACTAAGACAAACAAATGGTTGTGATGGAGCAGCCCTTGTACTGACCAAATTTCCAACCAGTAACTCACCACTTCTCTTCCTCCCTACCAAATAAGCCCTTGCTACCACTCCACTCCCAACTCTAGTCACATCTATCTGGGCACTGGAATAGCTATTATTCTTCTGGGACTACTACTGGTCCCCAGCATTAAATCGCTTTCAGGGTCAAGTACATTCCATCAAACTGCTGATAACTTCCATGATAAACCACCCCTAGGTTTCTATGTAGATCTGAATTACTATCTACTGTATACAACAAGAGCCAGAGAATCCTGCAGCGGTCAGGTGTCTGTGCTAAAGCCAATATGCCTCTCCGCTGACAACCATCATCTCTGAAACTGTTATTTCCAGGGATGCTTCATTATCTACAATTTTGGAAACTCTGCCAGGACACAAATATTAACATCTGGTCCCTGAGAATACCTAATGAGCGGTTATTATAGTCCTGACCATTCAAACATTTACAATATATATATATATAAATAACAATTTATAACAAATACATTTTACAGGAATTATAGTATACAATTTTTTTTTCTAGTCAAAACCAAACATTTTACAGTATTTGTGTAATGAATGTTCCAAATAATGTATTTGTAATCATAATGTAATTTGAAGAGTTAAAACATTTCTACTGAATACTGGTAATACTGTATGGTTTTTAAAAACAATCGTGTTGCTGTTCTATTTATACTTAATTAAATGCTGAAGACAATTATTTGAAAAATTATAATTGGTACACTTTTATAACTTAGTCTGGAATAGATTACAAGCAGAATACATTAGCAAAATGAACCCTGGCAAATAGTTTCACTAACTAGATGTTTCTGATTAATGTAATATTTAAAAATGGTTGAAAAAAACAAAAAAAAAAAAACACACAAGTTAATAGAAAGGAAATTCTACAATTACATTTTTACGTTCTGTGTATTTTGTTTTAATATAAACTACTGATCAATCATTTTATGTTCCTATTTGGGTTGAAAAATAGATTACAGAAACTGGCATCATCACTATAGTTTTTGGTATCAGGTCGTCAATGGGAATATTTCTAAACGTTAGTCTATGTTCAGGATATGACTGATAAACCTGATGTTCACCATTCTCATGTGGAAAAAAAGGTATGCCTCCTAGGCCAACCAGCACAGTGGACTGACTTATCTCAAACAGAAATGTGACTGACTTGTCACACAAAGAACTACTGTATGCTGTGGTTTCAATTGCTTTCATTTTTTTGGAGATATATTATGAGACATTTATTGACAAATACAGGCAAAGCACAAACGCATCATAGTAAAATATAGGAGCTGGATGGGAGCATGTGAGTACCAACAGCAATAGGTTTATTTACATAAGCAGTGTAGCTTTCAAAATTTTTTCAGAAGCGGGTTTAATAAAATGTGCCTTACAGCAAAGAACAGTCCAGATACTGAATTATTGGGTATAAAAAAATTATATTATATATACTCAGGCAGTCCCCGGGTTATGTACGAGATAGGGACTGTAGGTCTGTACTTAAGTTGAATTTGTATGTAAGTCGGAGCAGGTACATAAATTTAATAAATGGTACTGTTGACCGACTAACCAAGTGCTCCATTAATGAATGATGAATTCACCTGTCTCTGACCTTTTTATTATTTCTACTTTATTTTCAAAGGTGATGGTTTTTCTCTTCTTTACTGTATCACCAGCACTTGTATCAGATTTGTGTTTCAGAGACATTGTTGAAGAGTGAAGACAAAAGATTGAGATGAGCTCTTCTGCACAGCACTGTACACGCTATCACAGCAGGAAGGCACCAGTAGTCAACACGTCTGATGTACTGACAAGAGACAACTTCCTGCTATGTATGTAACAGTACAAGCTGGCTTGCTATTGAGAATGAATGGGGGCATCGAGGGGCAGTTCATCACCAGCCCACCTCACAGTCACCTCCACTACAGTATGCTGCCTGCAGTGTCCGCCCACTGAGAACGAACACGGTGCGGCCAGAGACGGGTAGTGAATTGCCCCCCCATTCAATAGGCAGCCATTCGATGCACACTACAATGCTAACCCCTGCCGCATTGCAGCATTACCAGCTGCCCACCGAGAATGAACAGGGCAGCCGCGTGTGGTGGGTGGGCAGTGAAACTGATTGCCGCCGGTAGCCGCCCGAGGGACACTACACTGCAGGCAGCGAAATCGCCCTCCTCCAGCCACCACTTGCAGCGACCCTGGGCCGAAGATGACAGAGCCGCAGTTATATAAAATACAACAACAACAAGAGCCATAGATAGATACAATAAACTATTTGTCGCCTGCAGGAAATCTGGCATTATACTGAAAACTTGGATGAAGAAGAGTCAGATAAAGTGGGTTAACTGCATTATGTAAAATCCAGAAAGATATTTGCATAGTACTGCAAAACAAGTTTAATTTTTCTTCTGTTGTTATTGTTGTTGTTTTACATTCATCTTAAAGGCAAAGTTACTCTTTTTACTGCACGAATTATCAGTTACTAGCCAACCCGCGGCGTACCATACGGCGCATAATCAGGCCGTTTTTTAATGATTTTTAAGCACAGGGAGAAAATTAACATTTGAAAAATTGGTAATGTAATAAATCAGCAAGAAAAGCAACATTGTAACAATGCACGGAACGAACCAACACACAATCGTCCATGACAGAAAACTGGCGGACCACAGTTGCGCCTTCTCTTGCCAGACGAAGGGATGGGGGTGCACGGCGCGGAGTGTGGAACGAGAGGAGAGGAGAAGGACGTCCATTCGTCATGCTAGTCTGCTGAATTCTCGTTCAGTATGTACTGCCCGCTCATGTGCCCACCTCCAACTCGTCACTTGAGTCGTTGGCTGCTTTTCTAAATATAATCCACCAAGACACCCGACCACGGTAGTAGCGCGGTGGGAGGGGGGTGTGCACAAAGGGTAGGGACGCAACCAGTGGGAGCGTATGAGTCGCACTTAGTGGGAATTCCACGGTTTGCAGCCTGAATGGGGAATCAACGGCTTACCCATGCCTCTCTGTGCCGGGTAAACACACTCTCAATCTCATGCATAATTATTTTTTGAATGCTAAACACTTCTGGAAAGATACGGTTGTCTAAAACGGGTTGGTGTGAGAATACAACAGTAAGTGAATGAAAAGATGGAACTCTGGAGAGAGCAAAATGCAACACAATAGTGAACCCGCGGCATAACAAACGCCGCATAATTATTTATTGATGGTTGAACACTTCTGGAAAGACACAGTTGTCTAAAAAGGAAGGGTTTGAGGATACAACAGAAAGTGAATGAAAAGATGGAACTCTGGGGAGAGCAACATATAATTGTCCATGAGTGAAGAAGACGCATGTTTGTCGCGGATGCAAATTGCTTTATGTAGCGTGTAAAACAGTTTGCTATGGTGCACACGGTCGTGCGCCGTAATCGAAAATTCGGTTTTTAAAGACTGCTTACTTCATTGTGTTTTAACCTCAGTTGTAAAGGATTGTTTTAAGCATCCCATGGGATACCCTCGAAAACTGTTTTACACGCTGCATATGGCGACTCACCTCCCATGAGAAACATGCCTCTATGAACAGTCAAGGTGGCTCGGAGGTACATGAGGCCTCTACGACAGACGAATATAAATGACGCCGTTCTTTCTGTGTCGTCGCCCGAGTTGGTGGGCGTGGCTCTGCGAGTTCTCGTCGTATCCAATGGTCTTGGAGTTGGTGGGCGTGGCTCCTCCCTGCGTGCGTCATAGGTGTCTTACTTGTCGGCAGCTTAGTGAATCCACGCTGCTTTCCATGGTTGTCTTGCCTTAGTGAATTATATATATAGATAATATACTATGATATAATATGAATGTTCATGCAATTCATAATAAACAATGTTTCTTATTAGTGGATAATATTTTCTGTTTATTAATTTGTTTGAAATTTACATTGTTTTTATTTAAAAATATGTGTTTTGTACAACCTGACAAACTGCTAAGCCCTCATTTTTAGGTCATGTTATTGCAAGGTATAATCAATCTTTTTATAGTCAAAACTTTTTTTATTTGCATTTAGAAAGAATATTATATAAAATGTATTTTAGAAATATGAATGAATCTTTTTTTTTTTAACCTGACCAAGTGTAACATTTGGAATCTGGAAAAAAGAACAGGCACTATTCATTGACAATAGTGGTGTGAATTAGTAAAAAAAAAAAAAAAGGCAGATTTTTGACATAAGCATTGGTCCTAGTGGGTGTGTGCAAGTGCAATGGACCCCTGCAATGGACTGGTGCCCTGTCTAGAGATTTCTTCCTACCTTGCACCTATGTTTATTGGGACCCCCGTGACCCTACTCAGGAGTAACTGAGCTTAGAAAAATGGTATGGTATGGTCAATGACATGAAAAATCAATTCAATTTTAGTACATCTAAGAAGGCTTTCCACCAAAATAAGTATTTTAGTTAGTAAAATGTGGATCACTACAAACCTAAACTAAAGGTATAAAACAGCAGAAGCCATGGTAAATGTTATAATGAGTGTGTCAAAAATTGTTGACGACTACTTGGAAATTAAATCTTTGTAGTCTAACTATGTCTACTTTGTCTGACACATGCAATTGCCTGGTGAATTTTCTGAATCAATCTTATTTAACTTATGCTGGAAGGGCAACAAATATGCAAATAATAATGAAGAAAAACCAGCATAAAATAGAACAGAAACTTGTCTCTACAAATGACCAATAAACTGTAAATAAACCTTTGAATTAAAATAATTTTCTGGAAAGGCCCTGCTTTGTGTTGTGGTCCTTTGAAACATTATCTTAATGCAACGAATAACAAAATATGAAAACTACCATTTTTGCCTATAAAGGAAAATATGAATAAACTGTTTAATACTGTACTAGTAAAAATTGCAATGTATAAACAGCAAAAATATATATACTTTATTACCTGTTCTACCCAGCTTTTCCCAGAAGAGTGATAAAATGTACACTACATGAGTAAAATAAATAAAAAGTAAATCTGACACTTGTGATCTAATCGTGGCAGAAATAAAAACAGGTTTTTTTGCATTATTTAGGATCTTGTTCTTCTGAGCTTTTTAAGCCCATGAGAAACTTTACTGTAAAATTAAGTGTAAGGTTTAGAGAAAAAAGTAATTTTACAGCAAAGAAATTTTTCTAGAACAGAAATAATAATTATCTCTATTGTAATAACAACACTGAAATGTTACAGAGCATGTAGGGTGCTCCACAGTCATAATCTCAAAAGACTTTCATTACACCAGCTCAAGCATGGATCTCATCAAAAATTATTTATTTGATCAATTATTTGCCCTAGACAAAAACTGAATATGATCTTTTGTTTGTTATAAAATGAGCATTCAAAAAAGAGGGATTGGATTTTTAATATGATAAACTGTTAAAGAGTTATTAAGCAGTAACTGAAAATCTTGCTATTTTTTTTAAACACACTTATATATTTAAAAATTCTTAATAATTATGGTGGTCAACTTAAACACCTGAAACTGGCATTGTTTTGCTATTCAATCATTTCTAATTCGTTTGAAGTGAAAATCACATGGATAGCCTTTTGTGTTCTGGAGACAAGAAGGTTAAAAACTGCAAAAGTCCAGTGAAAATCTCAACTTTTATCGGCGTAAGTTTTTATTTTTTTCTAGTTATTTATGTGTAGAAAGTAAAGTCAGACTACACCAGAAATAACTGTAAAGTTTTATAGAACTTCATGTGATGATTTTCACATAATGCTCAGAGAGACAGAAATTAAATTTCTTACATAATAAGAATGAAACATATAATAGATTGACACTGACGGTGCGGGGCAGCTCCATGATTCCTCTCTTGTCTGGGAGCATCTTGAACCCAACACCATCGATAAAGTAACCGGATAAGTTGGCAGATGAGGATACAATACAAAACAAAGGGTAGGTGCAAAAGATGCAGAAGTGCTCTTATTAAAAAACCTAACAGTGTCCAAAGTAAATAATGCAGTGCTTGAAAAATGTTCACTAAATCAATAATCCATAAAAATGGTGGACAGTATGGAGGTTAAAATCCAATAAATAGACATGACTTCAAAAACTGTAGTTAAAATCTGAGTAGAGACCGTCTTTTACAAACACATAAGCCCAAATGCTTCCCTCTAAAAACTGGTGTCTCCTCCATTTATCCTATTCGGACCTTGCAGCGTAAAGAGACACCTGCCAACAGGTGTATTCAACTTCAGTAAGTCCGGGCTCGGATCACCATTGCCAATCCTCAGTCAAACCTGGGGTACAACGCCGAGCCACACTCGTCTCCCGCTCATGCTCAGCCCTTGCGGGAGACTTTACTGTCAGGCCACTCCTACTTCCTGGTGATAACGCAGTAGGAGGGCCCCTTCTCCAGCCCCTGGCTTCTGCATGCCCTGAAGCTCCAATCCCAACCACCTGCCTCCATTCTGCTGCATGGGCTCTAGGTCTCCTGTCTATCTTTGTAGTACTCTTGCTTCGTTCAACCACCTTCAATTTCGTTGTTCCTTTGTAAAAGTGACAATGACAATAAAGATCTATTTATCTATCTATTTCATCTCTCCTGTTGGCCAGTCTATTATCTCCTTTCCTTCAATCTGCTTCGTTCTCGCCTTCTAGTCCTTGCACATCCTGTTTAAAACAGTGTGTGCCTCAGCTGCAGAAATCAGAAGCTCCTGGTGCCAATCCTGCACGTGTTGCCTAAGTGCAAGGCTGTCCACTCCCGCATTGCACACAGGAACCGCTCTCGCCACGCTACGCCGCCCCACCCAGAGATGCGAATGTGGAAATTAATTGTTCATTTAAAATACACCAACCAGCCGCAGACCTCACTTTACCAAATAGACAGATTTTAAATAAAGTGCTATTCTTTCTAAGCAATTTCAATAAGGCACGCTATTGATCTGTTGCTGCCATCTAGCAGATATGTAATGCTATTAGTTTAGTATTATTTTAGCTGACAACAGCAACTTTTAGTGAGGTTTCAGATTTTATCTTTTTTTAGATATTTATATATAGAAAATATAAAATTTTATTAACCATATTCCAAATGAGACTATCACTGAAATAACTGCAAATGTTTTTAGAAATACGTGTGATGGCTTCAGTTTGATATTCAATTTTATACATATAAATTGTAAGTTCACAGGTCAGTTATACTAGAGAACTAGGGAAAGTTAATCACATTGGTATTTGATGGGCTTAGGTCATGTATACAAAAAAAATAATAATTGCTATGAATTGTAAACAATAAGAAAAGACATCACCTGCTTGACAAAAAAGGAAAAAAAAATAATGAGGACCTGTTTACAGAGGAGGGAGGGAGATGGGCTTAGTTGGATTGGTTAGGCAGATAGTACTTTATTGGTCCTAAAGGAGACAAACTATTATAATAAATAGCAACAATCCTAATCAAATATACACAAAGAATGAAAAAAAAAAAAAAAATGTCCGACTTGGCTAAAGATTAGAGAGCAGTCACTGTGAAGGATTTTAAAGGTGCACTGCTATAGATAAGAAGCCCCAATAGTATTTCTTTACACATTTCTGTTGAATTTTTCACTAGTTAAAAGTAGTCAGTGTTAGTATGTCCAAGAGAGGATGTGCAACTTTGTTCACAATGGCCATCAAATTCGTCTTCATTCTCTCATCCTCTGCCTGCTCCGGTGGTTCGAGAGTGCATCCCATAACTAAACCAGCTTCTTAATTTGCTTGTTAAAGGAACAGGTTCCAGATGAAAATAAAAAAGGTCTTCTCTGCCCTTTCTTATGTAGTTCCATTTTTAAAACTAGACCAGTCCAGCTTGTCACAGATGTGTAGCAGCCATGTTAATCAGTCTCAAAAATGTGTCCTCATAATTCCTTACAGAAGCGTTTTAAAATGAGGATCTAGTGCTGGTGTTTGTTGACAATGGCTTTGGATGAATGGAATATAAAAGAAAAAAAAAAAAACACCATCAGGCCTGACAACTTCGCTAATATGATCTGTGCAGTATAGCTTATGGAGATACTTCACGCCAGTTGCCTTGTGCATATGCTCACTTTGATATCTCAGGCTGCTATAAAAATTCCAATTGCCCACTTACTTGGCTGGGTGAGGCACAATGCATGCAAACTTATTCTACCATAGCAGTACAGTTATCCATGTGCTTAAAGAGAAGCAATATTTATTGGGATTTGCCAACTTACAAACTTTTGATTGATGCTGTCAAGCAATGGATCAGCACATCGGAAATGCTAGACAGACTTTTAGAACAACAGCCAGCCAGCCATTTCAGAAGCTCTGCACAATGTACAGTATATAGACAGACAGAGTGGTTTCTCCTGGTGTAACTGAAATGCAGGGTGCTTGTCTGCAACACATTCTCCACAGTTGCCCCATCATTTCTAAACAAGTGATGTGGTTTATCATGTAGGAATCTGCTGCCCTGTTCAGCTGCCTCAAGTTAGGGCTAGTCTCTCTGCTGACCTGAGAGATGTGGCAATGCTTTGCTTAAGATCTTCATAAAGCCTAGGTAAAATAACTTCACTCATTTGGTTTCTGGTTGGTAATGGCATACCATAGTTCGAAATCTTGTATTTGTTGAAAGCCCTCATTTTCAACAATGATGTGGGCTCTCATATCTTTACAGGTAAATACTACTAGAGATTATTTTTTGGGCACGAGGCAAATTAAATGAAAGTTTGTAGCTGCCCACTGTCTCCAGTGTAAATTCCTTAGGCTCTACTCGTTTGGATGTTGACTGGGATTATGTTTATGGGTGATGTCAGGATAAATAATATTTCAAATTTGTTGTGTTACAACAATATTAAACGTCTGAGCTTCACAGGTTACATATGACTTTGCTTTTATCCAGTTCTTTATTGATGCACCGTTTGAATTCGTAGGAAGTCGACACATCTGCTTTGTGTCTAAGGCGCAGATTTCAAAGGAAGAGGACACACCATTTTATGCAGTCCTACCTACAACTGGACCCTTCCCTTTCTATGCGATGTAGTAAAGTGCTTTTTCCATAGAAAGACTTAACAGATACATTAGTGACATCTACTGGATCAAACGAAAAACAAACATTAGGCAAAAACAAAGATAAGCAAAAATGTACAGTAATTGAGCAGGATAGAGATTCACAAGATTGATCTTGAGACTTTAAGAATCAATATCGAATCATCTAAACAAAAAATAACGATTAATCAGAAAATCAATATATCTACCCGGGCCTACTTGTCAATACACCCCATTAGAGCAGAATCAGAGAATTTCTGCAAGTGACATGGCGTTATATATTTAAAGTTCGAGTTGTACAGGGAGAAGAGAAATGGAGACAGGACTGTTAATTGTGGCACTCTCACCCACATCTGAGATGCAGTCCTTCAGCTTCATAAACTGCGGCCTGCTTGATAAGTAGTCCATTATCAAGGACACCATGGACTCACCCACCTGAACATCCCTGAGCTTGCCCCCCTAATGGATAGCTAGATGGTGCTGAAGGCACTAGAGATATTAAAATACATAAACCTCACACACACTGTGGTTAGCTTTCTCCACATGGTAATAAGCCTTTTGAAACAGATGGATAGTTGCATCATCCACTTCAGTCTTTGTCTAGTAGGAGACTGTAGCGGGTCCAAGTGGTCTTTCTCAAGAAGATGCAATTAATCTAGGATGTGGGGTGTAAGAGAAACTGGTCTGTAGTCCTTAAGTGAAGAGGTGCCAGCCTTCCTTACAACTAGATCAATACAGAATTTTTTCCACAGCAGCAGCACATTCTGGAACCTTAGTGATAGACAGAACAGGTAGCAGAGAATACCATAAAGTTGGCCAGCACAGGACTAATTTTATCAAGTGCTGAAGCTTTTCCAGGGTATAGACTTCAGTTGTCTCCTCAAAGCTGGCCAACATTTCTAGACTACCCATGCTAATTGTCAAAGGTGGATTCTTCACTGGGCATACCAGCTGAAGAAATAAAATTTATGATGCAGAAGAAACTGTGTTAGAGACTGGTCATCTATGGTAGGTGGTAGAAGTGGGAGGGAAAGCTATTTAAAAATTAGTTTAGGACCTTAGGCTTTTGTCCACGTTCCCTTTCAGTACCTGGAATGCTTGAGGTTCTGACCATACTGTATATTTTAAACTTCAAGCAGTAACTGCACAGAAAAATATACACATTAACAATCACTTGTGATTTATTGTCCCATTATGAATTATATTTTAAATTCAGTGGCATCCTCTCGTTAATACGGCAGATTTGGAATACTGCAAACTTGGAATTCATTAAAGAGGGCATGTAGCCTAATACCACTTAATGATAGAAAATAAATGGAGCAAGAAAACTATTTAACATCTAAACCCTTATTTTTTGATTACTTTTCAGTCTCTATCTGCTATACTCTCTAGACTTTGACCTATTTAGGCAGCGGTTATTATTAGGTAATTAGCAAATGGTGATTAATTATACAATTATGAGCTAATTATAAGGAGTTCATTGGTAAAAATCAATAAACAGATAGCTGCATTTGGAGAAAGGTAAACAGAACAGTGAAAAATATATTTTACTGCATATGGTACAATATGTAAAACATCCTTTATACAGTTTATGTATGTATATAAGTACAGTGGATTTAGAAAGTATTCAGACCCCTTCACTTACTGCAGACTTTGTGCTTTAGATTTAATTTTAAACAGATGAATTTGCAATTTTTGCCCATCAACCTACACTCAATAGCCCATAATAACAAATTAAAACAGGTTTTCAGAAAGTTTTGCAAATGTATTTAAAATCAAATCACTCATTTTTATAAGTATTCATACCTTTTGCTCTGGCACTCTAAACTGTGGTCAAGTGCATCCTGTTTGCTTTAATTACCCTTGAGATTGATTAGAAATCAATCATGGAATTGATTAGAATCCATCTGTGGCAAATTGAATTGATTACAAATAGTTTAGAAAGGCAAACACATGTGTGTATGTAGTTTTACATTTCACACTGCCTGTCAAGATAAAAATCAAGCCATGAAGTCCATCTAATTCTCTGTAGACCTCCATGATAAATCTGTGGTATGGCATAGATGAGGGCAAGATTACACATAAAACCATTTCTAAAACATTGAGTGCTCCCACATGCACAACGGCCTCAATACTTGCGTAATGGAAGAAGTTTAGAAGCATCAGGACCCTTCCTAGACTTGGCCATCCCCCCAAACTGAGTAACAGGGCAAGAAGGGCCTTAGTCACAGAAGCTACCAACAACACAATGGTCACTCTAATAGAGCTTTAAACTCCTGAGAGGGAAGAACCTGTTGGAAGGATGACCGTATTGGTAGCACTTCATCAATAAAGGTGTTTATGATGGAGTGGCTATATGAAAACCAGTCTTGAGTACCAGGCATATGACAGCCAAAGATACTTGGGTCTGGTGAGACAAAATTTAATTCTTTGGGCAGAACCTGAAGCACTATGTAATGTGAAGATCTGGCACTGCTCATCACCTGCCTAACACCATCCCTAAGGTGAAACATGTTGGTGACAGTTCTTAGTGGCAGGCATAGGGAGATTGGTCAGAACTGAAGGAATAGTGAATGCAGCTAAAGACTAAGAGGTCCTTGAAGAAAACCTGCTCCAGATTGCTCACAGCCTCAGACCAGGGCTATGGTTAAGTTTTCAGCACTAGTGGCCAGAAACATACAGCCAAGACAACACTGGATTGGACTCAGGACACATATGACTGTTCTTGAGTGGCATAGCCAAAGCCAGCAATTAAACATCATAAAACATCTGTGGAGAGACCTGAAAATTGCAGTTTACAGACACTTGCTCTCCAATCTATCAAAGCTACAAAGAATTGATCTGCCAGGAAGAACTGGATAAAAGACCTAATCTGTGTATGAAAAGCAAATTTGGCAAATTGCTGCCAAAGGAGCTTCTAAAAAGTACTGACTTAAGGGTCAGAATACTCATCTCACTGGGAGGTTTCAGTTTTTAATTTTTAAATAAAAATTTTAAAACAAAAACATTTCTGAAAACATGTTTTTACTTTGCCATTATGAATTGGAGAATGTAGGTTAATAGGCAAAAATGGCATACATTTAATATTAAATCTACAATACAATAAAGCATGCAGAAAGCGAATACCTTCTCAAGCCACTGTACGTATGTATATATGTATGTATATATACATATACAGCTTTATGCACATAAAGCTTTTTTCTTTAGAAATTAAAATATACTGTATTTATACAAAAACATATTTTCTATAGCATATTCTATACACAATCATCAGAATATATAACAAAATGACAAAACTGAATATTAATTTAATATAGGGCTAAAGTCAATGAAAAACAAAACTGAAGGATCATTATGTATGTATAGTGACACATATTAAATTTCTATTGCAATGAAAGTTAATCTACAACAGCAGATTTAATTTACAAAATTGGGCTTAAGCAAATTACTACTCAATGGTGCAAAGCACTGTGGACTGCTTAAAATATATTTTAAGTTGTTACAGGTAAAGGCAGATGCAGGATCTATGCCAATACCAACATGTTCCAAATTAACAAGAAAAAAAAAAAAAAAAAGGTCAAAGTCAAACACGCTGAAATTACTATTCTTTACAGGGGATTTTAATACCCATTCAGACTAAGATCTTCTGTACAGAAACTTAAATATAGCACATAATTTTTAAACAGATTACTGAAGTAAATATCATTCCAACTGAATTTTTATTGTAGCATAATTTTTATTGTTAGCATAAAGCAAAACTACTAATTCAGTTTTTTGAAAACCATTTTAATACACTGTACTATACTGTACAGATGCCTATTTATGAAATCCCCAGACAGGTTATGTGGACCGTCAATTCTAAATTTAACCCCAGTGAAAATAAGGGAGGTCGTGTGCACGACTACACCTTTAGATAAAATGGCACAATGTCCTGGGCTAATTCCTGGTTCATGCTCGGTGCTGGCAAGACAGGCACTGGCCCTCCTGTGACCACAAACTGAAAAAGTCTGATAAAATAATTTTATGTTATACCTTATGAATGGCTAATAATATCTTCAAGTGGGCTCCTAGCTTTTTTCCAACACCACCTCTAACTAAAGAAACAACTGTTCAATAGTCATGAAACGACTATTTTTTTCTCATATATTCTATTGCAGTATAGATAGATAGATAGATAGATAGATAGATAGATAGATAGATAGATAGATAGATAGATAGATAGATAGATAGATAGATAGATAGATAGATATTGCAGTTTCTGATTGATTTTTTTTTTCCCCCAAAGTGAATGATATGCTATTGAGATCACAATGACGTGATGTTATCAAGTGTAAACAATCGTGGTAGCAAGGAGAGTAATGATTGCCTGGTCTGAATAAGCATTAAACAAACACATGGATGTTATGGTGTAAAGCATAAATATTGTGTAGGGGTATGAACATTTTGTGGGTGACGAGTATATGCATTAAGTATTGGTTAATAGAAAGTTAATGGACTGAGAATCAAACTTTTCTGCTAATGCAGACTATATGTAAGAAATTAACATTTTGGCTTTGTATAAAATTATAAAAGCATTTATCTTGAGCAATTACAAGAACTGTCAACAAGAACTTGAAAAATGTTTCTGCAAATTTCAAAACTCGTATATGTGGTGTCACTTAACTTGCATCCTTCTATATAAAAGCGGTCGGGATTGTCCTTCCGTCCCGTGAGTGCTACGCAGGCGCGGAGTTTCACACACACCCCGTCCATTTTGCAATGCACGATGGGATTTGTAGTTTCGTTTTTCCAGGTAAAGATAATTTTCTACTCCAGACTGTGTGATATCTTCTTCTGCTTTCTCACTATATAAAAGCGGTCGGGATTGTCCTTCCGTCCCGTGAATGGAAAGTGTAGCGGTGTTCCTCTTATCACACGACTTGCAGCTTGCGGTACAAAGCGACATGATGTGAGCAGAGTTTTGGTGCTCCCATCATTCTCTGGCTTTTGTGCGCGATGCGCTGGAAAAATAGACAAAATTATGTCTCTGGAAATAATTAATGTTGATGGAGTACAAATGCCTCACTGCATAGTAAATATCAGGGGGGTTCAAAAGGGCGACCGCAATATAGAAAAAAAAGTTTAAATTTCATCACAAAAATAACAGAAACTACGAGTATTAAAGTAATACCGCTCAAATGCAATATAACCAAATTAATGAGTTTGTATAAAATATCAAATTGATCTACATATTGAATTGCCTTAAGAAGTGGTCAACTTAAAAGTCGGTCGCCTTAAAAGGCGGGTCAGCCTAGTATTCACTAATTAGAAAGAAAAAAAAAACACATTTAAACAATTCTACTAAAGTTTTACACATTGTCTTCTTTGGAATAGTACTGTATTTACTACCAGATGATGCAAAATACAAATACACTCACCCTAGAGCTTCTGACCAAAAATGTATGTAGTATACTGCAAATGTTTCACTATGTCTCACTTACCCTATTTCCACTAACAAATAGTTTATCAATTTAGACTTTAGTAATTTCCTTTAATTGATAAACAAAATGTTGCACATATTCCTTATACCAAACAAGCCGTCAAAAATCTAGCAAGCAGCTGTTCTTGGGTGAAGGTAGGAGAATTGTTTTTTTTTGTTCTTTGCTCACAATAAAAAGAAAGACAAAGACAGTTGTTAGTTGTGCTGAGGCCTGCAGGTTAAAAGTGTGCATTCCATATTTGTGAAAGTTTATTTGGTTTTCACAAAAACAACATTTATTTCTTTGAAACTCCACCATTTCAAAATAAATAAATAAAATAAAAATTTATGGCTATTCTCTTCACGTTACTCTTGGTTTCCCTATATAGTAGGTAACCTGTCATCCCAAGCAGTTCAGCTACAGGTAGCTAGCCTTCAGTAATGTTCCAGGAGAGATTTTTCAATTTGCCAGTATCGAATTATGAGATGTGATTAAAATGGTTAGGTTTAATATTAATAACATTAAATATAAAAACTGGATGACCTGGAACTAAATCTAGCATATAAATATGAAACTATAATACAAACAGAAACCTGACTAAATCCAAGAGATAGGAATGAGTATAACATAAATAAAAACATATTATTTAGCAAATACAGGCTTGCACATTCAGGAGGTAGAGGTGGACAGATACATAGACAAAATTTTAAAATTATGCTGCTATGAATGAGTGTGATGTACTGTAGACATTTCACAGCTACTTAGGGACATGTAAAATAGAAAAAAAATCAACCAATTAATCAATGATGTTGTTTCTAATCTAAATAAAAGAAATGAAAAATAGAAAAAAATAGCTTTTCTATAAAAATATCAACAACATTACATGCAATATTTAAGAGATTGACAAAACATTTACAGTTTATTTCAGTATATCCAAGTCATAATGTGTTGAATCTGACAAAAATATATTCATTTTTTTCTTTTCCAATAACCAACAATAACAAATGTAGCTCCCTAGTGTAATTGTACTTTCTGACTTAGCGACTTCATCTACATTTACTACATCGTCTTTGCCAAAATTACAATATATGTAGATTTAAAAACAAAGTTTGAAAATGTACAGATATTGTTCAGCACCATGCTCAGACTGATTGTTGACAATGGAAGGAATCAACCTGTCAGGAAAGCAGGACAGAAATAGAACCACAAAATAATTTTCAGATGCTTATATTGTAAATCAATATGTGATTTGGGAAATGTAATTTAAAGTGTTTAACAGCGATTAGTTATATTTTATATCACTTCCTAGTGCATTATAGTCACAGCTATAGTTAAACGGTAGTTGTATTATAATTGACCACCCACCCCCTTACTACTGTATGACTAGCATGTTAATTTGGTAAATATGGTACATACTGTACATTAAACTTTTTTCCACAAAGGGTAGGCATTGCATCTCCCATAAAATAAAACACCAAGGTCCACGTGTGCTGTCCCTCTGAGCAATATGATTGTTCGGTTTGGGTTTGGTGGTGGAACAAAAGAGGATGTATGAGTATGAGACACACAGGGAGAAGTAATGATGCATGCTGAGACAGTTACTGTCAAATATAAAACCGAACATCGAGTGAGAAAGGCACCTTGAAATAAATAAGAGTCTCAGAAAGAGGCTTTACAGAAATGCACATGACAGTGAAGCGACATTCAGACAAACACAGAGGAAAGGTGCTAAAGGTAAAGTAGGGCAAGAGACAGTAAATATTTTTAAATGATTCAATTATCTGTCTTTGACAGGTACTGTGGCTAGTTATTAATATTATACAATATCACAACTGGAAAACATCTCTTTCTTTAATGGTCTGTTTTTTGTATGCACTGTACTAAAAATGTTGCGCTTATTAAGTATTGTTATTGAAACATAAGCTTTTTAAATAAATAATTGAAAGAATAAAAAATTCCCTTTTTGAATTCCCAGGCTTTCACATGTATAAATTTCTGACAATTTTTGAAGCGCATGCTCTAAACATCTGTTGAAGTAAGCTTTTATAATGAAAGACTCAAAATCTAAAGAGAAGTGTAGCTTAATGTACAGGTTGCTCTGTACCTGAAGGGTTTCAGTTGTTTGAACTAAATTCTTTACGCAAGTAGTAGGGCTTATTATAAATTGAAAAAGGCAGTCTATAATTTTGTGAAGACAAGCTGGTTTATGTTAGCTAGTTAGTGAACCAGGTTGGAGACTTACAATATGTTAGTGGTTCCCAAAGTGTGGCTTTCACATACTATAGATACCTTTAGTAAAATTAATATGTAAATATATGTGCAAAGTGGAATTATGCTAACATGGCTATAATGCAGATGGTCTGGTGCACTCTTAACTTTGCCACTTTCACTACCAGTGACTGGATCAATAAATTACTTATTTCAAATGTTGTAACAATGTTTTTTCAATAAAAAGACACATGCACTGCTTGATTTGTAATTTTCTTTTTATTACTAATGAGACTAATTAAGTCAATTTCACAATTCTGATAACATAAACTATCATTTTGCATAAAGCCTATATTTGTTTATAATATTAGCCTAGATTTTATTTTCATTTTGTGCGTATATTGTGGGCTAAATAGTTGCATATATTTTACACTAGCATTTGTAATTCTATTGCAACTCTGACACTAAGGAAATATTCAGGAAAGAAATTCCAGAAGTCGAACCCACATGCGCTGGAGCAGCATAAAAGGAGCTGCACTGAACAAGAGCAATAAGTCAGAATGGAAAGGAATTAGGCAGATAGCATTATGAGGAGAATTCACAAAGATGGTGACCATCCAAGAAAGTTCAAGCACTTCACCGGGCATGTCCGTAGGAAGATGATAGAATTTAGTCTGGGTCCAGTCACGAAAGAGCTAATAAGCAGTCCTACTAAAGGCCATTAACTGCTGTTTGTGTCACTCAGTCCTTTTTTACAAAACGCATCAGGTTATGCCAATACATTGAATCTATTAGAAAAACTGAATGTTGGACGAGTTCAACGCCTAGCTTGACACTGACCGGCAACTTCATGACTTATGGATAGAAACTGTCCCTGAATCTGCTGGTATGGCTGCTCAAGGTCCTGTACAGTATACCACACAAAACGTACAACAAAAGCAGCTGTGCAAGATGACAGAATTATTTAAAATTATAAAGAAAAACTGATATAAAGCTCTTAGAAGTATTAAAAATGCATTTCTTCACACAGGAAACTATAAATACATTGAACATGCATAACCGAATTCAGTACCTTTGAGAAATTCATTTTATAGTTCAACTATAATCTGAACACATTGAAGGGACCTGGAACAAATGAATGATTTATATAGTTGAAGCAGAAATATTAATAGCTTTCAAAAAGAATCTGGATCAAACACAATTAGCTATTAACTAAACTGTAGTGATTGCAACTGCTATGCTTCACTAAGTTTATAGTGAAGATTTACCTACTGATTGCATGTCAACCCCAAATTGTCTTCAGACCCCTTCTCACAGCGCTGAAAATGACATCCACTAATAAAAGTGATTTTTACAAAAAATGATCCAGAGAAAAGATGCAGCAAAAAAAATGTAATTAAAACTTTACAATCCCACAAACTCCCGGTACATTAACCGATTCTGAAAACCACCCACCCTCTCCCAACATATACAGTAAACAAATGTCATAAAATCATGTACCCCAAAAAAAAAAAACCCACAATGTACATTCAATTTAGTCTCTTTATCAGATTATCATATCTCCCAGTATCTCAGTTTTTTTCAGACATGCCAATCCCAGAATAAAAGATTTATGGCTCACACTGATTCCGATCCCATCCACTGTCTAGTCCACTTCCCTCAGTGTATCAGGAAAATTCGAGGTGGCCACCCCAAACTGCATCGGACTTTTGGTGCTCCACGAGAAACAATCTTTTTCCTGGCCTTAGATAGGTCATGTCTTTCCACTCCGCCATAAAGATCTGGCTTTTTTTTCCTCTTCTCTTACTGCCTTTTCGCACTCCTTTTCAACAGTGCATTCATTTCCATGGCACTCCCGGAAATCACAATGGCAGCCCGAAATCTCACAAAGGTCCTCCCTATCCAACCTGCCCATCTTATGCTACAGTGTGCTCAGACGGAAACAGGATTCACATAAAGAGACAAAAGATAAACCAGAAACATAAATTTAAGTGGCAGTGCTACAAAACAAACTAGCCTAATGGACCAAATAGCCTTCCCTGGTTTATCAAACTTCTTACATCAGAAAAATGGAAATTGAGAAAGTATGATATCTAGGGTTGAATGGTTCTTATCAACACAATCTTGACCTTATGCTCTTATTTTCAAAATGCCACCAGCAACAGCAGTGCATGCCTCATTTACAAATCCTTTGTAACTCACAAATGTATAATTTCCCAAACCTGGGCTAATTCAAATTGATTTTTTTATCCTTTACACATTTGTCTGATGTGTACTAAACGTATAACCCATGTTTCAGTCAAGATGTAGTTTACCCAAACTTTAGAATGTACCTGTTAAATGAGATAGCCTGAAAGGTGCTAATACCCCAGCCCTCTAGCTCAGATATTCCGAGCTGATTGTAAGTGTGTAGGTGCTAAAGGAGCAGAAGAAGGGAACAGCTAAACCAACATAACAATAACTACTATTTTTTAATCGTGAAGCCACAAATTTGCAACAGCTACTGCACATGCACCATCAAAAAGTTACTATATGGAGACAAATAAAGTCCTATCAATCTTCAATTTAAAATATGATATAAATACTGCATGCTGTTTTTCCCATAATACCATACTGGTGAAAGGGTAGGGTATAGGCTGCACATTAATGCTAATTTAATAATAAAAGCTTTTAGTAATATAGTGTACTGCCAAAGAAGTTCTGGCTGTGCTCAGAAGTCACATTTGCTCACTGCCAATGCCAGCAAAAATATACAGTATATCAATAAGTGTCTTCCATTTTGTAATGAAATATATGCTATAATTTGAACTCAAGTTCTAGAAAAAGAAATGTTGTGTTTAAGGTCTGTGCCATAAAATCTATTAACGTTAATCTAAGGAACCATTTCATTTGAAAATGTGCAACCAATACACATTGATAAGATTTGCTTAACAGTAAAAACAATTAATGTCACAGTATAGTAAAACAATAAATGTATAGACACTGCTTAAAATACCTGGAGACATTTTTTCTGGTTTAATAGAACCATGAAAATTAAATATGCACAGTAGTTTATACAAAATTCCTACTTCTTGGTCATAATGAAAAAAGAAAAATTGTACTTCTTCTATTAGGATATTGTTTGAGGTTAGAATGAAATATAGAAAGACTAGTTGCTAAACTGAAAAATGTATTCCTGAAAGGGAGCAGAGTCTGTAAATAAAACTAAACACAAATTCTGCATGCTAAGAAGGGATAACATTTACCTAGAAAACTTAGCAGCCCTTAAAGTAATGTAATAGTGGTGTAGATTAAATTGGCCCTATTAATGTTCAAATCTGGAACAAATAAAAACCCAAGGTACATCTAATTATTTCAGAATTAACAGAACAAAATTATGTAAGTCATATTATCTATATAAAGTATCTGATACACCTGTCCTATACTCGTTTTTTCTATTTCTTATGCGATTATAACTCAAACTGCAATGATCAGCCACATGACTCACTCACACAAATTGCATTTGTAGGTCAGTCCCAACAGTGTCAACATTGGACTGCAAGAATAAACTGTCCATTTTCTTCAGCTTTTATCAGTGGCCTTTTAAGCTTATTTGACTGCCCTTTCATCATGAAAACAAGTCAGAATATCATCTGGATGGGAAAGAAGAAATGTATTTTTTTTTTTTTTAATTTTACCCTGAACAGCCGACACTGAAGATGGACCAGCTTATCAAAAAATGAAACAGCAGTAAAAACTCTCAACTTGATGAAAACAAGAACAGTTTTATTTCAACACCTTTGTCACAAAAGTGTTTACATTTATTGTAAGTAATAAAGGGGAACTACACATAGAGATCCACTGGGGGAAGTTAAAAGAACGTTGCTAGAACAAGTAGGAAGTTGGGGCTAGGGAATGATGCTATAGCGTGTCATAAACATATTACTTTTGAGATAATGATCTGCTTTGATAGTTTTTAACAGCAGATACGACATATCCACCTTTAAAATAAGAATAATACATTATTTTAAACATTAATGCTACAAATTTTATAATCAGCATCACACAGTGACTATTTCAGATATCTGACTTGATGTCTACCAGTCTACCATCTGAAAACTAAATTATTTCCAGTATATTACTGTTACAAAAATAAAAATAGCAAAATGAGCTTGACAGTACACTTTCAATAAATATTCAGTGTTTCAATGGAATATACAGTATGTGCAGTTTGGTGTTTCTTAATGCATGGATTAACAAATTTAATTAGAACCACCAAACAGCTGGTCAGACTTTGCACATGGTTGGTCTTCATGTTCTAAATGGAATGCTGTACAGTACAGGCTTTTTAAGTCACGCCTCTTTTCCCTGCAAGCAGAGTTAGAAATGCTTTTCTGTAATTTTGGTGCACCATTCTGTCATTTTTTTTTTTTTACAGCTACCTGAATTTCATACATTTTTCATTTTATTATACTTGCAACTCACTGAATGCTGAAAGTTATTTAAAATAATTGATCTGCTTTTCTGCACATTTCTAATAGCACACACCACATATACTGTACATAAGCTAACCAAGCTTTCCAAAGCCAAATTGCAATTGTCAGAATAAAGTAAAAATAAAGTGAAAAATGGCACAGCCCCTCTTAAAATGGTACAACAGTACAAAACAGTACAACTCTACCATAGAAAGGGATATAAAAATACCTAAAATGGAAAAGTCGAAGTTTGCTACATGCTGGAGTTAATGGTTTATAATGTATGAGAATCTCTGATAGGTAACACATAAAGGCACAAAGGGTCAGGAGGACTGCCGTATGGCTGCTTGTAAATTGGACGTTACATATAAAATTCAATAAACGGGTTTGATCAAAAGATCAAAACTCAAGAAGCCAACTCACAAACAACTCATGTGCAGTTTACACAGCGCTACCATATCTGTATAAAGGTGAATGAAACATGAGCACATTCTAAGAAAAATGTTATCGTTGTCAAAGTATTTGACAAAACAGGATTTAAGCAAAAAAAGTTACTTAAATTCTCATTACAGAGCGTATAGCTACAAACATAAAAAACATTATTTAACACACCAGACTAGCTCCTAAGAAGTCCTGCGAACTGATTTCGCTGCACATTTACAAAAGAAAAACACAGCTAAGTTCCTACAATCAAACCTCGCTTCTCTCGTTTGGAATAAAATGATGCTCTGATCAGTTTTAATACTAAAGAAAGTAAAAAGTGTATTTTTCATTTCATCTGTACCTGGAGTGTAATTATAAGAAAAAACAACGTTGAAAAACAGAAGCAATACACACAAATTTTCTTCGAACCCCATCGTGCCATGATACTGAAGATGCTGTTCCCCACTTTACTGCAGGAGTACTATAGTTTACATTTCGTCATTGTGCCTCTGTTTCCAAGACCGTGGAATTCCGCTCACCAAAGCTCCAATGAAATCTCTTCCCGGTGTTAATGCTGGAATTTTATTGGAGAACAGACCTGTCAATTAACTAGTGATTGAAGTCTTTGAGAGAGTCGCCATATTAAAACAATTTCTGGTCATGTGAGAAGGGCTTCGGACGTCCAAAAGCACTTGAGTACTAAATCTAAGAAGCAAGACTGCATGATGAAAGAACAGCGTAGTCTCCTTTTCATAATGAAATAATTACATACTTATTGTGTTCAGAAATATACGGAAAATGAAGAGAAATAAAAAAGAACTAAAATTAATGACTGAGAGTTGTAATAAAATGAAATTTCTCAATGGGCTAAGCGCCTAAACTTCTTTTAATCCAGTTTAATGTGGATATTTTAATAACATTGTACTACGTCACAAAGTGAATAAATTAAAAAAAATACTAATAAAATTAAAAAGACGCAAATAATTTAACATAATTCAGCTGAAACACGTTCCTTGGCTGGTGTGTGCTTCGTAATAGCTCCTTAAGGACAATATGGTACTGTTTTAGAAACCCTGATGAACAGCAACTGAGAAGTATTACTTAAAAGCCAGCTATCATCTACAAATTTATGGGTTCTTTTAAGTATGGTATATTAAGTCTACTAACTTTAATACCTGTTTTGCGGTTTATATGTGTTGTGTGGCTTGTTTACTTTGGGAATGAGTTTGTTGGTATTGGGTTCAACTGTGTGCAACATGTCATGTCATTTTGTAACCTGCATAATCCAGACTACGGGATTATGAGCAATGGCCTGGAGCATATTCCATCTAGTATAGAGGCAGGAACAAACCTTTGACAGGATGCCATTCCATCATTAGGTGAATATATACACACAAACACACCAAGCATACACTATGGCCAAATTAATGTTGCCAATTCACCTAACCTACATATCTTTGGGCGGCAGGGGGAAACTACAGCACCTGGAGGAAACCCACGCAGAAAGAACAGGCAATCTCCACACAGGGAAGACCTGAGACAAAAAAAAAACCCTGGTCTCCTTACTGCGAGGCGGCAGCAGCAGCACCACCGTGCCATTCACTGTGTGCAACATTGTGCAAGCCATTTCATTATTAAACAGGCAGTTGTATAGGGCACTAAGATGATAAGAGTTGGGAGGCATTAGAGAAGAGGGTTCCACAAGAGCACTTTCAAGAGTTATACTGTATAGTCTTATACAGTATATTAGCAGATTGAAAAACACAGATCATGCAATCTTGATTTCTAATTTATGTAATCTTTTATATATATTTCTCTTCTGGTTTGTCCTACTTCCTCTTCAAAACCGGTCCCCCCAACACGCAGCCCACACAGCATTTCTTGATTCTTATTGGTTCGTCCTGATTCCTCTTCAAAACTGGTCCACCCCACATTCCGCCCACACGGCATTTCTCACTTTCTATTCCTCCTCTTCCAAACCGTTCCCCACACTGCCTGCAGCCTCCTATACACCTCCCCACCGCTTTTCTCGATTCCTATTCCTCCTTCGGACTACTGCATTCCCCGCTCCTCTCTCATGACCCCATTGGTGTCACATCACTGCCCTATATGTAGCCTGACCGCATGACCTTTCACTTCAGCCATGTGTGTGCCTGGGTGTCCTTTCTGTAGCCTGCTACAGGAAGGTACTCTCTCGACCATCGGCATTGGTTTTGCTCCTTGCTATTTTCGTTATACTGCGACGGTTGTTTCCTAAGCCTATTTTTATAAAATGAATTACAATTTATCTCTGTCGACGGGTTTTTGTACAACGTCACCTGCAACTGCAACGGCAACTGCCTGTTCCTATCACTGGGTTATTTCTTGACACAAAAGGTTGACGAAGGCAATACACTGTCACTACGACATAGGGCCGTAGATTCCATTGCATCACATTGAGACAGATTTGGAGACATTCTTCCTGTTGTTCTTTCCAACGCAATTTGAGTTATCACAAGTCATGAGTACTATCAATACATGGCAACATCTGGAGTTTATGGTGGTGAAGCTGAAATTCAAGCTCTTTCTTAGATTCTCCATGCCACTATTGTCATTTACTTCAAACACGACCCCAACATCCCGCCTTGCATTACATTTGCAAAGATTTGCGTTAATCTACAACAACCAGTCTTCAGCCACGGTCAGTTGTACGTGGCTTTTTCTAGGGTTAGATCTTTCGACTCATTATCTGTCATCTCCAGGAAAACACCTATTCAAAACTGCGTCTTTCAAGAAGTATTTCTTTCCTCTTGATTTCTGAATTTCTTTCTCACCATTTTCTGTTGCTATTCTTACACCGTTGTATGTTACGGCGAGCGTCAGCTAGTATAATACTATTTTAATAAATTGTCTGGACCTGTAGTAGCTTGCATTATTTAAACACATAAATCAATATTTTTTCCATCCATCCATCAATCCATCCATCCATTTTATTCTCATTTAGGAAATACATAGAGCTGAAGCCTCAGCAGAAATGGGTCCAAATCTGGAAACCAGCCATTTAGAAGATGTAAGTCCATTGTTGTGTTCGAAAGTCTAATGAGGGATGGATGGATTAAATGACGGTTGAATATTTCTGTTAAATGCACACACTTCTCTTTCATAAGCCTTTCAGATTTAAAATTATGTGAACATAGAAACATTTTAAATTTATTTTCAGTTGTACTTAATTTGAAATGGCACAGTGTGGTTCATTTACATGTTCAGATATGTAAGTATGTCCAAACTTTGTATAAGGGGAGACTTTTATCAATTGGCTATAATTGTGTTGTTTCAATATAGCAAAAATGGCAGAATAACTCAATGCTGACAGCTTTGTGTACTTAACAGATGCATGAAATGATAATTTATATTGGCTTGTTACTCAATAAAGATGCCATCTTTGCTGAAGAAAAATTAAATATATTAACATATAATAATAAAATGAAATATTTGATGAAAGGATTGTTTTCTGTGTCCTGGTAAGCAAATGAAAGGCTTGAGTGCATTTAAATGCATCTAAGGAAATAACAGAGAAACTCAAAAAACAATAAAACAAGCAGCAAACATTACCTAGCAACTCTGAGTCAAAAGAAAGGCAAATTTGGTTTCAGAGCATGCAGTACAAGTGACTAAAGAAATGGGCTGACATATTTGTCCTTTGGCATTCAGCATTGTGGGAGAAAAATACTCTCACTTCCATTATGGCTTGCAAACATAAACTAAATACAGAAAACAGGTATGAATGTGGCATAAGATAACCAGTAGTGATGATAAGAAATATAAAATGCAAGGCCACTCTGAAACACAAACACAATCCTAGGGGAGAATGTGTGATATGCCGAGGTCGGATTATATCTGTATGCTCAAGCACTATAGGATCTCTGAGAAAGTGAAGGTATATTTCCTAGGGACAAATTAGCATCATGGTGTGCAGCAGTCTTCTACTGTAATTCAACTGATTTCTAAGAAGTGTCAGTGTTGTAAGGACAGAGTTTTTTTTTATCTTTTTCCTTTTTTATTTTTGTACTTGACTGATAGTGCCATTTAAACAAGCCACTGACATGTTGTATTTGACAAGAAAGCCATTGATTAAACAAGCCAAAATGAATACATTAGAGGGTCAGCTCAGATTGTACAGTTGGGAGACAAAATCATAGAGGTGAGATTGTGTTGGTTTGGACATGTGCAGAGGAGAGATGCTGGGTATATTGGGAGAAATATTTTAAAGATTGAGCTGCCAGGTAACAGGAAAAGAGGAAGTCCTAAGAGGAGGTTTATGGATGTGGTGAGAGAGGACATGCAGGTGATGGGTGTAACAGAGCACAGAGGTGTAAGATGCAGAGGACAGAAAATATGGAACAAGATGATCCTCTATGGCAACCCTTACGGGTGCTGCCGAAAGAAGAAGAAGAAGATAAACACATACCATGTTTCATTTTCTATGCTTGCTTTTTACCTGGGTTCTTATCTGAGTGATCAGGAGTCAGAGTCTACTCTTATTGGAAACACATATTTTGCAACACAACAAAGCATACTTTACTTTTATACTGTACATACTTTTAATGTATTTCTATAGTAAGATACTTTGCATACTAAAAGGGGTGAAATGTTTAAATCTGTATTTTTGAGCCTAGGAAAGTTAAGGGATTTGTTCTAGACAAGCAGATTTTAAGCAGGAACCTCATGGTCTACAGTCCAATACTTTAGCTGTTAAGCCACGATGACAAAATGTGAAGATTAGAAGGCAGGAATCAGTCATTTTGGATCAAAATTTTTAAGTTTCAGACAGCCTTGGTGTCACAATCCCTCCTAATCCATTAACAGCTGTGTTTGGTGTTCTTCCAGATGGGTTTAAAGTGGAGAAGGACAAACAAACTGTGATTGCATTCCCTACACTTTTGGCACGTAGACTTATTTTGCTAAACTGGAAGAATCCTAACTCTTCCCTTTTAAGTCAGTGGGAAACTGATGTTTTATACTATTTGAAATTGGAAAAAATCAAATATTCAGTTAGAGGATCTGTACAGAATTTTTTTTAAACCTGGCAGGATCTAATCAATAATATTTTAGAATAAGCTCTTAATGCACCGAGGAAGCAATTATCTCCACATTTCTTTTTCTTCTCCATTCATCTCTATTGCCCTATTAAACTCATCAATCTAGGTATGTTTACAAGCCTTAAGTTTTACTCCATTGGCCATGCTCTCTCTCTCAGGGGTGGAGGGGCGACTTGTTTTCAATCCTATTTTTGGTAAAAATTGATCTATTTGTATGGAATGATTACAATAAAATGAATAAAATTAAAAAAAAAAAAAGAAGGCAGGAATCAGCAATGGATGAAGTACCAAGACAATTCAGAACTGCCAAACCAACAAAATGATGCCTGTTTCTGTCATTTTCTCTTCTGTAATCAGTATATACTTCAATGTTGTATTAGTATGTTTTTTAACACGTTTTTTCAGCATTATAGAAATATTATACTAAATTAAATAATTTTAAAATCTCTAGTAAAATTGTGGTTTAACCGCTAACATATTGTGTCTCCAAGCTTCTTTTGACCTTTTTAGTGTGGAAAATATATAAAAATTATTTTTACCCTTTCAAAATAGAAGTGCAATAAATTTTAATGAAATCTAATTCTTTAAAAAATATCCTAAAAATGTAATGTGTAACAGGTAAACAAAAAAGCAATTTAGTTGGAAGTCAATACAGGAATGTACAGTAAAAGAGAAAATAATAAAGAAAAAATCTGTTTCCTTTTCTCATCTTACCACTAGGGGGCACATTTGAATTCTAGTTTCCTTTTACTACCAACAATGTTAAAAGTGAAAAGCTGAATGTTTTTTTTCTTCAAAAAAAAAACAAAACTCTTTCAACGATATACAGTAGATAGTAGTAATAAACTTATGGACTAATAAATGGAAAGGGGACAATAAAATAGATAGATAGATAGATAGATAGATAGATAGATAGATAGGAATACAGGCTTCAATCTGTATAATTTTCAAGGGATTATGAGATCAATATTTTTGTACTCTGTAGCGTACAATTTGTATATGCACAGATGGAGTGTCAGAGACACACAAGAGACATGGGAGGCAATTGTATACACAAGGCTACATGATGTCCGCACTAAAGTCTGGATGGTTTCCTCTTTTTCTAATGACTTCTGTTATCAAATGTGGCTTTGCTGTGCCCCTTACCTTACATTACCCTTTATGCCCTAATGCTCTTTTCCACTTGAATGTAATACCATCTAGGCAGGCATAACATTCCAAAACTGCTTTCCTATTATTCATTATCTGAATGAGAGCCATTTTAATATTCATTGAAAGTCTTCTTTTTTTCTTATATTGTTTGAAGAAACCACACAGTTCAAATGTTGTTTCTATACTGTTTTCTGATTATGTCATTATTGCCAGTAATTTGTTTTGTGCATATATTTATATATTTTTTGTATGTATTTACTATCATGAGCATATTCTGTTGGCACCTTTTGGACAAATACAAAAAAAATCCATACACCATCAGCAGTTCTGAGCTATTCATTTTATACCTCTCAATCCTCCCACATTGTATGCTGTCTTGTTCACTTGATTAATGCAATTTCTCTCTCTGCCGCATTAATGGCAAAGTCAAACAGTAACACAGCAACAGTCAAAACCTTAGGAAGAAGTATGTCTCTTCCAATACTACTAACATTGCTATTTTTTTCCAGAAAGCACTAAAAATAATACTCTGCAGTGAACTAGTGCCCTGCCCTGGACTGTTTCCTGCCTTTCACTCAGTGCTGTCAGGATAGTCTCCCATTCCTCTTAAACCTAAAAATGTAATGTTACTTTAAGATATTTGAAGCCAGTTTTAAGCTTGTATTATGTTAGGTGATGTATTATATTTCCAATGGCAAGCTGTAGACATTCATAATTTAAATAAAGCACAAACAAATCAAGAGATTGTGGGTGCAGGTCCCTACCTTATGTTCTAGTGATAATCCCTGGCCTGCCAGTCTCAATAATTGGGCAAGCCTGTTCAGAAATTGACAGATGGAAACGTCAGCAGGCCTCCCCAACTCCAATCTTTTCTGCTTGAAAGTAACATGTTCAGATTCTATTTGTAAAGGTACTATATAACATTCATTTGTTGTTCCCACATCACTGTCATGTTCAGTGGCCTGCTAAGTTTAACACACTGAGTTACTGGTGAGAACTGAATCTGCAGTCTTGCAGTTTACAGCTGAAACCCTTAGCCATTAAGACATAACACCTGAATCAGAACCTGCTAGATCCTTTCATTCCTGTTAGCTGGTAAGCTTTTGTGACAATGGTGCCATCTTGCATTATATTGAATTTGCAGAAGCCAGTAGATAACCAATCATAACCTACATTTTTTTATAGCTCCTTAACATTGATCACAAGTTGCTTTACTAATGCAACAGTGACAAAACCAAATGGAAAAAACAATACCTTTAATATACAAGGCATAAGAAAAGTACATGGATGCACTGTCAAAATGAAATGTCACATAGTGAAAGCTGAGTGCTGAACAGAGGCGTTAATTTTATTCTGTCAGAGTAGCCAGCATTTTCCTTTTCAAATGATAGTATTTAGCTTCTACAGCATTTCTGTCTGCCCATCACTCTTCTTATTCTCCATCCTGGGTGACTATTATCACTGACATTTTTTGTTTTAACACTTTCTCTAATCAGTAGACAATTCCTGCAGCTAAGTGTGTTTCTTTCTAGTACAGGCTCTTAGTGTTCAGAACTGAAGCAGAAAACTGATTTAAGTGGTGGTGGAGGAGCTCAAGTGATCCCTTACAGCTAATAAACTGTACTGAATGCCATTAAGGTCATGTTTAGATTTGGAATATTTTTAGTTTTCAAACATTTAACCTCCTTTATTCTGTGGCTGGCTATAGTTTAAATCTTTGAATACACTTTAAACCATATATCAAGCTGAATGGTATTACCAGTTGCCGGCAAGCACTGGGAACATTTTTTGATCTGAGGGGTTATGGCCATTCTGCTTAGCTGGGATCAGCTAGAGTCATGTCCACACAAAGACACAATCTTTGCTATTAGGCAGAAGTGGACACAGTTTTAGTCAGAACTAAGGCAGAGGGTAGTTTTAACAAACACACTTATCTGGAGGTCATATTGTTAATTTCACAAGGATGTGAACAGTTTTACTCTCACTACTACCAGATACTAAAGTTTTATTCATGTCAAGGAGCACTGCTGCTTCTTTAAATTACAAGAAAAGAATAATCCATCTACTGGGGTAGTGATTGGTGTTGTTGTTTTCTTTGTCAAATACTGTATATGCAGGGTATCACCCACCAGGAAAAAAAATCTACCAAAAAGGTACACACATCAAAAGCAAAAGGTCTCTTCAAATGAAAGATGCCATTTAGTGAATTGCCAGGTTTATCATTTAATTTATCTAACTGAAGCACATTTCTAAAGACTGTTGTACCAAATACCTCAAACATCAGTTTTATCCTGAGTTTGTGTGCAATAAAAGCTCTGTTATTTACATATTAAGAAAGTGGCTTCTATAAATGTGTTGAAGAAAAGAATGCGTTAAAACACAGCGACGGCGTCTTTTAAAAAAATGATTGAAAAAAAATGTAATGGCATATTCCCCAAATATACCACTCTTTCTGAAAGGTGGATGTTTTACTTTTGAGCAAAACTGACAACATCTGAGCATGCATTTGGAAGAATGAAGATACAGTAATGTCTGTAATTTAATATGCACTTAATAAAGTTAATACTTCATGTGTGAAATGGCATGTTTTCATTTTTTGTGTTGTCATCTTGTTTTTTACTATTTCAATGAGTGTTTGCATCATGCTTAATGATTTTGAGCCTGCAGCCACTGTAAGAAGGGGTAACATTTTAGCACTGTGATGCACACTGGTCATTCAGTTCTTAACATTGGTTACCATCATGCTGTCCCAATCCTAGCTTCTGCAATTTTTTTGTAATACAGTACCGCACCAGTAAATCATGTAGATTCAAAAATTAAACTGCGTGTGTTTCCCTCTAGGCTCTTGCAGCCAGTAACTATCTTTTAATACTGCATGGAAAAATGTGTGAATGAGCAATTTACAGAAAATAAGTACTGACTAATTTGATTTAAAAGCAGCTGTGTATTACATAACATCAGAGCAGAAGATGAAGGGTTTTCTTTTACTATATATATGTAAATATATATAGTAAAATAATCAGCCTCGATACACAAAAAAAAGTTTTGGGGCAGTCACGTGTATATTATCCCTGGTTGCAAAAGGGTATGAAGATTCACTCTGTAGTTTATTGTTTGGAGTCCATGACTGAACTGGACTGAGAAGGAAGTGGTCTGTTATTTAAGGCAGGTAACTGGAAGTGATGTCATTGAGGGCCAGTGCTGGAAGTGATGTTCTTGGGGCTGGGACCGGAAGTGACATCAGTCTTGGGTTCGGAACTGGAGGCAGTGTCTTCGAGGTTGAATCAGGCAGAATTTCCTGTATCTGGGGCCTCATGCATAACACCATGCTCAGAATTCACACCAAAACATGGCGTAAGGACAAAAGCAGAAATGTGCTTATGCACAAAAAAATCCAGATGCATAAATATGTGTGTTCACCAACTTCCACATTCTTCTGCTCCATAAATCCCAGTCAGCGTGAAAAGTAACGCACGTGCACGCGCACGCGCCTGCTGTCCCGCCCCGGCTACTCCCAGAATTACGCCTCTTTGAATATGCAAATCAATATAAATAGCCCTTAAGCTCAGTGTTCTGTAAAAAGACAATGGCAAAAGCACAGGGGAAAACAGAAGAATTTCAGCGAATACCAAGTGGAGGTAAGGAAAAAAATACATTTGTTGGTTTAAACAGTGGTATAAAAAACAAAACGAAGTTGATCGAGTGACATGGAGTATCATAGAAACTTGAAAGGTCAATTTCACAAAGTCGCACAGTGCCCGAAATAAAAAAGAAGCTGTCAGATATCAAAGTTGCAGTGAAAAGGCGAGTCATAGCCCACCGCCTGAGTGTCATATGAAAGCTTATAAGGGTACAGAGAAAAGAAAAAAATAGGGGGGAAAAATTTCGAAATGTCAACTTTAATCTCAAAATTTCCACTTTAATCACGTAGTTTATTTTGTCATTAAAGTAGAACATCATAAAGTTCATCTTAAAATTGTTTAATTTACTAGTCTCTCAAATCTCATCGTAACTAAAGTAGCACATTAAATGCTTTGTTTGGTATGTATTCTTCTATGTGCTCTATGTGTATGAATCACTACGTGATTCTTAAATGGGCTTTCTCTTCCTCCGACAGGACACAGAATCCATTACATTGGTGATATTACAGCTGTCTGAATAATTAAAATACTGAGATGTATACTTGATATCATTTTCATGATGAACACGGTGGCGCAGTGATTGTTCATGCCTCATGCAAGATGCTTGCTGCGCCGTGTGCGACCTTCGATGAAATAATTTATTGCAGCAGTACTGTCTCTTTCAAACGTACTTACCCCCATTTTCTGTCCTTCCTTTTATTTCTTCAAATACCCAATCGCCACACAATCAGCTCTGTAATAGACATTAAGCCATCTGTAAGATGACAATGCCGATTCTTCAAAACTTTTAAGGAACATTGAAATATCTTTGTAGTACATGTTTAATTATTCCATCCATCTATTCTTCCAGTGTCACACCAGTCCCAGCAAAAATACAGCGAGAGGCAGGAACAATCCATGAACGGAGCACCAGCTCCTTGCTAGTGCTGCGACACCGTGTCCTCACATGTTTAATTATTAACAATATAGATTATTTAAATGAAGTTAAAGTTTTATCTGTATAATATAATAAACATATTTTGCCGCATTTCATCTTAAAAATGATAATGTCTTGATATGTAAATATGCGCTTTATAAAGTGGCTCAGGTTGTACAATATTATAACTGTATCGCAAGTTTACAGTGAGGTAATTGTACTTATAAGTACAAACAGTTCTACAAGGAGCACTTGATAGACTGATTGATTGTGTTTAAATTTCTTGGGATGAAACTGTTTCTGAACCATGAGGTCAGTAAAGGAAAGGCTCTGAAGCGTTTGTCACATGAGAGCAGCTCAAATAGACAGCATGGCTGAGGCAGTGTGTGTTAGATCCTGTATACTGATAATTCTCTTTCTGATCAGCTGCTGTTGATCTGTGATTCCACACTCAGATACAGTGATATAAATATTCTGAGTGGTGCAGTGAGAGTAATATAGCCTGATGTGGAATTACCTTCACTTGGTTCATTCAGCTTCCACCTATATGCAAATGTGTGACAATATATATATACAGTATATGTGTGGGTGTGTATTTTTTTTAAACAACTAAAAGTATGAAATATTGGGACTTCAAAATTTGAATAATTAATTAAGTGAGCTACTTATTATTATTTTTTACTTGTGGTTTATTTCTTTTAATTTGTTAAAGATTAGTGGTGAAGGAATAGAATCCTGCTTCACAAAACCTGTTCTTCTACCATGCAGCTAGAATGGTCACTGGCACTCATAAACTGATGGTGCCTGAAGGTGTTCAACATCTCTAGGTAGGAAAATCCTTTGACTCAAAAATTTACTGCAAATAAAAATAGACACTGGTAATTTAATAAAGGTGTAAAATGTAATCAGGGTTTCTTCGTACTTACATCGGAGCTGATGTGTCTACCGGGTTTGAAAATTCTGAACCTTAAAAGCTTAAAGATCAAGCTTTGGATTGAATACAAATTCACAAAGTCTTTTCTTAAAGTTCTAAATGTATATGCTAAATTTTACAGACTTCTTGGAAGTGGGTTGGTTGTTGTTGGAATTTTCTTTAAAAAATTTTGACCTTAAAAGCACAGACCTGAATAGTTGGCATTCACACAAAACCTAATTAGCTCTCAAGACCAACAAGTGCAAATTGTCCACAAAATTTTAAAAGAATTAGTCCACTAATTCATTAGTTAAAAAATTTCAGTTTTTTTAACCACAGACACACAAACACACCACCAGACTGACACATGGACAAATAGGTTTTCAAAAATGATCGAAACATGTTGTAGGGATATCAAAACATGCTTCTCCACTGAAAACCATAAGTTTATTTTTTAATGAAATCAATACTTTCTTCATATAAGAATTAAGGAGAAAATAAAAAAAGAGAAGCAAAACAAATTTATTGTTTAAAACACAAAGCAGAGATGTTTATAATGATGAATCTAAGCAGAAAATTGCACCACGTATAAAATGGAAGTCTTACTGTCTATAACAATACAGGCTGAGTGCCTCACTGTGTGGCTGGTCAGCTTGCACACATACAAATTAAAACCAAGAATATAAAATATTATTTCTCATCTATCTCTTTTTAATTGTAGACTCTGGCTTTTCTTGTCCCTGCCAGTCAGCCTCACCCAACTCACATATTGATTGCAAGCTTTAATTAGATATTGCTGTGGGCAGACTTGTAAACCCTACTTTGGGATTACTTTCTGGCCAAGGATTAAAATAAGTTCTAGAAACAAGGATGGTAGCTTATAGTTAAAGGACCACAGCATCACAGTGTCCCTTGGTGGCTGCTGGTGTCCCTGCTCCCCTAAAGTTTCCCCCAAAGTCTATTAAGCAGAATATATCTAGTAGTAAGCTGACAACTCTAAATTATTTCACTTGTCTCTGCCTAGTTCTCCTGTACCTCTCTTTTACTTTAACACTCCCCAGAAATTCACCTGCTCATGAATGGCTTCTTCGTGGTCCCTTGCCTTTCAGAATGGCAAGGTCAATGACATTTTGATTTTTCTTGCAACACTAATTACCTGTCCAGACCAATTTTAATGTTTGTATTGGTTAATTATGGCTTTTGTTTTTGACAAAAATACACTAGTGGTACAGCCTTCAAATGGTCCTGAGTTTAAAATCACACCTAACATTTTAGCAGAGGTAGATGGAGTAGCACCAGATGGGATGAAAATGTGCTATAAAAACTACTTGTAATATCCTAAATAACATTCTATCTATCTATCTATCTATCTATCTATCTATCTATCTATCTATCTATCTATCTATCTATCTATCTATCTATCTATCTATCTATCTATCTATCTATCGCACACTACTTTACGTGAAGTTATTTTGCTCAGATGGAAGATAATAATTCTATATTATCTGAAATTAAGAGAAAATCATATTCTCTTTATGAGAATCTGTTCAGTTATTTATATAATCCTAAAGTAAACATCTGCTAAACCGTTCTAATTAACTGCTGTTTTACCCATTTTAGAGGGACTGTCGAGTTGTATATCTCACTTTGTTGACTGGGGAAATGATATGAATGATATTTTACTCGCTATTGTCTGTGCTCCCTTATAATATTTTGTTTCCAAATAAAAAGGAATTTAAAAAATCATTGTTTTCTGGTCAGCTCTGAACACTCACTTTTGGCATCTATCTTCATTTTCAAATGGTGTTTTTTTGTGTTTATACAACAGTTTATATCCCCTTTTTCTCATAGAGAATATCACATGAATCACCAGATTACCAGATCAAGGACATATGTGAATAAAACCAGAATGAAGTATCCTTATAAACTAAATTCAGTAATTTTTCAAGGTCAAGACCTATTAGAACTGCCAGTAAAGCACTGGGGCTGCTTATGTGTAAACAAAGCCATAACATTTCTTCACCAAATACGCAAAACTCCATTACAGTTACACATTAGGCAAGCTACACAGAGACCTCGATGTTTTGTAAATGTTTGATTGTTTAGCAATTAAAAAAGTGCACAGATTATGAAATAAGAGAAATAACCTGTAGTTAAGAGAAGGAGACACCAATGAACCATCAATTTCATAGCTGTTGTTTTCTACCACTAAAAGTACTTGGTGAGCACAAACAGCAACAAAACTGGCATAAAATGGACAAAGAGTAGTAGATGAAAATTTCCTTTGTAAACAGCCAGAACTATTTCTTACATAAAGGGTACTAGTGCAACCCAAGACGTACAGAGCCCAGTTTCTTGTGGCATAATTTAGAGGAATTGCCTACATTGGGTCTGACCAGACTCTAAAAGAAACAGCTCTCTGGACAGGTATGGCACAGTGGCTGGCGAAGCTGCCCAATGCATCTAGTGTTCTAGGTCTGAATATATCACCTGGTTGCTGTTTTACTTGAAGTTTGCATTATTTATGTCATTTTATGTCAGTATGGGTTCTCTGATGTTCTCTGTTTCTGTGATAGTTTTGTGTGTTAGTTTACTGTCAATTCTGCTGTGCTGAGTGTGATGAGGGCAGGTGAGTAAGAGAATTTTGCAATCGACTAGCACCTCACACCCAGGTTTGTTTCCTGTCTTCTGCCCAATAATGCCAAGACAGGCTCTATCTCACCTCATTCTTGAAATGGTTTAAGCAGGTTTGAAAATGTTATGTTATGTTAGACCTCTAGACATCTGCCAGTCGAAAGGATGACTTGACATTCTACAGTAGAAGGTTTAGCAACATTATAATGTTTGGGGTTACCTGGACTCTGTTTTCCAGCTGCCACAATTCTGGTCTAGTGCTCACTCACATCCTGAAAAAATACAGGGTGGTCCAGGTCTAATTATGCAATTATAAAAAGGCGAACACATTGCACCCGCTGTTCTAATGACAACCGTTTTCCCCGCCATTTTGGAATGCAGGGCGGGTGCTGCCATCTATCAGCAACAAAAATAATTTTTTGTGAATTCTCTATGTAATAAACTTAATAAGTTATAGCGTAATAAAAATTGCATAATTAGATCTGGATCACCATTGTAAATGTAATTATTCACCACTATTGTAAATGTCCAGTGTCCATATACTAGTCTCTGTGGTGTGTACATGGAGTGTTAACTTAGAGATCATGGTAAGGGATAAGACAGTATACTCACTTCCCATGGTCCCTAAGCTCACAGGAAGGTAACAAATTGGACAAGAAATGCAGTTTAATTTAAAAAAAAAAAAGAAAGAAAAATATATCAGCACACAACTCATTTGTTTTTAGATGAACCTCTCAATGTCAATATTTGCTGCATACTACGTTTGTAATTAATTACCGCATCATGACTGAAACACTTATCAGCCTCAGTAAGTGATTAATCAATTAATTAACTCATAAATATTTTAAACAGAAAAGTGAAAAAGAAAAATAAAATTATTGACGTTTTTTGAGAGTGTTCACATCTGGGTCTTTGCTGACCTTTTCACCACAAATTATTTATAACTTCTCAGCTCGACACTTCTACAGTGTGTAATTAATAAATGGCTCACTTTACATTTGCCTCAGTATTTGAATTTAGTCAGCTATTTCTTGAAACCCTTGTAGCTGACAAAATGTTAATACTTTCTCATTCATCTGAACATATGGAAGCTTTTATCAGTTCAGTTTTTTCACATATAGTGTGCTTTTTGGAGACAGACACAGAGTGCTTAGATTAAGAAGGTTAAGAAAACTATAACTTGAATATTTTTATAAACATTATTAAATTAGAATTAAAGAAACATAGGCTGCTCATGTGAGATTCAAAAATGCTTAACAACATAATAAATTATTTTATTCATAATTATTATATTATTTTTTATATTTATAATTATTATTATTATTAATTACAAAAAATAATAACACCTTATACTACTGATTCACATATCTTCAAACTATAATTTAGTGTTTGAAAATTAAATACTTTATAAAATGAAATCAGTTTCTTTTTAAGCTAACTATAACAAATAAGATGATGATTTATATAAGTGAATTATAGATATGCATTTTAAAGTAAAAAAGAAATAAAAAGAAATGATTTTATTACCTATTATAATGAAAACACATAAATTAATGCTGGATTAATGCCTAAGTGGACTAAAAGCATTCATGGTAATCGATGTTTCTTCATACACTTATCCCTCACACCCTGCTACGCCACACTGATTCAGCATCAAGCATTATCTTCTTCTCTGATACAGAGTGAAACAAACAAAGATTAATATTACTTTTTTGATTCAAATGGAGCAAAGTAAATGTTCCGAAACACAATGAAAACTGGACCCTGTGAACCATGCATAAAGAAGACACTTTGTGAGGAAAAGCAGGGCTTAAAATAGTGCCAGGATATAACTCACAATTAGCACATTCAGCCAAATTGGGTTATTTGAGTGGCATTAACAATATCAGTTTTTTAATATACAACGTACATTAATACAATCAAATGCAAACATCTGATCTTCTCTTTTTCCTTGAATTACAAAGCATTTGCATTCAAATCTTTTGTCTAACCTATGTATATCTAGTATATACTGTATAACCGATACTACTTGCAAAAATTATCTCTTGTTGTATTGTATGATCATAATACAGACAGTTTAGTTTTAAATTAAACACATTGCAACTATCTACAAGATAGCAAAAAACCTGAAGGAAGAATTCTGTGTATCATTTTTTTCATGTGTTATCTTAACTCTTTGAGGGCTGAATATTTTCTCCAAAAAAAACATAGCTTCTGACAAGCAATAGTTTCACACAGAAATCAACATAAAATGTCTGTTGCTGCATGCTGTGGCTGCCAGTTTGCCAAGAATATGTGGCAGGCTTGCGGCCAGGCTGTCTTTGCGTGGTTGGGACAGGGTCTCAGGGCATTGCAATCTGGTTTCTACCTCTTATCATTGTTAAGTGGCAGTCCTCCCTGGCTAACATTGTCAGTACAACGATTAACTGGGTACCAATCAGCTGAAGCTGGAATCTCACATTCATTTTCAATCACTTATATCAAAATCTGAGTCCGACAAGTCATAGTCTAGCTCAGAGATAATAGGCAAAATGTCATCCACTGAGTATTTTGCTTTACGCATTCGCTTTGATCTCTCAACAGATGTCAGTGCCATTTTTGCCGTTGATAGATAGATAGATAGATAGATAGATAGATAGATAGATAGATAGATAGATAGATAGATAGATAGATAGATAGATAGATAGATACTTTATTAATCCCAATGGGAAATTCACATAATCCAGCAGCAGCATACTGATACAAAAAACAATATTAAATTAAAGAGTAATAAAAATGCAGGTAAAAACAGACAATACCTTTGAATAATGTTAACGTTTACCTCCCGGGTGGAAATGAAGAGTCGCATAGTATAGGGGAGGAACGATCTCCTTAGGCTGTCAGTGGAGCAGGACAGTGACAGCAGTCTGTCGTTGAAGCTGCTCCTCTGCCTGGAGATGATCCTGTTCAGTGGATGCAGTGAATTCTCCATGATTGACCGAAGCCTGCTCAGCGCCCGTCGCTCTACCACAGATGTTAAACTGCCCAGCTTCATTCCTACAATAGAGCTTGCCTTCCTCCCAAGTTTGTCAAGGTGTGAGGCGTCCTTCTTCTTTATGCTGCCTCCCCAGCACACCACTGCGTAGAAGAGGGCACTCGCCACAACTGCCTGGTAGAACATCTGCAGCATCTTACTGCAGATGTTGAAGGATGCCAACCTTCTAAGAAAGTACAGTCGGCTCAGACCTTTCTTACACAGAGCATCAGTATTGGCAGTCCAGTCCAATTTATCATCCAGCTGCAGCCCCAGGTATTTATAGGTCTGTACCCTCTGCACACAGTCTCCTCTGATGATCACGGGGTCCATGAGGGGCCTGGGCCTCCTAAAATCCACCACCAGTTCCTTGGTCTTGTTGGTGTTCAGGTGTAAGTGGTTTGAGTCACACCATTTAACAAAGTCTTTGATTAGCTTCCTGTACTCCTGATGCAGCCCACAATAGCAGTGCGAACTTTTGCACGTGGCAGGACTCCGAGTTGTATTGGAAGTCTGATGTATATAGGCTAAACAGGACTGGAGAAAGTACAGTCCCCTGTGGCGCTCCTGTGTTGCTGACCACAATGTCAGACCTGCAGTTCCTGAGACGCACATACTGAGGTCTGTCTGTAAGACAGTCCACGATCCATGCCACCAGGTGTGAATCTATTCCCATCTCTGTCAGCTTGTCCCTAAGGAGCAGAGGTTGGATGGTGTTGAAGGTGCTAGAGAAGTCCAAAAACATAATTCTTACAGCACCACTGCCTCTGTCCAAGTGGGAGAGGGATCGATGTAGCATATAGATGATGGCATCCTCCGCTCCCACCTTCTCCTGGTTTGGTTGTTTGTGCCTTGCTACTCATGTGAGCGTAGGAAATCTCGGTCAAACCAATGAATCTAACTTACCTTCTAGTAATGAGAGTCCAACTAAAACATAACGGCTGGTTTTGTCACAGTTTACAGTCGATTACCATCGTCAACTCCTCCTTTTGACAGAAGTCGACATCAGCCCTGAAAGAGTTAAGGAGCCCCACCATACTATTATACAGTAACTTGTTCTAAGTGGTCATAGTAGGCTGCTCATCTGTGTATCTAATAATGCGATCAAATATTTATTGATAAAGTGAAAAAGAAATATAGTAAAAGGAAACCAACAATAATAACTTATTTGTGGGCTATGTAATAACAAAAACAAACACTCCCATTGGAAAATAACAGAGATGGCTGATTAAATAGAAATACAAAATGCAACAGGATTGCAAAATTAAGGAGCATGGAGGTGCCATCTTGACTTATTGATTTTTCCACACTTGTCTGTCCATGTTTGAAGGGCATAAGACACAATGGGTCAATAATACAAGAAAGGGACTTACCTTTATTCGAAAGAAATGGAAATGAAGTTGAGCAATGGGTAGAAATCATTTTAATTTCTATGGGAAACCAGATAGGATGAGGCTGGGGAGAGCATACCCAGCTCCAGACTGATCTTAAAATAAAGACAATGTGGTATAGCTAAAAATCTGGGTGGGAGATGCTACCATCTCACCTTTAGCGGATCAGAGTGGGGTCTTTAATAGTGAATCCAAAGGAATGAAGACACCAGAAACTTAAGAGATTGCCAGAACTTAGGAGGGGGAGAAAAAGGGAGTACAGGAACTAGAAAAAGAAACTAAGAAAAGAAAATCCAACTACATCTCTCCAGTTTTGATGTCACTACATTGGTTACCTGTGTCATTTAGAATTGACTTTAAAATACTGCTTATAGCTTAAAAAGTCTTAAATAATCTTGCTCCATCCTATATTTCAGAATGTCTTTCACCTTACACTCCAAATCATAACCTTAGATCGCTGTTTTATCTTGGTAGAGTAATATATATATTGCTCTACTGTCCCCTATTGTATTATTAATATGTAGCCTTAGAATACCTAATCTCACAGACTTACCACTGTATATAACTAATCCCCACCTTCCCTTCTATATCTATAACCTCAGGCAATTAGATGTAGTAAAAAGACAAGCAGGAGTTAAGTTACACATAAAATAATGTATTACTGATAATATTCATAAATAATAACAAAATGCAAAGTACATTTGAATATTGGCAACCATACAACCTGATAAAATGGTGATGTGTAATTCAGGTGGCACACAGACTTGCAGTTACTTAAAATGTCTCTAGTTAAGGCATCGTTGGTGCTCAGCTTTCAGCCACATGTCTGTTCAATATGGCTGCTGAGCTGTGCTCTTCATTGTGTTGTCTTCATCATTACAGGTTAGCAAGAGAGATGCTTCTTCCATCATATGTGAGTCAGAGAGAGAGATGCTTCTTCATCATATGTCAGTCAGAGAGAGAGAGAGAATGTGGTTGAGCAAGTACATTTATAGATGTTCTCTCCAATTCCTAGAACCAATAGGACATCATGGTACTTAAAGGCCTCTGAGACAAGCCAATTCCAAACAGCCATATCTCAGACCAATGAGAGAAATAGTACATTTTAACACCTCAACCCCCCAAGACCATATGTTAAGCTAACCTGGCTTTGTGTGGGAGATCAAACTGGTTTAAGACACATCCCCCCAAATCCTGTCATAAAATTACAAAGAGACAGTTGTAAAAAGGGGGATGGGGGAAGGCAAACACGAATACCTCTCACCACTTGGTTTGCCTAAATTATAAATAAAGACATACAAAATATTTATCAAATTATATGTAAAATCTCACATCACAACAATCGCCAAATGAGCATCTGCTTATAATTCAAAGAGCTAAACTTAAAAGAAGTAGTGAGGCAGCCTTCTGCTATTATGCAACTAAAATCTGGAATAGCCTGCCAATAGGAATTCACCAGGCTAATACAGTGGAGCACTTTAAAAAACTGCTAAAAACTCATTATTTTAATGTGGCTTTCTCATAGCTTCATTATAGTTTAATCCTGGTACTCTGTACTGTATATGCATTTAATTATCAATATCATTCCTGGTGGATTCATAATCGATACTAACCCCTACTTTTTCTTCTTTTCTTTTTCCGGTTTTCTGTGGTGGCATTTTGCGCCACAACCACCACCTTATCAAAGTACTGTGATGCCCCTACATTGATGAATTAAAGGCCAGAAGTCCACATGACTGTCATTATCAACTTCTTCCATGTGAACCCTGAATACAATGAGGACTGATTGAGGTCATTTATGTTAGGTAGAATGCCTAGAGGGGGCTGGGTGGTCTCGTGGCCTAGGAACCCCTGCAGATTTTATTTTTTTCTCCAGCCGTTTGGAGTTTTCTTTTGTTTTTTCTGTCCTCCCTGGCCATCGGACCTTACTTTTACTCTATGTTAATTAGTGTCCCCTAATTCTATTTTCTAATTTATTTTGTCTTTTTTCTCTTTCTTCATTATGTAAAGCACTTTGAGCTACATCATTTGTATGAAAATGTGCAATATAAATACATTTTGTTGCTGTTATAGAGCTAACAAAGTTAATTCTTGAGAGAAAATTCATTTTAATGTCAGTCTGAGCTGGAATGAGAGAACCTCATTTGATACATATAATATTAGGCATTCTGAGTGGCATTGTGGTACACTGGTAGTACTTCTGCTTCACAATTAGCAATAATAATAATAATAATTTTTCGCATTTATATGTAGACCAGGGTTCCCATCGTATGTCCTCACTGGAGTTTGTATGTTATCCCTGTGTCTGTATGGGTTTCCTCTGTGTGCTCCAGTTTCCTCCCACAGTCCAAAGACATGCAGGCTAGGTGGATTGACCACGCTAAATTGGCCATAGTGTGTGGCTGTGGGGTGTGTATGTGTTCACCCTGCAATTGAATGACACCTTGTTCAGGGTTTGTTCCTGCTTTGCGTCCTATGGTAGCTGGGATAGGGTCCAGAACCCCTCATGACCCTGTTCAGGACAAAGCACTTTGAAAATGACTGAATTGAAATATTAGGCATTTTGCATCCAGAAGTTATGAAAAGCTGCAAAAGCTCTATGCCTATGATTTTCTGGACTGAAACCTCATGGCATAGCAAAATGTTAATTTGTTGGATTAAATAAAAATAATTAGATGAGAACAGGCCATTCATTGCAACAAAGCTTGCCAGTCCAATCCACTTAATTTTTCCAAAACAGGATCAAGTCTAGTTTTGAATATCCCTAAAGTCTTATTGTCAAACACAATACTTGGTAGCTTATCCCATGTGTCCATGGTTTTCTGTGTAAAGTAAAATTTCCTAGTATCTGTGTAAAATTACAGTCAGATCCATAAGTATCTGGACAGTGACACAATTTTCCTAATTTTGGCTCTGTACAATGAATTTGACATTAAGCAATCATTATATGATTGAAATGTAGACTTTAGCTTTAATTTAAAGGGTTTCAGGGCCTCAGAGGTATTTGGACAAACTGATATAATCATAAATATAATGCTCATTTTCAATATTTGCTTGAAAATCCTTCACAGTTAATGACTGCATGAAGTCTAGAACACGTGGCCATCTCCAAGTGCTGCGCTTCCACTCTGGTGATACTTTGCCAGGCCTTTACTGCAGCTGTCTTCAGTTGCTACTTGTTAGTTTGACTTTCTGCCATCAGTTTTGTTTTCAGCAAGTGAAATGCATGTCCAATTGGGTTGAGGTCAGTTTATTGATTTGGCCATTGAAGAATATTCCTCTGCTTTGCATTGAAAAGCACTTGGTTTGGTTTCATAATATGTTTTGGCTTATTGCCCATCTGTGCTGTGAAGCGTTGTCCTATCAGTTGTGTAGCATTTGGCTGAATCTGAGCAGACAGTATAGTTCTATGCACTTCAGAATTCATCCTGCTACTTCTGCCAGCAGTCATATCATCAATAAACACTAGTGACTGACTTTCATTTCCAACCATGCATGATAATGCGCCATTTCTTGTCTTTGTCCATAATCTTCTCTTTCCAGCATTTCGGAATACATTGACTTTAGTTTCCTTTGTCCAAAGAAAATTGTTCCAGAACTTTAAAAAAAATGTTTTCTGAACTTTTAAATGAACTTTAACAAATGTTTTCTGTCAAATTCTAACCTCTCCTTCCTATGCCTCAGGTTAACCAGTGGTTTGCACTTGAGGGTAAATATTATCCGGTCTGGGTGATTTGTTTGATTTTAGCGTATTTAATCTGAGCAGTATTTCTCCCTCTGCGATTTCCAAATCACTACGTACATCTTTAATAGCTCCTTTTACCACTGAGAAGTTATCCATTTTGCCACAAGGGAAAACCTCAAAAAAATGCAAGTTTAGAGAATCTGCTACTTAGCTGTCTCTAAACTTTAATTCACCTTTACTATTTCTGATGCATTTCTCCTCCTCTTTGACTGTTCCTTTATTAAAATATTAAAAGAATCTCTTTGGGTCATCTTTTACCTTATCTGCAATATTCCTCTGCAACAGCCTTTTAGTTTCCCTAATATTCTTCTTAATGGTTGCTCGCATGCTCTCATGATTCCCTATGATTCACTATAGATTTAATTAATTCAATTTTAATTATTCTTATACACCTTATAGAGTTATTTTCTCTTTTGCAGTTTTTATTTTCTCTCCCTAACTACCCACTGTGGACCTTTGTTTAGCCACTAATTCCAAATGTCATGATGTAACTGTCTTGCATTATATGAACATTATTAAACCTGTTCCACTGCTCCTTTACATTTTCCACACTTAAAAGCTTATCCCAATCTATCACTTTTAGACTTTCCTGCATCTGCTCATAATTTATACTACCAAAGTTGAACTTAACTTTTTTGGTCTTTGTATTTATGTTCTTCCAAAACATTGAGAATTCTATTCTATAATGGTCACTTGAGCCTAGCAGTTCAATCACCTCTACATCCCGAATTCTATCCTGATTATTGCAAAATACTGAATCTAGAGACATTGGTGCTTTAACATGCTGTGTTAAAAAACAGTCATTAATTACACTAAAAAACTCTTGCTCTTGTACTCCACTACTTGCAAAGTTAGTTCAGTCAGTGTTTAAGTAGTTCAGCTACCCCATGACTATATAACATCCCCTTGTAAACTTGCCTTTTTAATATTATTAAAGAGATCCACACTAAAATTACTATCTGCATTCAGGAGTCTATAGAACACTCCTAAAAGAGGGCCTTTTTCCTTAAAGCTTTCCAGATGAATCCAGACATCCTCACTAAGATGGGATTCATCATCCAACTAAAGAAGAAGGCATGCATTTAAATTTTGTTTTGGATAAACAGCACCCCACCCCAATTTCTGCTGTGTCTATCCTTCTTAAAAATGTGTGCTCATGTATGTTATACTCATTTTTGTTATTTAGCCAGGTTTCTGTTATCACTATAATATCATAATTAGTCACAGCTGCATATAACTCCAACTTTTTGATGCTCTTAGAATTCAGGCAAACTATTTTTAATGTGTTACTTATATTACTTTTGCACATAAAGTTTTGGTTAGAATTTTCATCACTGTGCATATTTATTTTTACACTATTGATTGTCCCCTCATGTATAATTCTAAACCTGGTCTGTCTTAAATTCTCTGTTCTCCCATTCCCTAGTTTAAACAATCCTCAATTAATCTACTCATATGCCTCCCAGAAGGGGTAAGCTTTGTTTTTATGGTGATTTATTACACAGTTTTGTTTTAGATAGCAGCTGAGGTAATGAGCTGCCTGTTCAGTCTTCTCCTCTAACCTAGCGTGACCCTGAGCAAATCAATTAGCTCGCCACTGCTTTTATCATAAAAATGTTGCTTATATAATTTTATGTACTCTGATAATAATAGCTTCTAATTTGCAGTGAGAGCCTGATTTGTCTGAGGCATTGGCTTAGATTTGTCTTCAGTGAATACTGGATGAGTCCCCACACTGCACACACAAAATCAGTGAACTTTTTCTCCCTGTCTTGGAGAATTGCTTTAACTTGTTTCCTATGTTATGTGCTTTTTTGTGTGTTGTTAATACACATAGCAGAACATGTCAGTCCAAAACACTATAGACGAAGGCCATGTGAAAAAAACATACTTCTGAAATTAATACATTTCATGACTTGATGTTTTAATATAACATTTTCCTCATTTATGTAATTATTGTAAAAGGAATACATCCCTATTACAGCCATCTAAATTAAAAACTGTGTGCTATGAAACAACAGCAAATCATAATAAACATTCACTTTAATGCTTGGTTTTACAAGTTTGTTAGAGCACAACTTAGCTCAGTATGGATGGCATACACTGCTGAATGGACTAATAATGCACAATAATGCACATACAATCCGAAAAAACACTGGTAAGACAGAAAAAAGTGTACAGCATTTTGTGTGTTGATCTCAAGCCTGCTCCAGAATTGCTTCCTGCTCACGTAGGAGCCTTTTGCTGCCATCTGTCAGTCTGGAGGAGTTCTGCTGGTATCATGCCAGTCATATATATATATATACTCACAGTGACTGATACACAGTGCTTGGTGAAACAGAAAACAAGGAATAAAACATAATGTTAGAATTCAACAATTTATCCACATTTCTTTAGCCTGTAGTAGAACTTTATTGAAAACAGACACCTACATATATACTGCATTTACAGTTCCAGGACATCGGTCATTTGCTGTCCAGATACATACTGCAATTCTGTCTGCTGCACTGGCAGTTATTGTATATGACTCCATGTGGAGCAAGGCACAAAAGGAGTACAGTAATTCCTTTCCAGCCTTCCAACAAAGTGACTCTGTTTCTTGTTCCTGGGGTGTGTCCTAATGATCATAATATTATTTCTGCTGCTTGCACATGAAAGGATATCAATGCCTGATCAGTACGACTGACATGTCTATTGTGTTATTGTAGGCTACCACAGCATGTGGCTTAGTGACTTCCACATTTTCACCGACATAACCATTGACAGTTGCTGCATTGTGCAAGAAGGCTAATGTCTTGCTTATCCTTCCACTTGATCACAATCATTTTGAGTTTTGCCATGCTGAAGCCTCATTTAACTGAATTCACCAGTCAAATCATGGCAGTTTGGTCATGCGGTGCTGTACGTAGTTTCACTATCTGTTTCAACATCTGATGACCAATTCCCATTATCATCATTATTGCTTGATTCAACTAATGGCTCAGTTTCAGTTTGTTCTAAAACATTCTTTACCACTTCTCATTTACACACCACTGTGTGCTTTGGATGAAGGCACCACCCCACTCTACCACCTCACTCTTCTTTAGAGTTGCAAAATGCAGAGAAATATCCGCTATTTTTTTTTTTTTTTTTGCAGCACGATGCTATTTTATCCTCTAGATGGCAACAGAATGCTGTCTTGAGACTGTACATCAAGAGACACATTTTGTTAACTGTTTTTACATAGAATTCCAAGCCCAAGAAATTGAGATTAACGACAAGGAGGTTAAATATTGCGTTTAGTATTTATTGAATACGGTATGTTATCAACAGCACCATCTGCTGGGAGTTGAGGCTGCAGTGCCCCACTTGTCCTTAACGTAGAGACACCACTGATTATGTGTATTAAAAGATGCTTATCATATGAAATATTTTTTTTTTTACATTTTGTTATTATCATATACTGTATGGTCAATTGTATATAATATTTGGTAATATTTCTTCAAGTTTTTCAAAAATTGACAAGGTATTGTTGTTTAATTTTATTTGTAATTTAATTATTCATTTATTTATTAACATTTATTTTAATTTTATTATAACAATGTTATTTGATTTAGCAACGGATTCAAGTCTGACGATGAAGAGTGGATGTGAGTACATGAAAAGAATGCATCTTTTTAATTCAGCATCAATATTGCTTACCTCATTTATCTAGTAAATGCCACTGAACCAGCAGTCTGACTCCAACTGCATTTCTACCCAACAAAACATAAATTCATAGCATGCACACACCTCTGGATCTGATCCACTTTTAGCCGTTACCAGATTTACAGTTGCTTTATGATATTCAAAGCACTCAATTCAAAAGCAATATACGTAATAGAAAATGGCAATAAAGATATTATAGATTAACTTTATTTTGCTTGATCTGAAGCAGACTCTGTTTGCAAATCAGATTCTTTAGAATGTCCCTTTGTCAGGCTGTTTTGTCGTACAAATGGATGCGTCTCAGTATAGATGGAGTGCATTGCTGTCACAGGAGTCTGAAGAGGGAAGAGCATTCCACTTTGTAATTAGGCATTAATCTTGTGTCCTGTGAAATGAATTATTTCAATACTGAAAAGGAGTCAAGAGACCAAATGGGTTTCTAGGGCATTCTGCAATTGTTCTTAGAGATGGCAATTCACACTTGTGACAGCTTACATCACCATGCAGTGGCTCCATAGAAATAAAAATGCAAATAGATGGTTCATATAAATCCAGCACTGAGCTGATAAAATATAACTCATTTAGATGGCCTCCAGCCATAGAAATGAGTTCCCCAGATGTGTTCGTACCTAAAAGGCAATCAGAAACTCCTGAAATATCCACTCTTAGCATTTTCTAACAAGAACAACAGGACAGCTTTTAGGAGTGCACAGTGTTAATACTGGAAATTGCAGGTTATAAGTAGATGTCCAAATCGACAAAGCAGGCACAAATTCTTAGACATGTCATATCTAGAACATCAGTGTTAATATATTTTAGCTTTTATTTTGTTACTTCCTCATCTTTGTCATGTACAATACAGTGCAGCACATGGGAAAAACAAGAGCTGCACGGAAAGAAAAAGGGCTCCTTACAGAGTGTGTGAGTAGGGTGCATAAAGATGCACCAAGAAGACAAAGTCATTTACTATGCAAAAGATCAAGTGGGAAATTAGAGGACTGTGGGGCTTAAAGTAGGGGCTGACAGGAAAGCTTAAACGTACAGGATGTTCACAACATGCACGCACTAGAAATCCAAATCTTACACAACGTATTCTTACCCATTCTTCTTTACAAAGCTGCAACAGCTTCTCCTGATTTGTTGTTCTCCTGCATAAACAGACTGTTTCAGGTTTTTATATAAAATGTTATAGCCTGGTTGCATAGGGTAAAACAAAACTACTGTAGAGCTATTGCCAACTCTGCCATGCCTGCAAATGTGTTCAATAGCGTGGGAGAAGAAGAAGGAGTAGCCTAATACATAATAAGGGCACTTAGAACACACAAAAAAAAATCAGTTGGAAAAGCAAATGCTGTCTGGGATGTTTTCTTTCTGCACTGTTACACTATTATTATTTTAAATTCAAATGCTTATTCACACTCAGCCTCCTTCAAGGCTGTGGAAAGTTCTGTGCTCCCACACACAGCATGTATGACTATACTTAATAGGGTGTGCCAGTGGAAGCACACAATATATACTTGTCAGACTCTGCAGAGGCTTAAGTGGGACACTAGTGACAATGATTACACCAGTCACAACTCCTCCCTGAAATACTTCACCTCTATTTTACTACAAATAAACAAAATCAAAAGAACTCAAAGCCATATATGAGGCACTGGATTTTGGTATCCTTTTCGATAAGCCAATAAAGGAAAGATTGCTAAGATAAAAAGAAATCCTATTGATTTTTGGCTGCCATGCTTTGCTTTCTAAAATGCCACATCCTTCACAATACAAAGTGTCAGGGAGATGTAATCTGAAGACGTGTGTTTGTTTTAGGCATGATATAAACTGATTTCATTATATATATGTTCATTTCAACTGATTTTATAAGGTATGAACTATTTAACTTATTGAAGCAAACTGCAATTCCAAGTGTGATGTATTTCATAGCCAGCTTTCTTGTTTTTCTTTAAACTTTTGTGCAGTTAGGCCATAGCTTTAACTCCTATAGTGATTTTGAAAGAAAAAATAGGTGTGAATATTAGGACACAAATTTATCTTTCTGCAAAAGAAGAAATAATATAATTTTGTAGTAAACAGAGTGGATTAGGAGTATAATTTGCCTGGAGTCATGTTCTTAACACTTTTTGGAAAGAATTGTTTGTCCCTCTCACTTATGTAAGTAAATGAAGAAAGCGTGAAGTTTACTGGCATATGAGCATGCTTTACAATCATGGCACCACACACTCTGAAATCTGAAGGAGAGGATGCATCTCATTTTCCTTTCACAAAAAAACGAGGCACATTCAGTTACAGATAAGGAAGTTTGAGAAGCTGTAACTCTGTCAAAACTGGTATTACAGCACACCCAATTTCTTATTTCCTTTATGAGGTGTGGGTTGAAAATAAGTCATATTTTTACTGATTACCCATTTTGTTGAGAATAGTGCAGCTAAATTAGGTTAAAAGTTAAAGAAAATGCAGACAATAAAGCAAAAGTAAATACATTTCCTGGACAAAAGTCCTGTAAACCCTAATTTGGAATTTTTTTGTCAGAAAGACTAGAGGGCTTTTCCCCCTGCTCGCTTTGCTCGCCAATCCCCCTGCCACCGCTATGCGTTAGCCTCTTTGCATTTCTGTCCCTCGCGTGTGGGGATACAGTTGTACAATTTAAACAGATTTTTATTTTCATGGGAATTGTTACATATGCATAATAGAACTATTTTACATTACAGCGAGTAATTAACCACATTAAAAAAGAGTAAAACATAATAATTTAAAAAGTAAATTATGTTTCCTGTTGCGTTAGAGTTATTTATTGTGTAATACGATTTTGTTGTTTGGCTTTGAAATTAACATACAAATACTTTTTAAACTTACACTTTTACTGTAAAACTTCAGTTAAAACAATTTTTTGAATTACATTTTTTTTCAATATTGCATTGAATTTTGATTCTGTATTCAGACTTTCATTGTGACAACGCAACGTATAACTGCCCGTGATTGAATTTCGCATTGTTCTCTATATTAAATAAAATTACTTTTTCAAATGTTTGGCTCTGAGATTTGTTAATTGTCTTTGCAAAAGCTATTCTAATGGGAAACTATTAACGTTATAATACGAATGGCATATCAAGATCTCCTTTGTTGTGTAATGTTATCCGCAGAAGATGTACTACATTATCTGTCTTGGAATCATCCTTCTTTCTACTTCTGCAGTGGAAGACCGGATGGTGTTAACAGTTGTAGATATTCTTCTGCATGATCACCACCAACTGTTTCAGCATAGTCTATTGATACTCATTTAACCAATTTGCTGTGTAACTGATCGTTATTTTTGGCATTAATTTGTTTGACTTCATTGTTTCTTGGTGCTATGATTGGCCATGTACTCATTTTGTCTGTTGATAAACCTTTGTGATGAAATTCTTCAATAAGATTTGGACATAATACGACTTCTTTAATTGGGAACTTAACGTAAGGAAAATGTTAAAATTTATAAGAGCTGAGATAGCAAGAACTATGTCTGTCAAAAGCGTTCACACGAATAAGAGGTGAGAGTACCGTGTGCGTGGTTCAATATGGTTGAGAGGAGGGTGTGACTTGAAAAAATCTCATGGCCAAGGTCTCAACTTCCGGTACTTGTAAAAATCTTCCAAAAAGTCTTGTCGTATCGCAGGATATTTTTATATAAGAGAGATCTGTGTAGTCTTTTAAACAAAATTTAAGACAATGAAGGGCACAAATCCTGCTAAAATAAAATTGGCTGCTGTGATTTCACCTGTGACAATGGAGGATTTACTTAAATAAAGATTTCTACTGTGATGTCACATCCACAGCGACCACACACACATACCAAGCAGTAGTGCAATTCCTCAAAGCACCCAAGAAAAATAGTTAAATATTTATATTTACAAACAGAGAGAAGTGATTGTAACAGAATAAATAATAATTTAAGTATCTGTAAAACAGAGCACTGCCAAGGTGGGTTAATGGCAGGATGCGTCACAGGAAGGTTTATGTTTCATGCTCAGTGCCTTCATTTACCTGCAATTTGTCCTTGGCCACTTTTTCTGTGTCTGTTGTTGTGCAGTATTATTAATGGTTGGTTTGATGAGAATGGCACTGGTAATTAAAGAGGGAGCCTAACCAGAAGTCTTTGTTCTAATATTGTGCATTCTGGCATTGCGACAGACTCTAGACTGCTCACAGATTAGCATTTTGGATGTTTTGGTTTTTGATTTTCATGACTATTTGCTTCTTTTTAGATTGTGCCATGATTTAGAGCTTTTCCTACTTTTGTGTTAATTTTTCTTGTGCTTTGTTTCCTATTTTACAACTTGAATCTAAACACTGTCTTTCAGACAGCCACTCATGATATAAATAATTAAAATTGAATAATATTTTTCATGCCTTTTGAAGTCTCCATGAAGTCCTAAGGTTTTTGCCACTTCATCATACAGTGAAAATAACTTTACATATCTAAAATGTCAGTTACTGGAAGAGATACTCTATGTGAATCTGAACAACATGTTAGATACCTGATAGGCATTAGGCAAGCCGAAAATTTGATGGACGTGGTTTGTATGAATAATTTGGCTACCACAACTCCATGAAATAATATAGTAAGAGAAAAAGAAAAATCCGTAGCTAAAGAGTGTAAGACTGAAACTGTTCTTGTTAAAGTCATTCAGGTTGTTTATGATTCCTGTCTTGTGCTCTACTCAGACTAAAGCTTTGCCTCGTAAATCTAGCTTCAAGCTTCAAATTAGCCTACACAAAATATGAAAGGGGAAAAGGCCCAAAAATATATTTAAAAACTAAGAAAATACCAAAAGAGGCAGGAGGGGATCCATCAAAACTCAGGCCCACAATAACAAAACAATGTTTCTTTATAGTTTAAAGATTCTGTCAACACAAAAATAAAGTATAAGAGCAAAAGACTGAAAAAGGTATAGCTAAAAAGACAACCTACAAAATTAACAAAAATTGACCCTAACCCTTCACCCAGAATACATATGCTAAGGGTGGCCCATCAGCTGTGACACTGGGGTTTAACACAAGAAAGAAGATACAAAAACAGAGCAAACATAATTCAAAAATACAAAAGAATTGAGAAAACAATATTTATCGAAACAGAAAAAAACATAATCCATAACAGTTATTAAAAAATAAATAGACAAACGTAAGTATTGAACATAAGAAATTTGACAAATGAGGGGAGACTGTTCAGTCCATGAAGCTAATTTGTTTAGCTAATATCTAAGCTGTCCCAATATCTCATCCAGATTCTTCTCAAAGGCTGTCAATTTTCCCGCTTCAACTGTATGTCTTGGTATTTTGTTCCAGGTTCCCACAACTCTTTGTGTAAAGAATTGCTTCTTGGGTTTAGTTTTAAATGCCCTTCAATTTAATTTCCACTGATGTCCTCGAGTAAATGATTCATCATTAAGTTGAAAGAATTCTGCTGGATTGTCTTTGTCAGTGCCTATGTGGATTTTGATGACCTGGATTAGGTCCTCACGCACTCTCCTCAGCTTGACACTAAACAGGTTTAAGTCTGTTAGAGTAGGACAAGTACCCAAGTCCTGGAGATGCATTTGGTTGCCTTTTCTGCACAGATTGAGTGCTGTTAAGCCTTTCTTGTACCATGGTGACTAGAACTGCATACAAACTTCCAGATGTGGTCTCATTAATGCGTTATATAGTCTAAGCATAATGTCTTTTGATTTATTTTCAACGGTTTTTATAATATAACCTAACATTTTTTGCCTTTTTAATAGATTTTGAACATTACTTTGATGATGAAAATGTGTCAACATTATCCCCTAAATCCTTTTCAGAGGATGCTTCCTGATTGACATTGTCTCCTATCTTGTATAACTGACATTTCTTTTGCCCTCATGTGGCACTGTGCACATTTCTACATTTAACTGCATTTCACCCAGTTCTGAAGCTTGTCCAAGTCTTCATAAATGTTTTTTCGGCCTCCTCAATGTCTGCCATTGCTCCAATTGTAGTGTCATTTGCGAATTTCACAAATTTACTCACTATTCTGCAATCAGTTTATTTATATAAATCAGAAAAAATAACAGTCCAAGGACAGACCCGTGAGGGACTCCATTGGTGACCTCATTCCACATATAGCATTCTACTCTCATCTGCACTCCTCGTCTCCTGTTGAATAATCAACTTGAGAGTCAGTTTCGTAGGTTACCTTTGATGCCTACAGCTTTTAGTTTTAAACATAAAAAAAAAAAAAGAAACTTGAGCCAGGGTAAATCCCTTATTTTAGCATAACAAAAGTGAGTGCAAAGTGAGATCTCCATACAATTACATTATTTAGTAACACAGGGATCAATTATTTGTTACGGTCACACAAGATCATTGTCTTCAGCAAATTACCATATAAGTTACTAAGGATGCATTGGCATAATTTTTAATGTAATTTTATATCGGTCGATGCTAAAATAAGATTTCTTTTCATAGTGTTAACACATTACCTTTGATAGGCACCAAACATGACAGTTACCAATTAATCTCAGTTTAAACCAAACCTGCTAACACATAGAATTTGAAGAATTGAAACTTAATTTTGAGAATAATAAAGATGAGCTATATAGCTAAAATATATCTCATAAACTTGTTTTAAATATAGGTAGCTTCTGTCAAAGCAAAAGTAGTTTGAGCAAAAACTCCCTGTGGTTTAAAAATAGCACACGAGCTCTTAAATTAGAATGCGTAGATGGAGAACAACTAAATTACTGGTTTACAAAACAGCATGAACTGTGTTAAAAGTTTTATAAGGCTGTTTATCTGGTCCTCTCTCAATACGACTGAAAATTAATAGATGCAAAAGAAAAAAATCTTATATAAAAAAGTAGTTAATTTTACAAATATGAAGTCTGACATGGCACATAAAATTTTAACTGTACTAATTTTAACTAAATGAAAAAGGCAGAATTCAATGACTTCTTAAATGAAATTAACCGTCTATTCCTTAAATTGAGTCCTACCTTCAGAATCATTTCTTAGTGTTGTTAATACGTTCTTATTAAAAGATAATGTCCCTCGTGTTTATTGTCCATTGACATTCTATTAATGAAATGGAATTTTGATTTGAATGACTAATTCGTTATTTTTTTCTAAAGTGTCATATTTTTGGTCTGATTCTTTAATCTATTTGAAAATTTTTAGTCTGGTTTTTGCCAGGGTAAACCACCAAAGCAGCCTTATATTGTTTGCAGGATGATCTTTCAACTTTTGACACAAATGGCCACACCACTGGACTGATCACTGTTTCTGTTATGTGGTTTGGTTCGTTTTAATAAATAGTCATCAGTTGTTTTTAGCTGTGATGTTAGTACTCCATCATTATGTTCTGAATTTAGTCATGGTATCCCTCAGGGCTCAATGCTGTGCTACTAATATTTTCATTTTTTATGTTACATTTTGGAAATATCCATTGAAAGATATTCACTTTAGCTCATATGTAGATCACTGTCAGCTTATCAAACTTCATGAAGTTTCCCCAGTTTTAGTAACTATATGCAAGGCTGAGAAGATCTGCTGTAATCGAAAGAAGTTCTTAAGATTAGCGATGATATTTAAAAAAAACAGGACGTGTAAGCATTAGGCAAACCTGAGTTAGAATATGCATGAATCAGAAAACATCGTCACAGTGTTGAAACTGTGATATAACTCAGTTAGCTTTATCTGCACTTCACTATTTTTACTTCTGGGACAAGTTGTTGATTGGCTAACTCCCTTCTGTTTATGCAAAACAGTGGTGAAATCATTTTAGAGTGTTCAAACTGAAAACAAAAATAACCTAACCTGGTTTCTTTTGTTGCAAGAGTTTGGACTGATGAAAAACATCTCACAAGATGCCTTTTCAATCGGCCTGGTCAGTATCTAGAGCTTAACATAACTGCAATCAGATTTTTTTTTTTTTTGACTAATGATATGAGCTGTTAGTTTAAAACCACATCTAATGTTGTATGTTCATGTATTTCATGGCATGAATTTAATAACTAATATACAGCAAAAACCAAAAACACTTTTGAAAACCCACTGTATGTAGATAAATGTACTGTAGGTCACATGTCAGAGGGGAACATTTTTGTACAATGGGTGGTTTTATTTTTCTCTTCTCTTTAGATGAAGGGGCAATAGGCACACTTTGTTGAGACTGGGTGATAAATGAAAAGGCAAATTCCCTGAATAATTGTTCAATGAGTTATTATGGATGGCTGACTACAGGACATAGATATTTTCCTGTCTTGCAAAAGAGTCACCTGTTTTGATGATTAAACTGCTTTGTATCTCATCAACATACAAAATTGTGACAGCAGAACTGACTGCTTCCTTGGAAAATGGTTGCATTTACCTGGTTTGAAAATTAACACATTCTGGGGACAATTGGTTTCTAATCAGCATACACCAGTATATTTACTTTTTATAGCTGACAACAATAGTTTTTTTTTAAACCAATGAAAATGTGTTTACACTATTGATAAGCAAAGGAAATTGATATGTATCATTGTTTAATCGATCATCATGTTGATCTAGGCTGAGACTAAAGCAGTTATACTTCTGAGCAGTGTTCGGATGGAGCGAAGAGAGAGAGTGGGAGCAAAAGAGACAGAGGGATTCCAGAGGATGGTGTAAGAGGGCAGACGGTGTTGGAAAGTGGCAGTCCACTGAGAATGCTGTCAAGATCACTCGCACTGAGTGCAGGGACTCATAGGCATATGAGTGTATGTGGCTGACAAGACGGAAGGCTCATGGATGGTGACATCTACTTCCAGGGAGGAAGAGACAGTTTCACCAGATAGATGCCGAGACCAGCGAGAGACGAGAGACTCATGAGAGGACCGAGACGGTGGACAAGAAGCAAGACTTCTTTTGAGAAACAAGCATTAGGCCAACAGAGTGTTTCCATGGGACAGTTGGAAGACTAATTGTTATGCTAACACAGCATGCAACTTGGACTTCGCAGCACCAAAGGTTGTATCCTCTACTGTTAACGTTTAAACGGACTTTAGAGTGTATACTGTGTGCTTTTCTTTTTAAAAGATTTTCGGTTCTGGTATTTGGAAATTCTTATGTACTTTCATCGTCTTGGTAGATTTTATATTGTCTGGTATAATACAAATTACTGTTGCTTTTCTTGAAATTGATGTCTTTCACTGGGTGTCATAGTTGGATATTTTAAGTGTGTTTAGGTTAGATGACTTGACACCTGTGAAAAAAAAAACCTGGACATGGACACAAATAGATGAACATACACAGGCTTGGTCTGTAATAAAATCCTGCAGTACTTCTTTAAATTCCTTGCTTTGCACCCCAATAAATGCAAGTTATCACCAAAATACTATTCACTCACTCAGAATATGGAACAAATGTAGGAAGCATTTTAAGATAGAGGATCTTTTATCGGTGGCACCTCTGCACGAGAACCACCTTTTCAACCCTCGCAAACATATGCAGTTTTTAATGTCTGGAAAACATTTGGGATTAAATCACTTTCACAACGTCTTTGCATCCTACGAACAATTACATTCCAAATGTAACTTTCCAGCAACACATTTCTTTCACTACCTTCAAATTACAAACTTTGTTAAACAGAACCTGCCCAATTTTCCTCACCTCACCTCCCACCTCCCTCTATGCTGGAAAAAATATTGACCAGTTTCAAGGAATTAGACAGCATCTCTGCAATATATAAAACCGTTTTACAGTCCCTCCCTTTCAAAGATCCAAGAGGTAAGTAGGAAAAGGATCTCTCACTCAACATCTCAGAAAAAGAGTGGAAGGTAGCAATGCAGAGAATTCATCAGAGCTCCATATGCACAAAGCATACAATTATTCAACTCAAAATTATATATCAAGCACATCTGTCTCGCTTAAAATTGTCCAAAATGTTTCCAGGACAAGATCCAACCTGCGAACGCTGCAATCAAGTTCCAGCCTCACTGTGTCACATGTTTTGGGCCTGCACCAAATTAACATCATTCTGGACAAACATTTTTAAATGCCTTTCAGACAGCCTTGGTGTCACAATTCCTCCTAATCCACTAACAGCTGTGTTTGGTGTACTTCCAGCTGGGCTTAAAGTGGAGAAGGACAAACAAACTATAATTGCCTTTACTTCACTATTGGCATATAGACTTATCTTGCTAAACTGGAAGAATCCTAATTCTCCTCTTTTAAATCAGTGGGTAACTGATGTTATATATTATATGAAATTGGAAAAAAATAAAATTCTCACTTAGAGGATCTGTGCAGAAATTTTTCAAAACCTGGCAGGATCTAATCAATAACATTTTAGAATAAGCTTTTAAAGCACTGAGGAAGAAGATTCTCTCCACATTTTCTTTTTCTTCTCCATTTATATATATTCACTTATTAATTTATCTATTTACTTATTTTTACTAGGTTTAAGTTTTAATCTGCTGCCCATGCTCTCTTTGTCAGGGGTGGGGGTTGATTTGTTTTCAATCCTATTCTTGTAAAATTGATCTATTTGCATGGAATATTGTGTGATTTCAATAAAATCAATAAAAGTATTTAAATAAATAAAATACAAACAATAACTGAAAATTGGGCTTACAATCATGCCAAAATTGCACAGTGTGTGCCCAGTTTAAGGTGTCTTGCTGTGAGCATACCCAGTGTAGATGGACAATCATGTCATATGTGCTTTCAGCCTTTTTAGTATAGATGAAAATACTTTCATAAAGAACATGAAAATGATGGAAATCATTTTTGTTTAGACTCGCTGTTTTTAAATGAAAATGTTGTAGTGTGGAGGTGGCCATGCATCAAATGTGGCCCTATTTAATTTATATTACAATATACTGACATTTGTCAGAACAAGGTGAGCAAACATTAAATACAAAAAATGGTTAGCTGAATCTATCACCATATTGGCATAAGAAACAAATTAACACTGGTAATTATAAAGGAATACTTCCACAAAAAATGTATGGTCTTCTCCATTTTAATGCTTTTGTTGTGTAATGTTTTTCAACAATACCCTTTTATGGCAAAAATGGATTTTGCAAAGTGAAAGAAGAGAGGTGAAATAAGCATCATCCACTTCTGGATAACTAACAGGAAGCAGGTTTACCTATCAATGCATCACTTCTGAATTTTGTAGAAGGGGCTAATTGAAGACAAAGGGGACGGAGTTCCTTACATGAATTGAACTTCTAGGAATATGTGTTTCTGTTATTTTATAGGCATTGGTGTATTACACCTGATTGAACCTACAATCTTGTCCTTTTTGCATAGATAGCACTGTGACTAAGCATTATGTGCTTTATTTTAGCTGTATGCATTACTTTGTTATATTTCTTTTGTTCTATTACTGCGTGAGAGGCTAAAATAAAATTTTTTTGTGCTAGCATGTGTACATTTTCCTTCACTGTAAATAAGTTCTTCTGCTCCTCAAAATATATTACATGCCTGACAGTTTAAGGGCATCATTGACCATGGAAGCCATCCCAAGGGTATGTAGGTGTGTACAGTTTAAAGTGGCTGCTGGTGTGTTGGGTCACTAATTGTATAATAAATAAGCACCCTTACTCACTATAGCACTGCACATTGCAGGTCATCGATATCTCAGCTATTAATTTGTGCCTCAGGAACACCTGCCAAGGGCAGAACTTTGGAAATATCTATATCACACAGTCTGGAAAATGAGAAATGATATAAATGAGAAGAAATCATTCAATCCAGCAAGCCCCTCTGGATACGTAATAACTAAAAGATCTAGTGAATCTATCTCATTAAAGAAAACAGTGACATTATCTTCTTATATAATACTCTACCATGGCTGTTCGTTTGTCTGTCCAGGATTTTAAATCACCTGCAGCTCGCAAACTATTTCACCTATTGACTTGAAATTTAGTACACATATACTATGTGACGTCTACTATCCGCTTTCAGGGTGATGATTTTTATTAGTCTTTTTATTTTTAGTTTATTTTATTGTAGAATCAACTCTCGGCAGCACACAGCAGGACGGCTGTGCGGCGCATGTGTACAGGCGCCATTCTCATTCCCTACCACATTCGCTAATCATTCTTGAGGCAGATTGAAGACTTAAGTGCCAGCTTAAGTGAAAAATTAAAGGAAACGTACTAAGTAATTGCAACATAAAAACTAACTTAATCAGTTTTAATGTAAAAAGATGCAGAAGAAAGAAGAGAAGCAGCAGGTCGCTAGGGTGGAGAAAAGAAGAGCCGCTCAAGAAGCAGCAAGCGCATCAACCTCTGAACAAACGAATGCTAAACAGAGACAGAGGAAGAGTATGAAAACTAGGAATGCTCAAGTCAAGTGTATTCACTGCACGTTATCATGCAGTACGCCGTTACAGGTAGTCTTATAATATCAGTAAACATTGGGGTGGTTACATTAATACCAGGGCTAGGCCTTTAACTCAGAGTCAGAAGACAAAAAACTCATGTCTTAAAACATCTAGCATAAATGTTTACCTGAAAAACATGAACTAGGGATAACAATAACTCTCTAAGACTTCATGATGTAGATGACTAATGAGCTGCTATGGAGGCTTCTGCAGGAGTTCAAGTCGTTTTTTTCAACTATGCCTAGACAACAAATATAATGTGACACAGACTTGTGTGTGTAGCAAGATGACTCTTGAATAGTGTGGTATCTAAAGATATTTTGAAAAGACTCTATAGAATTTTCTTTCTATCCTTTCGAAAGACAGTTGGTGGGGGAGGGGATTAATAAAGACATCTTTTAGCAAAGGGTAACGGATTTAATAATTGTATTGTTATATGTTATTCTGGTTTTGTAACTCCTCATATGTTCAGTTATTTAATATGGAATATACTGTAGTCACAGGGCATGTTATTTCAAAAAAAATCCTAACAGTTTGTATGGTTTGTCAGTCCATATATTTTCTAAACCACACATTTGGATGGGGGTGTCATTTTGCTGTGGAACACTCGAACCCCTACATACTCAAATTGAATTCATCTATGGCTATGTCTCTGGACTGCCTGACAAAATCAATGCATATTGCTTTGTTGTTGGCGTGATTTTCCTTGATGTCACTGCCTAAGGAAGGGTTTGGTCAAAACCATTGTATAATCAATGTTAAAAATTTTAGTTTGACATCAGTATCACTCTGAAAATTACAAAATAAAGATCATAAATCATACATATTACAGTGCAAGAACAACTGTTGCTTATCTCAGTTCTACTGAAATACTGAGTGATGAAATCCAAGCATTCTTTTCAATTTCCTAGATGCAGTCTCAGTAGCACACGACAGTTCACGAAAAGCATCACTTGATTTAACTTCAACAGCATAATGTGACTGACTATGGGTGTGTTTGTGTGAGTGTGCCCTGCAATGGACTTGTGCCCTATGTTCTTGCCATGTCGCCATTAATCACATGAAAGACACTTGGTTGTTATGATCCAAAACTGGAGAAAATGCTTGAGTGGGCGGATAGATATTATTTTGTGTGTTCCCACAGAACAATCTTTGATTATTTAACCACTATAGCTAGCAAGTGAACACAGAGCTAAATCAAGGTGGCATATAGCAATGCTGACGGGTTTCTTCATTTTTAGAATTATGTAATTTTACATTTAGAAATTGCTCCCAGAAGAAATTCAAACCCAGTAAACGCAAGAAGGGATTCCACTCCCTTGGGCCCTTGAGCAAGTCCCTTAACCTGCAATTGCTCCATCCTGGGTATGGCGTTAACCTGCATCCAGCCCTGTAAGCAGGTTCTCCAACTTATAAGGAAAACCTGGGGGTTGTTGGCAGAACTGGCACTGCAGCCACCATAAAAAACCTCACACTGCTCCATTCCATTTGAACTAGTGTGGTGCTGAGGTGCCACCCCTTGCATGGCTGCCCTCGGGTCCTAATTTGGGATCCTGAGATGGTTTAATGTGTGGTAGATGTGGCAACATGCTGTATCAGTGCATGCACCCAACCTCTCTTCAAAAGAAATGCAAAATAGACTTTCCTGCCTGTCTTAGAGTGCATCAATTACATACAGATGTAGGGGTACATTGCAACATACTGCTTGGTATATCTAGAGCGGCTAAGACATTGAATTTCAGTTCCGTTCCCCTTCTCCAATGAATTGTGTGACCCTGACCAATTCACTGAACTTTCTTGTGCTCCAACTGTAAAGAAGGACACAACTGCAATGTAATTCCTATCTTGTAAATCACCTTGAGTCTGCTATATATAAAATAATGTGAATTGCTTTGTACAGTGCACATAAAAAGAAAAGATTAAGCAATCTACCTCAATAGTAAAGTCGCATCAAGAGCAATGCATCAAAGAAATGAAGATTAGACAACAGAAGAAAATTGAGTTTCACAACCTAAACAGAACAATGTCAATTTAAAAGTAAAAAAGGAAAGATCTGGGTCTTCAGCTTTACTGAATATGAAAAGTAAAACAAATGTCCTGTGTGGCAAGCTCATTCACAGAGAATAGAACCAGCTGGACTGCCTGGGGGTGACATGTTGATTCCCAGCAAAATGTCATTCTGGAAAAATAAATGTAATTCATTCTGCCTTGAAATATTTACTCAAACTGGAGAATACAGCCCATTTTTTTGCTATATTATTATCTACATTTTAAATGGATTTTGGCTTTTAATTATATGTATCTCACTATATGTTTTTGACCATATTCTTGTAATGTTTGTTTGTTAGCTTCTGTAATTTTCTGTTGGGATCAATGAAATATCTGTTTATATAAAAAAAAAGTATTACGTTATGATGGATTTGCAGATGAAGGATTCACATGTTTTTTTGGGGTTCATGTACAGTATTTTCCTTTATGTTTATCCAGCCTAGTTATAGCTGCTTTTAATGCCCACTATCATTTTTAGAAAAGAGCTGCAAAACCTGTTGCCAACAGACATAGACAGTTGGTTAATTAGATGCACTAAGCTGTCAAAGCACCTATTTTGGATTACATTCGCTTGCAGTGTGTGCAGTGATTATTTTCTGTAATAACTAAGGCGGCTTTAGTCCTGCTATTGGTGTGTTTTATTGTTGGTGACAGATGCATCACTGATTAGTTGCTGTGCAGAGTAACATTCATTTACATTATTCTTCTGCAAGGCCTGACAGCTTACATGAATTGCATTTAAGGTCAAAGGTTTATGTGTTTTTGTATTGACTCTAATGTTTTTAATTATGGAAGTTTATATTTAATAATATCACGAGAATAGACCACCCAAACATCCCATGTTTAATACGTTACATGACATATTGTTTATACTGTAAGTGAAAGAAAAAATTTGAATCTTATGCTTTCATGCAAAACAAAGATAAAGTTTCTGTTAGAAGAATTACAATGGTGAGTAATGCTGGACAACAGCAAACAATATTAAAAACTTTCATGAAAATTTCCCAAGTTAATCATGTCACATAATGCACATGACAAGTCATTCAGTCGTATGCTCACAACTACCCAAACACACATATTTTTACTAAAATGTTAAAACACTTACTGAAAATGTTCTCATAAAAGAAAATATAGCAAGCTCAAACAGGAGTAAGTATTTGAAATTTAGACCAACCTCCCCTCATTTCTCTTATATTTTTATAACCACAACCAGAGTGCCTCAGGATTATTTAGCCGCAGGCTATGAACTGCATAGGTTTATTTGATCCTCTGCCTTTCAAGGTATCTCAAACATACACAAGTGCATTTTTCTAAGCCTCACATTTGGATGGGGCATCATTTACCTGCAGAAAACCTAAACTCTCTTGTACACAGATTGCAACATTTTAAACTCTGTTTTCAACCTAATGGCATGTCTCTGGATGGCCCAACAAAATCAAGGCATATCATTTTGTTGTTGGGGTCATTTTCCTTGGTTCCTTGTAGATCTACCTCTCATCATTTCATTTATAGTCATATCCACAACTGTGTGCCACAGGATGATTGAGCCACAGGCTGTGAAACTGCGCTGGTTATATGACCTTCGGCTTCTTGAAGCATCTTGAATATGCACAAGTACGAGGCTCTACTTTAACTTCTAATCTTCAGTTGTGCTCATCTCTCAGTGCACTTCGCAATGTTGATATTACACGAACAGTAAAAATAGCACTTAGATTAACATTATATAGTAATTTAAGCTTTTAAACAAATAGTTATCATGACATAGGAAGGCAGAAGATTCATTTCAGCAAAGCTACATTGGGTACTTTCCACCTTGTTGCTCAGTTTGTTTCTCTACAGCTGTCTCAGAGAAATGGTCTGAATTGTGGATATCCTGATAAATTCAAACAAGACACCACTTAGATGTTAAATCACTGTGTTATAGCTTAAAACTCATAATATGCTTTTCTTAGTACATATATATAAACTGCTCAAAAAAATTAAAGGAACACTTTGAAAACACATCAGATCTCAATGGGAAAAAGAAATCCTCCTGGATATCAATACTGATATAGACTGGGTAATGTGTTAGGAACGAAAGGATGCCACATCATTTGATGGAAATGAAAATGATCAACCTACAGAGCCCTGAATTCAAAGACGCCCCAAAAATCAGAGTGAAAAAATTATGTGGCAGGCTAGTCCATTTTGCCAAAATTTAATTGCAGCAACTCAAAATTGTACGCAGCACTTTGTATGGCCCCTGTGTTCTTGTATATATGCCTGACAACATCGGTGCATGCTTCTAATGAGATGACAGATGGTATTGTGGGGGATCTCCTACCAGATCTGGACCAGGGCATCACTGAGCTCCTGGACGGTCTGAGGTGCAACCTGGTGGCATTGGATGGACCAAAACATAATGTCCCAGAGGTGTTCTATTGGATTTAGGTCAGGAAAGTGTGGTGGCCAGTCAATGGTATCAATTCCTTCATCCTCCAGGAACTGCCTGCATACTCTCACCACATGAGGCCAGGAATTGTCATGCACCAGGAGCCACTGTACCAGCATAGGGTCTGACAATGGGTCCAAGGATTTCATCCTGATACCTAATGGCAGCCAAGGTGCCTTTGTCAAGCCTGTAGCGGTCTGTGTGACCCTCCATGGATATGCCTCCCCAGACAATCATTAACCCACCACCAAACTGCTCATGCTGAATGATGTTACAGGCAGCATAATGTTTTCCATGGCTTCTCCAGACCCTTTCACTTCTGTCATGTGCTCAGTGTGAACCTGCTCTCATCTGTAAAAAGCACAGGGCACCAGTGGTGCATCTGCCAATTCTGGTATTTTATGGCGAATGCCAATCGAGCTGCATGCTGCTGGGCAGTGAGCTCAGGGCCCATTAGAGGACATGAGGCTCTTGGGGCACCCTCATGAAGTCTTTCTGGTTGTTTGGTCAGAGACATTCACACCAGTGGCCTGCTGGAGGTCATTTTGTAGGGCTCTGGCAGTGCTCATCCTGTTCCTCCTTGCCCAAAGGAGGAGATACTGGTCCTGCTGATGGGTTATGGACCTTCTATGGCCCTCTCCAGCTCTCCTAGAGTAACTGCTTGTCTCCTAGAATCTCCTCCATGCCCTTGAGACTGTGCAGGGAGACACAGCAAACCTTCTGGCAATGACACGTATTGATGTGCCATCCTGGAGAAGTTGGACTACCTGTGCAACCTCTGTAGGGTCCAGGTATCGCCTCATGCTACCAGTAGTGACACTGACTGTAGCCAAATGCAAAACTAGTGAAGAAACAGTCAGAAAAGATGAGGAGGGAAAAATGTCAGTGGCCTCCACCTGTTAAACCATTCTTGTTTTGGGGGTCATCTCATTGTTGCCCCTCTAGTGTATCTGTTGTTAATTTCATTAACACCACAGCAGCTGAAACTGATTAACAGCCCCTTCTGCTACTTAACTGACCAGAATAATATCCCATAAGTTTCATTGACTTTATGCTATACTCTGATTAAAAAGTGTTCCTTTAATTCTTTTGGGCAGTATATATATATATATATATATATTCAAGGCATTCGAAGTCTGAATCACAATCTGATTGTATGGGTGGTTACCTACCAGGTAACGCTTGTGGTTGGTCAGCAAGTCGGCTAACATTTGCCACGGTGCCCTCTTTCAGTTGCGAGAAGCAGATCATAGAATGGTTGAAATAGTTTTACTGTCAAATAATGCAAAGAGTATGCGACACGTGTTTCACCCTAATTCTAGGCTCATCAGGCGTACACACTCACTGCAGCCCCTCTTGGGGGACGAACCTCGGACGTCAGCGCTAGAGGCGAAGCCTTTTGCGTTGTGCCACGGCGTGTGGTTCATTTATTTGAGTCTACACTGATTATTTAGATTTTAACCTATATTAAATGGGTAACACAACTAGTTACTTGTTAAAGCAGTCAGAAAGCAACCATTGTATTTATTATAGTGGACTTGATGTAACTTCTAAATGTTTCCAGCTTGATGGTGTTCAGGACAATGGACTATGTGTTGAGCAGACCGCAGTTTGTGAAACTCCAGGGGTCTCATGTATAACGCTGTGCGTAGAACTCGCACTATAACATGGCGTAAGCACAAAAGCCGAAATGTGCTTACGCACAGAAAAATCCAGATGCAGGAATCTGTGCGTACTCCAACTTCCACGTTCTTCCGTTACATAAATCCCGATCAGCGTGAAAACTAACGATCGTGCATGCGCATTATGTAACGCCCCAAATCCTCCCAGAATTACGCCTATTTGAATATGCAAATCAATATAAATCGCCCTTAAGCGCAGCCTTCTGTGAAAAGACAATGGGAAAAGCACAGGGAAAATATAAGAATTTCAGCGAATACCAAGTGGAGGCAAAGGAAAAACATACTATTTGTTCAAATAAACCGTGGTATAATCAACAAAAGGAAGTTGATCGAGTGACATAGCGTGTTGGAGAAACTTGAAAGCTCACATTCACAAAATCGCACAGTGCCGGAAATAAAAAAGAAGTCACATATCAAAGTTGCCGTGAAAAGCCGAGTTGTAAGCCCACTGTCTGAGTGTCATATGAAAGCTTATTAGGGTACAGAGAAAAAGGCACACAGTGGGGAAAAAGCACGAAATGTCAACTTCAATCTCGACATTTCCACTTTAATCACGTAGTTTATTTTGTCATTTAGTAGAACATTATAAACTTCATCTTAAAATCGTTTAATTAACCAGTTTCTCAAATCACATCGTAATTAAAGTAGCACGTTAAATGCTTTGTTTTGTATTTGATCTTCTACTCGTATGTGCTCTATGTGTGTGAATCACTACTTGCTTCTTAAACTGGCTCTCTTCCTCCAACTGGACACAGAATCCATTACATTCGTGATATTACAGCTCTCTGAATAACTAAAATACTGAGATGTATACGTGATGTCATTTTCATGATGATAGGAGTTAAAGCACGTTATTAAACATGTGTTTCACTTCGATGAAATAATTTATTGTCGAAATTTGTCGCTGCTTTTAGCTGTGTTGTTATTTTCTCTTTCTGTTTTATATTCAATATATATTGGCGTAGCCATCACTGCAGTCAGTGCTTTTCTTTTCCCAAGTAATCGATCGCCACACAATCAGCTCTGTAATAGACGTTAAGCCATCTGTAAGCTTAGCGCCGATTCTTCAAAACGTTTAAAGAACATTGAAATATCTTCGTAGTACATGTTTAATTATTCTATCCTTCACGACACTCCCAGTGAAGAATATAGATTATTTAAATGAAGTTAAAGTTTTATGTGTATAATTTAACAAACATATTTTGCTGCATTTCACCTTAAAAATGATATAGTCATCATATGTAAATACGCGCTTTATAAAGTGGCTCAGGTTGTAAGATATTATAACTGTAGTGCATGTTTACAGTGGGGTGATTGTACTTATAAGAACACACAGTTCTACAAGGAGCAATTGATTGAGTGCATTTAAAGTTCTTGGGATGAAACTGTTTCTGAACCGCGAGGTCTGTACAGGAAAGGCTTTAAAACATTTTGCAGTGGCTGAGACAGCGTGTCCTTAAAGCTGTATACCGATAATTCTCTTTTCGATCAGCTGCTGCTGTGCTTCACACTCAGATACAGTGATGTAAATACTCCGAGTCGTGCAGTGAGAGTAATATGGAAAAAGATGATCCGCTGTGGCAACTCCTAACGGGAGGAGCTGAAAGAAGAAGGTGCAGTGAGAGTAACAACGCTAAAGTAGTTATGGTATTTAGAATAGTTTGACCATTCTGTGGACCATTATATTGTTACGAGTTAATTACAATCAGATGCATTACACTAATAAACAATATGCGGTTAGTTTCTGTGTATTTATAAAGCCGTGTCATGAAAATAATGAGTAATCACACAAGAACAGTACCATTGCTTTGACGCTGGGTGCCGCCAGTTTGCAAAACCGAGCGGAGAACTTGCGTACGACAAGGCATGAGGTACCGTGGAAAAGTACGTGGCTTTACGCCAAGTGTAGGTTTTATACATCACGATTTGAACGTGGAAAAGTTCTTACGCAACATTTCTGTGCGTACGCACTGTTTATACATGAGGCCCCAGGACTGTGTTTCTGATACAGATGTAAGCAACACTGGAACACCTCAAGGAATAGTCCTGTCTCTGTTTCTCTTTACTTTGTACATCTCAGACTATATATATATATATAACAGCAGGTCATGTCACTTGCTGATATTCTTAGATGATTCTGCACTCATGGGGTATATTGATAAAGAAGAGAAGACAGAACAGTATAGAATTCAGGTGGAGAACTTTGCTTCTTGGTGCAAACAGAATTTTCTGCATGCTAACATTAGCAAAATCAAGAAACTGGTTATTGACTTTTGCCACACCAAAAAGCCTCTATGTGCAGTCACTATTCAGGGAGTGGATGTAGAGGTGGTCCACTCCTATAAGTACTTGAGAGTCCACATAAATAGTCTGGAATGGTCTTGGAAAGCAGATAAACTATATAACAAAGGGCAGAGCAGGCTCTTTTTCCTTAGGAGACTGTGTTCCCTTTAATGTGGGAAGTAATATCCTTCACATTTTCTAGACCTCTGTGATGGCCAGTGCAATTTTCTAAGCTGTGATATGCTGGGCTGGTAACATCAAATCAACAGAGGCCCACAAGATCAACAAGCTAATCAAGAAGGCAGACTCAGTTATGGGATGCACTCTGGACCTCCGGTGGTTGTAGCAAAAGAGAAAATGGAGGCAAAACTGAATGCCATTATGAACATAGCTGCACATCCTCTCTCTGACCCACTAATGCTAAGGAAATCCAGCCAATGAATTATTCAGCAGAAGAAACGTGCGTGAAGAAACGTAACTGGGGCTCCTTTGTGCAAATTTCTTTGCTTTTTATTTATTCTGTTCAGAGCAAAGTGTGTGTATATTTATTAAAATATGTATTTATTTACCTATTATTGTATTTACAGTCAAGGCCAAAATTATCAGCACCCCTGGAATTTTCCCAGAAAATGCACCATATCTCCCAGAAAATTGTTGCAATTACAAATGTTTTGGTATACACATGTGTATTTCCTTTATGTGCATTGGAACAACACAAAAAAACAGAGAAAAATCTGACATCATGCAACACAAAACTACAAAAATGGGCCGGACAAAATTATTGGTACCTTTTTCAAAATTGTGGGTAAATCGTTTTATTTCAAGCATATGAGGCTCGTTTGAACTCACCTGTGGCAAGAAACAGGTCCTGGCAATATAGCAATCACACCTGAAGCCAGTTAAAATGGAGAAAAGTTGACTCAACCTTTCTGTTGTGTGTCTGAATGTGTCACACTAAGCATGGAGAACAAAAAGAAGAGCAGAGAATTGTCTGAGGACTTGAGAACAAAAATTGTGGAAAAATATCAACAATCTCAAGGCTACAAGTCCATCCCCAGAGATCTTCATGTTCCTTTGTCCGCTGTGCGCAACGTAATCAAGAAGTTCACAACACATGGCACTGTAGCTAATCTCCCTGGATGAGGACAGAAGAGAAAAACTGATGAAAGACTGCAACAAAAGATAGTCCGAATGGTGGATAAACAGCCCCAATCATCTTCAAATCATATTCAAGCTGTTCTGCAGACTCAGGGTGCAACAGTGTCAGCTCGAACTATCCGTCAATATCTGAACGAAATGAAACACTATGGCAGGAGAGCCAGGAGGACCCCACTGCTGACACAGAAACATGAAAATGCCAGACTGGAGTTTGCCAAAATGTACTTGAGGAAGCCAAAATCATTCTGGGTGAAAGTCTTCTGGACAGATGAGACCAAGGTAGAGCTTTTTGGCAAAGCTCATCATTCTACTGTTTACAGAAAACGGAGTGAGGCCAACAAAGAAAAGAACACAGTACCTACAGTCAAACATGTTCTGGGGATGTTTTGCTGCCTCTGGCACTGGATGCCTTGACTGTGTGCAAGGCATCATGAAATCTGAAGACTATCAAAAGATATTGGGGTGCAATGTAGGGCCCAGTGTCAGAAAGCTGGGTCTGCGTCAGAGGTCTTGGGTGTTCCAACAGGACAATGACCCAAACATACCTCTAAAAGCACCCAGAAATGGTTGAAGACAAAGCACTGGACAGTTCTGAAGTGGCCAGCAATGAATACAAATCTAAATCTGATTGAACACTTATGGAGAGATCTCAAAATGTCTGTTGGGAGAAGACGCCCTTCAAATCTGAGAGACCTTGAGCAGTTTGCAAAAGAAGAGTGGTTGGAAATTCCAGTTGAGAGGTGTAACAAGCTTGTTGATGGTTATAGGAAGCGCTTGATTTCATTTATTTTTTCCAAAGGTTATGCAACGAAATATTAAGTTGAAGGTGCCAATAATTTTGTCTGGCCCATTTTTGGAGTTGTGTGTGACATGATGTCAGATTTGGCTTTTTTTCTCTGTTTTTTTGAGTTGTTTGAATGCACATAAAGGAAATAAACAAGTGTATACTAAAACATTTGTAACTGAAACAATTTTCTGGGAGAAATGGTGCATTTTCTGGGAAAATTCCAGGGGAGCCGATAATTTCGGCCATAACTGTATTTATTTAAATAGCTTCTGTAAGTATGTAAGTATGTGAATTTCCCCTTGGGATTAATAAAGTATCTGTCTATCTATCTATCTACGTAAACAGCCAAATTTCTCCCAGGGCCAAATAAAGTTCTTTCTGTCTATCTAAAACTAAAAAAAGAAGAATGTAAACTTCAAACTATTAGCCTTGTTGAAGCCAGATCCTAGAAGCTCTGAAGTTTCACCTTTAATTACTGATCTGCTATAGTTTATAGTGATTATTACTGTTTATTTTATGTATAAAGCTTTTACAGCATAAAATGGTAGCAGACAATTTGAATGACATCATCATCATCTATATGTTCTGCCAACAAACATTTATTGAATCTATAAAAAAAGCAAAACGAACACTGCAATTTTCAACATCAACCCAAAGAAAATTGATTTATGCTAATTATGAATCTAGTCCAAAATGTTGATACAGCAAAAGCGAGGCAGAACAAGAGCACTTTGCAGGGTGGATAGTAAAATTGGAGTGGTCAGAGGTAAACTCAATAGCATGATTTAACTCTGGTAAATAATGGCAATCATCATTCAGACTCTATTATAATACACGTAGCAAAGAAAAAATATGTTGCATTATATTGATTATAGGGATGAAGCAATCAATCTACCAGATGCTGAAAAGTTGCAGGTGCCCTGTGTAATCCAAATGGGAGAATGTAATACTGCCAGTTATTACCTGGAGGACCCAAATCTGTCCTTAATCATCCATTAGGAGAACTTTTTAATAAACTTGCATTATTCCCAAAGTCATCATATATTAAGTTCTCAATAAACTAAAAAAATCATCCTTCTATATAAAAGTGGTCGGGTGTCCTTCCGTTGCGGAGTTTCACACACGCCCGGTCCATTTTGCAATGCAAGATGGGGTTTGTAGTTTTTTTTCCAGATAAAAGATGATTTCCTACACCAGACCGTGCGAGTAGCACGGAGTTTCATACACGCCTTGTCCATTTTGCAATGCATGATGGGATTTGTAGTTTCGTTTTTCCAGGTAAAAGATGATTTTCTACTCCAGACTGTGCCATATCTTCTTCTTCTTTCTTACTATATAAAAGCGGTCGGGATTGTCCTTCCGTCCCGTGAGTGGAAAGCGTAGCGGTATTCCGCTTATCACATACTTACTCCTTGCAGCTTGCGGTACAAAGCGACATGATGTGAGCAGAGTTCTGGTGCTCCCATCGTTCCCTTGCTTTTGTGCGATGCGCTGGAAAAATAGACAAAATTATGTATCTGGAAATAATTAATGTTGATGGAGTACAAATGCCACACCGCGTAGTAAATATCAGGGGGGTTCAAAAGGGTGACCTCAATATAGAAAAAAAGTTTAAATTTCATCACAAAAATAACAGAAACTACGAGTATTAAAGTAATACCGCTCAAATGCAATATAACCAAATTAATGAGTTTGTATAAAATATCAAATTGAGTTACATATTGAATTGCCTTAAGAAGTGGTCAACTTAAAAGTCGGGTGAGCCTAGTTAATAAAGAAAAATGTAACTTATAATTGATTTCTTAATAGTGTTTTGTATACAAGAGGCCACTATATGGCAAGGGCATTAATAGTAAAGGGATGGAAAGTACCTCACACATCATCTTGAGGACATAGAACAGCCTCTTATTATTCTTGAAGGAAAGGCTTTTAAAATGTGCTAGAGTGGAAAAGAGGAAAACCGTAAACCTCTGGTCCAAAAATAAACATAGCCAAGTTTCTTTAACATAAAAGAATTTAAAAACGGATCACAAAATCAATGCATGAAAAGGCAAAAATAGTTTTTGTCCAAAAGGCAAAACCAAAGGAAAAAAAATGTAAAAGCAGAACTGAAAAAACAGTAGATTAAAATAAAGCAGGAATGGGAGAAGAAAATACAAATATCAGAAGAAGCAAAATCCAAAAACAGGAATCCAAAACAAAGACACAATGTGAAAGCTCCCGTGTAACTTGAGAACTGCCTTAAATACTAGCGGGGCCAGGACCCCAACTGCCTCACCAGGTGACCCCACTTCCTTAGGTTGAGTATAAAGAAGACAAGGCAAATAAACAAAACTAAAACAATGAAACATTATACAGTAATACTGAATAACTGATAAATACCACAATATTACATATATGCAATAAAGACAAAACCAAACCAGAAAAAGAAATAACAAAACATACACAAAGTAATATTAAAAAAATAACAAAAACATCGGGATTAGATCCTGGCTGAAGATTATAGCCTGGTGCACTGACCAGGGTTGCTTCATACTAAGGACACAAAACTGGGTGGAAACACATGTTTAGAAAATAGAAGGATGTTGTTACTTTCCCATTGTTGAATTTTAAGTTTTCCCTTGTTATTTTTAAATGATTCTTTTGAATGTGCTGTGCTGGTGCTGACCCAACTTTAATGTAATAAACCCATTATTTCGATAGATTATACAATGATAAATATTCTGTCTTTGATTGGTTGGTTATTTCTTTTTAGTACCATGATCAAAAATCTACCTACTTGTGCAAAAATACTACTGAATGAATACACGTAGTGGTGTTTTGATCTTTACGAAAAGGCTATGAAATTGTGTGTCCTGGTAGGTTTCCAAATATCTGGCTGCAGATTTTCTTCTTTTATTTTGGACAAGCGTATTGTGGGTAGAATTCCAGGCCTAAAAGTAAAGCAAAGCTCTCACTTGCTTATCTGCTGTAGACAGACACATCCAGAGAAGAGACAACTTCAAAAGATTTCTATGGAGAAAATTGTACCCACTTTAAGATTTTAAGCAATATAATCAAAGTTGTGGGCATTTATTGGTCAGCAAGGCTTCATACATGTCATTTTTAATCACATGCCGAAGGAAATAATATTACTAAATTAACCTGATTGGTCCTTGTCATTACTTATTCATTGAACCCCTTTCTTGTTATCCTAATTTAAGTAGCATATCAGTTTAGTTGGAAGTCGTAAGAGCAATAGTTAGCATGTGACGGCTGGGCGGGAAGTGCAAATGTTGTGGAAAGAAACCTTCATTTTATGTTTTACAGAGACAGAGGGGCCAAAAATGAAACAGGAAGGCAGACTGATGCCAGAAATTCAGTTTAGAAGTTGAGGAATAAGAGTAGGCCCTTTACTGGTAATATATAAAATACAGTTTGTTTTTATTTATTTTTTAATATTTCATATTTTTTGTGCTTCATTTGATCTATTTATTTATTGTTTATTTAACTTCTTGTAAAGCCCTTTGACCTAAATGTTTGCCTAAAATTGTGCGATAAAAATATATGTTGCTTTTGTAGCTTTGATGCCAGAAGTCATCTTCGAGGAGACATGTTGAGATTAGAGTTTCTGTCAATAAAGGCAACTTTAAACAATTTATGGAAGTGTTTGCAAAATCGGATGATATGTTGTCAGCTCCCTTTGTCATTATCTGTGTTTTTTAGAATTCTAGCATGTCACAGTTCGTACAAAAAGATTTTATTGTTGCTACAGCAGCTACAGCTGTGGAACAGGTCAAGGATGAGGTCAAAGAATCGTTTTTGCCTGGCAAGTAGATATGAAAACAGGCCTTTCATATTGCACACAGCTGTCTTTTACAATGGGCTATGTGGATATTACTGTCTTAATTCAGGAGTGTTTTATTAGTCTCTTTGATGTATTAGGAGGGAGACATGCAGCATATTCTCCCTTAATGTAAGCAAAAAAAGATTGCTCATTGCTCCATCCATTGCAATAAAGGCTCATTTAAAGTCATTCAGTCATGCTAGACTTTATAATGTAAAATGCAATAAAATGGTGTACAATTCAAGAAAACATGTTCTGTACAGTGCATCCAAGGTTCTTCTGTTCAAAGCAACCAGGCAGACATGTTGGTGTCAATTCAGTTTCTACACAGGGGAGATTATGGAGCAACTCATCATGAAGGACTAATAAGGTTAGATGTAAAACTTAACACAAATCTACAGAGAGACAGGCCTATCTATAAATACATCTCCTAATTACTGTACAGGTTGCTGCCGTTGCACTTCACTGTCTCTGTTGTACAGAGTAAGGGCTTATAATCTTATGAAGAAAGACACAGTTAGCTAGTACAGAGTTAAACAGTAAAGGGAGATTCTTTTACACACTTTAGTAATTCAGTGAGTGTGTAGCATAATTTATTTTGTTTTAGCCACATATTCTGTACTTTATTTTGTAATTTTTGGAGCTTTATGTGCCCCACCAGCCAGCCACTGTCCGCACATCATGTCCTGGTAAGAAAGAAACCTGGAACTACCTCTGGTAGCAAGGGCTTTCTGTTAATCTATTATTAGAATTCTGTCTCATACTACATTATTAATATTGCCAAATAAAAAGCGTTTCATCAAATTTTGTATTCATTTCCAAACTGTACGTGGTGTAGGTGGGGCATGTTGTCATGTTAAATGCATATTATTATACAAATTAACTTTGCTTACTGCAATGTCATTCTTTTATTCAACAATAGTGTATGCTAACGTCAGAAATATAACAATAAAACTCTTTTGCTAAGTTCAGTTTTACACACATTTTCAGTTTAAATTTTGCACCAGAAGCTTTATATCTTTTATTATTTTTTAATTTTGGCTTAAAACAAATTCATATAGCCTATTGCTGTTGCCCTATATACAATGTGTTAACCTACATAGGAATCAGAACTTATTTGCCAAGTGAACAGGTACCAAGTAATAGGAAATGAATAACAGAAAAAAATCCAAAATGATTACAGCCAAGCAACACCATAAATTAAAAATGTATACAACATGTAGTTAAAGAAGGCTATGACACCATACATTTATATAAAGAATAAGGAAAATACTGAAAATTTCAAAAATATGACTCACCTTTACTATATATTCAAATGTATAGTATAAGATAAACATAAATAGTACTTGAAAATGTGTATGTACATATATATACATATATATATATATATATATATATATATATATATAGAGTATATATACTATATATATATATATATATATATATATATATATATATATATATATATATATATATATATATATATATATATATATATATATATATATATATATATATATAAACTGGTCAAAAAAATTAAAGGGACACTTTTTAATCAGAGTATAGCATCAAGTCAATGAAACTTCTGGGGTATTTATCTGGTCAGTTAAATAGCAGAGGGGATTGTTAATCAGTTTCAGCTGCTTTGGTGTTAATAAAATTAACAACAGGTGCACTAAAGGGGCAACAATGAGATGACCCCCAAAACAGAAATGGGTTAACAGGTGGAGGCAGGCCACTGACATTTTTCCCTCCTCATCTTTTCTGACTGTTGATTTCACTAGTTTTGCATTTGCCTACGGTCAGTGTCACTACTGGTAGCATGAGGCGATACCTGGACCCTACAGATGGAGTACCGTGGCACTCGATTGTCATTTGCCATTGAATACCAGAATTGGCAGGTCCACCACTGGCCCCTGTGCTTTTCACAGATGAGAGCAGGTTATGCTGCTTGTAACATCGTTCAGCATTTGGTGGTGAGTCAGTGATGGTCTGGGGAGGCATGTCCATGGAGGGACACACAGACCTCTACAGGCTAGACAACAGCACCTTGACTGCCATTAGGTATCAGGATAAAATCCTTGAACCCATTGTCAGGCCCTGCGCTGGTGCAATTGGTCCTATTTCCTCCTGGTGCACGACAATGCCCAGCCTCATGTGGCGAGAGTATGCAGGCATTTCCTGGAGGACGAAGGAATTGATACCATTGACTGGCCCACACGCTGGCCTGACCTAAATCCAATAGGACACCTCTTGGGCATTATGTTTATTTAAGTATGCAGTCCTACAATACTGAACTACTATTTTGTGAACTGGTTCTGTTTAATTCTTCTTCAATACATTTTTACTTTCACTATTGTAACTTTTATACTCTTGGGGTAATGAAGTTTTTAGTTTCACTTACATTTTGGTATCATTTTTTAATTAATACAGATTACTGTATATTTATTTGTTTACTATTTAATATTATTTTGTTTTGGCATTGCTTTTTCCATTTTGTTCTTTGATTGTTATGATATAACAACTAGGGAGGAGGTTACCGGAAGTCGCCATTATTACAATAATATTTAAACCTGTGTCAAGCATCTAGGATTTTGGACATCCACAAAACCATTTTTTAATGATAGGGAAGTTTTCAGATTAATTTGGGGCATAGAAACTCTTGCTTGTGTTCTTTTGATTACAATTTTGATTCTGTTTATAGCACATGTTTTAGTCTTACCAATATTAAAGCTTAGCCTCTTGGCCTCGATTCATATATATGGTGTTGATGTTTGCCCCAGGTATACCTGTACTGTTGAACACGCATTACATGGTAGGCTATAAACTGTGTTCCCTGTCTCTGCTGCTGATTTCTTATTTTTGCCATTAAAAAGGACTGTGCACAGCATGTTCGTAGGCTTGTGAACTACTTTGATGCCTGCTCTGGACAGGATACAAGCTGTACCTTCTGATACCCAGTGATGATAAGGAAGTGTGTGCTAGATGGGATGGGGGGGATCAAGTTGTCACACTTGCCACACGTATACAGGAACATCGCAATGCAGTCAGAAGAAAGGACCCTCTGATTTACACACATGCAAATTCGACCGGACACACATTTAAATGAGACTCGTAAAAGTAAAATTCAAGGCTAATAGTAAAGTGCCAGAGAACTGGCTGAAACATGCCTATAAAATGAAAATGTCATTAACAGACATTTGGACATGAACCCAGCATATGAAGGCTTGAAAGAAAGAACATGCAAATAATTAATAAGACTTTTGATAAACACCCTCTAAGCCCCACCTCATCAACCACACATATCCATCTCTTCTCTCCTCCTTATTTGCTATATATTGCCTTGAGTTCCTGTAAGTCTAATCATTTTCCTCTGATGATGATTCCTGGTAGGAATCAAAAGCTTAGGAATAAAAAACTATGTGATTCATTTTCAACCTTGTGGATTTCCATATATATCTATGCTACTAAAAGGCAAAGCCCTCACTCACTCACTCACTCACTCACTCACTCACTCACTCACTCACTCACTCACTCACTCACTCATCACTAATTCTCCAACTTCCCGTGTAGGTAGAAGGCTGAAAGGTAGCCTTATTCCTTACAGATTACTTACAAAAGTTAAGCAGGTTTCATTTCGAAATTCTACATGTAACGGTCATAACTGTCGACAACGTCCGCCATATTGAACCTTCTTATTTATGGCCCCATCTTCGCGAAATTTGGTAGGCAGCTTCCCTGCGCTAACTAAAACCGATGTACACACTTATTTACACCTTTTGACAACCGCCAATGCCTCTTAAACATCTTAGATTCACAGGTGACGATTTCAGTAGTGGACACTTTGATGTTTATGAATGTTTAAACTCTCAAAAGCTGGATGTAAAGTTATCAATGAAACCAGTTGTATGCTTAAAAATGCTTGACAGATGCCGAATGTCACTTCAACACAAGTCCTGCAAATACTCTCGTAATTGAAACAAACAATGAAACTCAAACTGATTATGACAGCAGCAATCCAAGCTGTGAGATTTGAAACAAGATTACTGTTCACATGGCCAACTGTACATTGCATGCTCAAGAGTAAGCTCAGCGCACAGCTTGGTCATATTACAACCGGAGGGCCGAATTGACAATGTGGTATACAAAGAGATCCTTAACAAATAATTATTGGTATATTTTCCCTCAGTTTAAAAAGTTTAAATTTTCTTCTTAATAAAAATTTTAAGGCAGTACTTCGCTGCTGCAAAGCACGGGTATTTTGCTAGTATATATATATTGTCACGCACATGCGAGTAAGGGGCCACGGACGGACCTAAATGAGATCGTAAAGTCATACACCAGGAGGGAGTGGCGGGGTACTAACCTTTCTCTCTTTGTTTCCTACAGAAAGAAAGACGCACTGCCGCCATGAGTCTACCTTCACCAGTTCCCGCACTACGCTACTTCCGCCCTTCCTCTGTCTGCTCCCTATGACGTCATCGATCCCATCAGCCATCTCGGCACCTACACAGCATATCTTCAGCCCGAAAGTACTTTAGTTCTTCCATCCCCGTGACTGGTAAGTACTTCCGGGCTATAATTGTGGGCATCCGGGGCACCTCCATGCTGCAGGGAGGACTCCATCTAGCGGCCTGGGGGTGCTGGCTGGGATAAACTGCCGGCCACCGAGGTAATATATATATATATATATATATATATATATATATATATATATATATATTGTGGTCCCCGGCGAGGGCTTGGGCCTCCTCCAGACCGAGCAGGGGCGTCCGTCCTGGTTATGCTGGAGGCCTCGGGTAGAGGGCTTGGAAGTCCAGCCCTGTAGGGACCCGTGGCCACCGCCAGACGGCGCCCCAGTGCCTGATTATCCCGGGAGCCCGGCACTTCCGCCACACCAGGAAGTGCCGGGGGGAAGATGACAGGGGACACCCGGATGGCTTCCGGGTGCGCAGCTGGCACTTCCGCCACACGGGGGTGTGTCCGCGGGAGATTGCCGGGAAGCAGCTGGAGCCCATCCGGGTTCCTATAAAAGGGGCCGCCTCCCTCCAGTTATTAGTGGATGTCGGGTGGAAGTGGACAGAGCTGGAGAGAGGATGGGAGGCGGCCAGGAAAGAAAGGCAAAAGGACTGTGAGGCCTGGACATTTGGGGGAACGGTGAGGAAGGCACTGGGAAGTGCACTGAGTTTATTATCTGTAAATAGTAGTGTAAATAAACGGTGTGTTGGGTGAAAACAAAGATGTCCGTCTGTCTGTGTCTGGGTCAAAGTTCGCAATATATATATAGTGATATAGTGGTATATGGCCGCCAGATGGAGCTCTCCCTGCAGCATGGAGGTGCCCCAAAGACCAGCAGAGAATCCTGGACAATGCAGTTTTTATCCACAGCCCTGCTGGATACCATGGGGGCCGCTGCAGGGAGGAACAAAGATTATTTGCCCTACGCCCCGGAAGTACATCCGAGTCACATGGACAAGAGGAATGACGTGCTTCCAGAGTAAAGAAGAAAACTTTTTTTAATTAACACTACCATTCATACTCATTTTTGAGTTCATATTTACATTTTTTAAGTATTTGTTTCATTTTTTTCTTATGATGGTGATGTAATTTTACTGCCATTTTGTACAGTTTTCCATAATGGTCAAGACCACTTCTTTATGGTTGTTATGCAGGTTTTTACGTTGTGGCTCTTATCACAAGATGTGTGTCTCATTTCTCTGAGCATACTTGACGGTGCTGCAGTAGTGTGGACATGGCTTTTGAATAAAAAACAAAAACAACCTCCTGTGTTTCATGCTTTCATGTTTGATTTGGGAAATTCTTTTGTTAGCTTGGCCCTTGACCTTTGCTCTCTTTTTGATCAGTCTAGCGTTTTGGCTTGTCAAGTATGTTTTTCTCTCTTATTTAAAAATTAACAAACTCATGCTTTTCTTTTTGATTAGTTTGACTTCTCTGTTAACCGTCTCACTTCCCGGTTGTTATCTCAGAGATACTGGAGTCCACGTTAACATGGATAAATCTGAAAAGTTTCAATTTTAAATATTTTCATTTCACACCAGTTTTTTTTCTGAACATTTTCTATAAGATTACCTTCTACTCTGAAAGGGCAATCTTATTGAGCGTGTATGGTTTATAAGCTAAGAGTGCTGTTTGTGAACGGTCATACCCAAAGTAAATCGATATGCCAAAAGAGTATGGAAAAAACAAGATGGACTTCTTTATGTGGAGAAATGATAAAGCACAGCTGCTTTTAAAGATTACAAGTGAGTTTAAGGTCGCGAAAGCCTTGACAAATATAGACTTGGAAGTCATGTGAAAATAAGTATAATTAAATATTCAAGGGTTCAAGGATTCAAGCTGCAGTACCCATCAACTGGTTCAGAGACATTTGGAAAGGACTATCCCAACTGTAAAGATGAGAACATTAATGAAACTACTAGGACATTATTAGTCAGTGCCTGATCACATGATAATCATACATCAGCATTATTGAAATCTCTGTTTCCCCGCTGTTATTGAAACACAAGACATGTTTTCAAATTTGTACACTTAAGAGAGAGATTTCAGAATGATTCCTTTTTGGCACTTGAAAACTTTGCTTCAGAAGATGGATGGCCAGCCAAAACCAGTAAAAAAAAATGTATTATCAAATTTATTTCTAATAAGTCCTATTTGGATGGCATTATGTTTATACCAGGAGGTGGGGTAAAGTATTCCTGGAGGACCCCTTTAATTTTATGCCCCGTTTGAATAATTTATGTCCATAACTTTTTATGGACTGTCTGTTCACATCTCAGTAAAGATTATTGAGCCCTTTACCTTCTATAAAAAGTCTGTAAAAGTAAAATCAGGTTAATTGACACGTCAGTAAAATGTAATAATTTGAGCAGTTTGGATGGAACTAAAATTACAGAGGCTGAATAACAGCAGCTGGGTTGGGGAAGTGGGAAAGTTCTCCACAGAGGTCTGAAGGCATACCAATATATATTTAGTTTATGTTGAAAATTGGGTTGGGTGAGCCTGGGTCCCCCGTGGAGGTGTGAATGGACATTTATATTGTTATTACAAATGAGGGTTGCTAATGGGGTGAGAACTGATGGTATGCATTTGTTAACTATGGAGGACGGGCTACCGGTACACTGATTTTACCCCACTTCCTGTCTGAAGAGTGCTAAAGTGTGAACTAAAGTCTTAATGGACATTCTGTTTTCTTCAGATTACATCACAACATACTTAGCAGACATTGCCTAATATTAAACAATGTGTACAGTATGCTAGTTTCAGTTATCCTAAGACAATCCTATCCCTACAGTATATATTCTGTTTCAGTTCATATTATGTGGTGCTTACTTTTGATTTTTTATCATTATCATTTTCTGAATTATTCTGGACAATGTATGATGCATGACCAATATCCATTGTTTTTTAATGTGATTATGCTTGCTAAGAAAGGTACAACAGTTTATAAAATAAAGATTATTAGATTAGTTTATTCTTCTTAAAATTTGTGTAAATGCTGAGTGGTCATAAAAATAAAATGAAATGTGTAAATACTGTATACGATGTACTGTACTTATTGTTCTTCTAAAATGATGAGGAGGTTCACTGCAGTAATAATCTGATTTAAGGTCACTTCTGAATGCCACATCAGATCTTAAGGATTCTTTAAGTTAATGCTCACAGATTCAAGCTCTGGCTTGTGTTTTTCCACACAATCTAAAGTGCTGAAACAGCAGCTACTTAAGACTCAGCAGCATAGCTGTATGTGATCGAAAAAAAATTAGGCCTCTGAGGAAGTGACAGGATACAGCAAAGCATCTCATTGATCAAAGTGATTTGATTGTTTTTTCTCACCTAGTAAGCAAAACAATGCATGCCTTAAAGAGTTCAATTTAACCACAAGTTTCAGATACAGACTACGTTTCCACAAATTTAAAATGGATTTGTTTTTCATTCATCCATTCAATTATGCCATGGAACATTTATAAAGAAATTAGTTCAAATTGGCAAATTAGAAAAAAGACAAGTGAAGGACATGCATATATGCTGTTTTGCAATGTTATTTTCAACAATGAAATAATAAAAAGTAGAAGAGTAAAAAATTTTATTTATAATGTACCTTTCTAAGCCCAAGGGCACAGTACAAATAAGATAGATAGACAGATAGATAGATAGATAGATAGATAGATAGATAGATAGATAGATAGATAGATAGATAGATAGATAGATAGATAGATAGATAGATAGATAGATACTTTATTAATCCCAAGGGGAAATTCACATACTCCAGCAGCAGCATACTGATAAAAACAATATTAAAGAGTGATAACAATGCAGGTATAACAGACAGACAATAACTTTGTATAATGTTATTGTTTAACCCCCGGGTGGAATTGAAGAGTCGCATAGTGTTGGGGAGGAACGATCTCCTCAGTCTGTCAGTGGAGCAGGACAGTGACAAAAGTCTGTTGCTGAAGCTGCTCTTCTGTCTGGAGATGATCCTGTTCAGTGAAAGCAGTGGATTCTCCATGATTGACAGGAGCCTGCTCAGTGCCCGACGGATGTCAAACTGTCCAGCTCTGTACCTACAATAGAGCCTGCCTTCCTCACCAGTTTGTCCAGGCGTGAGGCGTCCTTCTTCTTTATGCTGCCTCCCCTAATAAAACATCTGCAGTATCTTATTGCAGATGTTGAAGGACGCCAGACTTCTAACAAGGTATAGTCGGCTCTGTCCTTTCTTGCGCAGAGCATCAGTATTGGCAGTCCAGTCCAATTTATCATAACAAAAAAAAAATCATAGCAAAAATATTAAAAACTACTGTGCATAAAAAGATGCCAGAAAAGAAAAAAACTACAAAAATTACGAATTACAAAAAAGACTAAGAAAACAGGCAAGTCTATTTTTTAAGAACTAGTAGTGACTTGACTTCTCTGAGCTTCTGAGGATGAGTATTCCACAGGATTGGAATCGAAACACAGAAGGCTCTGTCACCCAATGTACTCTTCAGTCCTAAGAATGGTAAGTGAGGGCAGTGATTTGAGATGATCAGCAGGAATATACAGGTGTAAAAGATCAGAGAGGTAAAACTGAGCTTAATCATTTAAGGCAGGGGTCTCCAACTCCGGTCCTGGTGGGCCAGAGTGTCTGCAGGTTTTTATTCTAACCCTTTTCCTAATCAGCGAGCAGTTTTCACTATGAATTAACTCCTTTTTCCTTCATTTCAATAGCCCTGTTTTTAAGGATTCAGTCCTCTGAATTGATTAGTTTCTTCATTAAATGGCAGCCAAACAGAAATGAGATGTGAAACGAGCCAACAGATGACCAGTTAAACTGGGATTTCAAACTCCAGCCAATTTCACATACAACCAGTTTCTTAATGAGAAGCCAATTCTTGTTGTTAATTAACACCACTATTGAATATCATGCCTTGTTGCTGCTCTCATTCTGCCACAGCAGACTGTTGGTTTTCTGTTTTTTCTAAGACCACCGTCAAGATGTTTTGGTGACCTGTGCAGCCCTACATAACTGAGACCTTCACCTTTCATTATTTTCAGGTTAGCTGGTCATGTGGCAGCTTGTTTTGTGTCTCATTTTTGTTTGGTTGCTCATTAAGGAAAAAGAAACAACTAAGAGTTTTGAGTCACGTCAATTAAAACTAAGACAAAACAAGTTAATCAGCAGCAAAAACGACTCACTAATTAAGAAGATAGGTTAGAATGAAAACCTGCAGAGTTGGACACCCCTGATTTAAGGCTTTGTAAGTTAACAGAACTATTTTGTAATGAATATGACATTCAATTGTAAACCAATATCATTCTATCAAAGTTGGTGTAATACTGTATGTTCCCAGGCCTTTGGACTAACTGAGAACCCTAGAAGCAGAGTTCTGAACGTACAGCAGTTTGGGAGACAACAACAACAACAACAACAACAACATTTATTTATATAGCACATTTTCATACAAAAAATGTAGCTCAAAGTGCTTTACATAATGAAGAATAGAAAAATAAGAGACACAGTAAGAAAATAAAATAAGTCAACATTAATTAACATAGAATAAGAGTAAGGTCCAATGGCCAGGGGGGACAGAAAAAACAAAAAAACAAAAAACTCCAGACGGCCGGAGAAAAAAAAAATTAAATCTGCAGGGATTCCAGGCCATGAGACCGCCCAGTCCCCTCTGAGCAATCTACCTAACATAAATGAAACAGTCCTCTTTGTATTTATGGTTTTCACGAAAGGATTTGATGATGATGATGATCACGTGGACTTCTGGCTTTTAGTCCATCAATGCTGGGGCATCATGGTGCTTTGAGTAGGTTGGTGCTGGCGCAGGTCGCCACCACAGAGAAACCAGAAAAAGAAACAGAAGAGAGAGTAGGGGTCAGTACGGATTTTAGAGCCACCATGAATAGTTATTATGATGAATTGAACATATAGAGTATTAGGATTAAGTTAAAGTGAAGTTATAAAAAGGCCATGTTAAAGTAATATGTTTTCAGCAGTGTTTTAAAGTGCTCTACTGTATTAGCCTGGCAAATTCCTATTGGCAGGCTATTCCAGATTTTAGGTGCATAACAGCAGAAGACCGCCTCACCACTTCTTTTAAGTTTAGCTTTGGAATTGTAAGGAGACACTCATTTGATGATCTAAGATTACGATTTGGAATATATGTGTCAGACATTCCAAAATATATAAGATGGAGCGAGATTATTTAAGGCTTTGTAAACTATAAGCAGTATTTTAAAGTCAATTCTGAAAGACACAGGTAACCAGTGTAGCGACATCAAAACTGGAGAAATGTGTTCGGATTTTCTTTTCCTAGTTAGGATTCTAGCAGCTGCATTCTGCACTCGTTGCAAGTGATTTATGTCTTTTTTGGGTAGTCCTGAGAGGAGTGCGTTACAGTAATCTAGTCGACTAAAAACAAAAGCGTGAATTAATTTCTCAGCATCTTTCAATGATATAAGAGGTCTAACTTTTGCTATGTTTCTTAAGTGAAAAAATGCTGTCCTAGTGGTCTGATGAATACGCGATTTAAAATTCAGATTACAGTCAACAGTTACCCCTAAGTTTTTTACTTCCGTCTTAACTTCTAATCCTAATGCGTCAAGTTTATTTCTGATAACCTCACTGAATCCGTTTTTGCCAATCAATACAATTTCAGTTTTCTCTTTATTTAACTTGAGAAAATTACTATTCATCCATTCAGAAATACCAGTAAGACATTGTGTTAGTGAATCGAGAGAGTCGGAGTCATCAGGTGCTATTGATAAGTACAGCTGTGTGTCATCAGCATAGCTGTGGTAGCTCACGTTGTAACCTGAGATAATCTGACCTAACGGGAGCATATAGATTGAGAACAGCAGCGGACCCAGGGTAGAGCCTTGTGGAACACCATATAGGATATCATGTGTCTTTGAGTTGTGATTACCACAACTCACAAAGAATTTTCTACCTGCCATGCAACAAGGCATTACAGTAGTTTAGCCTAGATGTAACAAAAGCATTGGTTAAATACTCAGCATCTACAAACAACAACAACAACAACAACATTTATTTCTTTTGTATATTTTTATACAACAAAGTAGCTCAAAGATGGCAAAAAAGAAAAGAAAAACAATTCAGGTTAGCCAATAATATTAAAGAATAAGTAACAACAAAACAAGGTAAGATCAGATGACCGGGAGGGCGGAAAAAAAAAAAAAACTCCAGTTAGGATGGAGTAGAAAAATTAAACCTGCAGAGGTTCCAATTCCAAAGTCTGCTCAGCCCCCACTGGCCATTCTACCTAATAAAATATGTTCCTGAATGAAATCTCTTGGTTTTCATGCTTCACATGATAGGATTTGAAGAAGAGCTGAGACACTCACTCATCTTCATTCCATCATCACAGGGAGCTGCATGTTGCCTTGATCAGGTGGTAGTGGTGGTGGTGCAAATTGCCACCACTGAAGAACTGGAAAAAACAGCAGAGAATAGTGGGGATTAGTACAGAATACAGATCCCTGAGGAATATGACAATTCAATACCGTTATAGTCTATTAGGAGTACAACTGAACAGTAGCTACGGAAAAAAAAGCCAAATTAAAATAATGAATTTTTAGCAGTTTTTCTAAAATGCTCCATAGTATTAGCCTGGCGAATTTCTACTAGTAAAGTATTCCAGATTTTAGGTGCATAACAGCAAAACGCCACCTCACCACTTCACTGTAACATATTTGGGGTCCTGAGGTGGTAACCCACTATTAGCACCATGAAATGGGCAGAGTGACTATTTAATTAGCTTCAACAAAAGAAGAAAGATTAGCTTCAGTACATATCATAGTTTACCAATGCATATGACCCTGCTGTCTATCACATGACCTATGTAATTAACAAGTGACAATCAATACCACTGTTGAGGTACTGCCTTAATGCCACTGAAGAATGAAAGGTAAAATATCAAGAGCAGCTGGACTGGAGGTCAGAAGGAGAAGCATTGGGTATTATGAGCAAGAAAATCAATTAGCACGTCTAAGAAATCATTTCAAATGTGGACAACACAAAATATAGGACTTATAGTAGTGCACTGGTCTAGTGACCAAGATGAAGTGTATTCTACTATTAGAGCAGATGAAGATACACTAGTAGGACAGGTGCACCTGCATGAGCTAAAAGGAACTCTCCCTAAGCACAACACTGCTGGCAGTTCTGCCAAAGTTAAAGAGGGCCAGATCTCAGACGCTGTGTGTGTGCCATCTATATCTTTAGAATAGGTCAAATCCAATGAAGGGGTATAGTCTCACTGTTTTAGGAACATCTTGTGCCCATATTGTCAGGCCAAATTAGTAGTGGATCAGCAGCAGCCACCATGTAGTCTATGTTACCATCTGTTAGGTCATAATTAAGAGAGATACTGGTCAGCACATCCATTTGAAAAACTCCATCCCTATCTGATACTGCTGGTGCCAGAACAGCAATGGGCGAATGGGACTGGAGCGTGTGTGTTCATCTCTGGGGCAATAATGTCTTCAGGGGTGTGTTATGATTTGGGTTTTTGTTTTCTTTTTATTCTGGGTACTGTTCATTACCATTTACTTACCATTATAGGCCATCCTTCCGGTGATGGCATAAAGGTCAGCGTTGTTAGCTGTAGATTACAGAGTTAAGTTAAAAAAATAAATAAAAAAGTTAGCCTTAAGTGTTCAGTTTTTTTGATTTCTGGTAAGTACAAACTCTTGACTACTATTTGTTGTTTCTAGTTCTGATACAGAAGAAAAGTAGGACTGACTCTTGGTTTCGATATTGACGTGGTTTTTCATATACAGTCAGTCAGTTGGTCATTTTCCAACCAACTATACTATACATTTATTATCCTTGGGCTAATTAATAAATTAATCTGCTTTGTATTCTTCATTTGCAGAACGCGTTGGTGGACTGGGACTGCTGGGAGCTGTAACTACTTGGTAATGACCTTAGGAAATTTCCTATTTAAAGTGTGGAGCCTTGGGAAGTGATGCCGAGGTGATGACAGTAATTAGTGCGTGGATTCCTATTTATGGCTCCCTGTTTAACTATGGAGCACTGGATAGGTTGATGGGTATTTTTTCTGTTCAGGCAATTGTTTTACTCTTTATATACAGATATTTTGGAGTAAATAGTGACAAGGCAACCGCATGTAGTTTTGCTTAATTACAGTTGCTTTCTTTTACCATTTTTAATTTAGTAAGTAATGATTTTACTCTGCATGTTACAAGGATTTCCTACTGGGACATGACAAGTGCATTGAAAGGTGGCATCAGCCTTGGGATCGGGTTAAGACAAGACTAGTAAAATGGCAAACTCGTTTCATTTTATTTATTCATGTGAGCATTAGAAAATAGAAATGATGAAAACATTTGCTTTTTTGGGAGCACACTGCAAAGGGATTTTGAAACCTGTTATTTTTTCTATAAAGATTGCATTTATTCACCTTTTTAAAGTTTACTTTATTATGTTTTTATATTTTTTGCTATAATATACATGTCAACAGAAACTGACAGAAATCTAGGACCTCTTCTAATAAGTGACTGAGTTTTGCATACATATAAACAACTCTGAAGTGTTAAAGCTTGGGAGCCCATAGCTTGGTTTTCAGCACTCAGCACCTCCAAAGTGATGAACCTTTATTACTATTTCTAGTCAAAAAATGCAGTCAATTTAAACTTCCTATCTTTAGTGAAACTTCTTAGAAACCTTTTTCTAACAGTTACAGAGTTGCTATTGCTATTCTGTATTGGCAAAAAGAAAAACACAAATATATATCCCTGTTTTAAACTTAAAAGTTTCAATATTTTGGCCACACTGTGATTTCTGCCATCAATTGCAATACCACAGTGAGGTACTGTACATCCTGAAGTGCTTTTAGAGCGAATAGGGTGCAGCCAGGACATTCATTATTTCTTTTGTGTTAGAAGATGGGAATGGAAGATGAACAATCCATTGACTTGTAGCTGTGTTGATTCTCAACTGTGCTTTTGTACTTACAACATTCTCCATTTAGGTGGTCTCACAAAATAGTCTGTCACTTTTGCTGAGGAGCTCTTGCCCTTAATAGCAGTTCTGTACTTTGCAGACTGAAAACGAGTCTCTGGCACCTTTATTTTCTACCAACACAAACATTTGGCTTCCCAATTGTAGCATTTTTAGCTCAAAAACATGAGTGTTCAGTTTTTACCTCATCTGTTAGTTTGCACTTTTTCTTAACAAGCCGTTTTCATAACAAATAATTGCCTTGTTCTCCCAGTTCTCAACTGAGTTAAACTGCCATACATTCATTTCTTTAAACAAAACCCTCTGCGCTTTCCAATAATGTCTCCATACAGTAAGCACAGTTAAAGTACAAGTTCCTAATATCTACCGGTAGTGAATAGAATGAATAAAACAAACATTTTAGAAATCACTATAAATCCTAGTTAGACTAAAATGTATGCCTCAAAAAGACAACATCACTCTACACAAGCTCCCTTCACAATGAATTTATACTCATGACTACGAGACTTAGAATATTTATCATCACTTTGTTGTACAGATGTGGGAATATAAGTACGCAATCAGTGCATGCTCAGATTTACTGTGTGAATGAGGCCGATTGTGTGTCAGATAAATGGCAAACAAATCCCAGTTGAGTTTAGGCTAATTTGCTGGTTAGCTTTCTTCAGATGAAAAGTATAATTGCAGTAAATGGAAAAATGCATCTTAATTCAAACTTGAAAAGCAGCTCATTACTGATATAAGCTGTGCCCTCTTAAAAAGTGTTAATTTGCAACGAGAGGTTGTAATGAGACAAACATAAAGTAAGTGTCCTTTTCCTGACAGCGTTCATAAGGCTTATTGAGACTGATTGTTGGAACAGCTCGGTGTTCGTGAGATATCCCACAGTTTTGCCATTTTTTGGCAGGTTAGGATGGGCCAGCCTATGTATAGTTATCAGTCTATGCCGTGTGACACTCTCATTTTATTGCACCAGTGTGGAAATGGCTTTGTGCCTCGATCACTTATCACTGAGAAGGTGTGATGTGGGTGCATACTCAACATTTCACCTTTATTATGGATGTGTTTTTCTACTTACCCATGACTCACAGCCAGGTTTTACAATCATGTTCTCCAGCAAAGGAGAAGCATTTTAGTTTAGTGAGTTTAGTGAATAGAATTGGATCAATATGCTTGTACATTAAATGAATAAATCATCTTCCCACACCATCTTCCCAAGTGAACTGCTGCACAAACTGCTAGTGAACTCATTTGACAGCCCGTTGTGCTTACATCTTATGTGGCGTTTGAATTATGCATTTTCATACAATCTTATTTATCATGGCATCCTACAGTGGAGCCATGTTGCGTGTTTGTTTTAACTCTCCGGGAGACAATTACTACTACTGTTAATACTTCTACTACAAGTCCTTCATGTCTCCTCTGGCTTATTCAGGAAATACCCAAGTGCACAAAGGGCCCCAAACAGGATGTCAGGAATGCCTCATTATCACATGATCACTACTTCACCATCCTTGAGATAAAGCCCAGCATCACTGTCAGCCTTCCTCTTAGCCATGAGTGTAACATCTCCACATACCACGCAGAGCTCTCATTGCATACATTAAGTATTGAATATACCATTGGGCTGCATATACCATGAGAAAAATAAGCTTTTATACAGGTAGCAAAATATTTAAATCAAGCCTGAAGAAAAGAGAGGAATATTTCATATTCACATCTAATGCTACATAAAGTCGCGAGACTGATGAGCATTCATTTTAATGACACAAAAGAGATGTGCTCTGATTAGCAGAGATTACTTCCCCCAAGCTGGTGTTTAACTTGCCCCCCCTAAAGCCACATCTCACTGCTTTGCTGAAGGTCTTAGTTTTCTGTATTATCATAGGGCATGGCTCTGAATAATGAATGTTTGAAACCATTGAGAATGATTGTACTTTGTGGCTTTGACCTTTGTGATCCTTTTTCTGCTAAGCTGTAGATGTTAGATTTTATCATTTCCCCACTGAATAGAATAAAGCATGCAAAATAAATTGCCATTTATTTTTTTTTACACCTGTTTGGAAAGTTACTTTCAGGGAAAGCAGCCGTCAGGTTGGATGCTATAGCAACCACATCATAAAGGAATTATTTGCAGGATGAATAGTAGATGAGTGTTATGTAGAACAGAGCACATCTTTGTACGCACTACATTATGAACACAGCTTTACATATACTGTGGTGTTCTAATAGCAATATATAACAAAGATTCCATCCAATACCATAATTGTATGTATATACTGTAGTATACACCAATCACCCACAACATTAAAACCACCTGCCTAATATTGTGCAGGTCCCTCTCTTGCCACCAAAACAGCTCTGACCCATCGAGGATTGGATGTCACAAGATGTCTGAAGGTGTCCTATGGTATCTTGCACCTAGATGTTAGCAGGAGATTCTTTAAATCCTTTAAGTTGTAAGATTTGGATAACATGGATCAGACTTGTTTTTCCAGCATTTCCCACAAATGCTCAATGAGTTTAAGATTTAGGGAATCTGGAGGCCATGTCAACACCTGGAACAGTTTGTCATGTTCCTCAAACTATTCCTGAACAACATTTGCAGTTTAGCAGTGTGAATTATTTTGCTAAAAGAGGCTACTACCATCAGGGAATACTGTGTGCGTGGTCTGCAACGATGTTTAGGTAGGTGGTACATGTCAAAATAACATCCACATAAATGCCAGGACCCAAGGTTTCCCAGCAGAACATTGTGCAGAGCATCACATTGCCTTCATTGACTTGCCTTCTTCTCATAGTATACCCGGCTGCCTCCTGTTCCCCAGGTAAACAATACACACACACCCAGCAATGCACATAATCTAAAAGAAAATGTGATTGATCAGACCAGGCTACCTTCTTCCATTGCTCCATGGTCCAGTTCTGAGGCTCACATGGCCATTGTATGCACTTTCAGTGTTGGGTAGAGGTTAGCATGGGGACTATGAGCACTGTTCAGCTATGCAGCCCCATATGCAACAAGTTCTGACACCTTTCTCTCATGGACAACATTAAGTTTTTTCAGCAATTTGTTCTACGGTAGCTCTTCTGTGGGAATGGACCAGACAGACTGGTCTTCTCAACTAACACAAATCAATGAGCCTTGGGTGTTCATGAACCTGTTCACCGGTTGTACTTCCTTGGACAACTTTTGGTAGGTACTATCCATTGTATATCGAAAACACCACCACAAGACCTGCAGTTTTGGAGATGCTCTGACCCAGTCCTCTAGCCATCACAATCTGGCTCTTATCAAAGTAACTCAATGCATTCATCACCTGCAAGAACTGACTGTTAACTTGCTGTCTAGTATATCATACCCCTTGACAGGTGCCATTGTAATGAGATAATCAGTGCTATTCACTTCACCTGTCAGTGGTTTGAATGTTGTAGATGATCGGTGTATACCAAAATTATATTTTTTTTCTTCAACAAGCTTTGAACATTAGCTGAGGGTCATCAGCTAAATATGAACTAAATTACTGTATATACCAGGAAAGAACACATAAAGAGAACCTTATATCCTCAGAGTGTCCTCAAATGATTAATGGAGGTCTCCTACACTGTGTAAATCTAGAAGTTATAAATTGTGTATTATAGTTCTCAAACTCCAGAAGGGCAATTATGAAGCAGAATTTGGAATGGATGGGCAGAGAGTTGATCTTTGCTCATCATCATCATCCCTTTTGAATACAATCGGATACACAGAGGGGAGACATGGAGGCCATGCTGTTTAAGTAATAGGATACATTGACTAAAGAGTAATGATGATGGTTAGCTAATAGCTAAGATGTCCCACTATCTCATCCAAATCTCTATATATAATTCACTAAGGCAAGACACCCACGGAAAGAACGCCGGAAGGGGCGTGGATTCACTAAGCCGCCGACGAAGTAAGACACCTATTGCGCACGCAGGAAGGAGCCACGCCGGAGGTGAATCGCCATATGCAGCGTGTAAAATGGTTTGCGAGGGGTATCCCATGGGATCCTTAAAACAATCCTTTACAACTGAGGTTAAAACACAATGAAGTAAGCAGTCTTTAAAAACCGAGTTTTCGGTTACGACGCATGACCGTGTGCACCATAGCAAACTGTTTTACACGCTACATACAGCAATTCGCATACGCAACAAACATGCGTCTTCTTAGATGCTTCTACAGGAACACGGAAAGTCTACGTGAGTCACATGTGCATCTGGACTGTGCAAAGATGACAACGACTCAAGTGACGAATTGGAGGTGGGCACATGAGCGATGGCGGTCCGCCAGATTTCAGTCACGGACAATTGTGTGTTGGTTCGTTCCGTGCATTGTTTCAATGTTGCTTTTCTTGCTGATTTATTACATTACCGATTTTTCAAATGTTAATTTTCTCCCTGCGCTTAAAAATCATTAAAAAAACGGCCTGATTATGCGGCGTATGGTACGCCGCGGGTTGGCTAGTACTACATAAATGTTATGAAGGTTTCTACTTTAAACACATATCTTGGTTGTTTGTTCCTGATTCCCACAACTCTTTGAAGGAAGAATTGCTTCCTGGCTTCAGACTTAAATATATTTCCACTGGTGTCCACCAGTACTTGATTTGTTATTTTGGTGAAAGAGTTCTGCTGGATTAACTTTATCAATGAAGACCTGAATTAGGCCTTCTGCTCCAGGCTAAAGAGATTTAACTCCCTGAATATTTCATAGTTGGACATGCACTTTAGACCTGAGGTGAACTTGGTTGCTCTCCTCTTTACAGCTTCACGTGCTGCTATTGTACGTCTTGACCAGAACTGCACACAATGCTCAAGACTGCAGTTTTACTAGTGAGTTAAATAATGTAAAAACAACATCCCTTGATTTAAACTCAACAGTTCTTACAGTATAATCTAACATTTTAATTGTCTTTTTTAACTGTTTCAGCACATGGCTTAGATGACGAGAATGTGGTACATTAACCCTTGAATCCTTTTCAGAGGATGCCTTCTGTAAGATTGCATCTCCCATCTTCATATTCCTTTTAGGTTTCCTTGATGACTAAAGCAGAACAGTTGTTCTCTCAGCCTTGCTTTTCTCCTTCCTCAGTGGTAGATTTTTGAGATTCTAAGTTATTTGTGTGACGTCTGCATCTTCTCCATAGACCTGTATGGATTTTTGCTCAGGTATTTTATTTTCCTCCTACATTCCAATAGTGTGCTTGTCAAATTAATTGCTGACTTGCAAATATTCCACACATGTGTGAGTGTCGGTGTGTAAATGAGAGCGCCCTTTTAGGGGTGTGCTGCGCTATCTAGGGTCGTTTCCTGTTTATGTGAACATTACTGACAAGTTCCAGCAATCTGTTAACACTAATTTTGAATTAAGAAGGATAAAAATGGTTGGGTGAACCTTTTTAAAATGCGTTAGATGCCCTACTTATATGTGAAAGCACAAAATCAGCTGTGTGAAATAACCTAGAAGAGAGAGACGTTATTTAATTTAAGTTCTACTTTGTATAGTTGCTTTATATTAAATGACATAGAATTCTTTTAATTACTTGTTTTTTGAAAACAATAACAAAAAGAACAAAATGTCAATCTGAAAGCGTACTGAAAATTATTAACATAAGATCTTTTTTCTTTAATATGAAGCCTACATTTCTAGATCGGCAATGCAATAACACCAATCAATAGAAACTTTGCGGAGTTGCTCACAATGAGACACTTCAGTCAATATGGTTTACTGCAGGAGCCTTTAATCTATAGTACCTTTAAGCTTCAGATGACATTGTGTACTTATCCTGCTACTTCAGTAATAAAACATTTCAATCTCTCTGCATTAAAAGCACCCACGGTTATGTATGTTTATTAAAATTCAATTGAATAAAACAAAACCATTTAAACCCAAGCAGAAAGAAACACTTGCTATACAAATTTGTGACTAACAAAGACAAACACTAATTCTCTGCTTTCTTAACAGAAAGCAACTTCTTATTAAACAATGCCTTCAATCCTTTTAATTTCACCTTGATTAAACATAATTCAGTTTAATTCAATTCAGTTCCACAGGTCTTTACAAAATAGTTACCATCAATAACTCCAAATAGATCTTCAGATTCTGAAAGCAGTGTAAGGGAAGGGCAGTCTTTGAGAAAACAAACAACAGTAGTCCAATAAAAATGTAAATGGACTTACAGTTGGAAATGTTTCCAAAGAAAGCATTTATTAATGCAGATGCCTTATGTATTGACAGGAAATCATAGTGGTGCTAATTGACATCCTGTTAAACATCCAAACAAACACTGTGCACCAAGTGCATGGGTGTGAAGCAGGCTAAATTTGGTTTCCAAAAATGTCCAATGTAAGATCCAGAAAAGAGAGAACGTACATGTTGGAAAACAGCTTTAGGCACTTGAGAGTTTAATGGATGGATCACTTCCATTTCCTGTCGTTTCACAGACACTTGCATATTAGGATCATTTGAGACCCCTGCCTGGCCCTGTGCGAGTGACAGTGTATGTACCTGAGTTGTGCCCTACGATGAACTGGAGTTCTGTCAAGAAACGGCACATCTTCCTAACCTCCAATGCCTTTAAAGTACGCTCTGCTTTCTTAAACATTGTCCTGAATAAAACAGGATCTAAAAATGAATGGACAAATGAATAAACCTAACAAAGCCTAACATTTCAGATAAGCAAGATGTGGTAAACATCTTATGAATCCACACGCTTCAGTGAAGACATAGGGACACAAATAATTACAGTAGAATTTCATTTAAAATGAGACCTGAGATTCTAATTAAGTTCTTGGCAGGAAAGACAAAACAGCAGAAGCCATTGCAGCCCTCCAGCAATTGAATTTGGAATCAGTAATTACACATGTATATGAACTGTATAAAAAGTGATTTTTTTGTTGTTAGAGGTTTTTTTTAGGTATTCTCTTTTGTTATTTCGGGGGGATTACATTGTTTTATCTTTAGATCACAAGTCGTTGGTGGCTGACATGCAAGAGGACAAAAAATGCTGTTGTCAAAAACATTAAATTAATCACAGTAAAATTAACAATTAATTAATAACGACAAATAAATTAAAAACATTGTAAAGAAAATGTTAAATAAACAGTGATGAATGCTTAGTAATTTTACACAAAACAAATCTGAACTATTTACCATTAGAAATATCAATCTAGCTATCAGGAAATACTGTACTTAACAGCTGTAAGGGACAGCTGGTAGCCTTACCTGACCAAGACGCCCATGAGGTGGAAGGATGGGGGCAAAGGCAGTTATTTTGGGTACAGCTCCCCCAGGATCACCAGATAGTAGCCCTTCTAGATTGCAGTGGTGATACAGTTTCCCACAGGACATCATGGGAATTGGAGTTCTTTGACTCTATGGGTGGCACCAGGGAGTGCTGCAGGGACTTCGGATCCCTACTTTGTTGGGTTTCCACCTCACTCAGACGTGCTACTGGCCCACACGTACGGACCACTGGAAGTACTCCCGAGTGCAGGATAAAGAAACCCGCTGCCACTGTTCAAGGAACTAGAGGGACACAGCTTGCTGGAGAACGGGAGCAGAAAGACAGAGCAAGAGAAAGTCAAAGACAAGAAGAGTGAAGTGCTGTATTCATCTATTCTGCTATAGTGTTTTGTCCTGTGACTGTGCTGTGGGAAACAAGGGAAGCGTTTCCCACTGAATAAAGCCTGTGTTGTGCTTGTGAACTTGTGAATGCATCTGTCTGTGTCGGGTTTGGGGTGCTGGTGCACCCCCTGCAGTCCACACAGTATATGGTATGTTCATGTCTATAACTTTTCTTGTAATAATTAGTGTAATTTAGTTCACAATGAATATAAGGTTGCTTTTTAAAGTCAGCCAAGCGACATAAGAAGGTTGGTGTACATAGATTAGAGCTGACAAAAAAAAACATTAATTCTAAAAGCCGAATGTAATGTTAACAGGCACCTCATGGGCAATGGTTTAGAAGTGCTTTCAAGAGATCTCTCCAAATGAAAATTCAATAACTAATTATTATTTCTTATAATGAATTAGAAAATAAGCAGCATGGTTGCTAAGCTGAGCTGCTACCTTGCAACTTCAGGGGCTTTTGTCTGATTCGTTGTTTTAAGGAGTTTCCCACTATTTTCCTGTGTTTACAGTGATTTTCTCAGGATTAACCAGTTTCCCCTGATTTCCTAAACAGAGCACATTAGGACAAAAGGTGCTTCTATTCAAGTCTCAAATGGGCGAGTGTGCCCTGCAATCGAGCTGCTCCTCATCTGGGACAGCCTTCTGCCCTGCTCCTGATTTGGCCTGGGTATACTGTAGCTCCCCACATAGCTGTGCTGTGGAATTTGGATTTGTAAATTGAACAGATGAATAAATATGTTACCAAATAATTAATTTGACGATACACACAAACAGAAATGAAGTTGAAATCACAATGTCATCAGCAAACATCATAGTCCACGGGGACACCTGTCTAATCTCCTCTGTCAACCTGTCCATCACCATTGCAAATAAGAAAGGGCTCAGAGCCGATCCCTGATGTAATCCCACCTCCAACTTGAATGCATCCATCACTTCTACCGCAGGCCTCACTACTGTCACACTTCCCTCGTACATATCCAGTACAACTCTTATGTACTTGTCTGCCACTCCCGACTTCCTCATACAATACCACAGCTCCTCTCGAGGCACCCTGTCATATGCTTTCTCCAGGTCCACAAAGACGCAATGCAACTCCTTCTAGCTTCTTCTAAACTTTTCCATCAACATCCTCAGAGCAAACATTGCATCTATGGTGCTCTTTCTTGGCATGAAACCATACTGCTGCTCACTAATCATCACCTCACTTCACCTAGCTTCTACTACTCTTTCCCATATCTTCATGCTGTGGCTCATCAATTTTATCCCCCTGTAGTTACTACAGTCCTGCACATCCCCCTTATTCTTAAATATTGGCCCCAGTACACTTCTTCTCCACTCCTCAGGCATCCTTTCACTTTCCAAGATTCCATTAAACAATCTGGTTAAAAACACCTCCATGCTTCCATAGGTATGTCATCTGGACCAACGGCCTTTCCATTTTTCATCCTCTTTATAGCTGTCCTTACTTCCTCCTTGCTAATCCGTTGCACTTCCTGATTCACTATCTCCACATCATCCAACCTCTTCTCTCTCTCGTTCTCTTCATTCATCAGCCTCTCAAAGTACTCTTTCCATCTGCTCAACACACTCTCCTCGCTTGTGAGTATGTTTCCATCTTTATTCTTTATTACCCTAACCTGCTGCATATCTTTCCCAGCTCAGTCCCTCTGTCTAGCCAATCGGTACAGGTCCTTTTCTCCCTCCTTAGCTGTCTGTCATACAACTCATCATACGCCTTTTCTTTAGCCTTTGCCACCTCTCTCTTCACCTTGCGCCTTATCTCCTTGTACTCTTGTCTACTTTCTGCATCTCTGTGACTATCCCACTTCTTCTTTGCCATCCTCTTATATCTAAAGCTTATCTATAATTCAGAAATGAGAAATGAAATTAACGATCCACTGAATTCATTTGTAACATATGTATTGTGATAATATTTGTGATTTTTATATGATGAAGTAAATAACTTAAAAAAGAATTACTAATCCAAAGACCTTGATTATAATGCACACAATAAAACCTTTGTTTTGTTTATTTATTTATGAATGTATGTATGTGCTTGCAATGTGACAGTATCTGTTTAAATATACCTTTCGAAAACTGGTTAAGGTAAGGGTAAGTTAGCTTTATGAGAACCTACTGTAACCCACCCCAAACCTTAACCCCTTAGTCAGAGTGGGTGGACAATTAACTGACACGATTTAAACTTTTTTGAAACCATTTAACATTGTTTTATTTAGTAATGATTTTTAAATATTTTTGCTATTAATAAGATGTTTTTCAATGTGATTTTAAGCATATGTTTTCACTTATAATCAGCCATTTGGCATATTACTTCAGCAATGTAGTTGTGTTTGACGAAGGTTTCCAAATGGTTCAAAAATAGTTCAGATGACATTCTAGACATTCTGGCACTGGTATGACTCGTTGTGCAAAAATACTCTACAGTCCAAGTGCCTTCGTTTTAAAGCTTTAGTGAAATTCAAAGCAAACAGCCATCCATCCATCCATTATCCAACCCGCTATATCCTAACTACAGGGTCACGGGGGTCTGCTGGAGCAGTTCACACAAAAAAACAGAACAAAGTTCATAATTTACGCAAAGAAAAAAAAGGAAACTTATGATATTCTGCTTAAGTATCTAGGTTACATTCCTTAATTATGCATTGTTCTATGCAATGGACTTTCAGAAAACTATATGCCCTCAACATCGATCTGTCTGACCGTTCATGTTTCTTTGTAGCTGTCTAATTTCGATCTCTGGGCTTTTCTACTGTCACACAAAGTTAAGATTATGAACATTCCATTTTCTATAACTTATAGGGGGCTAAACTGAATCTTCCATTATCAATGTTATGCCATATTATATTCAAGTTGAAGCTAAGCAGACTACAGAAAATTTACCACTAACATTAACTTAAAGGATTTGGCTCTTACAAATGGCCATAGTCATTTTTGTTATTGTGATTTCCACACAAGTTACTTTGTGATGCCAATTACTAACTGTCGTGGTTCATCCATGGTTTTACTCCTGGCTCAAGGATATCTTGCTTATATTTCATGTTTTGTTGACTTTCATATATTATTTTACTTTTGGTTTTGTCCTTTCTGTGTTTTGTTTATTAATTATTTTGCATTTAATTATATGTTTTAAGTGTGTCGACTCCCTTTTCATGAGTTAACATACTGTGCTGGTTTAATGATTTTAGCTTTGTTGTTTTTTTGGTTTGCCTTTTTGTTCATGCCTTATTTTTTGTGCAACCCATTGTTGAATTTGCTCAATAAACATTTAAATATTAAAAGAAATGTACTAGATTTTCTAAGCCAGGGTTTTGTTAAGGCCCCCCCATCCAAAATTTTAAATTTGGGCCAAAGGCCTTCTCTTCTGTTGCAAGTCTGTAGTGGAGTGCTACTCTGGCTTTGCTTTTTGGGGTCTGCTTCCTTTTTTGAGCCCAACAGCAGACAGCTACTTGAGTAGACAGCATACTTCATTCTTCATCCATGTTTCTGAATACTGTAAAAGCAAACTATTGAACATATCTCTAGCAAGATATGGAAAGGGTTATAAGACTTTAGATTTGTTTTTTTTTGTGGTGGCATGCCTTGTTGTTTTAGGCAATAGCTTATCATTACTATCAAGTGACTGACAGCGGCATTTCAAGGGACATTATTATATCATTACTATTAAAAAAGGAGGCATGTGTGCCCAGGTATCTAGGCTTTGGACAAAAGACCTTTTTTTAACATTTTCATTTCCGGGCTAATCTTCATTAAATTTTTAAAAGCCCTTGCCCAGCCATCTTCATTAGGAAAACAAATTTTAATGGCAAAGTTATATTAAAGTGTTAAAAAAAAAGTTTGAAGATGAAAAAATAATTTTATATTGTAACATGGTTGCTTGGTAGTTCAATGGTTAGTGCTGATTTCAAATTCCAGCCTGGGCATTATCTACATTTCACTTACACATACTGTCTGTATCCATTTTTCCTTGTGCGCTACAAAGACAGGCCGTTCAGGCTGCCTGAAGACATTAAACTGACCCAGTGTGATTGGTCGTGGGAGTGTCACTAAATATGCTGTGTAATACGCTGTCTCCAGCTGCAGAACTGGTTCTTGTCTTGCACCACATGCTGCTGAAATAGGCTTTGGCTACCCATGACGTTAAAACTGAAATATGCTCTTTCAGTAAATATATGGGGGAACATACAAGGGTCTGACACTACTGCCTCAAAGCTTAAAAGATCTGGCTTCAAATCCCATACATACAGTTATTTATGGTATACCCATCCACTGCATTCATTTGTAATGTATGCATTGTGATGATAGTTTGAAGGAAATAATTAAAAAATGAGTACCCATCCTAAGTTGTTTGCTTTAATGCATGAAAAAAAATCAATGATTTATTTATTTAATTATTTATTAAAATCACAAGGGGGTGCCACTGAGCCCTAAACCACAAACACAATAATGCCCAAACACAATTCAGAGTTCAAATAAAATATTTTTATTCATCACCAGGAGCCTCATGCATAATGCCGCGCGTAGAATTCACATTAAAACATGGCGTACGGGAAAAAGTGGAAATGTGCATATGCACAAAAAAACTCAGATGCACAAAACCATACGCAAGTCAACATCCACGCACTTCAGCTGCATAAATCCCAGCCAGCATGAAAAGTAACGCATATGCACATGCGTGCCATCCCACCCCAACTCCTTCCATAATTTTGCATATTTTAATATGCAAATAAATACAAATATCACTTTATGTTCAGCGTTTGGTTAAACGACAATGGCAAAAGCACATGAAAATAAAAGAATTTCGCCGAATGTGAAGTGGAGACAAGGAAAATGTTCTATTTGTTGGCTAAAGCATTGGTAAAAACAATAAAAAGAAGTTGATTGGAGGACACAGAGAGGAGGAGAAACTTGAAAGTTCAAGTTCAGAAAGTAGTACAGTGTCTGAAATAAAAAAGAAGTGGTCAGATATTAAAGTCACAGTGAAAAGACGAGTCGTAGCCCACTGTCTGAGTGTCATATGGAAGCATATTAGGGTACAGAGAAAAGAAAAAAAATAGGGACACAGAGAAAAAAGGGTTGAAATGTCCACTTTAATTTCATAGTTTATTTTATCGTTAAAGTAGAATGCCGTAAATTTAATCTTGAAATCAATGCTTAATTTACTAGAGTTTCTCAGGTCCCATCGTAACTAAAATAGCATGTTAAATGCTTCGTATTCTATGTGTTCTTCCATGTGCTCTATGTGTGTGAATCACTATGTGCTTCTTAAGCGATCTTTCTCTTATGCCAACAGGGCACAGAATACATTACATCGATGATATTACAGCTCTCTAAACAATTTAAATACTAAGATGTATACTTGATATCATTTTCATGATGAAATGAATTAAAGCATGTATTAAACATGGGGCACAGTGACACAGTGGTAGTGATGAGCTGGCACCCTGTCCAGAGATTGCTCCTGCCTCCCACAAGATGCTTGCTGGGACATGTGCGACTCTCTATGAAATGATTTATTGCAGCAGTAGTGTCTATTTCAAACGTACCAAATCCCAATTCTTGTCCTTCGTTTTCTTTCTCCAGTCCCAGCAAGCATACAGCGTGAGACAGGAACAATCCCTGGATGGGGCGCCTGCTCATTGCTAATGCTGCTCCACTGTGCCCCCACATGTTTCATTTTTAACAGTATACATTATTTAAATGAAGTTAAAAAATTATCTGTATAATGTAATGTGCAAACATACATTAATGCATTTCATCTTAAAAATGACATCAAGAGCTCCAAGAAGATAGCTCTTGGAAATTTAAATCAACTTAGAAGCCAGTTGTCATCATCTGTAAATACACGCTCTCTTCTACTGAATTGAATTGAATTCCTTTATTTTTATTGTATGGCACAATGAGATTCAATAGCTCTTGGAATTAAACTGTTTCAGAACCATGAGGTCCCTACAGGAAAGGCTGTGTAGCATTTGCCGAATGGGTGAACTTCAGATAGACTACACGCATAGCTGAGGCAGCATGTGGTAGATGCTGTATCCTGATTATTTTCTGTGCTCTCAACACAACCCGCAGTAGAGCTTTCTGATCAGCTGCTGTACAGCTATGATTCCACACTCAGATACAGTATTCTGTACTCAGAGTGTATTTGGAATAGCTTGGCCATCCCATGGAACATTATATTGTTACAGGTTGATTACAATCAGATGCGGTTTATTTCAGTGTATTTGATAAAACCATGTCAGGGATGTGAATCTGAAAAAGAAAGGGAAAACACACAAGAGCAGTAGCACTGCTTTGACACTGGGTACCACCAGTTTGCAAAACAGAGAAGAAAACTGGTGTATGCCTTTGATTGAGCTGGCGTGAGAATGTACGTGGCTTTACGGCAAGTTTAGTTTATATACATTGCGATGTGAGCATGGAAATGGACGTACGCAACATTTTAGTGCATACACACAGTTTATACATGACACCCCAGCACTTTACTAAAAAAGCACCAGCCACAACACACAAATACAAAATTGTTTTCTTCTACCCCCCAAGTTAGTGTTGCCCACTGCCTCCTAACTCTGACTCAAATAAGTGAGGCATTCTTTTAAAACTGAACCAGGAACTGTTTCTGGTGCAACACACAAGTCATCCAGAGCACTTCTAGGTTGTGCAGAAACCAAGACAGTCCTCCAGCAGCAGTACCCTCTGTGGGTGTTTCTGGAGTCAAAGTCCCATGCCATTCTGCAGGTTTCCTGATTGGGTTCAGCCCTGAGGAACACCCCAGAGAGCCAGTTCTCCCAGTCCATCCATTATGGCCTTCTGGCCAGGCAAGAATCTATCCTTTATCCTGCCCAGGATTCCTGTTTTTCCTCCCTTGTACCTACAGTATATATACCTAACATGACAGTACAAGTTTTTAAATTATTTTTTTAACGCCTTTCCAAAAGTGGTTAAGGTTATGGGTGAGTTAGTGTTGGTCTATACAGGAACATACCGTAGCCCAGCTCAAACCCTGACCCCTCAGTTAAAGGATATTTACAATGATTTTTACATTTTGTAACCATTTATTATAACTTTATTAGGCTATGATTATAAATAATTTTGCATCATTATGATGTTTAGAGCTGCAGTGGACTGGCACCCTGCCCGGGGTTTGTTTCCTGCCTTGCGCCCTGTTTTGGCTGGGATTGGTTCCAGCAGACCCCCGTGACCCTGTAGTTAGAATATAGCAAGTTGGATAATGGATGGATGGATGATGTTTTGAGATTTGACTTGGACCATTTGTTTTCACTCATAATCACCACCATTATATGTATTATTTTAGTGGCCATGGCCGATTTTCTTTAAACATTATTAAAAGAAGCAGCATGCTGCCACATGTTCTCAACACAAGTTTCTTTGTGACATCATCTACTGGCTATCATGGTTTAGCTAGAGTTAGGTCAACTCTCGTTCTGTCACTCTACTGCTGTCTTTTGTCCACATAGATGTTCTCAGATTTTCTTGCTATCACCCACATCCCAAAGGCATTTTCTGTAGACTAAATGGAAGTAACAAACTGTCCTGATGCCAGTGAACATGATTGTAAGTGAGGGTTGGCCTCGCTATGTCAAGCTGGTAAAGGAAATGAGTAGAGACAGAGTCTTAAAGGCAAGTGTCCTGATTAGATAATAGGCTGTGGGAAAGGCCAATATGATCTCCTCAGCTAAACAACATTTACAACTATAAACTCCCTCTACCAGTTTCTGAATTAGTAATAAAGTCACTCCTAGGCTCTGAACTCTGAAAGAGCTTTAATCTGTGTTTCCGAGGTCCCTAAACTATTTAAGGATATATGCTAAGTCACTGCTTTCATAAACAAGCATATAATGTCAACATCTCAGACTGTAAAAATTAAATTGGATTCCGAACGTCTTTAACAATATCATTAAGAAACAACTTACCAATAGGTATGCCCTGTCATTAATAACAATCGTCTTGGATGAAATAGACGTGGTCTTGAAGCACCAAGAAAGCAAACAGAAAAAAGGAAGGTGAAAAAAAAAATGTACTTGGAAATATGGTGCCATCTAGTGGTGCAGGTTTGTAACAACTTTCATATTATTGTGCTTGGACTTACTTCCAGGTTAAACTACTTCATCCTGGAACATTCACCTGAAAGTAAGCGCAAGGAAAACAATACGAAAGTCATTTGGAGGTGGCAGAGTTAAAGATGTTAAGATTTGCATTCGCTGTAACAAGGATGGGCAGGATTAGCAACAATTACATTAGAGGGTCAGCTTGGGTTGGATGGTTTGGAGACAAAGCCAGAGAGGCGAGATTGCATTGGTTTGGAGGAGAGGAGAGATGCTGGGTATATTGGGAAAAGGATGCTGGGGATGGACTGTCAGACAAAAGGAAAGAAGGAAGGCCTAAGGGAAGGTTTATGGATGAGGTGAGAGGGGACAAGCAGGTGGTGGGTGTGACAGAGCAAGATGCAGAGGATAGCAAGATATGGAGATGGATCATCTGCTGACGTAACCCCCTAACAGGAGAAGCTAGAAGAAGAATTACATTGCTGCACCACTAGATGTCACCATTTAGCAAAGTGCTTGTGTGAATCAACATACTGTATTCAAAGGCTAGCTAGGTATCTGCACTGGCAATTGGAAGGTTGCCGGTTCGAATCCTGTAAATGCCAAAAAGGGACTCTGCTCTGTTGGGCCCTTGAGCAAGGCCCTTAACCTTCAATTGCTGAGCGCTTTGAGTAGTGAGAAAAGCACTATATAAATGCAAAGAATTATTATTAAAAAGTAAGGATGATATACAGTATATGAGACCAACACCTACAGTATCTGTGTACACTCCAATGTTTTACAGACATTTCTCACAACTGAAACACCAAATGGTTAAACGACTTAGTGCTTGAAGTCCAGTGCCTTAGTCATTACACCATACTGGAATTCAATTCAAGGTGGCTGCCTGTCTTACAGCAAATGTTGCCAGAATTGTCTCCGGTCCACAGCAAACCTGTGTTAGAATGAAACGGGTCTGGAATGTGAATGGCTGATATACTGTCAGAGATGTAATGTGTAAACCTGTCACATAAGTAGCACACTAACATCACCACTGTGCCCACATGCAGTGGCGGTTATTGATATGGGCAACATGGGCCGTTGCCCAGGGCGGCATCGGCAAAAATTTTTATATTTTTTTTTATTTTTGCGCGCGCCCATGCTGACCCGACATCATGTCAGCGCATTTTTAGGATTGCATGGGCACCGATCGGTTTTCTATTGCCCATTTGTGGGGAGTAAGGGCGCCCTCCATTTGCGAGGTGCGCTTGTTGCTTGCAGAAAAGGGAGAAATGTAAAATTTGATTTTGTCTCTGTTAGACATTACATTTCCAATAGTTTGTTTTATTGCACTGTATTTTTTCATTGTTTATTAGAATGCTTGGGGGGCGCAGAGGGGGGTGCGGGGGGCACGGGGTGTGCGAGGGTGCCAGGGGCACCAGAGGGGGTGTTTGCCCAGGGCACCAAAAAGGCTAAGACCGCCCCTGCCCACACGAATAGTAATGAAAGTATCCTGGCTAAAGAAAGGTGCCACACAGAACTGGGAAGGACAAAGCTGTGGGTCTCATGCCTGAAAGGTTTATGCAACAGGTGTGGCATGGGATGTGTACCATAATAGGTACAGAAAGGTCTAATATGAGACAGAGTGTCTGCTCTCAGTGATTGTGTACAAAAATGCCAATGTTTGAAGGGCTTGTTACAACTTTGCGCATGCTGCTGCTGCTCCTGCTGAGATCATGAATAATTTTATAAATGTGATTATGATATCCCAAAAAAATAACATATATGTTGCACTCTGTAATCTTTACAATGCAACATTTCAAACATAAAGAATAGTTGTTAAGAGAATGTGCCAAATTAACATCCCAATTTACATTCACTTGGTGATTCCAAACATTATACAAATGTCTCTTTCTGTTTGTCCTACAACAGACTGGCATCTCTTTCAGACAGCAGTCCTGCCAGCAGCTCATTTTTAATCACGACAGGCTCTAATGCACCCAAGTTACTTGAAAATGAAGTGAAAGAGCTTAACAGAAAATAACAGATGATGCTCACATATTATTATTACAGCTCAAATGTTCAAATGTTATTATGCAGAATCAAATTTGCAATGACTTACGTTTCAGTAGCACCCTTTCTTAGCCCAAGAGCCATACCTCATGTTAATTTCTATATGGTTACTGAATATGTACTGCGGTGGGCTGGCACCCTGCCCGGGGATTTGTTCCTGCCTAGCGCCCTGTGTTGGCTGGGATTGGCTCCAGCAGACCCCTGTGACCCCGTAGTTAGGATATAGCGGGTTGGCTGTTGACTGACTGATTGACTGACTGAATATGTAGAATATCAAAGGTTAATTTTTATGACAGATACTTTAACAAATCTGGCTGAGAGACTTCGGGAAACAGGCCTTAAGCCTGAAAGTCTTGTCATGCTAAACAAGAGAGCAGTGTATTCTGGGAAAGCTGAAAAACAGGCAAAACGGGTTTTAGAGTATTTGGCTTAGTTAGAAAGTGCAGTTTTTGATTTCCATGAGAAAATAGCTTATGATAATGATTTAGCAACATTTTATGGTTGTTTTGAGAAAACAGTATGCTCCCAGTTAACGGAGGAGAAAACAAGCATTCCATGTGTGTGAAGTTTTTCACAAAGTGTTCCACTCCCTCCACTGCTGTATGAAAATGGAGCTTTTAGTTGCTTTTCTGACACGTTTGTAAAGCTGTCAGACCTATCACTGCTACAGACACTTTCATGGAGCTTTTCTTTGTTTCTGCTGCCATGGACACATTGCAAAGAATCCTCTCTCCAGAAAGAAATCTTTTTATTTTCATTTTTCAATGGAGGATATGTAATTGGTAACTAAGAAACTGGACTATCTGTGAAAGTGTTCCCTGCATTCTTGCTGTTGCTAATTGGATCAAATGAAGACTGTGTGAATCCACCCGATTTTGTAATTCTTTGCATTGCTTGTATTTGCAGCAATTTTTTATGATACAATTAAATATTCTTTTTAAGTGAACGCTAAACTCATTATCTTTGTCTGGTTTCATTACCTTGTCTAGGAGGGGTCCTTTAGGGGAATGAGAGAATGTGCTTGTGAAGTTCTCTATTGGTGGTAAACCGGGTTGAAGTAAAAGAGTGAACATAAAAAACAGCCCTAGTGCCATAGAGGTCCCCCAGGGCTGAATATGCGGGGTACAAGACAGGCAGGTCACAGGTAACAGCTATATAGCTGGTTTTCTGGTTTTAACATTTTTTCCTGTCCCACAATAAGAAAAGAAACAAAGACATAAATTTGATGTAAACCATATGTTACAGATGATCTGACAACACAATAAAACAAGGATTTTACAAGGTAAGAAAACTGATGGATGAATAATACCTAAAAATGAAAAATGTATGTGCTAATAAGGGTCTGAAAACATTGAGGGGTCCACCAGACCAGAGTATGGAATTGGTGATTTCACAGAGAGGAGCAGGACTTGAAGGGGAGATGGTGACACTTCCAGGCAAGCATTGGCTGGTGACTTTGTTTGGTATAATAAGCTTACACATCCTTTAAATGAAAACTAGGCTATTCTGAACTGATTGTTGAGAAGGAGCCAGACAGCAGTGGGCCGTGAACCCTCTCTCCATTCAGTGCCCCCTCTATCCTTCTACAACACAGGTGTCAAACTCCGGTCCTCGAGGGCTGCAGTGGCTGGAGGTTTTCATTCTAACCATCTTCTTCATTGGTGACCAGTTGTTGCTGCTAATTAACTTCCTTTGCTTTAGTTGTAATTAACTTGACTCAGAATCCTTAGTTGTCTCTTTTTCCTTAATTAGCAGCCAAATAATAGTGAGACACAAAACAAGTCGCCCCGTGACCAGCTCACCTGTGCCCATCACACAATATCTGAAAATAAAGAAAGGTGAAGGTCTCGGTAAGGCTGATCTCTCAGCTTCACCAAAACATTTTGACAGTGTTCTTAGAAAAAAACAGAAAAATCAACAGTTTTGGAATTGTCTGTTGTGGCAGAATGAGAGCAGCAACAAGCCATGGAATTAAAAAACAGGTTTAATTAACAGCAAGAATCGGCTTCTCATTAAGAAACTGGTTGGAGTGAAATTGGCTGGAGTTTGATGTTCCAATTTAGCTGGTCATCTGTTGGCTCCTTTCACATCTCATTTCTTTTTGGCTGTCATTTAATGAAGAAAGGAATAAATTCAGAGGACTGAATCCTTAAAAACAAGGGTATTAAAATGAAGGTAAAAGAAGTTAATTAGCAGTGAAAACTGGTCACTGATTAGGAAAAGGGTTACAATGAAAACCTGCAGCCACTGCGACCCTCCAGGCCTGGAGTTCAACACCCTGTTCTACAGTATATGAGAAATACATCACCGAAGAGGCTGAGTGATTCAGTCCCTTTTCAGGGACTACAAATCAGTAGACATGTATGTAAGCTTAACATCAACAGAGCAAAGGATTCAGAAGCTTTTTATGTTAACATTCTGAATTTAATCTGTACAATATAAAGTGCATATTGATTAGCACATTCAAGTCAGAATTTCACTCTTTATATGTGACAATAATGGCATAATAAACTCTATAAAGTAAGTATTAAAGAGTGCTTATTCCCAGGGTGGCTCTTATGTTAAATAACATCATATTCTCGACTCCCCTTAAAGAGTTCCCAGAACACATCTCAGCAGCACCAGGCACAGGAGCCAGGCCTTGTAAAGGGGTGTCAGTCTGTGGCAGGGATGACTCGACCATACACACTTAGGGTGAACTTACACTAACTGAATTACCTGCATGTGGATGTGTGAGGAAAACCTGCACAGAAACAGAAAGAAAGTGTAAACTTCAGCAAGTGAAACAAAACTCTCCAGATGCAGGATTTACACTCAGGATGCAGTCTGTAAAGTGCCTGCTCTTACCACCATCTCACCATGCTGCCCTGGCTTGTCACTTGCTAAATAATACAAAAGAATCAATGCTACATAATTCACACTGTGCTGTGTAACTTTACTAAGGCCCATCTTTAAATACTGAAATATAATGAATAGTCGTCTGTGTTACTAATGGAAAGTACTACCTCCTCCTTCCAAAGGTCATTTTAGCATTTGTTTTAGCTGGTTTCTTGTAAGTCATAATTTATTAAATAAAAAATTCTGGCAGCTCCTGCAAAGGGCTCCAGTGGTTCAATAAATTTAACTTTTATTTTAGTAAGTTTTTTTTTTAACTTTTAACATTTCGCATTTGCTTTATCTGGACCTTTTTGTGATCTTCTTGGGCATGTGGGTCATAAAAAACTTGCAGTTAAAGGAAACAAACAGAACCTCTAACTTTCATTTAAGATGAAGTTCAAGAGTTTGCATTCAAGGACATATGCCTGGCAGAGGGAAGAAAAGAAACAGAAAGGATGATAAGGAGGCAGAAGCAAAGAAAGCAGTGGGCGTTGTGAAGCTGAAGGGATCAGCCGCTATAGTGATTGTCAGCCAAGTATTCAAGGACCACTTTTGGCATAAGAGTTCTCTCCTCACAAAAAAAAGGTGAACTAGCTTTGCAAATTTGCATTAAAGTATCAAAGTGTTGCTAGTAATTATTAGGTCTTTGGCTTCAAATCTCTGGAACACATTACCATTAAACATTAAAGCCTCAGATTTTGAAGTACATTTGAAAACATACATATTCAATTTTTTATTAATTTGTTTTCTACACTAATTTGTATTGCTTGTACAAAGAGTGGTTTTGCCGTTAGTCATGTAAATGCAATCTACAGTACTTCTTTAACAGTATTTAGTATATATGAGTAAAAAAGCAATTGACTGATGCATAATTCTGTCTCATGATAAAGTAAGTGCCCAGGTAATGGAGCCTCACATGTGGACAGACGATGATGCCAATCACTTTAGGTATGAGGCCTGAGTTTGCATGCAAAACAGATGTGGGATCTTCATGGTCATGCAGTATGACAATACATTCACAAAAGTCTGCATATGACCACAAATATTTTTATAAAATTAACAACCATTCTAAATCAGTTAGACCTGCTCACAAGTGTTAGTATACAACTTACTGTAGATAGATAGATAGATAGATAGATAGATAGATAGATAGATAGATAGATAGATAGATAGATAGATAGATATGAAAGGCACTATATGATATACAGACAGACAGACAGACAGACAGACAGACAGATAGATAGATAGATAGATATGAAAGGCAATATATGATATACAGACAGACAGATAGATAGATAGATAGATAGATAGATAGATAGATAGATAGATAGATAGATAGATAGATAGATAGATAGATAGATAGATAGATAGATAGATAGATAGATATGAAAGGCACTATATGATATACAGACAGACAGACAGACAGACAGATAGATAGATAGATAGATAGATAGATAGATAGATAGATAGATAGATATGAAAGGCACTATATGATATACAGACAGACAGACAGACAGACAGACAGATAGATAGATAGATAGATAGATAGATAGATAGATAGATAGATAGATAGATAGATAGATAGATAGATAGAAATGACCAAACCAAATAATTAGGCTCGAGGTATCAAAGTAGAAGGCGTTTCATTTAATTAGCACTGGTGTTTCACTAAATATACTGTTTTGTGCAACATGAGGTTGAGAATAAAAGTGCAAAGTGACTAAGGCCGTTTGGAATTGTAATGCAGTTTCTGCTGTGGCTTTCTCTTACATTTCGTTCAAACTGTCGCTTAGCTACAATGCACCTGAGTAATTTTTTATATTGTACTAAAATTCAAAAGAAAACTGCTCCACTAAAGAGACAAGTATAAATCAGGCGATTCTGATGAAACAAGACCTTGCTTTTGCTGCCTCATAACACAGTTTTCTGGCAACTGGAAAGAAATGCCTGAGTTGGAGGTCACGCAGTTAGCAGGTGCCAAAAATAATGCAATCGAACAGAAAATAAGTGCCAGAGTGGAGGCAGGGGGTGGAGAAAGACAGTGGCCTTGTGTCTCCTGCCAAAAACTAAAAGCAAAAATTGAAATGCATCCCAAAGGTTCTTCATCAATAATGTCTCTTTTTATAGGAATGTACCACACCATGCATAAATTGTATTATGGATCGTGATGACTGCCTGAAGTCATAAAGCTAAGCACAGAAAGAAAAAAGTAAAATATTTGCATGGATCTGTATATTTTTTACGTGAAATAAATAAACAATGAATCCTGCTGTGTCAGTGTGTACTGTGCTGTGTTTAGTAAAGTGTACTGCTTAAGGGGCATGCTGAGGCAAGGGTGTCTGAATGGATTTTGAGCAATATACTCCTTTTTCCCAGAAGACATACTGTACATGCCTGTTTGATTAGCAGCTCTAAACTGTCCATGCGTATCAGTGTAGGTGGGTAAGGAATTATAACCTGTGATGGACTGCAACCTCTCTAAGGCTGTCTTTCAGGCCTGGATATTGGCTTTATACAACCCTGAACTGGATAAGTGGCTTAAATGGCTTTGTAGTTCTTTGGTTAACACTAAAACCCACAGCTATAGATGTTTTTATTTCTGGTTTTCTTATCAAAGAAGTTACAGTACTACATACTATATTTAAGAAAATATATACTGTATATATATATATATAAGTGCCAAGCAGGATTATCTGGCATCCTGGCCAGGATGAGTACGGAATCGTTACTTGGACGGAAGGACAAGATAAGAAAACAGTGGGGGAAAGCTCCTAAATTTGCATATTTTCATACCCCATCCTCTAGATGGCAGCATTCCAGGACTGTGGTAATCATGAGGAACCTCGTGGGACATGAGGGGAGTTGCAGTGCTTAAAGTTAGTCCTGCTGGGTCCTATGGAAGCCACATCCAGCAGTGGGTGCTGCAGGTAGTTGCAATCCCTACTTTCAGTATCTCTGCCTGACCAGGAAATGCTTCCTTCGGGCTATGCCCTGGCACCAGAAATACTCGTTGGTCTGACATAAAAGGAAGAGTCAGAGATAGGAGCAAGGAAGGTAACACTTGGTGGAGGTAGGTGGACAGGTAAAGAGATCCCTGTCTCTTTCACCCGGCATACAAACCTCTGTCTAAATAGGAATTTCACTGACTAGCAGCCCTTGTATTGTAGATTAACTATCACGCTTTGCTCATTTGTCTTAACAGTGGCTACTTGATCCCCATCACATTTGTCCAGAACCCTTTTACAACTGCATTCCTTTATTTTGTACCTTACAGTACTCTCTTACCTATACAGCTGATGTAACCAGCCCCTCCTAGGCTTTGTAAATATCGTCCCATGGCTTCTATTGGAGCATTTGCAGTGTCTTCCAGTTCACACATTGGTGCCTTAATTATTTTCATTACTCTCAACAGTGTCTGAAGCAGAGATAATAACATCTCCACGTCTGTTGGATCAATTCACCATTCGGGCTAGTTCCTCATTCATTGGGTAAGACTTTAGACTTTTACGTCACACTTCACTGAGTCGGAAGTTATGCATATCTCCTGTGCATGCCCTGTAGGTTGTTCCCAAGGATTATGGGAGTTGGAGTCCAGATAGTCTTCATCAGGACCAGTCAGTCCCATCTCTACTAATTTATCAATGGACTCCCAACACTTATTCTGAAGATTAATATGTGAAATGCAAGGATTGATTACCACAACCTTTTCCTTTTGTGTTTTTCCTCAGGCTGTTTTGGAGATCTGGATGTCTGTGTTCCAGTCAGATCTTTTTTTCCCCAGGGTGCACCAGTTTTAACCATGTGATCTCCATTCGCGAACAGTGATTCGAGATTCTCAAAGCAAGATCAGCTTATCTGCTTATCTATGCCATCTTGTCTGGAGCGAAAATTGCACGACACGCTGCAAGTTGCATTTCTGCTGTCCAGGAGGTATGAACAAGACACACAGTTAGACAGTTCCCCAGCTAGGTTAAATCCAGTGACGGCGCATACCTCCTTTATGGTTCCATCGCCGATTATGGTGTTAGGGCAGTTCTGCATGCTCTCCTCCACATAGCTTTAGCTTTTCCTTCTCCATTGCAGAAGTGGTTCAGTGGGTTGTATTGCAGACCTGCACTCCTCACTATCCCTCAGACAGTTCAGGAGATGAGAGATGATTGGTCGCTTGAAGTTGTTCCATTCTTTTTCCACAAATTTTTTTCTCATTATTATATAAAAAAATAAAATCTCTTGGGTTATGGGTGGTACAGTTGTTCAGAAGCTTTCTGCCGTAGCAAAATTTTAATAAAATGGGTTCCTGTGAAACAGACAGGCAGAAAATCCTGCCAACTACACCAGTTGTGGCAGACAGGTGGCTCCACTAAGCCCCAAATCCCAGAAACAATGACACACAGATGGTCATGGGTTCCAAATAGAAGTTTATTATAAAATACCTGACAAGAGGTTTCTTTCAGTTCACAAAAATACAAATATACACAACTGTCTTCTTCCATTCCTCCTTCCATCTTTTCTCCCTCTGTCCACTTCACTCTAGAGAGTGTTGCCTTCCTTCTAGCTGTGACTCTCTGGAGTAGGCTGGACAGCGTCCTTTTATGTCCGACACAGGAGTTCCAGTGCCAGGGCTTAGCCCAAAAGAAGCACTTCTGGGTCCTGAAAAGTAGGGAATGTAAATCCCAGCAGCACCCTTTGGACCCAACAGGGCCAACTCTTGGCACTACAACTCCCACCATGCCCTGCCAGGATCCACATGGTTACCGTGGTCCTGGGATGCTGCCATTTAGTGGACGAAGGGATGAAAATACACAAATTTAGGAGCTTTACCCCACTGCTCCCTTATCTTGTCCTTCTGTCTAGGATACCAGATAATACTGCTATATATATAATAAAAGACCAGAACCTAGTCCTCTACCTATAGATGATTTCTCCAGAGTTTGATTCCTCTAATAAGCCCTTGTTAAAGTGAAATTAGGCATAAGTGCTACAATAGAACACCATGAGTAGAACAGATTATGATTAAATTAAAGCTAAAACCGAATCCACAATGGCACACTAAAGCCATTGCCTGGTAGAGAGTCACAGGCATCAATATGGCCATTCTATAAACAGCAACAGTCAAGCTTACCTTGTAACAAGACCTTATTTATCCAACAGGTACTACGAAAGTGGTCACTAAATATTGTCCTACATACCATGGAATAGCTGCCTAAGTGACTCAATCAGACAACAGCTAAGAAAGACAAAGAGAATAAATTAACAGAAGGAAATTGTGATGACTGATCAGCCTGACAGGCGCATTTTTGTGTTTCTCAGAGTGTACAGTTTAAATTATCTGTCACTGTCTTCCTTATCTATGATGTATTTCAAGCTCTGTCTATCATCAATTAATTTATACTTCTTCTTAACAGGTGAAATTTCTGTGTACATGCTGTGTTTCTTAACAGAATTCAAACATCTAATGGAGCACACAATTATTTAACAGGCCATCACTAACTGCTGCATCTAAAATGAACTCATGGACACTGATCAAATGTTCTTGAACACCTGATGACCTTTAGACCATGCTTAAGAAGGTCATGTCTTTGAAACTGGGTGGGCTCTTATTGTAGATATGCAAAGTTATATCCAATAAGATCTACATTAAGTCAGGAATAAAACTGAAACAATGAAATAGTGTGCTTGTGGTGTTGACAGCTCTGGTCATTTTTTAATTTCTAATTCAACAATACAAGATGCTGAGTTATATAACACACTGCATGCAGAAAAAGGCAAGAGTGGTTAAGGTTAAGTTGTACCATAATACTGCATCCTGTTACGGCTTAGAAGAAGGCCATTACAGAGCTTGACAAGATTCAATAAAAAAGCTACTGGACTAATTCTAGGAAAAGTTTAAAATTATAAAAGGGTTAACACATATAGATGGTGATAGGAACACAAGGACACACAGTAGATAGATTTTGGCTAAGTGCAAATTGCACTAAACTGTTAGCTACATGCAACAAGATACCAAGCAGTTTAGTGGAAAGCAGCATTGAAAGGATCCAGGAAAAGAAATCAAATCATTTTTCACTAACTGGATAGCTGATGTTATTTGTTTCTGTGGCAGAGGTTAAGCACCTGTGTACTAAATACAATATGGATCTGTAAACAAGCAAGGGCTTTTTTCAGAAAAGCATTTCAAACTTTGTTTTATCTTAAAGGTTAGAGACAAAACTCAGCGTTAGGACAAATAGACATTAAACCAGGAATTTATAAAAGTCAAGGTCTGTAAACAAAGGGTTCGACCTTTTACGCAGAAAATATTCTGATTAAACAAGGCACCCACAATGACACTGAAATGGTGACTGCATACACAATTGTTGACTATTAGGAGAATTAGGTGAAGAAAAAAACACAGAATGCAAGTAACAGCGATTGAGCAAGCAGTGCAGTAAAAGAAAGAAAAAACAAAACATGGCAGTTGTTGACAAATTATGGCTCTGCAGACTGCACAGATGAGACCAGAATAAATAACTTCAACAACTATAAATTACGATTGGTTAATGGCCCTTATACATAAAACTATTTGGCTGGTGAGGGCCGGCTGACTTACATAAATGCAAAATCATTACTTACTTGCATGTGACTGTACAAAAAAAAAAAAAGGTGAGTCACACAAAAACTGCTCTGTCTGGCTCAAAAGAAGTGGAATCCTGCCAGTCAGAGACACGCAGAAGACACCAGAGAAACAGCCAACTGAAATGGCATCACCAGGAGTCAGAAGTGCCACCAGGTAGTTGAACAATAAAACAGTGATCCCCCGTTATATCACAGTTCAGCTATCGTGCCCCTCTACATCATGGATTTATTAATACTATTATTATTACTGGGGGCACTGACACCTGCTTGCTTCGGTCGCCCACCACAGGGTTTGGCTTAAACAATTTAAAGAGATTGTTATTTTCATGGGAATTGTTACATATGTATTGTTTTCATTTTTACGTTAAAACTTTGTAAAAACAATATTTGTCCTTTATTTCCTGCCTCGGGCATGGTTAAATCTCTTTCTCGCGGCACTTATAACACTGCTCGCGTTGTGAAGGGGGGGTCTGAACGCACGCTAAAGAGATGCGATTGGTTCAGCTGGTGTCTTGCTGCTGGCCAGCTGTGTGTTGTGCTTGTCGCGCTTTGCGTCAGTCACTTAAAAGCCTGTACAGCAGCTTTACTTTTGCCACTTCGCATCTCTGCTGCTTGCTTTGTGAAAGGGGGGAGCTGAAAACACACTAAGCAGAAGTGGACGGATCTTCTACTGGCTTTGTGCTGCTTCTGCCAAGATGCCTGTTCTGCTTGTCGCTCTGCACATTCTGAAGGAGGAGGAGGAGGGGGCTGAACACATGCTAAGGAGAAGTGCTCGGATCATCTGCTGGCTTTCTGTGGCTAATGCTAGCAAACTGCGTGTTCTGCTTGTCGTTGTTTTAAGAGCTGGGAGCACCTTGTAGGACGTGTCAAAGTCACCATCTCACAGGTTTTGCTTCCTAAGGTTGTAATGTCTAGTCTTGCGTGTCGTCAAAGTGTCTGTCAGAGATGATCTGGTCTCGATCGTTTCACTCAAACCCCCCCGAGAGGTGCGCTACATTCCTGTCACTTCGCATTGTGAACAGGGGAACTGAATGCACGCTAAGGAGAAGTGGACTTTGTGCTGGCTTTGTGCTGCTTTAGCCAAGATGCTTGTTCTGCTTGTCGCTCTGCGTGTCAATCATTTAAAAGGCCGTACAGCAGCTGTTCTTCTGTCTCACTGCCTTGTCTTGAATGACGTTAAAATGTTTTATAATAGAGAGATGTTACTCATATCCTTAGCCTGACATCCACATATCATGTGTTTACAAAGTGTGTTTTAATAAGTTTACATGTGTTTAAAGCGGGTGGGATGGGCATTTTAAGGCTTAAACTATAAAAAAAAATGTTTATTTATGTAGTCTTTCTATATCGCGGATTTTCACCTATCGCTGACGGGTCTGGAACGTAACTTCCGCGATAGGTGGGGGATCACTGTAATCTACAAACTATAAAATCCCTTTGTAATCCTTGCTCAGTCCAAACCTGCAGGTCCCTGACAAGAAAACAAGCTAAAATGACAGCAAAGGAACAGGTATACATATATTTTATTCCATATTACATTTTTAAAAGTCAGTTATTTATTCACAGTCAGGGTATCCATTAATTTGTCATAGGAAATTGTGTAAGTGGCCGGGGAGAGGGAAGTCTGGGCCTCTCTGCTTAAGCTGCTGCCCCCGCGACCTGACCTCGGATAAGCGGAAGAGGATGGATGGAAGAAATTATGTAAGTCACTATAATCCATTTAATAAATTCCATGCCATCTTTGGACCACCAGTATAAAAATGAAAAACGTTTTAAATTGTACAGAACATGTCCATTTTTAAGCCAAGAATGCTCTTGAGCATCTTGAGATTAAATGCATATTGTAAAACAGCATATCCATATTATTTTCAGAAAAGAAACATTTTTTCTGAGATTCTGTAACTTGTGCTCTTCACCTCATTGTCTGCCTCCCTCTGTGGAAATCTTTCACTCCCAAGCGTGTTTTCCCATAGCTTGTTTTGTGCATGTCGCAGTTGTCATTTCTCTCAAGAGTAATTGCACAGTTGGGTCCCTGGGGGGCTGGCAGAAACCAGACACCCCCACCCCCACCCCTCCATCCAGATCCATTGTGAAAAGTGTCCGTTTTTCTGAATGGCAATGCATTCAGCTCCCACACTTGTTAAGTCAGTTTCACTACCGAGTTCAGTACTTTAAAATCTTCCTGTGTTTTAACTTAGCAAAATCCTCCATAAGGCTTGGTCCAGATTTACTTTATTTACGATGAAGTGCTGTGCTATCTAATTTTAAGTTGAGAGTACATCAGAGGTTATGTTTTTGTGTTAGATGCAGGCAGTAGTAGGGTAAACTTTACAAGGTTCATTCTTTGTTGCGATTAATTTTGTTTGATTTAAAAATGTTTATATGTTCTAATTAATAAGCTCTTTATGTAAAACCTTCAGTCCTACTATAGGCTTTTGGAGTCACAAAATTCAGTCCTTACTTTGATTTCTAGTTAGGGTTCTATTTTAAAACATTTTCCAGACATTTAGAAAGGCAGTTTCTACATTTACTTATTTGGTTGATGCCTTTATCCAAGGCAACTTACAAATTGGTTACATTCTTTTTGGTTTTCCAGTTGAAGCGCAGACAGGTCAAATGACTTTCTCAGGGTCACACAGTGTCAGTAATGGAATTTGAACCCACAACCTCAGGGTTTGAAGTCAAAAGCCTTAACCAGTACACTATTGTCACTACCACATTGCTAGCAAAGTAAATTAGAAGTGCCAACATCATCATCCCAATGGTGTAAAGCTCACTGGCATGTATGTCATTCTCTTCCAAGTTTGCGGATAAAAACAAAACTCCTTGTGTTCTTCACATTAGCTATCTGGCTTACACCTCTGATTTTTGGTTTCTGGGTTTGGTAATAAATGGGAGAAACTTTGAATTTCTGATTTACTGGCTTTTTTTATGTTTCTTCCCCAAGTCACCTCATTATATCATTCTGTCTATCCTTGCATAGATGTTATGAATGACACGTTTTATTAATTTTTAATGAGTCTACTGGCCAAGGTAATATTTATTTTGACAATTTTCAGAGTTTTCAGACACAAGGAGTTCAATGGTATCCTTTATTTTTCAATAATAGAGGCATCTCTAAAAATAATAGTTATTTACTGACATTTTCAGATAGTTGCTGGTCGTTGCCATGATGCCTTATGAGCATGAGACAGGTGAGGTCAGTGGCACAAGCAGACATAGGTCACCATGTGCATTCCTGGATTCATTTCAGTAAATATTCACCTGTCTGTTTCTCAGCAGAACGGCATTATGAATGTCAGGGAGGGTGGAATATTGATGAGGGTAGTACCAGTCACTATGCAAAGTTCACCATCTTAACAGCTTGATGGAAGAAGCTGTTACAGAGCCTGACGGTCTGGGACTTGATGCTATGGTATTACCTCTCTGAAGGTAGTAATGTGAACAAATTCTGGTCGTTGCCATGATGCCTTATGAGCATGAGACAGGTGAGGTCAGTGGCACAACCAGACATAGGTCACCATGTGCATTCCTGGATTCATTGAGATTGATTTAAATAGAGATTTTACTATTCTTGTTTTTTTGTGACTCCTAGCTTTAGAGACTAGCTTTGAACTTTTGATTTTAATTTCACAATTTAGCTTTCTTACTGACTTCTGGTATTAACCCTTGCCTGTTTTTTGCCCACTTCTTTTCACTGCTCATAATATTTTTTTTACTGACTACATTTTTATTCACTACAGTACTGAATAACATGTGTATTCCTATGTGAATCTTTAATTGTTAAATATCTTTCATTTTCTTTTTTTGCGTGGGACTGTATGTTTAGTGCGGTGCTGGGTTTTCTTTATGCATGATTGCTATCACCTCCATGCATATTTGATAGATACAATCCTGTGCTTGGCTTAAAGCAGAATCATGTAAAATACCTTGATTATGACATAATAAAATAAACAAAAGGAAATTATTATATTAAGAAAACAATGACAGAAAGCAGCATGTATAGACTGATGACAAAAAGATATTCATCCTTGGTGTGCAGTAGCTCAGTGAAATTATTCTTGTTTTCAAAAGCATTATTTTGCAAAAACTGCAGTCTTTCTACAAAAGGATGTTGAATTATATATTTAAAATTATTCAATGTTTTGATAAAATATATTACTTTATACTAAATTGGCACCCAATGTCAATCTTTTTCAGACTAACTGTTGCAAAAAGTGAAAAAATGTCCACAGACAGTAAACTGTAAAAGAGCAATGCAATAAGACTCAATGGGGAATGCTAAAGAAATAATGAAGATAAACTGGTGTTGCTCCTTAAGCAAATCAGTCTGCCTCATTTTTGACATTATAAATGAGCAGCAGCTATAGCCAGGCCAAAGTAATTTACAGAAGTGAGCTGTAAAATGTAAGGAATCCCAAGCCTGTAATTCATGAAAATGCTTTGGATGCCTACCACTCCTTTCTTTCTTCTATCTTTTAAATCTTTCCTGTCTTGACACACTCTCTCCATGCCAGCTTCTCTCTGTTATGACCACTCAGCACTTTCCATTAAAGTCAAGATGGACCTAATTGCTGAGTTAGAGAGATTGTAGGGAGACACTAAAGGGCGAGTAAAGTCACTTGGTTGTCACATCACTTAACACGAATGCACAGGTGAGTGAAGAATTTGTGTGCAAAATCCATAGCAGTAGAGCAATGTTAATTTTGAGTGCAAATTTACACAATAGAGTACACACATTTAAATATCAATTACTCAGTCAAATATTGTTCAAAATAAATGCATTTGGCATACCGGCAATTCATATATTATACAAAATTGTGGTTATCATGATTAGGTTTTGTGTAAATTCATTTGGTATTCTCGATGTCTTGAGCACTACTTTTATGTCCTTATATTGCCACTGCATTCAGAGCCGTTATTGCTGCCACTTCCAGTGTTGGTAGGGGTGTGGCTTCTAGGGTCATGACCTGCGGAAAATGGGCAAAACGGGATAAATGGTCTGTGGGTTCTTTTCATTATTCAGTCTGTGGATACAAACCTATGCTTAAAAGAAACCTTTCATTATTCTGCTTCTTGTGTGTTTCATTTCGCATGACCTCTTTACCTGTTTTATTGACTTCTTGTCTCTTGTTACAATCTGGTAGCTTGGTTTATTTTTATTTGCTTTGGTTTCATTTTTTACGCTTTCTACCAGTTCATTTCAGTAAATATTCACCTGTCTGTTTCTCAGCAGAATGGCATTATGAATGTCAGGGAGGGTGGAATATTGATAAGGGTAGTACCAGTCACTATGCAAAGTTCACCATCTTAACAGCTTGATGGAAGTTACAGAGCCTGACGGTCTGGGACTTGATGCTATGGTATTACCTCTCTGAAGGTAGTAATGTGAACAAATTCTGGATTCAGATGGCTGAGTTCGTTAATAATCTTCTTGGCTTTCCTTAGGCACTACCTAACTTTTATGTTGTGTAGATTAGGAATGTCATCTCCAATGATTTGTTGGGAAGAACACATTAATTACCCTCTCCAAGACTTTGTGATTGAGAGCAGCGCAGTTCCAATACTAGGCAGTGACACATCCAGTTAAGATGCTTGTAAAGGTGCAGAGACGTAGCTCGGGTTTTCAGCGCCCGGGGACAACTGAAGATTTCGTGCCCCCTCTTGTTTGTCAAAATGCAATAGGGAAGGGAAAGAAAATTTTTAAAAATGTATTTAAAATAATAGTATTTAAAAAAAAAAATTTCATATAAAAGTCTCCGAAAATTATAACGCTGCCTCGTGTTCGTTAAAATCTAAATCCGTCATTAGTTTTTGTAAGAAAAAAATTGTTTTCCACATTTAAAAATGATTTTAAAGAAAGTATATAGCAAATTATAAAGCAAAATAATTATATATTTATAAAAACGTACGAAAATATGATGGGGAAACGTCTAGACCTTTGCAGTCATCTACTCGAATACTTCACCACAGCCCAATCAATCTTCTATCAAACACATAAACACAAATCACTTGGCACACAGAAATGGCGTTTGCAACAACTTAGACAATGATACACTAATGCCTCATGTCAGTCGGGCGATCTGTTTAATAACGTCAAAATGTTTCTGGGTGCCCTTCGGACAGATGTCTGCCCCCAGCTACACCACTGTGCAGGTGTAAAATATTTTGAAGGTGCGCAGGCTCTTGCCAAGCTGCCTGAGATAAAAAAAGGCATTGTTGAGCCTAATTCACCACCTTTTCAGTGTGATCCATCCACGTGAGGTAACATACTGTACACACCGAGGAACTCAAAACTGCACATTCTCTCCACAGTAGCCCCCTTTGATGGTGATAGGGGAGTGTACATCCCTGAAATATACTATTATCTCTTTAGTTTTGGCCATATTGAGGGAAAGGCAGTTATCCTGGCATCAGTATGGCAGGGCTCTGATTTCCTCTCTGTATTTAGTCTCATTGCAGTTGGATCTGCCCTGATGATATGCAAGTTTTAGTGGGTCTAATGTGGCAGAAAACATGGAGCAGATACAATAGGGGTTAGATCAACAGAGTTCCAGTCATTTAAGCATGTTACTGTAGAGACCCTAGGTATAGGAACCAAGGTGGACATTTTGAAGCATGCAGGAACAACCGAGAAGGAGCTGTTAATACACGATTTTTGGTTGGGGTAAATTTTTATACTTTTGGGCAAAACAACATCTTGTTTGTTTATGTTTTATATTAACTTCCTTTTTATTTCATCTTGTAAAGCACTTTGAGCTACATTGTTTGTATGAAAATGTTGTTGGTACTGTTGTAAGGATGACAACTAAAATTTACTGCCACTAAAAAAACAAAGTTGTAACCAGAAGATTGTAAACCCGCGTGCTTACAAACAAAAGCTTTCTCACTAAATTGTTCCTTTATTTTGTAGCAGACTTCAGAGACATGTGAGAAAACATCATATATAATATGGCCACCATGATTTACAGATCACATGGCACGTGTCTAATGTCATGAAACATCATGAAATCCAGAAACAATAAGCTGTGCTGCTTAAGCAAACAAACACACAAATAGTGACAAAGTGATGTTAACTAAATCCCAGCAAAAATGTAACTAAATAAAGTAGACAAAATCAGAGTTTCAGTTTTGTACACCTTACCAAAATCTTACCAAACCTTACCAAAATCCAGTCCTGAGAACATGGCCACCAGCTTTAGCGAGGTGCATTAAATGAAATTACTATAGTAATCTGGGAACGTGAACAAACTTATCTTATACCTGTGAAGTGACCTCAAGACCAGCACCTTGCCAATGAACTTAATATCTGGCCACGATGATGAATGATTTTCTGATTCCACTGCACAACAAAGTTTTTGCTTCTTGAACACTGTTGGGTGTTTCTTATAGATTTTTGGGTGCTGATCACGAATATCACATCAAAATTTACTCATCACATAACGTTTCAGTTTTGTCATGATTTTTTCTTATATTTGTATTCAAACATTTTCGCTTCCGTAAGTGACTTATCAACAAAGGTTTGTGCAGCCTAAGCATGTCCAGGCCTGGAATCAGGCCAGGTTGGAAGCTGTTCTGTGGAAGTTGAAATCCTTACATGCCTGGGCAGGTGTGAATGAGCTTGACGCTGTCTCAGCAAGCTATAAGGGTGGTTTGCATACACCGATCCTGCTCATTTGGTTTATATGGACAGTCAGTGAGTATGTATAGTATCAGTATAGTAAAGTATAGTATCTGTAGCAATATAACAGTAAGTAAGCTTGATGCTATAGACGTTTTGGTGTCGGGCGATATGTCTCGTCAATGTCGTAACAGCCACAATACATTCTGCTATTTATTTTCTTTCTATTTTATTTTCTGCTATTTATATAACCCTGCAGATTTTATTTTTTTTCTCCAGCCGTCTGGAGTTTTTTTTTTGTTTTTTCTGTCCACCCTGGCCATCGGACCTTACTTATTCTATGTTAATCAATGTTGACTTATTTTTATTTTTTATTGTGTCTTCTATTTTTCTATTCTTCATTTTGTAAAGCAATTTGAGCTACATTTTTTTTTTGTATGAAAATGTGCTATATAAATAAATGTTGTTGTTGTATATCTGCTCCTCAGAGACGTTAGATGACTGCTCTTGTAAAGATAGCTTATCATCTGTATTTCGGCTGCAAAATTGGTGATCAAGACAAGGAATGGGCGCCTCACATTTGCTGTGCGACATGTGCTGTCAGTCTGAGAGCCTGGCTCAGAGGCACTCGAAAGACGATGCGGTTTGCTGTTCAATGATATGGAGAGAACAGAAAGACCATGTGACAGACTGTTACTTCTGTTTGACTAATATGTCTGGTTTCTCTGCCAAAAACAAGAAGTCAATTGAATATCCTAATCTTCCTTCAGCAATGAGACCCGTGCCACACAACGACAGTCTTCCAAATTCCGAAACCAGCAGAGGATTGGACCTTAGACGAACCAGATGAAGAAACTTCAATGCAGGGTACTGACAGTGACATTGACTTGGATTTTGAACAGTGCTCATCAGGTGATCCACATCTGATAACACAGCCCAAATTGAACGATTTGGTCAGAGATTCGGGTCTGTCAAAAGCAAAAGCCGAGCTGCTGGGTTCAAGACTGCAGGAATGTGTTTGCTGTCACCAGGTATGAAAATTTCTGTGTTTTGAGGCTGACATCATGATATAACCAAATTTTTTGCACAAGTCGACAGTCTTGGTTTCTGTTGTGACATTGAAGGATTGTTCTCAACCTTGGGTTTTGGTCACAACCCGGAAGAGTGGCGTCTCTTTATTGATTCGTCAATGTTAAGTCTGAAAGCTGTTCTGCTACACAATGGCAACGTTTAGCACACACGAAAGAAACGTATGAGAATATGAAACTGTTGCTGAAGCACGTCCAGTATAGCAGGTACAACTGGAATATGTGTGGAGATCTTAAAGTCATTGCTCTGTTACTAGGACTGCAGCTCGGCTATGCACAGTACTGTTGTTTCATCTGTGAATGGGACAGCCGTGCCAAAGAGTCACACTATTCTCGACAGAACTGGTCACTCCGTAAAAAGTTAGTTCCAGTAAAACCAAAACTATATTTGTGTATACCCAGTAGGTACCTGTCACAATCAGCAAAAACTTTTCAGGAAGCAAGGCTTTTCAAAAAAATTGTTGTGCAGCGTTCTCTGTCGATAACTGTTGGGGATGAGGTGTGGATATCAAAGAATGAGGCCTACAATGAACCAGTTTCAAATATGATACGTGGAACTTTTAAGTAACCAAATATGCTACAGTGTTTTCACAATTTATTTTTTTACAGTGGATTTAATTGAGCTTTTTTGACACTGATGAACAGAAACATTTTCTTTAATGTCAAATGAAATCTCTAGAAAGTGAACTAAGTTAATTACAAATATAAAACACAAAATAACTGATCGTATAAATGCTCATCCCCTCATCTGAGTCTTACAACACCATTTAGTGTTCTGTTTGTTGGACAAATATTGCCATTTTGTAGACATTTGTTTGTTTTTGTGCAGAGAAATCAAACACTCATTCATCAGAGCCCAACATGCTAATCCAAAATAAAAGATTAAAAAGAAAAGATCAAAGACAAAAGCCTGTTTAGCTGACATTTCAATGATATTTTGTGCTCTTTTACACAAGCCTTTCCACTCTGTTTACTACAAAGACGAGGTAAGAAATGTACTCGGGGTCAGACAGTGAGGCAGTGGTCAAGACTGAATCTTGAGATTTAAAGTCGGGAGTGTTAGTTATCAGCCTGTACTGCTTGCCAGAAATTCCACAGAAGGCACGACTCTTAGTATAGCTCAATAATATCATATAGATAGTCATTCTTAATAGTTTTAATTCATATCATTATATAAAATGGATTATTATATTATTATATTATAAATTAAATTGACTATTATATAAAATGCAAAGTTGACTGACTGATTCATGCATTCACTCATCCACAAAAACCTGAAATTGGGAAGGTTTATACATTCTAGACCATGTAGTCATTTTTAAAAATAATTTAATTAAATATTAATATCTTTTAAAATGAAATTTGAATGTACTGTTTTGGAATTACATGGGATGACCAGGTTTGCATTAAAATATCATCTGGCAGGGGTGAATCATAAGTGAATCATAATATCAGTTAAGCTGTGGTTATTCTCCTGTAATAAACAATGTAATAAAGTCTTCCAAATTAATTGGGCTGCAAGGATGGAGCAGATTAGACCGGTGGGTGGCCATGTTATGGAGCACAGCACATGCAACAATAAATATGCTGTTTTTTTTTTCTGGGGATGCTTTCGGACTCAGTCAAAGGTGTGCACCATGTCTTTTAGGACTCTGACTGTCCTTCCCATGTGAGAATAGGCGTTTTGATGGCCTGGACTGCATCACAGCGCTACAGGCTTGCCTGGATGGTGTGCAGGTGTCCGAAGGTATCTACTTAAGTGAAGTACTTGGTCACCTGGTAGTACTCAAGCCTGTTGTTAAAGAGTCAAACAGTGAGTGTGCTGCCTGGTCACCTGACAATAATATTATATTATCTGTGGTTTGTCAGTGTAAACCATTTGGCAATTGACTGATGCATTATTTTATCTTATGATAAAGTCAGTGCGCAGTAATGGAGCCTCACATGTGTCTCACATGTGGACAGTCAATGATGACAATCACTTTAGGTATGAGGCCTGAGTTTGCATGCAAAACAGATGTGATGGTGGGGTCTTCATTGTCATGCAGTATGACAATACAGCATTTGTAGACATTCACAAAAGTCTACATGATAACCACAAACATTTGTATAAAATTAACCACCATTCTAAATCAGTTAGACCTGCTCACAAGTGTTAGATAGATAGATAGATAGATAGATAGATAGATAGATAGATAGATAGATAGATAGATAGATAGATAGATAGATAGATAGATAGATAGATAGATAGATAGATAGATAGATAATAAATATGTAAATAAGTAAATAAATATACACAAATGTACACTTTGGTCTGAACACATGCCAGAATGACTGTAAAATAATTCCTCTACACACTGCAACTCTGCACAAATACACACTAAGACAAGATATACTGACCCTTATGTGTTTCCAGATCATTGTCACATATTCTCCTCATTGTACTCTCATTTCTCAGTCCATTAACCATTCACAAGCTTTTTGACACTCACTTTCCACCATGAGCATGATACCAAGACATCGAGCAGACAATGTGACCTAGTCACTAATGGACTGGACAGTAAACATTAAAGAAGGTGCTATATAAAACACGTATAAGATATGTATGATTATAGAAAGTGGGAAGCAACTCCAAATGTGTTTGGGGCGCTGGTGGGGATGGCAGCATGGAGCCACAGGAAGGACTGATATGTCAACACTGCTATATGACACCCTAGTACAGGACTGAAAGTGATATTCAATAATGTTATAAAGGTAATTAAAAATTATTCAAAGTTGACTTAAAATTGTCACAAATGACAATCTTGTATTGGCATCAAAGCATAAAAGGTAGAATTGCTTAAACACATTATGGATTTGAATAAATGTCTACCAGCAAGAAACAGGAAAAGTTACTAATTATTCTTATTCACTCAAACATCCTGTCCTCAAATGGTTGTTTTCTCTCCACCATACTGTATTCTGAACAAAAGTGACTCAGAGTGGTCCATTAAAATAATGGAAATAATGGAATAGCTAAGTTTAGCTTACACTTGTGCACTTCATGCCACAGATAATGCATAAACTGAGTGTGGTTTAGTGTTGGGAACTTAATTACCAGAATGAAGGCGGTAGCTCGTCAGTCACGTGACCTTCTGCGGTGAATCCTCTGGGACAAAGCCTGGAAAACAATCAGGAATGACTTAAGGATGTCTCTGCTAGGTAGAATACTCATAGGGGGCTGCCTGGTTTTCTGGCCTTGGAACCCCTGCAGATTTTGTTTTGTTTATTCTTCAGCTTGTGTTATATCTTTTAATGCAAGCTAAATATAAAATTATTACTTGTGTTTTTCCGGTGGTGGTGGTTATTTCTGTTGCTATTGTTGGTTTGTGGCTGTGTTGACATTCCCACAGTGCACTTCTCAGCATTAAACTAGGTGAATTCACGGCGCTCACACTTCCTCCTGGACACTGAGCTGAAACACGACTGTGACAATTAGGTGATATAGACTGAGCTCTTCTGGTGAGAAACAGAGGAAAATGGGAGTAGAAAAAATTATGAACAGTACCAAAAGTGTAACTAAACAAGAAACGATGAAACAGGGATATTGACAAAAAAATGAAGAAATTCTAGACAAGAGAAACATAACCTTAACAGTAATATCATAAATTCATTAACTTTCTACACCAGCTTATTCTAGCAGAGAGTTAGTCCCTGAGGAATAGCCTGATTTTGTAGTTATTATATTAACTTTACTCTTAGCAGAACATCCTGAGAACTTCCATTTTAAATGCGATTGTATGTGAGAAATGTTTTGTTATTATTATGAAATGATAATGTTATTAATACCATCACTCCACAACGTCAACACTGAAAGTGAAACTGTTCCATGAACGCAGAGCAGCAGTGCCATCCACTGTCACTACTGATTATGCTCCACTGCCCGGCCCCATTTTCACATGGAAACACAACACTCGACTAAGTCATTCTCCTTCGGTTAGGTGCGGAGGATTATGCCAGCTGTAAAAATTATTGATTTACATTAAGGCACAGCTTTCATGATACTAAAGAGTAGCAGTGATTTGAAAGAGTCATCTGCATTATTTAAGACTGCTAGCAAAAAATACTGCGCTACTGTCAGGGAAAACCTCCAAGGAAAGAAAATCAAATACGACTACCTTAAGTGACTTTCTTATTAATATGTGATAAAGGTCCATCCAACAATTACACCTTTCTTACAAGAATAAACAAACAATGCAGCAGTTTCTCTTGCATTTGGGTGCACTAACTGAAGAAACAAACTGACATAATATATGGACTAATGCGCCTTTTTGTGAACTCCAGCTCATTAAAATGAATTAGATTGCCTTCATTTTGCATTTTTCTCTTAATAGTCCTCTTCCATACAAATAAAATGCTTGAAATGTCATTATTGATGAGCTTGATTTGATGTTACATGTCTGAAAGTGACATCCCTGTGCCTACACATGGAGGGTCTTGTGATGGATGCTCGATATATGTAAGAGAAACCTTTTTTTAAGTTGCACTCATCGTAATACTTTATAAGGACACTGTGACCGGAAAGAACAAAGTCCTTCGTTCATCAGCTTCTGTGGCCTGGATTCTCCTAATTTAAGACAGACATAACATCAAAAACACACATAACTGGGGTCTGAAAGAAATACTGTATTATATAAAAACAAAAGTGTCAAGATACTGCTGTAGTCATCTTGTGCAAGTTGTTCTCCAGAATTTGTAACGTGTTGTCACTCTAAGGTATTTTATGGTACTGTATTGTAGAACAGAAAATCAGCTTTTACACAGAGTGCCCTTATAAACTATAAAGACATCATGCTGTGTCCACCAGCCACTTCAACATGCTACTTATGGCACAGCATTACATTTGAGTGTGGGAGGCGTAGCTGAAAACACCGGAATGTAAATATGCGGCCTAACATATTTTCCTAAAAGCCATACAAGTTTTAAATAAATTTGACTTGTGAAATGGTGGCTGAAGATTTTCTACCCGAATCTTGCTTTCCATCATGCTAAATGTTGCTACTATATTCAGTAACTATAGAAGGTGCCCTTGTGGCATCTCACCACAGCCTTAATGACACCAAGTTTTCAATCTCCTTATGCTCTGTGTATTCTGCATTTCTCATTCCCCAGTGACCACACCAAAGGAATTTAGTTAATTCATTAAATGCATGAATTGGAAATGACTAAAACTGAAATAGAAATGCTGTGTTCATCTATAGAAAACATATAATACATAAAATGGAGGAATTTGAGAGCTGCTGATAGCACCTCTTACTCTAAGATGGTGCTTATACAGCACATGTCTGGGCTACAGTAAATTGAAATTCCACCTATAAATATCTTATAAAATAAGAATATTGGACATTATAATGCATATACACACAAAGAGCAGTAAACATACTGACAATGCTTTGAGGCCTTGAACAGAAAGCAGATGGATGAGGATTAAGTGGATAAACACAACCATGCTTCCTTCTGCCAAGCTGCTTTCGATTGCATCATCTGATAGAGACAAGTAAAAGGAATATTACCATATTTACTTAGCATCAATACCATGTATTGACATAAAGAATTTAACTGACAATACAACATTTATGGAAAATGAGTATGTAGGAAAGTCCAGTCCCACAGTACAGAACGCTGCACCTTTTCCTGGCTTACCTAAGATGTGTTGAACACCACTCTAGGTGGCGACCAGAGTCCATTGCTTAAAAATGAGATGAGGTTTTTAAAGAACAATACTATTCATAAAATAGTGTAATTCATTACTACAGCAATTTTAATCAAAATCTCAGATGAAATGGCAATTTGTTTTTAAAGTTTCTGGTGGTCCGTCATGGAACAACAGTACTGAAGAAGATAATAGTGATTACCCAGACCTCATTGCTGGTTGTGAATTGGCTCTCATAACAGTTCAAGCTTCAGACCCCCAAAAATGTAGGTCCACCACTGGTTGTTGGGTATCAAACAATGCAGCATGGAAAGGTAGTTTTACCTGCAATACCACTTCAAAGCCAATACAACAACATCAAAAACTAATTACACAAAAATATTTTTATACTTGTAAAAGAATCATTTTTGTGAAAACCCATGTCAGGCTCTGTTAGGAAAAACCTACTAAATATTGAATTCAGCTGCAGCGGTTAGGATGTTAGCGCTCGCTCTTGCTCTGTTCTCTGTCAGCTGAGGAGCTCACAGTGCTCCAGATGTTGTCTTCTCCAGATTCTGTTGGAGTCTGCAGAAATTTTTAGCATGAATGGTTATGCAGAGTTGCAATTCAAATGTTCTAGAGTTGGACAGGTCAGCAGCTGTAGTGCTCCAGTATGTCTGGGGTTCAGCAGTTCTGGGGTTCTTTTTTTTAAAACACTAAGACAATATTTGGTACAAGAAGCCAAATATAGTTAAACTAGAAGCTTCTCCTCACTTTTGCTGGAAATCCCTGGAAACAAACAACTTTATGATATATTCTAACAGCTCGATATGGCATCATAGCAAAAACAAAAAAGAAAGAGTGTATAATAAAAGGAAAAGCAAGTAATGGAGCATCCATCCATTTTTTAAAGCTGCTTATCCAGAGCAGGGTTGCTGGAGCCTATCCCAGTCAAGCATTGGGCACAAGGCAGGACCAATCTCTGAACGGGACACCAGTTCATTACAGGGTGAGCACACATAAACACACAGCTGGGGCCAATTTAACATTGCCATACATCCTACCTATAATAAGTAGAAATAAAATAAATATATTGTATATGAAAGAGTAATATTTCATAAGCAAGTTATTTATTGTCTGTGGGTTCAAATCTTATCATAGGCCAAAATGTTATATTGAATGTTGATTAAAGTTCATTGCTGCCTACATCAACTTAGCTTGTCATATTCTAAAAACATTTCTTATCTATCTCACCATATTCAATATTTCACAGAAACACAATCCCTGCTTCCCGCTTACATAGTGATAGCTTGTCAAAATATTCTAGATAGTATGAACCTAAAAAGATTTTGAATTATTATGATACATAATTTTTCTGAAGGAACAGCTTGGCTTACAGCTTTAGACATGCACTGCAACCCATTAATCTTTATCAGTACCTCCCTCAGTGAGTTGCTTAACCTTCTTTGGTTCCAATTGTAAGAAATAGATATACAAGTAAAGTATACAACCCTAATTGCATGACAGTTCAGAAAATTGCTTACTGTATGTATAGAAATTCATATAACTAATGATATATTTTTAACTTTTAAACATGTATGTTTGCCTTATCCTGCCAGGATATGCAAGCTTTGTTTTATTCCTATGACGGGGAGGTCTTTTTCAAGGACAGATGTTGAAGGACATTGATAATAATAACTTCTTATCACCATAATTATTTTAAAAAATGTACAATTTAACATACATTATGATTCTGGACTTTCTTTTTTTATCTTGAACCTTTGCTGTTTTTAAATCTTTCACATTTTTTTTTACCTTAATTTTGTCGTTTAAGAGTTAAAAACTTTTCACAATTATATTTTCTTTGGTCACACCATTATTTTTTCTATTTGCGTGCTATTTGGAGGTTATTTGTTGTCGCGAGCACCGCTCATTGCTAATGCATCATTTTGCTGAGTGACATCATCTTCTGGGTTCTATAAAACACATGGTGACAAACAGCAGTTAGCATCTAAGTCTGTGGGTAAATAATAAAGACAGCATAAGGTAGTTAGTTTGACATTTTTAGTAGCCAGGACTCTCGGATTGTATATTTGAATTTGATTTCAAGAATTTGTGTTACGTTTGCATATTTTGGTGCATTAGGCATTCCAGTATCAGCCTAGGCTTGTGTTTTGTTGGGGTGGTATAACAAAGGGACCCCATTTCATCTATAATCCCCCCAATTTACCCTCTTCCTGTTTATCTATCAGTCAGGGGTCAGGCTGCTATATCTTTCACTCTAACTGAGCACAGACAGACCAAACCAGGACTGACTGTACATAATATCATTTATCATTAACTTAAGCTGATGTCACATTTTTTGTTGTGGGTCAGTTACTAATCTTGTCACACAACATGTCAAATTACACAACTAAGAATCGCAGCCCATGTGACGTTTACTGACCTCCAGCGCCGTCATACTCTGCCCTTTTTCTGACAGCCAAGAGTGTGCTCTCCAACTGACCCTGCAAAGTACAAAACTAAATGAGTCCAGTCTCTGCCCTTTATTTCTGTTTTCTATTATGTTATCTCTCTATTATATAAAAAAATTCTTCAACGCGACAAGACTTTTTGGAAGAGAGATTTTTTCAGGTCCTGCGAGACGAGACTTTCGCCTTGAGATTTTTTTCAAGTCACGCCCTCCTCTCAAAAATTTTCAAACAAGTCCACAGTCTGCTCAACTCTCATTCGTGGGAATGCTTTTGTTAGACACACTTCCTGCGCTCTCAGCTCTTCTACATTTTAACGTTTTCCTCACTTGAAGTTCCCAATTAAAGAAGATGTATTATGTCCAAATCTTTTTGAAGAATTTCATCACGTAGGGTTATCAACATAAAAAATGAGTACACGCACAATCCGAGCACCGACAAATGAGGAAGTCAAACGAATTAACGGCAAAACTGTCGAACGGTTACACAGCAAATTGGTTAAATGCGTATCAATAGACTATGCTGGAACAGCTGGTGGTGATTGTGTGGAAGATGAAAACAACAACTTATAATATCACAAAGAATATTTACAACCATTAACAACATCCGGTCTTACAACACACAAATTACTGTAGAAAGAAGGATGTGTCCAAGAAAGGTAATGTAGTACATCTTCAGGGGATAGTATTAGACAACAAAGGAGATCTTGATATTCCATTTGTATTAAAATGTTAACAGTTTCCAGTTAGAATAGCTTTTGTTAAGACAATTAACAATTCTCAGAGCCAAACATTTGAAAAAGTCATTTTATTTAATAGAGAGAAAGAAACAAAATTAAATCACGGGCAGTTACACGTTGCGTTGCATATGTAACAATTCCAATGAAATTAAAAATCTGTTTAAATCCTCATCCCCATATGCGAGCAGAAGAACCGCAAAGAGGCTAGCGGGTAGCACAGACCAGGGGTTTGGCGAGCGAAGCGAGCAGGGAAAAAGTCCCCTAGTGGAATATAAAATATGAGCCATCATACAGACGAGTATCTCTTCTCTTTGCAAGGTCCACAGCTCCCGTGATGCCTGACAAAGATGGCGTTATTTAAAGGGTAACACCTGTAGCAAGTTCAGAAATCTCTCCTCCTTAATTTCTTTATTCAACTCTGTTATATTATGTAACATACAAGACATCAGAGAGAGAAGCTTCTCTTCGATTTGTGAAGTTCACATCTCCTGTGCTCATTAACAGAGCAGGTGCTACACCAGCACTAAAAGAAGGGTTAATAGCTGTGGTGTGTTCAGCAGAAGTTTCTACCCTGCTTTTCATTCTGTTTAGTACATAAAACAAATGACATTAGACAAACAGACTTCTCTTCTATTAGTGAGGTTCAAACACATGCTCCTTTCTCCTTGTTGCTATATTCTACGCAATGTACTTCTGGATGAGCATTCATTGGTTGTCAGCTCTCCTGCATATACAGCCTGCCTCTCCGAGTAACAAGAAAATCAAACAGGTTTGATTAATTTGTAGCCAGTCACAGACTAGTTGGTCCCAGTTTTTACGCATGTCACATTAGGTGACCATCTTCACGAGAGTGCACCACCGACTGCCTCAGAGAGGCTAAGGTTATTTAAGTGGAGGCTACAACTGAAAATCACTGGAGATGTCATCTAATGTGACATGGGCTTAAGTCAGTGACAGTGAACAAAGTGTGTAATAATAAAGCAAGGGTACAGATTCAACTTTTTATTCCCTCTTTACACGTCTTAAGAAAACATGTTCTTAATTCCTAACATGTCCCTAAAGCTTAAGTAAAGCAATTACCTACGAGTGTGGCACTTACCCCAAATACAACCTGGATGGATAGCAGCGCTTCTCATCGAAGACCAGACACCCAGTTTGCCTAGTGCTCAGGTGAAAAGTCTTCTTGCATTATGCAGTGAGCTGCTCAGTCTTTCTGGCTGGGCCAAGCCATCGATTTGTCATGGTATTTATGTCTTTTTCACACTTTTTTGAGACTTTTTGGGCCCATGTGCCATTGAAGAGCAGGGGTTGACACTCTGCCCATGGTGGCTTCTGGCCCCTTTATGAATCCTTTCCAGGTCCTACCTTTCTTCTCAATTCTTCCATTAGTCAATGTTTTACCCATGAAAGAAGTCTCACAGGACATATATCATACTTCTTTTACACCCTCTTTCATGGTTTGTGGCAGTCATAAAGCAAGACAAGCAGCTCAGAAAAATCTTATAACAGCGCAATTTCTAGACAAAGCACAATTAACCTTAAACCTTCCTGTTTTACTAGTAGATGCTTAATCATTATTGTATTATGTGCTTAATCAATACATGCATAAGATATGGGAAGCGCACAGTACATAATTATTCATAGTCCATCATAGTTCCTCATGGTCCATCTTCACATTAACTTGTTTAAGACTTTGTATTGGAATATTTACAATACATCTCCTGATCATATTTCCTGCCTTATCATCTGTCATTTTCTGTCTTAACCATTACAGCACAGTAGAAAAGTAAAAACACAAAACATGTCAAAGTGTTGGGGTCCCTGGTGGGAATAAACCTGTTTAATTACCTGTGGCAAATTTGAAATAATTAAGTCAGCGAATAGAAGTTTGTAGACGTAGCACCAATCAGATAAATGACGGCAACTTCCTGCCTGGTCTCTTTTCTTTATGGCAGAAGTGACATCATGTATCTTCATCTTGGTTGAGTTCTTCCACACTGAGGGTGGAAACAGAACTGTGATTTGCAACAGTGCAACACCCTCTCTTTTCCCCCATGTAACTTTCAAGAATACTGAATCTGAATCTTGGATCAGTCAACATCTGTATAAAGTTTGCTCATTCATTCGTTTTGTGTGAGGACTTTCTCTGGGTCTAACACGTTTCCAACTATGTTAAAAAAACATAAAGATTAGGCCAGTCAGTGACTATAAATTGGCCTTGAATGTAGTACATCTAGGTATTCTCTCTAGAGACAGGTCCTGCAGTACTATCGATGCTGCTTGATACATGGAGCACACAAATTAATTCAGTTTCATTTATTTTTAGATAGCATATTTCTATTCACAAGCTAATGATTAAGTACAAATTAAGAGACACAAGAAACATAGAATAATATATGAAAAAGCACATTGGTACTGTCAGATCTGAGAGCTTATATCTCTCATTTAGTTTCTGTTTGCAACCTGAAGTTTAATTTCCTTAAGGTCTAAATCAAACATAAAAGGAGATTTGTCTTTTTTTCTTATGAAATACTGAAAATATTAATACACAGTGGCAGACAAAGATAAGCTGTTCTACAGATGTAGAGTTAGATCTTGCTTTGTGCTTGATATGGTCAGGATGGCCTCAGGCTCTCTGTAACTGCGTAGTGCAGAAAGGAGATTAAAAATGTAATTACATATTTTTTCCTGCATTTCTATTGGATTATGGATGTTTGTAAATGGGCAGCACAGTGGCACAGTGGGTAGTGTTGCTGCTTAGCAGTTAGGAGACCCGGGTTCGCTTCCCGTGGAGTTTGCATGTTCTCCACATGTCTGCGTGGGGTTCCTCTGGGTACTCTGGTTTCCTCTAACAGTCCAAAGACATACAGGTTAGGTGCATTGGCGATTCTAAATTGTCCCTAGTGTGTGTTTGGTCTGTGTGTGTGTGCCCTGTGGTGGGCTGGCACCCTGCCCAGGGTTTGTTTCCTGCCTTGCGCCCTGTGTTGGCTGGGATTGGCTCCAGCAGACCCCTGTGACCTTGCAGGTTGGATAATTGATGGATGGATGGATGTTTGTAAATGACATAAATACTACATCATTTAAAGAAGAGCATAGGACTATTTACAATAATCAGAGTTGTGGATGCCCTGCTACTTCAAACAGTACATTTCTACTTCAGCAACATCCCTGGTCAGTTTCTTATGGACTCCCACCACTGGGATGGAATCTACCCATCTAACAATTCATAGTACCTGCTTAATCCAATTAAAGGTTACTAACAGTTTTAGACCATTTCAATAGCATTTGAAGTAAGCCTGAAACCAACAATAGAAAGAATGGCAGTCAACTAGATAGATAGATAGATAGATAGATAGATAGATAGATAGATAGATAGATAGATAGATAGATAGATAGATACTTTATTAATCCCAAGGGGAAATTCACATAATCCAGCAGCAGTATACTGATACAATATTAAATTAAATAGTAATAAAAATGCATGTAAAAGCAGACAATAACTTTGAGTAATGTTAGCATTTACTCCCTCGGGTGGAATTGAAGAGTCGCATAGTGTGGGGGAGGGACGATCTCCTCAGTCTGTCAGTGGAGCAGGACAGTAACAGCAGTCTGTCGCTGAAGCTGCTCCTCTGTCTGGAGATGACACTGTTAAGTGGATGCAGTGGATTCTTCATGATTGACAGGAGTTTGCTTAGTGCCCGTCGCTCTGCCACAGATGTTAAACTGTCCAACTTTACTCCTACAATAGAGCCTGCCTTCTTAACAAGTTTGTCCAGGCGTGAGGCGTCTTTCATCTTTATGCTGCCTCCCCAGCACACCACCGCGTAGAAGAGGGCACTTGCAACAACCGTCTGGTAGAACATCTGCAGCATCTTATTGTAGATGTTGAAGGATGCCAACCTTCTAAGAAAGTATAGTCGGCTCTGACCTTTCTTACACAGAGCATCAGTATTGGCAGTCCAGTCCAATTTGTCATCTAGCTGCACTCCCAGATATCTATAGGTCTGCACCCTCTGCACACAGTCACCTCTGATGATCACAGGGTCCAGGAGGGGCCTGGGCCTCCTAAAATCCACCACCAGCTCCTTGGTCTTGCTGGTGTTAAGGTGTAAGTGGTTTGAGTCGCACCATTAAGCAAAGTCTTTGATTAGCTTCCTGTATTCCTCCTCCTGCCCACTCCTGATGCAGCCCACAATAGCAGTGTCATCAGCGAACTTTTGCACGTGGCAGGATTCTGAGTCATATTGGAAGACTGATGTATATAGATTGAACAGGATCGGAGAAAGTACAGTCCCCTGCGGCGACCCTGTGTTGCTGACCACAATGTCAGACCTGCAGTTCCCAAGACGCACATGTTGACTACTGAAGTAGTAAAAATAGTAAAAAGTGTCCTGGGAGCGATTCCACATAAAAGAAAGTGGTAGAAGTGATCAGTGAATTGAGAAAAAAAAAATAGAAAAAAAAACAGAAAAAAAGATAAAAAGATAAAGTCATACACAGAGCTGCTGGAAAGGCTGCCACTCGGATGCGGCGCAGGAATTGCTGCAACTACAAGGGAAACTTAATTCCACTCTGTTTCCAATTACCATCAGTGACAGCTGGTAAAAAAAATTGGGCGGGATGCAGTTTCTGAGGGGACAAACTGAAGCAGCACTTCATAGCTCAGGAGAAAAGACAAAACAAAAACACATACAGAAACTGTAATGTTGCCTAAACACAGAGTATATTGTAGTGACCCGGCAGCCAGCGCTGGCGGCATGATGCATTGTGGGTAATTTATGTAAAGTTTACTGTTGTGTTAAATTAGCAAGGCAATCAAATTATTGTTCCTGTTGTAATTGTTGTATGTGTTTGTGTTCAACTGGTGGGGTGGGTTTGGGTTATTGCCGTCCGGGGTTATTAAATTGTAAATAGTTACCATCAATGAGAAAGATGGCTTCGTTAATGACCTTGGCAATGGCTATGCAATGAGATTGAGCTTTGTTTTCTGACTATCTGCTCTAATAAAGAGATACAACAGGACAGAGCTGTGTATTGCTAAGATTTCATCTAAGCAATGATTGCCAAGACACTCGGAGTCGTGCGGTGTATGGGACACGAGTGCTCGCTTGCTTAATGAACTAGGTATAGCTGCGTGCATGGCGCTGGCATTCCGCTGGCCGACCAGCTTGGGGGAAGTGCACGGCTGAGCTCGGCTCTGAAAACTTTAAGACTCAACCACGGTTCGCTACAATATTGATTAATGAAAAAAATACTATATAAATGTAAATAATCATTATTATTATTAGTAGTAGTAGTAGTAGTAATTGTAGTAGTAGTAATAGTAGTAGAAGTTGCATAGCCAGAAATGTGTTGGTGGGTGCGCATATATGAAAAATGCACACAACGTTGGAAGATTCACACACACAAATTCAAAGACCCTGCCATTTAAAAAAAATATCTATTCTTGGCAATTATAAGAATAAAACTAAAAGTATGGCCTTATGATGTTGTAAAAAACAAAAATCAAACAAAAAAAATTAACATTCAACTGGTATGATAGCATCCAAACTAATGACACCAATAACAGCCTGCGGTGAACAACACTGTCAAGTCAATGTTTTTCAATCTCTCATGCTCTTGCTCAGTTCTTTGCCTGCATGACCTTAACAAAGAGTACACCTGCTATAACTAAAGCACGCTAAGGGAATAAAACACTCAATGTATATTTACATGTGTTGTAATTATATAGGATGATATTTAGTACTACGGTACACTATGAATTATGCAAACATGTACAGTTACTACATCATCAGATCAGCTATAAATATAATAATGTCAGAGGATTTCAGAAATTCCATTTATTGTCAAAATTATGACAAACAAAACCCAATATTTCAGACATTTTTGAAATATTGCTCAAGGCCATAGTCATCATTATTTTTCCATCTTAACTTTCAACCAGTTGCTAAGGCACACAAGTTTGTTCACATTTTCAGCTGCTAGAATAGTTCTCTTTTTGTGTACAATATGAAAAAGAAAAAAAGGAAGCTGCAGAGCAGCAAGGAACAAGAGCATCAAAGACTGATTTTGAAATGTTTGCCAGAATAATAACTACCTGAATCACAATATCCCAAATCTATTGCCAGGTTTTATGCAAATTATTTTGTTTGCTTGTATTTGTTAATATTTATTTTCTATTTTACTTAAATAAATAACATTACTTAGCCCAGCACTGAATTGCTTCTGTGGTTACATGTCGTGGATATCCTGAATGCTTATAGTTGCCGGAGCTGTAAAATGCCTAGTAAAAGGAGGCCCTTTGTTATCGAGGCAGCTGTTGTTACATAAGAAGTTTAGGCACCACAGCATTCTCCACATTTTTAATGCATGGTTTGAAGACGTGATCACTTGCATAAAATAACCCTAAAACAACATTAAAAACTAAGGAATTAAAAAATCTCAGGAACTGATCTCCTTGCAAATAATACACATACAAAGACCTGCCCTTTCTTTATTCATATTTGCTTACCGTATCTTAGCAAAAGCTCAAAAAAGTCTGTGTACTAAGCTCGTCCTCAATCAGCCCTCTGCTGAATTCTTAAGTTAGGTTGGTCTGGTACAAGGTCCTTTATCTTAATTTTTTCTTCAAGTGAACAATTTATGAAGGAGTGTTTCATTAAAGAAATAACCAAATTTTCTTTGATTCCTGAAGTTATGCTTGAAGTTGCCATCTTCATAAAGTTGAACTAGCTCATCTGTAGCTATATAAAGTTAAAGTCGGGTGTGAACTGTGAACCATTGATGTCAACATGACATAGTGTGTTGCTGATTGTCCAATCACATGAGATTAAAAAAAAAACCTACAACAATACTAATTTGCTGTCAATAAATGTGGGAGTGTTCTGGGCTCACAGAGCTGCATCCCTGGAAAAATCTAAAAGCAACCAATTAGAGGGCAGCCTCAGATCAAGGACTTCCATAGACTGTCATTTGGCCGGCATCCTTTTTTTTTTTTAATTCACACAGAAATTAAACAAATATAAGTCAGAACCATAACCTAATCTAACCTAACACCAGGCACATTGCGCAAATAAACACATTTATTTCATGATTATTCTCACATTACCTAATTAATTTAAATTGTTTTTAAAATATTAGTGGGGTGGGGGCGCCCCACATTACAAATTGCCACTGGTTACCATTGAGCAGAATTGCTCTGTCCAGGGTTGGTTCCTAACTTGTTTATGATGCTGTTGAGGCTCTGGTTCCCATGATCCTCAGTTGAACAAAGAAGTTGCTGAAAATAGATAGTGTATATAATAGATTGATAGATGGAAAACCTAACATTCAGGCATTGGGAGTGGTTGAGATATGACCACTTGCTTACTAGGTAACTATGAACAAGACATTTAACATTCCAAATAAATAAAAAATACAACTAAGAAAATGATGGTGTTCTGTGAAAGTAGCATTGCCTTCTGATATCTTGCTCTCTCACACTCTCTATCTCCTCTGCAAAGCCTGTCAATACACAGTATCTTCAGGGATGGATGGCGAACAGACGTGCCTTCAACAACATGTCCAAGTTTTGCATGGCAATTCTGGCACATTTGTATTCCATTAATGTTACCAATTACTGTGCTCTATTTCATTACTCAAACCGATAACATATTGAGCTCTATTTGATGAAGAGGTCAGTTCAATAAACTGAAATCACTGCTCTGCTTCCGGAACTTATATGGGTTTGTATTATTGGAAAGCATCCTGCTGAAATTTTTCAGGTATGCACGTTCTTCTTTTGTCTAAGTCTGGTTTTAAAAGTATTTAATTCATTCTTTCTGCTACACCCCCAAAGACCCCAATGCTTGGTTGATTGAGTCTGAATTGAACCTGTATGATAATGCAAATCCTGCTTTCTGGTCAGTGCTGCAGATATGGTGTTGGGCTGTCAACAAACCTCACATTCTATAAAATGGACAAGAACATGGAAGGATGAACACCAGCTCTTACACTACACAGCTATTATCACGCTGTGTCTAGCAGCAAGTCAGGCTCCTAGGCAGGCAAAGGGTGGTAGCCAAGAGGGTTATGATATTCTAATGTGGTACAGCAGGGCTATTTAAGGAGTACACAGGACAGTCAGTTTAAGCCAGCTAATTATCCTAATGCTATAAAATCATCTAAATCACAGCACCTCTAAGTATCTAAAATGGCAGGGGAATGGCTTTAGTAATCAAAAACTTCCAGATATACTGCAAGATGTGTCTTCTTTGTCCTTCTACCCCAAATTCTGCACTATTTGCATCCATAATATGAAATGTACATTAGAAGAATCCTTTCAGAAAATGAAGGAAACCATTTGCAAACAACAAAGGTTTCTTGTGAAAATATTAAGAGTAGCAAAAAAAGAGGCAAATTTGGCCAGTGATTGTACTTTGTTTTTACATGTAGGCCAGAAACGGACTTCAGAACGTAAAAAAATATTTCATGGGCTGAAAAGGTGGAACCACAGCTTCAGTTTTAGAAGAGGAAAAGCTAGCAAATATCGACATCTATCTAAATTTAAAAAAATTTCATTAAGTATAAACTATCACGCAAGGAAGTACTGTATGTTACTTCATAATATAGTTGAGAATATGCTTGTTGGTGAACTTGTGTCACTTTAAGCAGCAGACAGAAATGGCTGTTCCTGTAGTTTTTAATCTTAAACAGCATTAAGCTGTATTCATGGCAGAGCCATCTTGTATTTAGGAAACATCTCAACACCTCATTTAAATAGCCATGATCAAATGGAAGCGTTTTTGAAGACCTCAATGTCATGAAGATTCAATACGTATTAGAAGAAGGTTTTTGAAGGAACAAACAAGTACTTCACTTTTTATGAAATTGGTAGGGATGGCAGATTGTCTGTCTCATTCTCCACACTGGAAAGTCAAGACCTTAACAATCAATTTCATGAATGGAACTGCACACTAGGAATCACCAACCATGTCTTAAACTTGTGGATGGGTTACCATAAATGGGACGTGAATCTTGAAAAATGGAGGATGCTCATCTGAGGCTCATTTGCATGGTGCATATACTGAAATGCTCCAGTTTATTTGGTACATGCAAGCATGACTTCCATTTTAACTTTTACATGGAGCCTACTGTAAATGTGTTTAGACTGACTGTGCCATTGGAATTCACCAGCTTAATTTAGACTGATGCCACATGTAGTGTTTACAAGCCATGTAACAAATGTAACACATGCAGTAACACCTCTGATAAAGAATGACAGAGGGGACAATAAGACACACTAAACACTGAATGAATGACTACTGTGATGTGGGCCAGTCCCTCATACAAAATAGATGAACGGCTAAGTTATTGTATGGTAAGACTCTAAAGAGCTATTTAGGATTGCATACATTGTGCAAAATTGCACTGGGGATATTAATAAGCTTTAGAGCTCCACCTAAATGTAATTACTGGGTCATGACCCATATTGAGTGCACAACTGCCTGAACTACTTTAGCCTCAGAAATTCAATGATCAAGTTAAATAACAAAATAGTCAATCATTTTAATTTTTAAACAGATACATTAAATCAATAATAACAATGCTTAAAAACAGTAATCCTTGTGGTCGCCTTGAAAGGATAACTGGACAAGTCGGCAGCAATACCTCTCACTGTATCACTGCAAACAACAGATGACACACCAAGCACTTAACTCAAACAAATGTCCATAATAATGGCACCATTTTTTCCTGGGGATGATTAAGCAACAAAAATGCCGTGGTCTATGTCGAAAGTAAAATGAAATTGCTCAGCTGCAATACAATCAAATCAATATGGACTAATTCTGCAAGAAAAGCATCAAAATTAAAAACTGCAACATAAAATATGCAAATGATCAATGCAAATATAATAAAGTTCTTACTTTTAAAAGGCTACAAACATAATATGATGAATACACATCGTGCTTAGAGTAAAAAAAACCTTTCAGTCCATTTTTCATGTGCATGTGGAAAAGGTACAGTACAAAATCAGTGTACAATTATGTGGGCAGTGGGTGGTACTACTGCTACAGGCAGCTGAGTTGTATGTCAGTCCAGCCAGTCAACCAGTGTCTGCATGGACTCTCCACCGGCTAAACCAATTTTGAACAAGCTCCACAAACAAGGGAAAAATCAGGATTCAAAAACAAGTCCTAGGAGAGGTATCTCAGTATAGTAGGTACCGCTATGGTTTAATTATATATACAATGTTTATGTATTATAAATAGCAGGAAAACTCAATGGACCTGAGTGAGTGTGCCTGTCTGCAGCCTGATTTTTTTGTTGGTACCAATTGTATTACTTCTGGGCGCCACACCATGCATCAGCCTTTACATGAGAGATCTTCTTTTTTTAATATATTGTAATTGATTCAATAATGTTATGAATTATTAATGTTAAAATTTGGCCTCTGGCTTGTAACTATACATTTTTTGATTCATTTTTAAGTTAAATTGAAGAGATGCTGCTGTCAGTTCAGCCAAACAAACTGCACATTTGAGAGATGTCACAGTGTGAGCGTGTAGGATCTGATGGCTACCCACATCTATAATATATGAGAATGTAAGAGACACATAGGAACATAACCTGAGATACATTCAGTATTCCCCTATTCACCTAGTAGCACCACCAAAGGACCTCCGTTACAGTGTCACAGCAGTTGCTCATCCGTAGATAGAAAGGAAGGAAAGGCAAAGATGCAGAGCAAGGATATTAGTTGCAAAGTCATCCAAGGATGTAAGAGGTAAAGTTTCGGAATAAGGATAAAAGTAAGGTGTAAAGGATTCAGATCTGGCCTTACTCCATATAATGAGAAATATTCAGCTGCTTTTATGTAAGTTTTATGAACTGGTACATCTCACAGCGAGTTACGATGAGTACAGATACTGTGACATTTTGTGTACTTCAGAGAATTAGCTTTAACTGCTTATTTCAGATGCTATGTTAATGCTGGATGGGTTACATGAGACTGAAAGGAAAAAACAGGAGGGTGCATGAAGATTTATATGAATAAGCAATGGTGAAAAGGGAACACAGTACAATCAAAAGTAAATGTGTAATCTAGACAGTGAAATGCAGACAGAATTTGTCCATGTTACTGCACAGGGAGATACAAGTCACGTCATCCTGGCTGACTCAACAAAAGAAATGATTCACTCTGTTATCAATATCTTAATGAGGAATCATTCTGAATGCTGGTGACTTCAAATAAGAAATCAAGTGACTATTAGGCCTGCTCCATTTGTGGACACTACAAGCTGGGCTTGCTTTTCCCTAATATGAATGGTTTTAAATATAAATCTGTGGTAAAATCTGAGCAGGACTGGCATTATCTTACTGCCATTACAAGTCTGTTATTGACAGCAGCATCTCTCTGTTACCCAAGTGAGAAGTTATTATATGTGTTTGAAGGGGTTATTGTTTGGTATAATTTATTTTACTTTGAGATTCTGTAAAGTTTTTATTTTACCTTGGGGACAAATAAAGTATCTATCTATCTATCTTTTTAAATACATAATTAAATGAAGGAAGGAAGCTAGCCTAATGTCCATATAGCCAAAAACCACTGCCCTCGCCACAGAAATGACTGGGGTTCATCCTGAAAGAAAAGAAAGACAACATAAGCAGTACGTTTTTATAAGACTTTTGTCATTATGTGTCTTTGATTATGTGACCCTTGTAAACACATTTTACTGCATATTTGGAGCCTTAAATGTATGCATTAGTTGAAATACCTGCACATGCAGTTTGTTATATATTTATTATTCCCTCATTTGCTTTGCACAGAACTTTGTAAATGTCATTAATAATTTTAAATAAAAATGAATTGTTTGTCATATGTTTATTATTAACAGTCACAAGATACCCTGTAATTCTATACTTCCAGTCTTTCATTAGATACTGTGATATTTGCCTGGACACCTTATAAAAGGCACACATTTATTAAGCACAAATAAAGACAAGATTTAAGTCCCGAACACCACACAATGCACACAGCTATTAACCAACACAATAATACTCTTCTTTTTCCTCAGTCCTTGGCCACCTATCTCCTCCTGGGAGCTTTGTCCTACTCCCACTCCCGACTCTGGCTCCCTGAGTGTAAGAGGGCAGTCCCTTTTTTTCCCACCCAGATGTGCTTCAGGTGGCTGATGACGGCCTTCCGGCGGCACTTCCTGGTGTGGCAGAAGTGCTGCCCTTTGCCCCGGAAGCACTCCAGGTGTCCCTGGTAGGTTCATCCGCCATTTTGCCTGTTGTGACGGAAGTGACAGTTTTCCAAGTCCCACGAGGCTTACATCACCCCCTGGCGGTGGCCACGGGTCCCAACAGGTTAGGAGCTTTTCTTTCTTCTTCCGTGGTCCTCTCCTATTCCAAGGTGGTTGTCCCCTCATGATCCGGAAGCTATTAATGCCTCCTTCCGGTCCTTTCAGGCATCCCGGCCGGGTATGAACCCCAGACATCTGTGACAATATAAATTATTATTATTATAAAATGTTTTTTGCATTTATAGTAAATGCTTTTGCATTTGTCTCAGAGTTTGACTATCATTGTCATTTGCTTTTTTTTTTGATCACGTCCTGTCCCGACTGTAAGTATTCTCTAACATATAGAGAATTAATCTCCATTACCTTTGCTCCTTTGTGACTAAAATTTTTTATATAAGAAATTGACTAAATATCATGGTGAAGGCAGTGTAACACTGGGATTCTTGCATGTAAATTATCACCAGATTGTCGGATGTTATTACAGCCAGTCTGTCAGCTTATTTATAGCCAAAATCTCAGATAAAAGGACTCATTTTGCAACACAAACAGCAAAATGAGTAACAAAAACTATATGTGGCAACTTATATTATCCTGTAATTAAATATTTCATGGATTTTAAAATGCTATACTGTATATGGTATATACATCTAAATATTAATGGTTGGGACATCAACATTCTAGCAGAGGTTATGTAGGAGCCACCATTGATCAAACCATCTCATTTTATCTTAGGACTATTATTTGCCATTTTTGTTTCTTTATCACGTCAATACAAAAATACCTAAATGGAGTTTTAACTTAATTATCTGAGTGGTCAATGCATCACAATAGACTTGGCTTCCTTCTTGTCTGTTTTTAAAGCAGTAGCCTACTTCTTGTTGTTACTCTCTGTAACCATCTAAAAGGCAATCATGCTGAATGGAAGAAGTGAGAAATTAAGGAGGAATACCTAAAGACAAATCAAACAGGTCACTGTTGTTAAAATGGGTTGTGTGAATAAGGTGCTATATAAGCATCTGACCTGGCACAGATTCACACTGAGGCACGTATAAATAGAACAGAAATTTTTTATTTTTCTTAACCTGTGGGGCACATCTTCCCTGTGAACCCCACAGGTATAACACAGTCCCAAAGTACCTTACTGTCAACACAACAGTCTTTCGCTGGCACCACCAGTCTTCTCAGGCAACCTCGTCCTTTTTCTCCCGATTCTGGCCCTGAGTGGTGGTTGCTGGCGCCTTTTATGGCCCTCCCGGAAGGGCTCCTGGTGCTTGCTCACCTGTTTCCCATCGCACTCCTGGGTGGGGCCGATAATTAGAGCAGCTGGGCTCAACGATTTCTGCCACGCCCCCTGGCGGCCATCCCAGGTCCCCACAGGGTTGTGGAGAACTCCATCTCCCATGAAACCTTGCAGGAAACTGAGGCATTATCGTCAACCAGGAAGGTTGCCACCAAGCGTCCCGGGTGAGGTACTAAAGAGTCCTTGGCTACTCCCCTGGAACATTAGCAGAAGGGGCGTCCTGGCCGTGCATGGACCCCGGCCGTCCTCCACAGTTGTTAAAAAAAAAAAAAAAAAACTGGCATTTGCTTGTAGGTATCACTGGGATGCTAAGATTCACGCTGCCCGATGACGGTGATTTATTCATTTTATTGTAGGGACCTAAGGAACAAACCCATCCTTGACCTGGCACACACACACTTACACACAGAGACACTGATTAGCTGCTCAATGAATTACTGAATAATAAAGATAATAAAGGATATATTAATCAAATAATGAAATGAAAAAGCAATATTACAAAAAAACGCGTACACAAATGCACACCACAGTTCCCTTACAGCAATAAATATTTACAAACACTAATCAAATATAGCAAAAGGCACTGCTTAGTAAACAATTAACACTCATAATAAAGTCCAACACAGTTCAGCAGCAGCACATGACAATGGTGTGTGGTATAAAAAACCTTGTGAATAGATCTCTGAATGAAATGTAAAGTTTTGTCCTACCATGTTCGAATTGTAGTGTGAGTTGGCATGATTGGGAGCACTCCCCAAATGAAGATGCATCCAACCAAAATGAAATCACTGGAGAATCAGGCAAAGTACAGTACATATATTCTGAAGAAACTTTAATCCAAGGTAGTTGTATCTGTGGTTATAATCCAATGGCCTGTATGATGGGCAGAAACAAAAAACAAACAGATGATCGTGATTTCTTTGGTGTCTTTTTTTTTCAAGCTCTCTTGATTAATCTTCTTCCCAGCAACCTCTGCATCCTCCAAATCTGCCCAATAGTATTCAACTGCCGGGGCTGTTGGGAGACGTAGGCAATTTTGAGTTGTGATGCTACATGGTGAATTTTTATTTGTGGAATTTTTGGTCCTATTTGGGGTTGCGAATATTGGAGAACCTAATTATTTTGTTCATTCTCTTCTCAAGAGTGTTTTTCTTTAAATTAATCTGTGTCTTGCAATAACACTCTTATTATCTCAACATTTTTGTGGTATATTTGTTTATGGTTGCCCTAGTGCTCGGTGATGCAGTGGTAGTGCTGTTGCCTCGCAGCTAGGAGACCCAGGTTCGCTTCCCGGGTCCTCCCTGTGTGGAGTTTGCATGTTCTCCCCGTGTCTGCGTGGGTTTCCTCCCACAGTCCAAAGACATGCAGGTTAGGTGGATTGGCGATTCTAAATTGTCCCTGGTGTGTGGGTGTATGTGTCCTGTGGTGGGTTGGCGCCCTGCCCAGGATTGGTTCCTGCCTTGTGCCCTGTGTTGGCTGGGATTGGCTCCTGCAGACCCCCGTAACCCTGTGTTTGGAATCAGTGGGTTGGAAAATGGATGGATGGATGGTTGCCCTAGTGTTGCAATGCAGGGGCAGACAGAATTGCTACCAATTTTCAAAATGCTCCTCTTTTGTTCCCTTAAAGAAGCTGCCCATAGCTCATGGGTTGGAAGATATCTTTATTAAAGAAATTGTAGGGATGTATGGTTTCCTTTTTTATAAAATCAAACCATACTCCCTAATTTATTATTTGATTGTATGTTTTTGTCTGCAAAAGAATGAGTTGCGAAATTATTCCCACTTCTGGTTATCATTCAGTGTCTAGTGGCCAGGCAAAACGAATTAAATAAAACACAAAACGTAATCATGGTTACACAAGAAACTTGTCTTTGTTCCAGGCGTGCTCAGAAGAAGTCCTTAACACTCTGAACAAGAGAGAATCTCCCCCTGTACCATGCACAAGAATCGTCTCTAAGCTTTGCGACCTCAGTTAAGTTCTCAGTCTGCCCCTACTCTGTGCACATGACCCCCAGATGGCTCCATCCAACCCAATCATAGTGCAAATGTTTTTTGTGATGCCATTTGTTCTAGTTCAGGAATTAGTGCTATGGAAATCACAGAGTGTCAGCCATGAATCCACAATATCTGGGTTACAAAGATGCACTCAGAAGAACCCCATCAGTGCTTTGACAAAGAGAGGATCTCCCCATCTACCACACACAAGGACAGACTCTACTGATAATGTCAGCCCCCACACTGTGGGCAGCAGCATTGGACAGCTGGACACTTCTTGTGCTTATGAGTCTTATCTTTGAAATTCCAAGTGCAGATGCTAATTGAAATGCATCATGGTCTTTTATGAATAGAAATCATGATGAAACATATGTTTATAGTGGAATAGTATACTAATGAAAAATATAGAAAACACCAGCAATAGCATGAAGATATGAAGAATAACAACTCAAATTAAATTAAAACTACAATAAAACATAAAATAAACATTAAGCCATAGATTTAACCTTGGCTAAAACAGTGGGTAAGCAAGCATTAGAACCTGAGTTCAGGTCCTGTAGTGCAGTGATCCCCAACCTTTTTGACAACAAGGACCACCTTACTAGAAGCAAATTATTGCAGGGACCGGGGATTGGGGTTTGTGTTTTGGGGGCGTGGGGGGGATGGGTTTCTGGGATGATTATGGGCGGGTTCATAGGGCAGTTTTATACACAATTTACATTACATTTCTATTATTATGAAGTTCTAATTTAGTAATAGAAATTATATATCTTATCATAATGCAGAATCAGTGAGAGCAATGAGCTTGGTTTTCCTGCAACCAAATGATCCCATCTGGGGACGATGGAAGACAGTGACACGCAAAGTGTGTTGCTTATGTTCAGTCTACTCTGTAATCTCATTTAAGTTGCTTTCACTGCAGAAAATGCTGCCTCACAAAGATAGGATGTTGGAAATGGAAGCAGCTTCTATAGCTTCTTTCGTGTTAATTTTAATCTTCTCCTGTCTACACGTTATGCTGACGAGAATTTTTCTCAGCATTTCCTTTCGATAATACATTTTCAAGGTGTGAATGATGCCCAAATCCAATGGCTGAAGCACTGCCGTGCAATTGGAATTCAACATGAACATTATCTGAATGCGGAAGCATGTTGTGGGCAGCACAGTTATCAATCAGAAGTCAAATCATCCTTTTCTTCTTCTTCATATTGTGAGGTTTCTGAACTCTTTTGGGATCCCCCCACCCAACGGGAACGACCCGCTGAAGTGCATCCTGAGGTGTGATTGCCACGTCTGTGTAAGATTGTTTGTCCGTTGCCGGGGCAGGGAAACAGCAGGCTCAGAGCGTGTTGTCCCGTTGCCGGAGGTCCCAAGAGAGTTTAAAAACTTCAAATTTTCTTGAATGAGTGCCACATTAATAGGAATATATCTTGAAGGTGCATCACTGAACCACATTAAAACGGCTTTTTTGGTGTCTTCAAATGCAGTGGTTTACATACGTTTGCAACCCGAGATTTTTCTTCTTTTTTACATATAACAAAGACATATGCATTGCATTTGTCATTGCAACAGATTGCACAATACAAACATTAACACTGTTATCGTTTTTTTCGTGTCTGTCGTTTCTATAGGAGGGTGACAATAAGTTCAATTCCGATGGAGTACATTTTTTACAATGTTTCTGTTTGGGGATCGTTGTGCACAACTGAGCTGCGTCCACAGAACTAACTGCTCTGTGGATGATTCATTCAAGCATTTCAAGGTCACTTTGTTGTAATGGAAGTATCTGCTGCTGAATGTACTTCGTAGTAACGTGATTTCTATAGACTCGTATCATATGGTAACTGTCAGAAACATAAAAATACTTTGTTGTAATACTTTCTCACCTCGGTCTCTCTCCTTTCTCTGCGCCTCTGCAAAGCCCTGCCCGCTTAGTGTTCTGAAAAGTGTCCTCAGTGAAGGGGGCAGCTTTTTTGCTGTAGCCCTTCACTGAGTGAGTCTCCATTGCCGGCAGTTCTCTCACGGCCCAGGTGTCAGACGACCGGACCGCCGACCGAGGGTTGGGGACCCCTGCTGTAGTGTACTCATAGTTTAATCAGAAAGTGTCACTTTGAAATTATGGTTAATTTGAATAAAGCAACCCACTTTGTGTTTGAGTGGCAGAGATAAAGCATTGGAATCCATTAAGAACTAGACTGTAGAGAATTGATTTGCAGGCACGGGACCTTTACATGGAAGCCTGAAACACTTAATCAGCAAAGCCAACAAACAAATCAAAACAATTATTAAGAATCTCTAGTTGTTACGGCAAACAAAAGTATAGTTTGCTTTTTTTCAACTGAATTGGCTTAGCTCTTAAATTTGTAGTGCAGTAATATGAAATGAAAAAAGGTGTAAGGTCTCAAAAGAAAAGAAGCAAAACCAGACCAGGACCTTAACCGGTCTTTAGACTTTAACCCAGACAGCCTGACCCATAACTCAACAGGCAGGCTTGAAGGCCTACCCAGGCCCAAAAATGGGGTATAGGCTTTTAACAGTTCAAAAATATATAAATATATTTAAAACCATACTCAAAAAGACAAACAAAAGGCAAAAATAAGCAAAAAGGGCATGCCTAAAAAAGCAATCCAATGTGAACAAGTCCAATTCTAAATTCAGAAATCAAAACCCATGCAAAAGTCCCAAATCAATTCAATACAACACTCTCAGATATGCCCCCCTCCTCAATCAATGGAGTCCTGCTGGACCATCTTCACCACCTCACTTTAAAGGCTGACACAACAGTGACATCATGGTGACCCTCTCACATGGAGTTCCATCCACAAAACACAAGGGATATGATCAGACAACTTAAATACATAAGACAATAGTAATTTGCAAAAAAACACAGCATTATTAACAAAAAAACACCTTAAACAATTATTCAAAAACATCAGTAAAAAATTTACATGCACCAGAAAATGTACTTTTTTTCTTTTCTTTTTTTAGGACCAAAATTTAGATATAAATCAATGTGCACTGCTAACGTTTATAGTGTCAGTGCCGTGACATCACATTGCTGCTGACCATCTAAGTTACAGATGGGTGCTGCTGCCGTCACCAATATTGTCATGCCCTTCGCAGTTAGTCAGTCATTTTCCAACCTGCTATATCCTAACACAGGGTCACAGGGGTCTGCTGGAGCCAATCTCAGCCAAGACAGGAACAAACCCCAGGCAGGGTGCCAGCCCACCACAGGGCACACACACACCCACACACCAACCCTACACTAGGGACAATTTAGGTTCGCCAATGCACCTAACCTGCATGTCTTTGGACTGTGGGAGGAAACCCACGCAGACACGGGGAGAACATGCAAACTCCACGCAGGGAGGACCCGGGAAGCGAACCTGGGTCTCCTAACTGTGAGGCAGCAGCGCTACCCACAGCGCAACCATGCTGCCCAAAACTGGGTTCAACAGTCTTCCAAATGTCATCCTTGACTGCAGCATGGCTTGAAAAATAAGAAAATCTGAGTCTTTTGCCTGTTAAATGAAGATTCACCATTTTAGGTACTTCAACAATGGAAGTGTAGTGCTGTTGTCAAAGATCCTTTTGTTTCACCATTGTCAGCACTCTGGGCCTGTGGCCATTTTCTAGGTCGGGGGTTCCCAAGTTCAGTCTTAGAGAGTTTCAAAACCTTCAATTGACCTCCAGTGTGTTTCCCCAAAGACGATCAATCTTAGTGAACACAAACGAGATAACGAACGATGTAGGTAAAGAGCAAGTGCACTCTGCGATTACTTATCTGACATTTAATGAATGAGCAATGGGGATGAATAGCATAATAAATTAAATGCGATACATGATTAATCCTTTTGTTTTTCAATAAACAATGTAGCTTTAATGTTTAACTGCTTTGCAATGAATGTCAAATTAATTTAAACAATAGCATTATAAAGAATGCAGCAACATTAGATATGCTAATAAATCCTGTCACTAACAAAAAAAATGGTGGTAACGAATGATATAATTTAAACATCATTTATTTTCAATGGATAGGTTAGGCTGTAATGTTTTTTTTTGTAATGAACATGTAAGCTTAATTTAAATGAGAATTCTGCAATATCATATATGCTAAAAAAAAAATCCCCCTGTAACCTTTCACGAAGTTCTTGTTTCTCATCAAGTGGGAATTTCATGAACTCTCAATCCATAACACTCTGCTAAGTCATCCCTAGCCTGGTATGGAGCAGACTAAGACATGGCGATTAGCGGCCTCGGCTGCCAAGCACCACTTGTCTGAATCCTCTTTGGTGGAACAGAAATGTGCTTGGCGTCACGATTTAAAGGAGGCTTACTCATAATAACCCAGGATAGACAACACAGAATGGTGAAAGACTGCAGCTTCCTGAGCATCAGACCCACTAGTGGGGTCTTTAGTAAAAAAATGGCCAGGACACCTGGGAGATCAGATTGAAAATCATGATAAGGATGGTGAAAACCTTTAATGTTTAAATGAATTCTGTGGCCTTTCCGGAAAAGAAAGCTATCACTTCATACTGTAAAGAAAGCTGGTATAGTGGTATTGCTGACCATTTGAAATGATTTAAAACACTAGCAGAAAGTTAAGATACTGTAGATGACTGGAGAGTCTTGTATTATATTTTGTTTAATAGATTCTCAGGATCTAAGGATTCTTTTAGATGCGTTAGGAGAAAAAAGGCTAGTCAGTTACGCAATGACAGTCAGCTGCAAAGAAGGGCTGCGGCTATTAGTCAGGATGAGTCTATGCAAGTAGGATGCCCCTGATTTTCAAGGCAGGAGGTTTTGTAGAAAATAAAAGTGTCACAAAATTATTTTCCAGTGTTATGAGGGAAAGGCAACAATTGGAATAAAAGCCATGCAAAAGTGCAGGGATTGAAACTTGTCAGAATGCAGTATGGTGACCTCAAATGGTGGAATGGCACAATGACATATTTGCTGGCTATCTGTGGTGAAGTCAACTCGACAGAGGCAAGACAGCTAAATTACCAAACCTGATGCTTCAGTCTGTCTCCTCTTCCTCCAAGCAGGTCCTCTCTGATGGATGGCACAACGCAAGGACTGAGGATGGCTCTATAGCCCTCCCAGGTAGGATGTTCTGTTCCTTGGTAGGATTTTCTAAATTTTCAACTATTTTGTAGAATAATTCCAGTTGTAAAGATTGCATATTTTAGGGCGCGTTACACCTACAGCTGAGATCAGTAGGATTTTTTCGCAGATTCTTTTCACTCTTACACTGACAGAAAATACATTTTTACAGAATAACCCTGCAATGAAAAAAGCTGTCACAGAAAAGACAAGTGGATAATTTATCAGTTCTTGATTTTTTTCTTTTTAGCACAGAGCTCTCTGTTGTTTTCCTTCAGCCCAGTGTGTTTGCTTCCCATATGTTTGCACACAGCTGACAAGATGACTCAGCTCTCCAGAGCTTACTTTAAGGGTATGTCAAAAGGCCACCTCACACAGGCTTTGCTTTCTTTTTTTGAAAAAAAAAAAAGATTGACAAAATGTATAGCCACATAGGAATCTAATCGAACATTAATAACATATGAGGTAACCTGCTGCAACAATTCAAATTTTACTAAAACACTGAAGCTAATCACCCACTTTAATCAAACTAAAATGAGATTTTTTCCCCATTTCAATAAAATAATGCAAATTAAGCTGGAAAAAACCTGCAAATTTCATAAAGTAGTACTAGCTAATTTGTTAAGAAGTCAAATAATTGACAAGTAATTACAATTTCCAGCCATAATAAAACTATCATCAGTTTTAGATTAAATAATGTAACGATTTCTAATGCAGCATAATTATGAATAATGATGTGAATATATTAAGATTTCAAGCAAATAAACATTATTTAAGGGAACAGAAAAACATGACTCTGTATATTGTGGAGAAGCCCATTTAATGTAACGTATCTTATTTCTAAATGATTCGAAATGAGTTTCTGAAATAATGAAAAGATTAGGTTTTCCATTTACAAAATAAGAACTGGCCTAAAAGAGCAGGAAGCAAAAGTCCAACAGAGTAGAAGCTTAAAAACATCACACACCCTGCCAGCCAGCCTTCCAAGTAACAATAAAATTTTTATTTCTATGGCACATTTTCATATAAGGAATGTAGTTCAAAGTGCTTCATACAATATAAAAGAAGATTCACAAAAGAAAAAACAGTTTCACAAACTCGACCAACAGCCATAGCAAGGTTTGGGGAAGCCACCCATATATTGTTTCCTGGATGCAAACTTGAAAAAATGATAGCACTGACGTGCACGATTCAGAGTCCAACATAGAACTGAAGGGATAGGGGAAAGGTGACGGCTTTTAAAGGCCAATATAGGAAATGACATCAGGATGGTCGGAACCTGAAAGGTCTTCATCCATAGGTTCGGACCCGGAAGTGACGTCAACAGGGCCAGGCGGGATTTCCCTTGAACGGTCTGTAGAAAAGCGAGAAAAAGAGTCAGTGCAATCTCAGAGAGTTCGGACACGTCATTGTTGTTATTGTTTACATCCCTCCTTGGGTGGATGTGGAGAAAGTGGGTGACATCATCCGTTCCGTTGTTGCTAAATTACAAACACAGCACCGAGAGGCGCTTGTGCTAATTGCTGGAGATTTTAACCATGTGACGCTGGACAAAACATTACCTGCCTTCTCCCAGTAGGTGGATTGTAACACCCGGGGAAACAGGACTATTGACCTACTGTATGCAAACATTAAAGACGCATACAGCACCACCCCGCTGCCTGCACTTGGGAAAGCAGATCATAACCTGGTTCTGCTTCAGCTTCACTACAAACCAAGAGTGAGGGAACTACCTACAACCACACGCTCATTCAGGAAGTGGTCCCATGAGGCAGAGCAGGCACTGAGAGACTGCTTTGGAACTACGGACTGGGATATCCTGTAGGGGTCACATAGTGAGAACAATGAGGTGGTTGTTGACTGCACTACTGACTACATCAACTTCTGTATGGACATTGTAGTTCCAGTAAGAACAGTACGCTGCTATGCTAACAACAAGCCATGGATTACAAGTGACAACAAGGGCCTTTTAAACTAGAAGAAAAGGGCTTTTAAAGGCGGTGATCAGCATGAGCTCAAGCGCGTGCAGAAGGAACTCCAAGCCCAGCTCAGGGTGGCAAAGGAGCAGTACAGGAGAAAGCTGAAGCAGAAGTTGCAGAATAACAGCATGAAGGAAGTGTGAGATGGGATGAAAATCATCACTGGCTGCAGCTCGAAGCAGGGTGCCACCATTGAGAGAGACGTGGAAAGAGCAGACCAGATGAACAACTTCTTTAACAGGTTTGACCACCCTAGCCCACTCTCACCTTGGAGTACTGCACCCTCCACCCATCCTTCTGCTGATACCAGCATGGGAGACACATCACCACCCACAACTACAGCAGCCCAGGTGAGCAGAGAGCTGAGGAGATTTTGTGCCAGCAAAGCAGTGGGTCCAGATGGAGTATCACCACGATTGCTGAAGGCCTCTACAGCGCATTTTCAACCTGAGCCTGGAACACGGGGGAGACCCGAGGCTTTGGAAAACATCTTGCATGAGCCCAGTCCCAAAGGTATCATGTCCTATTGAGCTGAATGACTTCTGGCCTGTCGCCCTGACGTCATATGTGATGAAGACCATGGAGTGGCTGTTGCTTCACCACCTGTGGCCACAGGACCGCCATGCCCTCGACCCTTTGCAGTTCACATACCAGGAGAAGGTGGGAGCGGAGGATGCCATCATCTATATGCTACACCGATCCCTCTCCCACTTGGACAGAAGCAGTGGTGTTGTAAGAATTATGTTTCTGGACTTTTCTAGCACCTTCAACACCATCCAACCTCTGCTCCTTAGGGACGAGCTGACAGAGATGAGAGTAGATTCATACCTGGTGGCATGGATCGTGAACTATCTTACAGATAGATCTCAGTATGTGCGTCTCGGGAACTGCAGGTCGGACATTGTGGTCAGCAACACAGGAGCACCGCAGGGGACTGTACTTTCTCTGGTCCTGTTCAGCCTATATACATCAGACTTCTAATACAACTCGGAGTCCTGCCACGTGCAAAAGTTTGCTGACTACACTGCTATTGTGGGCTGCATCAGGAGTGGACAGGAGGAGGAGTATAGGAACCTAATCAAAGACTTTGTTAAATGGTGTGACTCAAACCACTTACACCTGAACACCAGCAAAACCAAGGAGCTGGTGGTGGATTTTAGGAGACCCAGGCCCCTCATGGACCCCGTGATCATCAGAGGTGACTGTGTGCAGTCAAAAAACAAGGGGAGCAAACACATGCATAGGAGGTTAGAGATAATGAAAACTGGAATTCAAAAGACTCAAAAGAAATGTAGGAGTGAAACACATGCAGAGTAAAATACAGAATATGAAAGAAGAAAAAAGCGACAGTGTCAAAACAAAGAAAGTAAAGATCGCATTAGCGCAAACAAAGAGAAATTATTATAACGAAAAAGGCGAATAGAGATCGAATATATAGACATAGGTGATATGTCAGAAGTATGTAAATATTGTAAGGCTTTTTAGTTTAAGTCAGAGAATTTCTAAAACGTGGTTTACCTCACATGCATTTATTGGTTACATTGCAAAAATAATTATTAACTGCTGATGATCTAGATTGTTTTGTCTGTGCTGAAATTCCAAAAAGAGAAACCTGTCTTGAATTATGGTAAAAAGTCAATAAACACGTCTCACAGAGCTCACTTAAAAGATTCGGCATGTTGGGACTCAAAAGATTCCAAATATTTTTTTTAACGAAGTTCTGAAATAAAAGTGAAACTAATGAAATAGCAACAATTCAAAAAAAAAAAAAATCTTAAAAGTGTGTTTCCAGAAAACCAAACACGGGGGTTGGTGAGCGAAACCCCCTAGTAATCTATAAAAAATAACTTATACAGAAACACACTTACACTTACATGTCACAGATATACAAGTAGTAGACTCCTAATTTGTCTCTTATTTTTATACATCCTTTAAGATAAGTCAGATCCTATGGTCATAAGGTCAGGATGGACAGAAAGAGAGTAAGAGGTTTGGAGGCTACACTGATACAGCGCATTGCCGCACCCACCACACGACGAACCACCTCAGGATCTCTAGTTAGGACCCGAGCACAGCCATCCGACGGGTGACAAATCAGCAACACACTGAATAGTGTGAGGTTTTTTACAGTGCCTGGAGTGACAATCCTGCCACCAACCCCCCAAGTTCTCCCTGAAAGCTGGAGGACCTGCAGATGCAGATTACCGTCATACCCAGGATGGAGAAATTGCAGATTAAGGGCCTTGCTCAGGGCCCAACAGAGTGGCATCACTTCTGGCATTTATGGGATTCAAACTGGCAAACAAAACAAAAAGAATACTCCAGGTATGAGATGCAGAGTTTTCAGGGCAAAGACCACCCAGCCCCTATAAAAAATATATCCATATAATTGGTAATTTCAATGTATTAGAAATGTATTATAAACACATAAGAAAAGTAGACACTACATTTTATTAAATATTAAGATGTGAGAGTTAGGAATAAAAAAGCTTATGCCAATATATTTTTATTACCATGTATAGCCACAGACCACCATTATCTCTCAAAGTTAAAGTCCGGACATGCAGGGGAGTTGAGAAGAGATGAACCCCTTGATAATGAGGGGAATGTAAACTCCTGAGTTGCAAATAATGGGTGAGCGCTGGGAAAGAAGGGGGGTGCAGGTAGGGGCTGTCAGACAGTTATGATGGTCAGCGAAGAGTTGGACACCCACCCAGCCGAGAGATAATGGTAGATTAATTAGAGGCAGGACTAGAGCAATGAAGTGCTAGAAGTAAGATGAGGAAGACTAATGATTAAATGATAAGAACTGTAATAAAAGAAAAAGATGCCATTGCTGGAGGCTCATTGTTCCACCTGAGATGAGTCTGTATGCGCGCCGTACAATAAAGCTTAATTCTGCTGTCTGTTCTGAGGTCTCCGGGTGCCTTCATTCAGGGTTAAGGGCACCCCAGCCTGCTTCAACACCCCAACTGGGACATTCTACCTAACATAAAGGTGCTAAAGTCAGTCTTATTCATTTTATTCTTCATTTTACACAATTCGAAGCAGTGGGTCTCATAGACAGTTAGAGTATCTATTGGGGAGATAGGGAGATAACCCAACATTGCACTGAGGACATCATTGCTGGACTTCTCATCATGAAATCCCCGTCTGGACAAATGAGATCTCAACCTGCAACCTGCCTAACCTGTACATGTGGGTTAGACAAGCTCCTGGATGTTGCCAGACATCCCTTATATACGGGACATGTCCCATACTTGATAATTTTGTCCCCTGTTCCATAGTGACCTTTCAGGGACACCCAAATGCCCCGTATTTAGTTCACTATTCAAATTTTGTAATTAAAATATATTTTTACTACCTTCTTACAGTACTTAGTTGTAACTTTATAAGTAATTATACTTTCTTTTCTCAGATTCTCTTGATGAAAATAACCCAAATGTAATGAGGAAACTAGTGTTTGCTGCCTGTTTGCAACTTGTTCAGTTGCTGTGGTTGGCCGAGGACAGCAACACTGTTACTGTTTTGCTCTCCAGCCGCACTGCTGTGCAGTTCTGGATCAGCATCGCAACATACAGTGCCATAAAATGCGTTGTTACTACTTGCCACGGCCCACTTTTTTTCTAACATAAAAATGAATCCATCTATCCATCCCAAGATGCCAAAACGTAAGTGTAAATTTTGTGATGAATATTACAGCGAATGGACATTTATCAAAAAGGCAGAGGCTGTTTTGAAGCTAACTGTGGTGTATGTAATTGCACTGTCAGTAAATCATTTTCAGATGATTTTACTTTTGTTTTCCTCATAACCCATTTCAATCCTTGCTTTATGTTTTAAACTTATGTCTCTACTTTTATATACTATATTGGTCTGGGTGTGTAGGGGGTATGTATAAATTTATATATATATAGTAATATAGAGAGATTTGAAGAGTGTCCCATATTGCTAATTTTCTAATCTGACACGCAATTACTAATCATCTACGTTGGTCCTTCCTCCGCACATGTACATTTAGTGGATGTTTAACATTGCATTTTATGTAGAGGGTCGCAATCCTCTTTTGATTTGTGTGTCTATCAAGTCAGTTTATTAGAACACTTTACAGTACCTCGTGAGTGCTTCTAGAAAATGCAAATGGCAGACAATTAGAAGGAGGGGCATGCAAAACAGGAGGGGTGTGTGAAAAATCCTGATGTCAGAAAATGAAAGGATAACATGAGCCACACACATAATATGTGTTAGCAGTATGAAGACGACGATTTAGTTTGTTGCCGTTTCTCGTATTTTCTGACACTAGAACAGACAACCTGTATTATCCAGCATCTCGGTGTATGATTTTCCACTATATCAACTCTAAGTTTTTCATATTCATATTCTTTGTCCAGCCATGACTATCTCACTATTGTGACTCTTTCTTAAATGTTCAATTTTCTTTGAAAAAAATACAGAACATTATCATTAAACAAATAATGATAACATAGTAGATACAACCATTTACTTCAAGTCAATACAGAGGAAACAAAAGAAAAACAGAAATGCACAGAAAAAAATGAGAAGAAGAAGAGACACAAGCAAAAAAATAGAAAACCAAACAACTCCATCTGACTTTTTAAATATAATTGAAAGATTAATAGCATGAGACCCAGCATGCTTAATCTAAAATAATACAAATTAATTCTTGTCCTGTTTTAGAAATGTGTGGACATATCCTGTAAGAGAGAACTTGGTTTTATTCTAATCTCAGGTAATACTGAACATCAGTTACCCACTCATTTATAGAAGGTGGGTTGGGATTCTTCCAGTTAAGTGAGATCAGAATGTGTGCAGGTTATTATAATCAATTTATCCCTATTTACGTTAACCATTCAGGAAAAGATTTCTAAATAATATGGGCACAATTTTAAATTGCATGTAATCAAAAATTTTATCAGAGCAAGCCAATCCATTAGGTGACCTACATGTTCTCTCAAGGAGGGGCGCTGTTTATGTAACTTAATATTGTCATTCTACCACTTATGCTTTATGTGGCTTGTTTGTGGTTGGCCATAAGTAACATAATATAGCTTCCCGATACCACAAACTGCTCTGAACTCCAAGTCAAGTCAAGTCAAGTTGGGCAGCATGCACTGGTACGGTATATTGTTGCATCCTCTAAAAGATGAAACAACTCGGATTCCTGAATGGCAAACCGGCAGACACTCTAGACACTCACATTCAGTTCTACCCTCCGGAAATGACCCTCTATCTGCCGCAGCCAGATGTTACGTGGGCGACCCCTTGGCCTGGTCCAGCCAATCGGGGGAAATGCGCCACATGGCCGTAGTACCGTAACTGACGCTCTCTCACAATGCAGGTAATGTGCCTCATTCGGGACCCCATGAGCAGCCGCTCATTTGACACAAAGTCAAACCAACAGTACCCAAGGATTTTTCGGAGAGACACAGTACCAAAGGAGTCCAGTCTTCGTCTTAGGTCACTGGATAGCCTCCATGTCTCACAACCATATAGCAAGACAGGAAGCACCAGAACTCTAAAAACTTGGACCTTCATCCATTTGCAGAGATATCGGGAGTGCCACACACCCCTTTCCAGCGACCTCATGACCCCCTATGCTCTCCCAATCCATCTACTGACTTCATAGGAAGAATAACCAGAGACATGAAAGTAAGCAACCCTCTCGACAAGGTCAACACTCTCTCCACAGACAGACACACTGCTGATGGCTGTGCCCAAGATGTCATTAATGGCCTGAACTTCACAATCCATTAATTTCTGAACCCGTTTTCTCTATTGCAGGGATATAGAAAACATCTTGCACAAAGCAGGAATTGGCCCTTCACATGGCACGCTCATGTACTCATGATGTAACCAATTTAGTGCCACCAGTTAACTTTACACAAGTGTCATTAAGATGAGATAGGCATAAACAGAGAAAACCCCCACAAGCAGAGGGAGGACATGAAGACTTGGTGAAGACATTGACCAGAGAAGGTCATGATGGGAAATCCCTGGAGTCACTGAGTAGCTGTGCCAAGTACCTGATACATATCAACAGCTCAAATGCATTTTTTAATAAAAAAGAAAAACATACCAAAGTTTGTATTATCCACTTACCATTTCTTGAAGTTCACAGAATCTTTAAGGGTTGACCACATGAATGTCAGCTAGCCAGTCTCAGCAGAAGACTGCCTGAAATAATTGAGAAAATGTGTTTGTAGTAACAAAGAATCATATAAATCCTCTCCATGAGAGATCAGTAAGTAAAAGTTATTAGTGAGACATAGTCCAGAAATGACGCTTTTAAAATTGTTATTGCCATACAGTTTCAGGTTGTGTTGGAGTTTTACTGCAAATAATATCCAAAATTTAAGTTTTGCAATGTGCATTAATAATAAGTAATAGTAGTAAGTTTTAATAATAAGTAATAGTAATAAGTTTTAATAATACAATGTCTCTACTTTTTCTATGTCATACTCTTATTTGATTCTAACACAAAGGCAATATATGATGAGGAATGATAATATACAATATTGTGCTCCGTAACATCTTTCTAATATAATTTTCTAAACTGCGACATTTACTTCCTTTATAACACAAGGGTAAACAAGGGTTCAACAAAAACACAAAATGTGTCAAAAGGCCCTGAGTGAACAAATAACACAAACATTATACAGTAATCCCCTGCTATATTGCGCTTCGACTTTTGTGGCTTCACTCCATCGCGGATTTTAAATGTAAGCATATCTAAATATACAGTATATCACGGATTTTTCGCTGGTTCGTGGCTTTCTGTGGACAATGGGTCTTTCAATTTATGGTACATGCTTCCTCAGTTTGTTTGCCCAGTTGATTTCATACAAAGGACTTGGCTGAGAAGCTACCCAATCAGAGCATGTATTACGTATTAACTAAAACTCCTCAATGATATACGATATGCTTCCAGTGTGCCAGACACTTAAAAGCTCTAACAGCCCGTATTGATTTTTGATTGTTTGCTTTTCTCTGTCTCTCTCACTCTCTCTGACATTCTCTGCTCCTGACAGAGGGGTGTGAGCAGACGGGCTGTTTGCTTAGAAGATACGGACGCTCCTCTAAAAAATGCTGAAAGGCTACCTTCACATTGAGCCCTTCATTGCGGCCACTTTATTGCGGGTGCTTTGTATACTTAAAAGCCCAACAGCCCTATTGATTTTTGTTTACTTTTCTCTCTCTCTCTGACATTCTCTGCTACGCGCACTCCTTTGAAGAGAAGATATGTTTGCATTCTTTTAATTGTGAGAAAGAACTGTCATCTCTGTCTTGACATGGAGCACAGTTTAAACGTTTGACTAAAGGGTGTTACTTCATGTCTAGAGGGCTCTAATAATGTTAAAAAACATATTTAGAAGGTCTTAAACAGGTTTTCAATGCTCTAACTGTGAAAATATTGGATTTATAAATAAAGAATCCTACTTCGTGGGAATTCATTTATCTGTCTGGAGCGGATTAACCGCAATAAACGAGGGTTTACTGTATAACTGTGCGGAGAATATTTATAAACAGTGTGGGAGAGTTTCTAAGGGCTTAAAATATATAAACATAACAATACAAACATATGGTTTCTACTTCGCGGATTTTCACCTATCGCGAGGGGTTCTGGAATGCAACCCCTGCGATCGAGGAGGGATTACTGCATTCTTAAGATATGAAATAGCCAATGCAATAGAGAAGAAGTCATTTCTGTGTTGGATTCCTTTTGTATCAGTGTAGAGTTTTTGCAGTGTTCAAAAAGTACACAGGGGTTTCCTTTTGGAGTTTGACTAGACTTCAGGTCACAAATATATTCTGGCCATTCATGTGAAAGAAAGCAAAAGAAATAGCAAACATCACGTGTGACAGATTATTGGCTCCTATAGCCTGAAAATAGCTTCTGGAGGAGTTGTTGTCTTTTTGGGCTCCAAATGAACACTGACTTCCTGGCAGAGGCTGGTTAAATAGTTAAGGAAGCGGAGGGGGTGCAGTCATTGACGTTCAGATTGGAAGTGATGTCCGTAGTCTTCCAGGGTGTTATTTTCTACTCTAAAGTAAACAGAAGTTATACTAGTGGTGGTGCCATATCAAATTGTTTCCCTGTATTTTTTGTTGACCCAACTAAAAGACACTTGGAATGCTTGCATGGATGACACTGTTTACACCTTACAAAATTAAAAAATAAACCTAGTTTGCATCCTGTATATGACCTTGCAAGCACTAGTATCACCTAATTGGCCCAATGGAACCTGGAACTAGGCATCTGCTTACAACATCTAGATCTTCAAGCAAAAGGTAACAATAACACAAAGAACACAACAGATAAAACATTAAGATTGAGACATGAGCAGCAGCCCAAACCAATATAGTAAGGAGTCACAAGCAAAAGTGCACTCTTTCCACAAATCAACAGCTCCAACCTGCAGCTTGACCTCTCTTCAGGGCCTTATCACTTTAGCCAAAGGCAGAAACCATCTTTGTTCTGTTTTGTGAGATATTTTGGTGGAATTTATTGTTTCACTAAATGGGGTAACTTGGTGGCCATCCCAACATTCATTTAAACTTACATATTCCTCTTGGTTGACAACACTGTGAATTAACTACATGAGCGACTCAATTACATAACACAAGGGGAGAAAGATAGGAATAAGAAAAACAATTAATGGAAAACTTTCAGACAACTGCTGAACCTGACACTGATGGTAAGTGAAAAAGTTAAGTTTAAAAATGGTAGAAATGTCTTCAATAAGACCATTTTGGTAGCGTATCCCATCAGTTGACCTCAATTATTCCTTTGAGTTCTTTTGTTCTTACTGGCAGGAACAAATTATTTTTTCACACAGTATGATGGACTATCCTGCATGGCAAATAAATTTAAAGAGCCTGACTTTGGTGTCACTTTTTCAATCAGACTCTCTTCCTCAATATACTGCTAGAGTCCATGAAATGATCAGACATAACTGACCATTAAAGTTATTATATATAACAGTGCAGAAAATCAGACTGGACTAAACACCTTCCTGCAGCATCTGACAAAACTACTGCACATTACCTAATTAAAAAAATATTGCTTTGAATTTAATCTTATTCTTTATTTTATGTTGGTGTATTTGTGCTGAAAATGTGGGAATTTACACGTTCAACACATTCAAGAAATTTTTATAAAGAAAAGTTAAGTACAAAAACACCTTTTATTATAAATCACTGTTTTTTTAATGTGCACAAGTTTCACGTATTTCTAAAGTGTGAGCCCAGACAAGTCAGGTGATGACAGAGATTAAATTTACTAACCTGTGGGTTTCAGTCGGACTCCTCAGGCAGGAGCAGCCAGTCTGACAAACAAAGAAATGAGAAACACAAGGAGCTAAAACAGCAACGAGAGCCCAACGTGCTGTATTCCTTAGCAATGCCAGGAGCTCCCAAAGGTTTTAAGGCAGAACAAATGTCTCCGCTATTATGTTATTGTATCTGACTACTCTAACTTAAAACAAATTATACATCAGCTCATTGATGATACCAAATTCATTCTATCTGGCCTTTACCTGAAATTCGAAATACCGCTCATGGGAGAGAGAGAGAAAGAAAGAAAGAAAGAAAGAAAGAAAGAAAGAAAGAAAGAAAGAAAGAAAGAAAGATCTCCTTTTCTAACAAAATAAATAATAAAGACCAAGTCTTTTGTGGCTTTCATTTAATAAAATCATCTCAGATTATACTGCTATGTGAAATCAATGTGTTTTTATAGAAGTGCAGACAATATAATATTATTCAACTACTTCAGCAGAATTACTGCATTTTACAAATATTTGAACTCTTTATTTGATGTTAAATTTTATAAAATTAAGCTCTTAGCATCCAGTAGACAAAGTGCAGTTATGCTATTGTTATTGTAGCTGGCTTTATTTGGTTCTTCCACCATTTTTAATGGTTATCTCCTTTTAAACAGCAGTACTTGACAATGAATTGCAGTGAGCATTTAGTGCATCCGAAAACAATCATCTTTGATCTTTACTTTTACTTATAATTCCCAGCTCAGTTTCATTTTTCATCCATTTAAATAACTGTTCTTGTGGAGAGGCAATTAGTAACTGCTGATAAATTAATTTTTTTATAAGAAGGTATACAATACATATGATGCTGACATGCATGTTAAGAGAGTGAAAATGTGAAGAGGTGCTTATTACAGTAAGATCTCATTCTGCCAAGGAGGTGTGCTACACCAAGAAAAAGTCAAATGCATTTTTTTCTGTACTGTAAATATAAGATAATGAATATGAAATATTGAAAATGATATGCAGTAGAAGATGAATGTTAAAATAATGACGAGCAATAAACAAAACAGCTGAGTTTCATTTTGTATGTTGCTTTATGACATTGCTCCTCAATTTTATTTGGTATGCAATTTTGCAAAATTCACTAAAATGTCTTTTTTTTGGTGGAAAGAAACGAATATTGTTCCCTATGGATTATTCTGCAGCCAAAACTGCTGTCTCCTTACACGGCCCCCCTCCAATGTTTCTGCCATCACATCAGCTTTCAACATCTCCTTCCATGCGGCTCCATGTGCTCCCCTCTGCCTCATGCCCTGGCTGCCTGCACATTCGCTCTGCCTATTTTGAGTCAGAGATATGAGTGAGAATTAGCGCTCACTTCCCTCAACCGCATAAAGTGATCTTCTGGAAACCCTATGGTGGCCACATACCCAGGATAATAAACTTTAGCAGCAGACTATCAGCCCCAAAGTCCTTACAGGTAAATTCTTTTTTTTTTTTACATACTTTATTAATCTCTAAAGGGAAATTGTCTTTTCGCATGCCCTTTGAGAGCCAGAGTGCAAGGCCAGCTATTGTACAGGACCAATTTTCAGGTTAAGAGCCCAACAGAAAGGGATCTCTTCTGGCAGTAACAGGGTTTGAACTGATAACCTTACAGATGCCAAAATGTCAAATGTCAAATTTATTTATATAGCACATTTAAAACAACATAGGAATGCTGTGGCCAAAGTGCTTTACAATAATATAATAAAAGAAAAACATACAATTAACATGAATAACATAAATAGAAATAAAATAAATGAACATAAATAAAATAAATAATAAACAGAAGTAAGATTACATAATCATAATGAGGAAACCATCAGTATTACTGAAGATCACGGAATACAAGTGAATAGAAATGAATCTTTAATCTTGTTTTGAACAGTTCAATTGTAGACGACTCCTTTATGTGATGAGGTAAAGAGTCCCACAGGCGAGGAGCAGCAGCTGTAAAAGCCCTGTCCCCCTTAGTTTTACATTTGGTACGAGGGACAACAAGAGACAACTGACCAGAAGATCTAAACACTCTGGATGGCTGGTGTAAAGCACACAATGCAGATAAATAGGCAGGAGCAAGCCCAAGTAAAGATTTAAAAACTAGCAACGAGATTTAAAATCAATTCAAAAACTGATAGGTAGCCAGTGTAAAGAAGCTAACATTGGAGAAACAGAATCAGACTTTCTTGCCCCATCTAGAAAGCGAGCGGAAGCATTCTGGACCAACTGTAACCTGCGTATCAGGGATTTGCTAATCCCAGAATACAGCGAGTTGCAGTAATCAAGGTGAAAAAAGATAAAAGCATGAGTAGTTTTGTTCAGATCCCTAGTAAATAAAAAAGGCTTGATCTTACCTAATAGACGAAGCTGCAAAAAGCAACTCTTAACTACAGAATTAATCTATTTCTCAAAAGAGAGGTTACTGTCAAAGATAACACCAAAACTGCAGACTTGAGGTTTGCAAAAGACAGAGAAAGAGCCGAGAAGTCCAAGGCCAATTTGGGCTTTAGCTGGTGGACCAACTAGAAGCACCTCCATTTTATTTTGATTCAAATCAAGAAAATTATTAGCCATCCAGGATCTTAGTTCAAAAAGACAGTTGTGGAGTTGATTTATTACAGACGTGAATATGAACCTATGTATCATCATCATGGCAGTGAAAAGAAATGTTACATTTCCTAAAAACAGCTCCAATTGGGTGAAGGTATATAGAGAATAAAATAGGACCCAAAATGGATCCCTGAGGAACACCACATTTAAGAGGAGCAGTAGACGAAAAAGAGGAATTTAAAGTCACTGAAAAGTGTCTACCAGTTAGATATGACCTGAACCAGTAAAGAGCAGCCCCTTTAAGCCCAACAAGATGTTCAAGACGCAACAGCAATATCTCATGGTCAATAGTGTCAAAGGCAGAGGACAGGCCAAGGAGGACAAGGATTGCAGCACCACCTGAGTCAGTAATAATAGAGATGTCATTGAATACTTTCAGGAGGGCCGTCTCAACACCATGATAACGCCTAAAGCCAGATTGGTAGATCTCAAATAAATTATTGGAGTTAAGGTGATAAACCAATTGATTATAAATAATTCTTTCTAATATTTTAGCCAGAAATGGCAATTGGGAAATCGGGAGAAAATTGCCTAAAACTCCAAGATCTAATTCTGCCTTTGTTAGACAGGGACACACCACAGGATGTTTAATTAATGAGGGCACAACCACCGCACTAATAGAAATATTGATAATGGCTAGTAAAATTGGACCCAGAACATCAAAGGCTTCCACTGAGAGGCGTGGTGGTACAATATCAAGAGGACTGAGAGTAGGTTTAAGGGTGTCAATGGTATTTTGTAACTGTGGAAGTGAGACAAGATCAAAAGATTCCAAGACAATACCATGATTAACAGTAGGAAGTTCATAGCCAGTTGGAACAAAACCACAGCAAATTTTATCAATTTTACTGACAAAGAAGGAATGAAACTACTCACATGAAAGAACAGTGCTATTTAATACCATCATAGAATGAGGGTGAATGGCCGCATTAATTGAATTAAATAAGACCCTAGCATTCTTAGAATGACAGGATACTAAATCAGTGAAGAAATCATGTTTAGCTTTCTTAACTGCAACCTGGAAGTTGAATAGAGAAGTCCTAAAATCTGTTTAGAAACAATCAGTTCATCTTTTTTCCAACACCATTCCGCGGTTCGACAGTGTGGTATAGCGGTCGTGTAGTTTCACTTAGCGAGGGAGCAGGTCTTCCCATATTACAGCGTATCTTGAGCGGAGCAATTGAGTCTAAAACCGCTTTACAAGAAGAATTAAATTCTAAGACAGAATCATCAATACCATCATATTGGACATGCACATCAAGACTAGAAAATATGGTTTTAAAATCGGATATAATAGAAGAATTTAAAAAGAGAGAGCAGTGTGGAGCACAATTAGTAGTAGGGACATCGACAGTAATATTCAAATCCATCATTATAGAAAAATGATCAGTAAAAGAAATGTCATATAAATCAATATTATTAACTGAAATATCATGTATAAGAATAAGATCAAGGGTGTGACTAAGAGAGTGAGTTGGCATATTAATATGCTGGATAAAATCAAATGAGTCCAAGGGTGATAAAAAGTCGTTAACCAAAGGTTTCAATTGACAACAAACGTGAATGTTAAAATCACCAACAATAAATACTTTGTCATGGGAGAGGGTGATATCAGCCAGGAGATCAGAGAATTCAGAAATGAAGATATAATTAATTACAGGAGGTCTATAAACCACAGCAAACAACGAAGAAGGGGAGCTGCACACTTGTAAGGCTCCAACACAAGAAAATACTTCTAAAAACAGTGGCAATGCCCCCACCCCGATGAGTCAGCCGAGGAGAGTTTAAAAATAAATAACCTGATGGGACCAAGTCAGTAAAACATGAAGAGTCACCATTTACAATCCAGGTCTCAGTGATGAAAAAGAAATCCAGATTATTTGAGATAATAAAGTCTTGCAGAATAAAACTTTTATTAGACACTGATCTCACGTTCAAGAGAGCAGCCTTGATAGACATTGAAGAGCTTGCTGCGCGATGAGCACGGGTGAGTGCAGAAGCTTCACTTTAGAGCTACCACTTCCCCATATGCTCTCTATCTATAACTCTCTTCCCATGCTCGGCAGCAGAATACATTTACTACAAAACAGGGAGTAGACACAGGGTTTCTACAACTACTTGGGAGTCCATAATAATGACAGGTTGGACTGGTCTCAGAACAGAGAGGAACTACAGTATATAAGAAAGAACACAGCAGGCTCTTTCTCTGTCGGAGACTGCATTGCTTTAATGTGTGAGGTGACATCCTTCACATCTTCTACAACTCTGTGATGGCCAGTGCGATTTTTTATGCTGTGGGTTTCTGGGCTGGTAACATCACTTCAAGAGAGGCCCAACAAATTAACAATTTAATTAAAAAGGTAGGCTCAATTATAGGATATACTGTACAGTACTGTGCACCCTCTGGAGGTTGTAACAAAGGAGGGAATTTAAACAAAACTGAGTGCCGTCATGAACAATGCTGAACATCCTCTCCCTGACAGGACACTAACACTAAGGACTTTCAGCCAACAAATTATTCAGTAGAAAGCTGTCAAAAAATGCTACGGGGGCTTCTTTACACCAACAGCAATGCACCTGCATAATGCCTCTCTGTGACTATGACTGCAAAGTCAGACATTTTTATTTCTTTTTAAATGTTCTTTCTTTTGGAGGTGCATGTTAGAGAAACGAGTACCAGAGAAGTTTGTGAGGATTGCTCAGGATATGTATGAGGGAGTGAGGACTCGGGTTAACGACAGTGTTGGGGTAACAGACAAGATCCAAGTTAGAGAAGGTCTGTACCAGGGATCTTCTTGAAGTCCTTACCTCTTTGATCTGTTTATGGTTGTGTTGAGTCATGGGATTAAAGACCAGTGCCCTGGTGCAAGCTTTTTGCTGATGACATTGTGTAGTGTAGCATCAGAAAAAAGGAAGTGGAGAGGAAAGTTGAAAGAATGGAGAGGTGCTTTGGAAGATAGAGGGTTGAAGATAAATAGGAAGAAGACAGAATATATGAGTTTTATTGATGATCAGGATTCAGAGAGAGCTAGTAGAAAGAATGGATAAATGTAAATATCAAAGATCAGTGGTAGCCCGAACAAAGACAGTTCTATCTAATCTATCTACTGTATTCATACTCAGCCAATTTAGAGTTGCTTTGAATTTAACTTTGCTAGCTTTTGGAAAAAATAGAAGTAATAGCTCCTAGAGAAAAAAAAAAACAAGTAACATCGTTAGAATCGAACATAACATCCCTGAAATACAAACAAGTGCTCTTTTAGATGATCCACTTCTTATCTTTAGTGAAACAGAAGTTGCTACACACTTAATGAAAGCTGCATTACACAGCCGAAATGTGTTTAGCCATCTTGACCTTTACCTTTTTACCTTTTGCAGATACACTCAGATGTATCTCTTCTCCTACCCCAAAATAAATTAAGATCTTGGGTCTAATTACACAATCAATGGATGATTTCCCCCCCATCCACTGGATAGAGTGCCTAATATACTGTAATTTCAAACCAGCATGATTCTTAAAGTTCTCTCATTCTTCATTTCTTCACCTTAATTCTCTGGTATCACCTCCACCTGATAGCAGTACTCTTGTTGCTACCATCTTTCACTAGGACTCGACATTCACTGGCCTAATGGCCAGATGGGAGTTTATAGTTTAAGATATATATATACTGTATGTTCACAACTTCTCTATTGATCTCTGGTGTCCCTTAAAATGAACTAGGAGGCAATAAGTAAGACAATGACCGTGCTATTGTTTATCCTGGGCTGAGGGGCCCTTGCACTGTATAATAGAATTGGCCTGTGTACTCCACTTCACCGCACTGAGGGACTCCTGGAGAACAATCAACAGCCCCCTCAAGCAGTCTTGGTTTTCCTGAGTCAAATGTCCATACATACAATCCCATCCCAGACGCAACCTCTCCTCACCACATGTTATGTGTTCTCTTTAAAATAATTGTTAAACTTCATGTTTATTCTGAATAAATAGATAACCATGTTTCCTGAACCTGAATGGGCCACTGTTAAGATTGCTTGTATATTTTTCATTAAAATGAAGGGGACGAATTCTTGAGATTTGATTTCTGTATAAATGACACCTGATTTAAACACTCTGCTGATGCATATCCAATACAAAGGAAAATAATACAGTGTGACAGTAGTTGTTCATCAATATACACAACTGCATATAATTATTGATCAACTTAGACAGCACTGATGTGCGCATGCAGTATACGTGAATTGATTTCTGGAGCTGAAAGTTCACATAATTCTTGCAGTAGCATTACATTGAGACAAAACTAACAAATAACTTCTCTATTGAGAATGAAGTTCCTTTAGACCTGGGGCTGTCAAGATTAATTAATAGATAAATTCCCAGAAGACACCTAAATCATATGAAGATGCTGGGTTTTTTCCTTTCAATAAATCTGTGCTGACAGACCAATTCCTGTCAGATGGAAGAGTGGTAGATATTGTCCCAGTATTTAAAAGAGTGATAGCGTCAGACCTGAACATTAAATTTCAGCCAGCACAACATCGATCACATGTCCAATGATGGAGAGGCTAATATAAGCAAAGTCCGAAGGATCGCTTACACATAAGCAATTGCGTCACGGCAGTCAGCGCTGCTATAAAGAAGGGGAAGAGGAGACCTCAGCATTCACTGCTTCTTGACCACTTGGCTGGAACTAACATGCCATTGACATCAGTCAGGTGCTAAAAGAAAGCACTTAGCAGTCAGGGGCAATTTCTTGTGACATTTGTCCTACAGTAAAATGTGGCTTAAATGTTTTTAATTGGTTTTTGGCAATTTTACTCATAAGAATTCAGGAACAAAGGAGGTCATTAGGTTGGTCATTCATATATGGCTATCCACTTTGGGAGCTAATTGATCCAGTTAATTCATAAACTGTCTCCAGGGTACATTGTACAATAAAATGAACAGTCATGTCTTAAATTCCATTTTACCTCATGCCCAGTCATCACATTAATCTACATTTTACATAACGTTATTCACAGAGACTCTTTAATGGAAGAGAAAAGAACAGATTTTTACAAAGAAAGAAAACAAGTACTGGCTGAAAGGCTGAGTTACTCAGAGCTGTGCAGTGAGTCAGGACTTGAATTGTCATCCTTTTGAGTTCAAGTCCATCTGTTTAGCCACCTGGTCTACTAGCTAAGGCACAGTCTGTATGGCGTGTGTCCGGATCACTTTATAGGGCTTCTGCTGCTACCTGTTTCTGGATCCTAAATATTCCTGAACTCCTAAATATTTTATAGGGCATGGAGGACTTTTTTTATTTAACCCGGTTACAGGACAGAGCAAATACTGTAAGTTTGTTACTGCTACTGATCTCGACCCTCTTCAGTTTGCATATCAAGCAAATAGATCTGAGGACAATGCCATCAACATGGGGAATTCACTTTGTACTGGAGCATCTGGACTCCAAAAGGAGCTTATGCCAGAATATTGTTTGTAGACTTCAATTGAGATTTTAACACCATTGCCCCTGAACTGTTGGTAAGTAAACTTCAACAGACTGAACTGAATCCTTCCATCTGTAATTCTGTAAATGGATACAGTTTTCTGTCAAATCAGAAACAATATGTTCGTGTGGCCTCTCACCTCTCAGACTGTCTCAGGCTGTTCACTTCCCTCCCTACTTTATTCCCTGTACACCAATGACTGCAGGCCCACTGATCCTTCAATTAAAATCATTACGTTTGCTAATGACACCACCATTATTGACTAATTACTAATGGTAATAGAACAGCTTACAGAAAGCAGACAACTCGTCTTGTGTCTTGGCGTTCTACCAATAACCTGGTCACAGTGGAAATGCTCATTGACTTTTGCAAACTAAAAATGAATGATTTCGGCACCAATATGGTGGAATTCTTCCCACTTCCAGTACTAATAAGGCTCAGCAGTGGCTGTACTTTTTACGCCAACTAAAGAAATTAAATATTTCCCTGCCAACCCTAGTTCAGTTTTACAAAGCCATAATTGAAAGTGTAATCACATTCTCCATTGTTGTCTCATTTGGTTCGGCAACGGCACGCACCAAAAATAAATTACACTGTGTTGTGAGGTCTGCTGAAAATATAATTGGCTGTGCCCTTCAATCTGTTGCAGACCTGAATGTATCTCGCGTCACTGACTGTGTCAAAAGGATCACCACGGACTCATCTCACCCAGCTCATCACAGAACCCCTTTCCGGTAAACGCTTCATGTCAATTAAAACCAAAACTAACAGACACCTAAAGAGTTTCTCCCTCAGAGCCTCAGCCCTCATAAACCAGTAACTTAGCCTTTATGTAATGTTGTGTTATGTTATAAGATGCTCCAAATCCAGCAAGCACTGGCGAATAAAAGTGATTCTGATTCTGATAACCTATAGAGGGGACTGGGCGGTCTCATGGTCTGGAATCCCTACAGATTTTATTTTTTTCTCCAGCCGTCTGGAGTTTTTTTTTTGTTTTTTCTGTCCCCCCTGGCCATTGGACCTTACTCTTATTCGATGTTAATTATTGTTGATTTATTTTGTTTTTCTTATTGTGTCTTTTATTTTTCTATTCTTTATTATGTAAAGCAGTTTGAGTTACTGTTTGTATGAAAATGTGCTATATAAATAAATGTTGTTGTTGTTGTATAGCATAATAGATAGATAGATAGATAGATAGATAGATAGATAGATAGATAGATAGATAGATAGATAGATAGATAGATAGATAGATAGATAGATAGATAGATAGATAGATAGATAGATAGATAGATAGATAGATACTTTATTAATCCCAAGGGGAAATTCACATAATCCAGCAGCAGTATACTGATACAATATTAAATTAAATAGTCATAAAAAATGTATGTAAAAGCAGACAATAACTTTGAATAATGTTAGCATTTACTGTCCTGGGTGGAATTGAAGAGTCGCATAGTGTGGGGGAGAAACGATCTCCTCAGTCTGTCAGTGGAGCAGGACGGTGACAAAAGTCTGTCACTGAAGCTACTCCTCTGCCTGGAGATGACACTGTTCAGTGGATGCAGTGGATTCTTCATGATTGACAGATGTTTGCTTAGTGCCCGTCGCTCTGCTACAGATGTTAAACTGTCCAGCTTTATTCCTACAATAGAGCCTGCCTTCCTAACAAGTTTGTCCAGGCGTGAGACGTCCTCCTTCTTTATGCTGCCTCCCCAGCACACCACCGCGTAGAAGAGGGCACTCGCCACAACCGTCTGGTAGAACATCTGCAGCATCTTATTGCAAATGTTGAAGGACGCCAACCTTCTAAGGAAGTATAGTCCGCTCTGTCCTTTCTTATACATAGCATCAGTATTGGCAGACCAGTCCAGTTTGTCATCCAGCTGCACTCCCAGGTATTTATATGTCTGCACACAGTCTCCTCTGATGATCACGGGGTCCATGAGGGGCCTGGGCCTCCTAAAATCCACCACCAGCTCCTTGGTCTTGCTGGTGTTCAGGTGTAAGTGGTTTGAGTCGCACTATTTAACAAAGTCTTTGATTAGCTTCCTATACTCCTCCTCCTGCCCACTCCTGATGCAGCCCACAATAGCAGTGTCGTCAGCGAACTTTACACGTGGCAGGACTCCGAGTCGTATTGGAAGTCTGATGTATATAGGTATGTATATTATTATATATATATATATATATAATAATAATATGCAGATATCAAACAATGAAAATTCAGGTTGGCCTGCATAGTTCACAATTTTAAGTAGCCAAAAGTTAGAAAACAAAAGAAAGTTAAAATTGTAGATAACAGCTCACAACCATTCAAAAGGCAATCTTAAAACCTTGAGAAACAGTAGCCCACAACTTCACATCGCCACCCTCTAGAAATGGTAAGGAGAAAACACACATCACAAGGCAAGGCAGTACACGGTGGGAAGACAGTGCTAAAGTATCCTTTGAAAACTCACACCATTTCTTTGTGAAGACGTGACATCATTGAAGCATTTACTTTACAGGGACAACACAAGAGCAAATCATGTGCTCTTTAAAAGTTCTTCAGAATTACAAGGCAGCAGTGACAAATCAAACAGATTTGGGGCCAACCTTTGCCCACTCTTAGGGACACTAGCTCCAAACTGCTGAGAAACCTTAAACCCCTCATTCCTCATTCCTTTTTAAGCAGCCTAACTTTATGGCTGCAATTATTTTCACAGTGAATAACCCTGAACAATTCTAGAGAACAATGGCAAGGGGACATCTGAATAACACCTCACACAATAGATGAAATGCAATAATTTACAACATACACTTTTCTTTAATTTATGAAAAAGTATGGTATAGATCTTCATAAATTTGTGAATCATGATTCAAGATTAACTCTTTCAGGGCGGGTGTCAACTTTTCTCAAAATTCAGAGGCACAGAACGATAATCTGCTGTGAACCGTGACAAAATTCGGCGTTACATTTTAGTTCAGCTCTCTTTGCTTGAAGGAAAGTTCGCTTCATTGATTTGACTTTGATTCCTTCTGTGTGCATGAGTAGCAAGGAGCAAACAACTTCTAAAATGGCATCAACGTCTGGCGAGAGACCAAAGCGAATACGCAAAGGAAAGTACTCCGTGGATGACATTTAGCGTAGTATCACTGAATCATGAACTGTCGGACTCCAATTTTGATTCTAGAGATGGAGATCAAAAATGAAAGTTAGGTACCAGCATCAGCTGATTGTGATGCTCAATACAATCTTAGTTGATGCGCATATGGCAGGGGTCCTCAATCCCAGTCCTGGAGAGCCGCAGTGGCTGCAGGTTTTTGTTCTGACCTGGTTGCTTAATTAGAAAGCAATTCTTGCCAATACAGCACTAACAAGCTATGAAATTAAATTAACTCTGCTATGTCAGGCCATTCTCATATCCTAGATTTTCTTTCCCTTTCTATCATGCAAATGATTTAAAGGCTAAAATGGACGAGTAATTCTCAGTCCTTCATTTTTTTTTCTTCATTTTTCTTCCAAGTATTTAATTAAACCCAATAGTGCAGAAAAATACACACAGGTGTAAATGTAAATACGCTAAATGGAGAAATGCTGCTCTCTCTTGCCATTTGCATGTTATTGATAATAATAATTAGCAATTAAAATAGCTGTTTAAGACAAAATTAAGCAATAAGGGCTCAAAATCACTAAAGTGAAGCAGAAGTGTTACTTTAGCAATAAGTGCTTTTTATTAAGCAACTAGGTTGGAGCAAAAACCTGCAGCCACTGCGGCTCTCCAGGACCGTGATTGAGGACCCCTGCCCTATGGCAATGTTTGCCTGGAAGGACAGCTACTTACGATGACAAGCGATATAAATGAGATCGCATTGCACAAAGACAGCCAGGTATCCAGCCCACCATGCATTCCTGCTGGCCGTCGAGCCCCAACAACAACAACCCCATTTCCACGTGCAGCCAATGCCACCAGTGATGGTGAACAGGGACCGACAGCAGCCACAGCACACAGAAACCAATGTGTTATGTTGATCTTGTGTGACACCATTGCTTTGTGTTGAAAAAATATTCAGCCTTCAAAGAGTTAATATTATGTAAACAAATCCAGGTGAGAATCCTAATTGCAAATAATTTCATCGTTCGCAGGACCTGATAATACTTTGGGATTATCATATACAGTACTAAGATCATTGTGGGGATAACGTGTCAGGTTGTGGTGGACTCTTATCCTGACCCCCTAATCACATTCTCTGGAGTAACATAAGATTATAGAATGATAGATTCATTATGAACTCCTATAATATGCTACACGTATGTCAACACGTCTTGCTATACTAGAATGATTGTAGGCCACTATCCATAACTAAATGAGAAGTCAATTATATTGTTATGATATCTTATATTATTTAAACCTAGAAAAAACTCATTTTCCTTACGGAGAACAATACAAAGCTTTATCAGAATTTAGTAAGAATTCACAAATTTTGTTCTAAAACTGCCAGCCTGGTTTCTGTCCCATTTTTGTGTTAAAATACAGAACATGAGAAACTCATAATGGGGTGGTGCTGTTAGGTGGTGATTAAGCTTTAACACACATATGAATTTTGTGGAATATTGTACTGATTGTATTTTAGATTTAATTTTGTTTTACTTAGCGTAATGTGCTTTTTTTTCAGAACATTAGCAGGATTCTTTCGACTTAACGGGGAATCGCATCCTCAAAAACATCAGCAGAAATTAAGAGGAAGTGTATTTAGGACTGAAGCCAGAAAGCACTTCTTTACACAAAGAGTTGTGGGAATCTTTTCATCTAATTTTCATTTATTTTTCTTTGTATGTAACTACTTCTTTGACAACTTGTAAAGCACTTTGAGCTACATTGTGCTATAGAAATAAATGTTGTTGTTGATGAGTCAGCAAACTACCAAGAAATGTAGTTGAAGCAGAAACCTTGACAACCTTGAAGAAGAATCTGAATCAGATACTGGGACAGCGTAACTATTAACTAAATAAATGGGCTTGATGGACTGAAAGATCTCCTCTCGTTTGTCTAATGCCTTATGTTCTACGTTTTGACAAAAACAGGCCATTCAGCCAAATACTTTAACCAATCCTCTTCACCTAATTTCTCCAAGTAACACTGAGCAGAGTTTTGAAGGTCTATAAAGTCCTGTTCTACCACACTATTTGGTAATGTATTCTTTATCTAAAACAAAACTTTCTCATATTTGGGAAATATTTGCGTTTAGAAAATTTCCAACTTTGTCTCTGTGTTCTTGTTAAATTCATTTTAAGGAACAATCTCAATCCAATGTAATAATTCCCTTCCTTGATTTTAAACTATTCAGTCGTGTCATCTCCTAATCTTCTTTTGCTTAAACTGAAAAGGCTCAGCTCTTTTAATCTTTCTTCATAATTCATCCCCTGTAGCCCTGGAATGAGCCTAGTTGCTCTTGTCTGGACCTTTTCTAGCGCTGATATGTCCTTTTTGTAGCCAGGAGACCACAACTGCACACAGGTCTCCAGATGAGGCCTCACCAGTGTGATAGATAGATAGATAGATAGATAGATAGATAGATAGATAGATAGATAGATAGATAGATAGATAGATAGATAGATAGATAGATAGATAGATAGATAGATAGATAGATACTTTATTAATCCCAAGGGGAAATTCACATAATCCAGCAGCAGTATACTGATACAATATTAAATTAAATAGTCATAAAAAATGTATGTAAAAGCAGACAATAACTTTGAATAATGTTCGCATTTACTCCCCTGGGTGGAATTGAAGAGTCGCATAGTGTGGGGGAGGAACGATCTCCTCAGTCTGTCAGTGGAGCAGGACAGTGACAAAAGTCTGTCACTGAAGCTACTCCTCTGCCTGGAGATGACACTGTCAAGTGGATGAGTGGATTATTCATGATTGACAGGAGTTTGCTTAGTGCCCGTCGCTCTGCTACAGATGTTAAACTGTCCAGCTTTATTCCTACAATAGAGCCTGCCTTCTTAACAAGTTTGTCCAGGCGTGAGGCGTCCTCCTTCTTTATGCTGCCTCCCCAGCACACCACCGCGTAGAAGAGGGCACTCGCCACAACCGTCTGGTAGAACATCTGCAGCATCTTATTGCAAATGTTGAAGGACGCCAACCTTCTAAGGAAGTATAGTCCGCTCTGTCCTTTCTTATACATAGCATCAGTATTGGCAGACCAGTCCAGTTTGTCATCCAGCTGCACTCCCAGGTATTTATATGTCTGCACACAGTCTCCTCTGATGATCACGGGGTCCATGAGGGTCCTGGGCCTCCTAAAATCCACCACCAGTTCCTTGGTCTTGCTGGTGTTCAGGTGTAAGTGGTTTGAGTCGCACCATTTAACAAAGTCTTGGATTAGCTTCCTATACTCCAGCAGCAGCATACTGATACATAAAACAATATTAAAGAGTGATAAAAATGCAGGTATAACAGACAATAACTTTGAATAATGTTGTTTACCCCCCCCCCACCCATGTAGAATTGAAGAGTCACATAGTGTGAGTGAGGAACGATCTCCTCAGTCTGTCAGTGGAGCAGGACGGTGACAGCAGTCTGTCTCTGAAGCTGCTCCTCTGTCTGGTGATGATCCTGTTCAGTGGATGCAGTGGATTCTCAGTGCCCGTCACTCTGCCACAGATGTCAGACTGTCCAGCTCTGTGCCTACAATAGAACCTGCCTTCCTCACCAGTTTGTCCAGCCATGAGGTATCCCTCTTCTTTATGCTGCCTCCCTAGCACACCACCGCATAGAAGAGTGCACTCGCCACAACCGTCTGATAGAACATCTTATTGCAGATGCTGAAGGATGCCAGCCTTGCACAGAGCATCTGTATATATATATATATATATATATATTGTAATAAAACGAATACAAAGACAGATAAACGTTTGGGGCAGCCACCCATTTAATTTGGTATCCTGGCTGCAAAAGTCGTTTTCAAAGCACTGGCACTGAAGTGCATACAACAGAGTCTAAAACCAGACTGCGGGAGAAGGGAAAAGGGTAGGCTTTTAAAGGGGAAGACAGGAAGTGAGGTCATAAGGATCGGGCACGTGTTCATTATTCATTGGATCAGGCCCGGATGTGACATCAGGGGGGCCGGAGCTGGTAAGGTCTGTTTCCATTGGTTCGGTCCCAGAAGTTTTGGTCTACAGGGAAGTGAGAAAAAGAGTTAGTGCACTCGGCCACATCCCGGCATGCCTCAGAACTGCCTTCACTCAAGCCCTTTAGCTGCCTCCCATGCGTGCGTGCGTGACAATATATATATATATATATATATATATATATATATATATATATATATATCAGTATAGATAGATAGATAGATAGCTTATTAATCCCAAGGGGAAATTCACAAAGCTTCAGCAGAACCTCCTTGGACGGGTACTCCACACAGCAGGGCGCTATATAACCAAATATTCTGTTAGCCTTCTTAATGACTTCTGTCCACTGTCTAGCTGTAGATAGTGCTAAGTCCACTGCTAGGTCCTTCTCATAAGATGTACTTTCAAATTTTAAGCTTAAGCATTTAAAAGAGACAGAGATAAAATTCAATGTACTGTAAACCACAAAGCCAACTAATCATATGTTGATTATGCACATAGCATCAACATGGCCAATTTCATAAAGTCTGATAAAGCACACAAGGATCAACTTCACCACAAAACATTGTGCTTAAAGAAATCAAAGGTTATTTTTAATAATCAGAGAAAATCAGTTGTGGTTTGGGATTTTGATTACTGTAAAACCAGTAGTTAGTACATCATGTCTCAAGGTATTGGGCTTCAGGTCTCGTCATATTTCACCACTTCTCCTCTAAGTAACAGTCCCCAAGTTCATATTACTCTAAGTGACCATCCCTGTACTAAATGACATGTTCTCCTCTAACAGGCTAAGGGAATTAAACCTCTTTTCAGCAGAAGAAGATGCATGGCGCCATAACTAATATCTTCTAAATTCTTAAAGGCATCAATCAAGTTGATCTAGTAGCAAACTTCCCGTTAAATAGCAAATCACATACTCAAGGACACCAATGGGAATTAAAGGGAAGTGCATCAGAGGCAGAAGCCAGGAAGAACTTCTTCACACAAAGGATAATGAGAATCCGAAACAAACTACCAAGTCATGTAGTTGAAGCAAACATCCTGACAACCTTTAAACCGTAGCTGAAGGAGATGCAGGGGTAACTTAGCTATCAGCTCACCAAAGGAGATTGATGGGCAGAATGTCATTGTTCAGACTGTTGATGTTCTTATAACTCACTGAGTGCTGAGACAATGAGCAGTTATCAAAGCTCTGAAATGCAATACCTCGATATGTTGATTCAGAGTTGATCAATTTTTTAACGTTACCTGCGCTAAGAAAAGAAGATGGAGTTGGTCTTGTCCGATGCGGGAGATGGACGTCTGAAGTGGAGCTCCGCTAGCAGTGGTGCTATTTTTCATATTATTTGCTTATTATTCTGAGATATCCTGTATTTATTCGACCCGAGAGGGACCGCTACAGTATATGTAAACACATATAAACATGGCCAACAAGAAGGGTCCGAAAGAATCGAAGACTAAAGCTACATCCAAGCTGCGATCAGCAAGCCCTAGTTCGAGATACGGCCTCTCAGAGACAGACCTGGATCAGATGGGCGAAAGTACAGACTCCTCGGGACCACGGTCCGCTACATCGCCGCCGGCTGAGAGCGAAAAGGGGAGCAAAGGTGCGATCGTGAGTGCAGATGTGGATAGCTCGCCGATTGGAGAGGATTACCTGAAACTGGAAAAGGCCGGGAGGTCCGCGGCTTCAGTTACGCAATACGGGACTGGAGCAGCGGGACACCGCTTCAGCAGAGTCTACTGCTTCATCTACGGCACAAGAAGGCACATTTGAGCTATCTGAACTGAAAGTGTTGCTCGCTGAGCTCAGGCAAGATATAAAGAAAAGCGAGAAGGCTAATGAGAAAGCAACGGCAAAGGCACTTGAGAGACTGAAACAGGAATTAAAACAGCAGATGAAACAGGCCAATGAATGTCTGCGACAGGAATTCCAACAGGCAAATGAAAGGCTGCGTCAAGAGGTCCAACTTGAACTTCGACAGGTGCTGGGTAAAATTGAAGAGCGCATTGAGAAAAACTCGCTAAACTGAGCACGCTTGCTGATCGATTGGAGCATCTTAGTGAGACATTCACGAATCAGATCGAAATAGCCGAACATCTAGCTGCCAGTGCCGAGGAAAGAGCAGTAAATGTCAGTTCGGAATGTAAAAAACTCGGAGAAAAACTTGGAGACAGACTGGCTGCTTTAGAAGATGGGAATAGAAGGTATAATGTCAGAATTGAAGGCTGCCGGAGAATCGAGAAAGTTTAAACCCGTGAAATTCGCAACTGAACTTTTTCTAAAATAATCGGGCGACTTTAAAGCAGAATCTGAGATAGCAGCGGCTTACAGACGCTGATCAAACACCGTCAGACCCCGACCAAGATCTTTTATAGTTCGTTTTGAACGATTATCATTTAAGTTAGAGGTGATGGAACTCCTCAGGAAAAAAGGAAGATATTATATATGAAGATTGCCACATTGCGTCTTCCCTGACTTCTCTCCAGCAACAGCTATCAAACGCCGCCTTCTATAATATTAAACAGCGCTACGGCAAGCCAATGTCAAATACGGCCTCCTGTATCCGCAAAACTGAAAGTGGAATGGCAGGGTCATTTCTATGTTTTCGCTAGCAAGGAGGAGGCAGAAAATGAGTTAAGAAAGCTGATCCCGGACTATTCTGATACATAATTGTGAGTCATGGCGGTAAATGATAAAGCTAGGATTAATAATCTACTGTCTGATCTATTTGTTTTAAAATACGGGTTTTTATCAGCATATATTCTCATATTCTTATATTATTATTACTTACTTATTACTTATCATTACTTAGTATTACTAGGGCTAAATGTTTATGTTTTATTGTGCTTAATTACGTTTTCCTCCTCTTTTTTCTTTTCTAATTATTTCATGTGTACCCTAAATGAGACTGTTCAATATCATACCCTTGGTTTGCTGTTATTGCTATTACTGCATTAAGACTTGTTATGCTTGTTTTGGACACATCTTTAACACCATCACCTGGGTTTATTATCTGGGGATATCATCTTAATGCACTAAAATTGATGAAGATTATATGTATGTATGTATGTATATATATATATATGTATGTATGTGTATATATATATATATATATATATATATATATATTAAGTGAAAAATTCTTTTTTTTTTTTTTCTTTTTCCTCTTTTAAAGACTATATTGGTAACAGATATCTCTATCTTTTAACCTTAAAGCGCCACTGCATGGGGGCTTGATGTGCTTTGGACGTGCTCTGTCTCTGGGTATGTCAGAGGACTGGGACTGCATGAAGTGGGTTTTAGCCTCACCTGGGGAGGCAAAAAGGGAGGGTGGGGGTTAAGGGGGGAAGAGAAAGAGAGCAGGCTTGATCTATATCTAATCTATCATCTCAATCTTTATAATTATAACTATCAACGTAATAATAAGCTGCATGGCAACAACTCTTGGGGGAATAGGAAATTAAGACCTAAACTATTTCACTTCCAGTTAAGACTATAATATGACACCAAAAACTCAGAATCAGTGTCTCCATGATGGGACAGTTAACTTCGTAAGCTGGAATGTTAAAGGCCTGAATCACGAATTAAAGAGAAAGAAAGTACTTTCTCACCTAACAGGTCTAAATGCTAAAATAGTATTTTTACAGGAAACCCACTTACTAAGTAAGGATCAGTTCCGCTGCAAAAGACTGGACTGGCCAAATGTTCCATTCTAGTTTTACAAAGAAAACTAGAGGGGTGGGAATTCTCATACATAGAACAGTACCATTTGTAGCATCAGATGTAGTATTGGATCCTGAAGGGAGATATGTGATGGTCATGGGAGACTTATCTAACTGTAAAATGATTTTGATAAATGTTTATGCACCTAATGTTGATGATAAGGAATTTATACAAAATTTATTTGCATCCATTCCCAATCTGAACACTCATAAACTTATAATGGCTGGGGACTTTAATTGTGTTCTAAATCCACTTTTAGATAAGACTTCCTCCACAGGGGAACGCAACTAACACCGCAAAGATAATTACAAAGTTTATAACTGATCACAACTTATCAGATCCCTGGAGGTTTTAAACCCAAATTCAAGAACATATTCTTTCTACTCACCAGTACATCATTGCTACTCAAGGATTGATTACTTCTTTATAGATAATAACTTCTTGCCTAAGATTAAATCTTGTAAATACGATGCTATTGTTATTTCAGACCATGCTCCGATGATCTTGGAGCTGAAATTACTAAGCCCCATACACTCACCCGCAGATGGCACCTCAATCCGCTTCTATTAGCTGACGAGAATTGTACTGAATTTATATCCAAACAAATTGAATTCTTTCTAGAGACAAATACATCCCCTGAGATCTCTGCAGGAATACTCTGGGAAACTCTTAAGGCCTTCTTAAGAGGACAGATTATCTCATATCTTTCCCACAGAAATAAATCCGAGAAAGAAAGTAGCAGAGATAAAAAGCGAAATTACTAAAATAGATGAAGAACATGCCAGACTACCAAGCGAGACTCTACATAAGAGGAGGCAGGCTCTACATTCAGAATTAAACCTCTTGACAACTAAAGAAACCGAACAACTAATTTACAAATCCAGACATCATTATTATGAACATGGAGAGAAAGCTAATAAGCTTTTAGCGCAACAAATTCACAAGCAAGATGTGCAACGCAATCTCGTAATTACTAACACGAATGGAGATAAAATCATCGAACACAAAAATATAATGTACACTTTTAGAGACTACTATAAATCCCTATATACTACTGAGTTTAAAGAAGACAATATACAATCTAATGCATTTCTGGATAAATTACAGATACCACAAATTGACGCTATTAGTGTGGAGGAGCTCGATAAACCTCTGTCATTATCAGAATTACTGGATGCTATAAAGTCACTCCAAGGTGGAAAAGCAGCAGGCCCTGATGGCTACCCTGCAGAGTTTTACAAGAAATTCTCCGCTCAGCTAGCTCCCCTCCTATTAGCAACATTTACAGAAGCCAGAGATAACCAATCTCTTCCACAAACCTTTCGCCAAGCACTAATCACTGTCTTTCCAAAACAAAATAAGGACTTATTACAATGTGCATCATACAGACCAATTTCACTTCTGAATAACGACGTTAAAATACTCTCTAAAATCATAGCTAGAAGGATGGAGAAAGTGCTCCCTCAGTAATATCACAAGACCAAACTGGATTTATTAGGGGCCGACACTTATCTTCAAATCTTCGACGCCTGTTTAATGTAATATACTCACCAACTAAATCAAACACCCCAGAAATATTATTATCATTGGATGCAGAAAAAGCATTCGACATGATTGAATGGAAATACCTTTTTACTATTTTGGAGAAGTTTGGGTTTGGCCCGAACATTTGTGCATGGATTAAATTACTGTATACTAACCCAGAAGCTTCAGTTTGCATCAATAACATTTGCTCAGACTACTTTAAACTAGAACGTGGCACAAGACAAGGATGCCCTTTGTCACCACTGCTGTTTGCAATTGCCATTGAACCACTGGCAATACATTGTCGAAATACTGATCAGATAAAGGGGATTAGCAGAGAAGGACTGGAACAGAAAATCTCATTATATGCAGATGACATGGTACTGTATATATCGGACCCAGAAAATTCTGTGCCTGCAGTCTTAGCAGCACTCACAGAATTTCAAAAGCTCTCTGGTCTCAGAATTAATCTGAATAAAAGTGTACTCTTTCCGTGAATTCAAGCATATAATATTAGATTAGACACCCTTCCTTTTATCATTGCAGAACAGTTTAAATACCTCGGGTAAACATCACAAGTAAACATAAAGCTCTTTATCAACAAAATTTCGTCGTCTGTATGGAAAAAATTAAACAAGACTTGCATAGATGGTCAACCCTTCATCTCACACTAGCTGGAAGAATTAACACTGTTAAGATGAATATTCTTCCTAAGCTCCTTTTTTTATTTCAAAACATACCAATATACATTAATAAATCGTTCTTTAAGCAATTAGATTCAACAATAACCTCATTTATTTGGAATTCTAAACATCCACGCATCAAAAGAGCGACCCTACAAAGACAAAAGGCAGAAGGTGGCATGGCTCTACCTAACTTCCAGTTTTATTACTGGGCGGCAAATATACAGTCGATAAGAACCTGGACACAAATAGAAGAACATACACAGGCATGGACCGCAATAGAAGTAAAATCCTGCAGTACTTCTTTGTATTCCTTGCTTTGTGCTCCAATAAACACACGTTATCGGCAATACACTAATAACCCAATTGTGCTCCACTCACTTAGAATCTGGAACCAATGTAGAAAGCATTTTAAGACGGAGAAGCTTCTTTCTGTGGCACCCTGCAAAAGAACCACCTCTTTCAACCCTCACAAACATATGCAGTTTTAATATCTGGAAAAAATTTGGAATTAACTTGCTTAGAGATCTTTATATAGACAACGTCTTTGCATCCTATGAACAATTACGTTCCAAATTTAACATTCCAGCTACAAATTTCTTTCACTATCTTCAAATCAGGAACTTTGTTAAACAGAACCTTCCAGATTTTCCTCATCTTGCACCCTCATCCACGCTGGAAAAATTATTGCTCAATTTCAAGGAGTTAGACTCCATCTCTACAATATATAAAATCCTTTTACAATCCCTTCCTTTCAAAGATCCAAGAGGACACTGGGAAAATGACCTCTCAATTAATATATCAGAAAAGGAGTGGAAAGTAGCAATGCAGAGAATTCACTCAAGCTCCATATGCGCAAAGCATACAATTATACAACTCAAAATTATATATCGAGCACATCTGTCTCGACTAAAACTCTCAAAATGTTTCCAGGGCATGATCCAACCTGCGAACGTTGCAACCAAGCCCCAGCCTCACTAGGTCACATGTTCTGGGCCTGCTCCAAATTAACATTATTCTGGACAAAAATTTTTAATTACCTCTCAGACAGTCTTGGACTCACAATCCCTCCTAACCCATTAACAGCTGTGTTTGGGGTTCTTCCAGAGGGTCTTAAAGTGGAGAAAGACAAACAAATTGTGATTGCATTCACTACACTGTTGGCACGCAGACTTATTCTGATAAACTGGAAGAACCCAAACTCTCCTCTTTTAAGTCAGTGGGAAACTGATGTGTTATACTATTTAAAATTGGAAAAATCAAATACTCAGTTAGAGGATCTGTGCAGACTTTTTCAAAACATGGCAGGATCTAATCAGTAATATTTTGAAATGATTTTATAAAGCACAGAGAATTTGTTGATTTAGGTATTTTTAAAAGCCTTAAATTTTACACCTTTGGCTTGCTCTCTCTCTCAAGGGTGGGGATCGATCTGTTCTTAGCATAATTCTTTTTTTTTTGTAAAAACTTGATTACTATGTATTGATTATAATAAAATTAATAAATAAATAAAAAAAAAAGAAAAGAAGATGAAGAAAAGGTTAATGATTTAGCATGGACTGAAAACGAAACATTGTTGTATGAAACTGTCAGCATCATTAGAGAGATAAAGAATAACTTGTGGTTATTAATATAATGTTGGTGGCGGCTCAGTATTACAGGCGTTTCATATTTAGCTTCTATTCGTACAAACTACAGTCGACCATTTAGTCTGACGTTTCCTTAATTACCAAGTCAACAGATTTAAAATGCAGATTTCTCCAAGCCTTTCTTTTTCTATTTCAAACAACTTCACTAGAATCAGATGTTATATCTTCAAATCCTCAGGGTAATATCGTTGTCACCGTGTCTACCAATAAAATTATGCAAGTGTATGCAAATGTGCCTGACTTGTACTGAACGCCTTATGAAGAGGCCCACAAGTACAATAAATCATTCAGCTAAAATAAATATTTAACTTCTGGTTTAGATATATATATTCTATGGTGAAAAGTATGTATTTGCATTCATTTTTTTCAGCGTCTCATAATTTAAGATTTTCTTGACAATCTTTTTTACAACTTATTAATGTGGGGTTTTATTTTATTGGGTTACTCTGACAGAACATCTATGTGGCGTTAAATTATGCAGAAATGAAGATGCAATTTGCAGATCTCGGTGATCCGCTGGCCTGACTTGGTCTTCTGTCTCTTTAGCTCTGTTTTTCCCGGAGACCTGCCGAAAGTGTTACATCACATCTTGTCAGCATGCTAAGTGTTGCAGCAATGAGGCGGTAGTGGGAACTGAACTGGTGGTCTTGTAGTTCTTCTACCCGCTATGATTATCACATTAACAGGTAAACGGGTGCCTGAGAGTTTCTCAGTATTACAAATATAGCATGTGAAAGATCATTCCCAAATACAGCCACAAAGCCACATTTCATCAAAAAAGGACTTTAACCAAACAGTAAAAGTTCCAGAAGAACACTATGTTTTTGTTTCAGGTCAGTCTTGTTTATATTAGCTTGTTTAGGAGTAAATTAGTGAGCTGTTTGCCAATGTCCTCGGAAAACATTTCCTAGCTGATTTTTCCCGGAGGTTTATGAAGAAGTGGATGTCTAATAAATTTAGAGGCCCAAGCACACCACTGATCTGTCCTCTTAGCATTGCTGTATTTGTGTACAAGGGAGGAAAATACAAAGTATTTCAGTTTTCACTGGATTTGAGCAAATGTAAGAAAGGCAGAGGATCAGAAGTAGCTCATATACCATACACCCTAAAACTGACTGTGAGGTTCAGCTAAGACGCTTCCCAACGTGAGAAGGAGACTGCCATTAATAAAACTTCATCCTGCGGACTCCTGTGGTCAGTAGGCACGTGACTTGAACCCATAAACATACGAGTTCATGCTATATAATTCTGAGCACATCACTTACTCTGCCTGTATGGCAAACTTAGCTGCAGGAATCACAGAAGTATAATGGCATGCAAATCCGATCTTAAATTTTAAGAATGGGCATCCATTTTCCAGACACATTTTTTCGACACACTGCTACAAGGACCAAGAATCCCTTCTAGCAGCACATGGCATGTACTAGTCCTGAACAAGACAGCAGTGAAGTGCACAGCAAATACAATCAAATAATCAATACGTCACTGTGGTTTGTGATTCAGATTGCTGTGAAGACATACACTCCTTAGATACGGCATATGCTCATATTTACACATTGGTATATCTTGCATTTACACACCCTTATTAAAATACAACCACAGTGTCTATCAAAGACTGGTAATAGAAGCATTTAACAATATTTGCTGTCTCTTGCCCTACATGTAGTTTCGGTACCTTCCATCTGTATTCACATGTGTCTGTACATCTCCCATTCTTAAACATCTTCCCATAAAGCCAATTGTTATTTTTCTTGCTTCCTGTACGTTTTTATTTCTTTGTTTTTTGAAGGCGATTCCCTCCAATGGCCTCATACTTCTTTACTCCTCATGTGACTCTCACTCCTAAGATCTTCTTCATCACATCACTAAAGCCAAACTGACCAATCACACAAAAGAGAAACTAACCACTGAGATTACTCTGAGAGATCTGACATGCAGATCTTAGTCTTTTATTACAGACTAGATTTGGTTTTTACAAGAGAACTGTCTTATGCTAAACCAGAATAATTTAATCATGATTTTAACCTAGATCTTTTATAGAACAAAGAACCTGCTAGATTTATTTTTTACTTACAGGAAGAAGCAAGAATAACATTTAAAGCAAATGTATCATGTATTGCACTAATCTTTGTTAACACCATATTTGAGTGAGAGGATAATAGAGTGGCAAACATTTGACTGCTTTTCATATTCCAGAGATAGATAGATAGATAGATAGATAGATAGATAGATAGATAGATAGATAGATAGATAGATAGATAGATAGATAGATAGATAGATAGATAGATAGATAGATAGATAGATAGATAGATACTTTATTAATCCCAAGGGGAAATTCATTTAGCTTTCTGATATTTCTTTACCTGAACCAACTCACCAGGGGACTCTTTAATAAAGCATGCACATGCACAAAAAGAGGCTTAAAATGTGTATATGCAGATTTTCACCCAAATGTCAGAATTTATAAAAGAAAACTTAATGGGGGAACAAGATTATATTTAAGGCAAATCTGCCCCATCTGAATGCAACATTTAGTGAAAGTGGGAAGTGATGACACCCTTGATCAATTAGAGAAATGCAGTCAAACCAGGAAAATGACAACTCATATGTATAATAAATCATATCACCAAGCCACTATTATAATTTGTGCTGATGTGACAAACACATTACACCTCAAAAGTGATTATTTTGATGTATAGACAGCATTTTAGTTGCCTTTTCAGAGGGTCAATGCTGCGTATTTACTCTAAATAACTTTTTTGGTTTTTCTTCACTCTATACCAGCTACCTGTTGTCACTTCTGAGGGAACTGGTGGACAGGTCAGGAATATCCCAGCTCAGGGCTGGATTAACCTTTAAGCAAAATAATCCATTACTGGATTTACCATGGACCATATGGTGCAAAACTGCAAATGGTGCAGCTGAACCAGGTTCCACAAAAAGGGGCTCAAACATTGAATGAAAAAATTACACGCTGTCATACATAAAAAGGATTTCCATGACAAAAAAGAGTTGGGGACTGTCCCTGTATAATGTCCAGCACACAAAGTAAAGAAATACTTGAAAAGGATTGATCAATGTACTCAAAAACAGCAATTGAGAAAATGAAATAGGGACATGGCATTTTTATACAGGAACAAAATGGCTGGTGGAAATGATGTGGCAGGAGGTGACGTTGTAACTGGAAGATGGATGTGATGTCATCAAGAGGAGACCGGACGTGACGTTATTGCCAAAGTGACGTTATCTTTGGGAGACCGGATGTGACGTCATCTTCGGGCGACTGGAAGTGACATCATCAGTGGGAGACAGGACGCAACATCATCAGTGAGAGTCAGATGAGGAAAAGACGTTTGGTGGCCATCTTATGCATCTGGATGTGTGTGAGGTAAGTGTACTGGATTATTTTTCTTCTTTTGTTCTGAAGAGAAAGAGAGAGAGGCGTTAGTATCATAAATCAACCCTTCATCTCACAATGTTTCACTCACCTCAGGGCTTGTTGATGGCCTCCTAAGCACATGTGTGTGACAATGCACATGTATACAATAATAAAAATACTAATAAAATATGAATATTCGAGGTTATTGATACATATATTAATCTTGCGAATACAATAAAATTAGAATCTGGTAACTGCCACATGGTCCACCGAGGATCATAAGATTGTTCTTGTCTTGTTCATGTCAGCTGTATTGTTCAGTCATTCACTGAGAGTGAGTGCAGCACAGCATTGCCAGATGTACGATAATTATCTTGCATGTATGATAATCTTATGGCATGTACGATAATACTTAGCATACCATTAACGTACATGTTTTATATAATAATTTCATGAAATATTCATTTTGTACGATAATTTTACATGGAAACAAAATAAATATTTTTTAATGTCACGTGTTTTGAATTTACACACAGAGATTCCCCTTATTACTGTACACGCATGTGGTGCTTAGCAATATAAGGGAGCACCAAAATCTGTGAGTTGGTTAGGGTCTCTAAAAGTCTTAATCCGGTCCAATCCCAGCCTAGCTTCACTCTGTTATGCCCACTGTGCTGGAAGCCATTAAGCAACCAGCGAAGTTAGTTAAGTGCTGTTCTTCACACTAAGGTTCACAAGTTTTGTTGTTTATCACCCATTTTGAGGTATATGCTTGTGGGCTAGCAGCTGGTACAAATATTGTCTGTACAACATAGACACCCAGTCCATTGCAACTTTTTAGTTCAAAAAATTGTTGGTGTATAATTGTTAGCCATTTACATGCATTTTAGGGGTGCTTTGAAAAATCATAAAAGTAATTGGAAAGTCTGTGGACAAAAGTAGGATTTGTTCTTTTCAGGTTTGCCTGGCACTATAAATTCTCCTTTTCCCACCTCTCAACATGTTTGCTAGGCAGCTTATTGAAGCAGGCAGCCATGTAATGTGAGGACTTTGTAGGTGTGTTTATACAGGACCACCTATGTACCGTATATACTCGCATTTAAGTTCTCCCGCGGATAAGTTGGGGCTTGGTTTTACTGTATAATTTCTGGTAATTTACAATGTCGGCCGTATAAATCGAATGTAAAAACTCACGCTATTGGTCCACGAGGTTACGATATGCTAACGCCCACCTGAGAGAGTAATCACGGAGCACACGGCCTTTTTTTTCTATGTATTGTGCTTACATGACCACACAGTAATACCCAAACTATTCCGAAGCGACGTTTGCAAATTTTTGTGTTTTTTCGTATCTCACACCCTCATACACCATTATCGTAAAAGCATCCCTTATCTACGATGGAGCGTTCAATCAGAAGAAAATATGAAGCTGGTTTTAAATTAAAAGTCATTGAAATAGTGAAAGAAATTGCTAACTGCACTGCTGCAACAAAGTAATTTGAGATTGGAGGAGGCAAGAAGATGTAAACAAAAAAAATTTAAAGGTCTGATTTTATGACCGATTTTTCGGGTTTCAAGACCCGACTTATACGCGAGTATATACGATAGCTGTGTGTTTGCCAGTGATTCTTAACCTTTTTTGAGTCACAGACCCCTTTAAGAATCTGATGAAAGCTATGGACCCCCTTTCCCCAGAAATATTCACATAAACACATCTTTGCATGCAATGAATATAATGTACTTTATTTATCGAGATTTATTGTTTCATACATATATGACATACACAAAGTAATAAACTTTAAAGTATACAATCTAAAAAAAAACACTCCTTTTTTATACAAAAAGTAATGGCCACTCATTATAATAATGAAATACAATCCTCTTGTGAAAATTAAAAAGATCTTCTACTACTACTACTACGTTTTCTACTACCATTACTACTACATCTGCTCTAAATCAACAGTACTGAGCTGTGTCATGAATATACATGTTAATACTTATGTAACCCTCACGGACCCCCTGAAACCTATCGGGGGTCCATGGCCCTCAGGTTAAGAACACCTGGTGTTTGCCGTCTTAAAGTAACTTGGTAGTGACTGTCATATTTTCAAATGCTATGGGATCTTCAAGTCCTTATTTCTCTGGATGTTTGCTTCTGCTGTGTGTAACTTGTCTTTTCTGCTTAAGACCATGTCACAATATACAACTTTTCCAATGATATCCAGTTGTAGACTTCATTTACATAATCTTAGGGAGTTGGAGGTAGTCATGGTGCTCCTGTGACCACCAGCTGCATATACTTACTCAACAACTTGGTCCAACTAGTCCATGATTCCCCCCAGACAAAATCAAACAAGCCTTATTTTGTTTTAAGTCCTGTGTATGCGAGAGCTGTACACTTGGAAGTATAATGCATATAATGCAGTAATGAAGAATATGGAACACAGATGTTCTGGAGTCACAAAAAGATGAGAGACTCATCTGTCTGATGTCTCATTTTTTGCCTACAATGACCAAATAAAAAAAAAGAAAAGAAAAAACAGTGTTGAGGCTGTGTCTGAACACTCCATACCTGTAAAGCCTTCTAACGGCACCATCTCTGATACAACACCTTATTGGGTTGAGTACGTAATTCTTTGGAAATGTGAGACTTGTAATACGCAAGCACTTGAGGAGCACTCTAAGTGCTTTGCTGATTCTAACTCTCCACCAAGCCATGAGGGGACACTATCTAATAACATTGTCTCTTCTCCTTTCCCTTCTGCAGAAAGGAAGACTGACAGATTCTCATCCATGATGTCACTTCCAGCTTCATCGCACTGGGACCCAATTCTTCTTCCCAGGATACATCTTAACGGGAACCGCCACCATCTTCAACAGTCCAATTGATCTTTAACCAACCACTCAACATAATTGCGCTGCACAACACGTTTCTTTTTATGCCTTTTGTGTACTTTCAATATATGGGGTTAGTAGTACAATGCCTCAGACCTCTTTCTTTCTTTCTTTCTTTCTTTGGTTGACTCATTACAAACTGTGCTAGAAAGTTGTCACACAGTAACAGTGACATGCCCTACATTTTCTAGTCATGTAAACTGAGAACAAGATCAGCAAATGCAGTCATCTAGGCTGAGATCCCCTCTGACACTTGCTTTGCTGTGTGCCATTCCATCCTTGACTTTTAAGTGTGATTTTAATTTGTAGGGCATCAATCCTAATAAGCAGCTTTATGGATTTCTTGGTTCTCATTTTTCTTATGGCAGAAGCTGCTACATGTGAACATCATAACCTCACCAGACTCAGCACTGCTCTGCTCCATAACCAAATGCTGGCCTTCCATTTAGCAAGACGCTGATGCAGTCTGTCAAGATGAACACACAGCAGTATTGATCATTTTTTTAGCCCAGGCATGGAATTAAGATCTACCCCTGGAGCTTTTGAGGTGACTACCAGCTTACACTTTTGAGATCCTACAAAACTTGTCACTATGAATTAAACTTCATCATGCTGAGGTTTCCAATCAAATTGGCAGACTTGCGGCAGAGTATTGTTTTCTAGTTGGGATCAGAGGGGATGTGGCATTTCAGACCAGTGGCAGGTTCTACTTGGAGTCTCGGTTGTTTCAGCACTCATCTTGAGTGAATGGCTTGTAGGTATGTTACCACTATACACATATGGCGTATGATATCATGACAACCACTTTATATATGATGTTGAGGGCCATGTGTTTCCCTTTTCTTAGCATTGTTTACCAAAGGGAAGGTGAAAAATGAACTTTTTAATAGGTTTAGGCTAAAGAAAAAAATTATTAGCATTTAAACATCAAATGTTTAGATTATTTAAGGTTGCTTTTTCCCCTTTTTGGACTAGAGAATTTGTGGATTTTAAACCTTGCCTGAATAATGACAATAATTGGGATAAGCGATAAGAAAATCAATCACTGACACTCAAATTAAATCACTATGCCTGACAATAGAGTTTCTGTGATTGATGAATCTGTAGGATTGTACAGCTAAAGGCCATAAAGCCTTGAAACTGGAGTGGAAGGCATACAGACAGGGATACTTAATATCATACCAAATAAAAGGTAAATGTATTCTGCAGTCCATTCAGTCCAACCTCCCAACACACACCTTTAAAGGGTAGAAATGCTCAGCTAACCTATCAATAGTAACAAAGGAAAGGCAATTGGAGGAGCTTTAGGGAATATCAAAAATTGTGCAGGTTTAGTTTTTTAGATTATTCATAACACATTGAACAAAGAATATGGACCTTTCTGTCCTTTATTTTGCCATGTCTGTTTCCCCATATTCCTAATCATGACCTTAGATCATCTGCAACTGGCTTGGTAGTGTTCAAAGAGTGAGGATTGAACACCCACGTGGTAATGCCATCTTCTGTTTTAAGCACCAAATATATGGAATATTTTACCACTAGAGATACCACTATGATTGAACACTTCCAAAAAACTAATAAATACCCACCTCTTTAATTTGGATTTTCCTTAATTTTTTCGTCTTCAAAATGGTGTTGGAGGGAGTGGTGATGATTGGTTCAAATCATAAATGCAACTATTTGATAGACTAGTCACTAATCACTACTTCTGTGTGTTTTCTTTTTCCAACATTCGATGGTGATGATCTGCACCACTCCCAAATGAGCAAAGGACATTGCAGTGACGTGTGATGAAGGGAAGAATGAATGAACTAGTATCATATTGTTGTGATTAATAATATGTGACATATTAGTTTGTCCTGGTTTGTCGCATTATAATTTGGAATTAAAATGGATTTTCATTTGGATTTTATGTAAAGGACTTAATATTATAGTCCAAATTGTTTTAAGTGGAATGAAACATTGTGTATATGTATATGCAGGGGCGGAGTGGTGGCTCTGAGGCTAAGGATCTGCGCTGGTATCCTGAAGGTTCCTGGTTTGAATCCCCGTCACTGCCAAAAGAGATCCTTCTCTGCTGGGCCCTTGAGCAAGGCCCTTAACCTTCAATTGCTCCAGGGGCGCTGTACAATGGCTGACCCTGTGCTCTGACCCCAAAACTGACATGCAAAAACTAACAAATTCTTAATACAAGAAATTGTATAAGGCAAAATAAAGAACAAAATATATATATATATATATATATATATATATATATATATATATATTGCATAGTTTACTGTCAAATAATGCAAAGAGTACACGACATGTGTTTCGCCCTTATTTGGGTTTAGCAGGTGTACACACTCTACTGCATCCCTCACGGGGATTGAACCTCAGACGTCAGCGTCAGAGACGAAGTCCCTTTACGCTGTGCCACAGTGTATGGTTCATTTATTTGACAGCCTGACATGCTATGAATATATATATATATATATATATATATATATATATATATATTGATTGTGGAACTTGACCCGGACACAGACAGACGGACATCGTAATTCACCCAACACACTTTTATTATTTACAATATTTACAATCGTTAGTGCACAAACCCAGTGCCTCCAGCACCGATCTCCCAAAGTCCGGGCCTTTCACAGTCTTTCAATGCCTTCCTTTTTGGCCGCCTCCAGTCCTCTCTCCAGCTCCGTCCTTCTTCCACCCGACTTCCGCTCTCTTTTATCACACTCCAGATGGGCTCCAGCTGCTTCCTGTCATCTTTTTGGTCGTGAACCGAGTTGTACGTGAACCGAGGTTCCTCTATATATATATATATATATATATATATATATATATATATAGTCGATGAGTGGACGCTAGGTGGCACTGTTGCCCACCATTTTCCTATCCTAACAGACAAACGCAGGACGCAGGTTAAAACACCAAGAAGTTGGTTAAAATCTTCTTTAAAATGAAGCCCTTCAATAAACAGGCAAGAAGCACCAATAACAATAATAATAATTAATCTCTCCTCAACACCTCCCAGCAAGCTCTGTCCTACACCTCCCGACTCCGGCTCACTTGCTGTGTCTCCAACAGTCCTTTAAATTGTCCAGGTCAGGTGGGGAACTTGTTTTTTCTTCATCCCGGAAGTACTTTGGGGCTTCCGTCCCCATGACTTTGGAGTACTTCCGGGTTATGTGGACAGTAAAAACTCCCTGCAGCATCTCCTGGCGGCAACCACGGTACCCAGCAGAGCTGTGAAGCCGAACTCAAGTTCCCTGGGTGCCCTACAGGAATCCGGGGCACCGCTATGCTGCAGGGAAATCTCCATCTAGCGTCCCAGGCCGGGTTGAGCTGCCGGCCGTCCATCACAATATATAGTATATATATATATATATCGATCCATTTTCCAACCCGCTGAATCCGAACACAGGGTCACGGGGGTCTGCTGGAGCCAATCCCAGCCAACACACACACAAACACACCCACACACCAAGCACACACTAGGGCCAATTTAGAATCACCAATCCACCTAACCTGCATGTCTTTGGACTGTGGGAGGAAACCCACGCAGACACAGGGAGAACATGCAAACTCCACGCAGGGAGGACCCGGGAAGCGAACTGCGAACTTTATATATATATATATAAAATAAAAGTAAAAATTTTAAAGTTGTGAGTCCATGTGCATTCATCCCCTTTGCTATGAAACCCCTACAACATAAGATCTGGTCCAACCATTTAACTTCAGAAGTCACATAATCAGTTGATTAGGGTCCACCTGTGTGAAACCAAAGTGTCAAATGATCTGTCACATGATGTCTGTATAAGCAGACCTGTTCTGAAAGGCCCTGCCTCTGCAACATCACTAAGCAAGAAACATGAAGACCAAGGAGCACTCCAAACAGGCCAGAGACAAAGTTGTGGAGGAATATTGATCAGGGTTGGTTTATAAAAAAAATATCTCAAACTTTGGATATCCCATGGAGCACCATTAAATTTGTTAAAACAAAATGGAAAGGATATGGCACCACTACAAACCTGATTAGAGAAGGCTGCCCGCCAAAATGTATAGGCTGGGCAAGGAGGACATTAATGCAAAAAAGACATCAAAAGACACACTAAAAGGAGCTGCAAAGAACCTTGGAGGAGATGGGAGTATCTGTCCATAGGGCCTCTTTAAGCTGCACATTCCATAGAGCGGGGTTTTATGGAAGAAGGGCCAGAAAAAAAGCCATTTCTTAAAGGAAAAAAGAATAAAAAATGTTAGGAGTTGGCCCAACAGCACAGACTCCCCAGAAACATGAAGGTTGTCTGGTCAGATGAGACTACAATGGGAATCATGATGTGTGGCACAAACCCAACACTTCCCATCAAGTTGAGAATACAATTCTCGCAGTGAAGCATGATGGTAGCAGCATCATGTTGAGGGTAGGGACAAGAAAACTGGTCAGGAACAATGGATGGCACTAAACACGGGACAATTCTTGCTGAAAACATCCTTTAGTAGGCCAGAAATTTGAGACTGGTATGAAGGTTCACCTTCCAGCCGGACAATGACCCTTAGCATACTGATAAAGTGACACTGAGGTGGCTTAAAGGGAAACATTGAAAGGTCTTAGACTGGCCCAGTCAAAGCCCAGACCTCAATCCAGTTGAGAATCTGTGCTATGACTTGACGATTGCTGGACACCAACACAACCCATCTAACTTGAAGGAGTTGGAGCAGTTTTGCCTTGAGGAATAGGTGGAAATTCCAATGGTTAGTTGTGCTAGACATTCCCCAAGAGACTTGAAGTGGGAATCGCAGCAAAAGATGGCTCTGCAAAGTATTGCCTTTCTTATGGGGGGTGAATACCTGTTCTCACTCAGGATTTCTGTTTTTTTGTTTGTTTTCTTTGCCTTAATTACAAAGTGGTAGGCAGAAACCAATTTTAGATCCAGGTTGTAATGCGACAAAACAGGACAAACACCGACGGGGATGGAAGGCACTATAAGTCTTACCCTACATGTACAGACAAGGGGCTGCACGGTGGCCCAATAGCATCACAAATTCAGCATCCAAGACTTGAAACCCATGCCTAGTTGTTGCCCATCTGCAGACGGCATGTTTTCAGAGTGTCTGTGTGGATATTTCTTAATGGTTCTCTGGTTTTCCTCCTGTCTCAAAAGATATGAATATTAAATTCACTGCTGATTCTCAACTGGAACCTGCAAAGGACTGGCGACAGAATAGACTTCTACCATCCATAACTGTAAAACGGGGTTAAGCAGGTTTAAGAATGTCATGTTATTATTATGTCTGCATTGATTCTTATCTGCTGTGGAAATATCTAACAAGACATTATAGGAGTAACTAAACATTAGTCAGCTGTAGCCAGTTTTGGTGCATAGAGAAATGTCAGGCCAGTCATCTAAAAAAACCACAGAATCCTTGGGATTAATAAAGTATCTATCTATCTATCTAGCATATATATATCATTTAAAATGATATATAAATGATATAAAATGGTATAAATTTTGCTTTGTAGACTTCTTTTGCGTCGTATTTGTTCCACAGTACACCAGTTGAAAACCGCTGCTCTAAATCCCTTGGTGCCTTGCCACACATGTTCAGGAAATGTCCCACTTTTTGGTGTGCATTGTGTCCCGAAGTTTCTCGCATTTATTCTTTTCTTCAAAATCCCTTTCTTCACTCAATTCCTCCTTCTTTTGGACCTTTGTGCTGGTTCTCTTTCTCCTATCCAGTAAAGGCTACTCTCTCTGTAGGCACCAATACTACTAAACTGGCCCTTGGCCTCCAGCTGGAAGTCTTTTAGTTCTCTATGCTTTAAATGCTTTTTTTTAATGTTACGTCACCTGAATCATCTGCAGTATGGATTTATGGCGCCTCCAGCTCTTTTCTGTGCAACTTGTCATTGACATAGAGAGGGGAGCTGTGATCCAGCATTCAAGTATTTATTTATTTATTTTTTATTTTTATACCTTTCCCCTTTGTTTCATTTTGGGGCTGTGTCTGTTCATACAAAGCCAGATGTGGGTGACAACCCGGGTGGAGGATTGAGCTCCTTGGGCTGCGTATTTTTTTGTCCAGTTATAATCTACTATGATTGTTAATGATTCCCATTCCACTAATAAAAATGCGATCAGAAAAGCTGACAGCTTATCTGCTGCAAACAAAGTCCTTAAATTTGGAAGGCAAGGTCAGCGCCATGAGGGGGCAGAACCCCATCCAGACACGTGTGCCCCCTAAAGCAGAATCTGTAAAAAAATCTAATAATTACTGTTTAGATATCTTAAACTTTATCCCTTGTAAAAGATGTGTTCTCTACATCAAAACTGTAAAAGATTTTAAAATATGATCCACTCCAGTTTTAAGACAAACATAACTTTAATGTAAAATCATCCAGCAATATATCGTAACAGTTTTGCCACCGGCGTATTCTCTTGAAATTCAAAGACACCCCCAGGACAAAGTGTTACACACTAGGGAACAGCTTTTGCTGGAGCTTTTAAAGGAACATTACACTTTATATCTAATGCACATTATGTGACACAAACGTCGAGCTTAATTGCCACCCACATGGTAGTACCGATTTGAGAGAGACTCAACATAACGTGGTGCTAAACATTTCACAGACAGAACAGCTTTATTCAGCTTTATAACAAGGGTTTGTGTTTTCTCTCCTTTTGGGCAAATATGTTTCTTTTTTCATTGGTGTCTTTTTAAATCTTTCTACTGCATAATTCCGTGGTAAAACCACTGTCCTCAAGGGGCTTCTATATCAAATCTGAAATTATATTTAAATGTGTATTGTATATGAAATGGAAATTATTAAGGGGGTGTTACCCGTAAATATTTAAACATATCTGAACCTGTTCATCTCATCCCACAATTCTGATGACTCAACACCCACTCAAGTTGAGTTTTTGACTTGCCAGGTTCACACCTTCAAAATTTTTTTACATTTCAGCTGGTGTTCCTCACCTGGCAGGGGATCAAATCCATTGTTTTATGTCCTCTTTGTTCTTGGCTGAGCCATTTATTTAAGTTAATGTTACTTATCTTAATAATCTGCTTTTTGCCTTTGTTATTTTTTATTCGTTTTATAGGTGGTCTCCAAGAGGTGGGGTATCCTGGCAGTCACCACCAGGAACTCCCTCTCTCTCTATTATAAAAGAAATCCTGGGAGGAAGACTAAGGAGACGAGATGTGATCTTCTCTGAAGACAATTTGACGTCCCGTGAGAGACACTTTAACGTCACGCGAGACAAGGCAGTGAGACAACATTTAAAACAAGTTCACGGACATCTAACCAAGTAGTTGTTGGAATCCTTTTGGCAGACAAACACCATGTACTCCCAGCTCTTAAAACAACAACAAGCGACAAGAAAAACACGCAGCTTACCTGCAGGAGCAGCAGGAAGCCAGCAGATGATCTGACCTCTTCTCCTTAGCTTGTGTTCAGCCACCCCCCTTCCCCTTTCACAACGCGAGTGGCATGAAGTGGCAAAAAGTCAGCTGCTGTACAGGCTTTGAAATGATCGACGTGCAGCGCAACAAAAAGAACATGCAGCTCGCCAGCAGAAGAAAGACAGCAGCTGATCTGATGGCATCTCCTTAGCGTGTGTTCAGCCACACTCCCTTCACAACATGTGTAGCGTTATACGTCTTGCGAAAAAGAGATTTAACCACGCCCAGGGCCGGAAATAAAGGACAAGTATTGTTTTTACAAAAGTTTTAAAGTAAAAGTGAAAATAAGGCATATGTAACAATTCCCTGAAAATAACAATCTCTTTAAATTGTATATCCGGTAAAACAAACCAGGGGGTGAGTGAGCGAAGCGAGCAGGGGGCTGAGCCCCTTAGTGTTCTGTAAAACTGGAGGATCTCCCATCTGACTGATGAAATACTGTGATCTTCTACTTTTATCGTGATTTTCAGATTTTGATTTTATCCTCGAATCCGATTCAATGGGTTGGAAAATCGATAGATGGATGAGTTTATGCTCTGTTTTTGACATTGTTTTGTCTTTCTGTATTGGGACTTTGGTTGCTTTGGATTGCTTTATTGTTTTGGGGTAAATCCTATTGCCTTTGCACTCCTCGGGCTTCATTATTATTGAAGATCATTTTTGTGAAGAATAAATCTTTCATTTTATAAGTTTCGACACAGCCCGTCTTGTATCTAGCCAGGGTTTTTGATGAGAGTTCCCCCTCTAGTGGACATTTTTGTAAGTGTTTTTGGGATTTATATACTTTGAGACTACCAATTATAACAAAGTTCAGTAGTTTAGCACCTGCCTTTGTATAACCTCACTAGCATTGTGCATCAGCCTTGAAGTAGTCTGACTTTATCTAGTGCTTTCATAATGAATTGTTGAAAAAGGCAACAAATAGATAGCGTAACCCTTCAGTAGTACCCCAGCCGAATTAGAGTTGTGATTGGTCTTTACTAAGTTGAAACTTAACCACGTTTTACTTTGAAGTTAGCTTGCTCCATTTAGTTTAGTACTGTTTCAGTAGCAGAGCACAGTTTTGTTCTTTCTAGTCCTTAAATGTGGACATTGGCATGTTTCAATATAGTAAGTGTAATTAAAGTTATGGTTCCTTAAAGTTCTGTATATAATGCATTACATTTGTATATCTATAGTCATAACATTTAAGGAAATCTAGAGCACTGAAGAGTAATGGCACTGCAAAGTCATATCGGCATGCAGATACATCATCCACAGTATGAGCTGCCATTCCATCTTGCAGATTATTAGCGTAAAACGGCAAGCCTGCCAAAGTCACATAAGAATTCCAACTTGTGCGGCAACAGTGAGCGGATCTTTTAAGGATAGTGACCTACCTAAAAGAGCGATGTAAGAGCAAGAGTGCGCTGGCACTCCACACTGACACTATACCACTTCAAACAGGCACCATTTCGGACATTACATGCATGTTGTTTAGTTCTAGGAACATTTTCAGCATGTCTGGTATTATTAAGTCAATATGTATTCATACATATATTTAAAGACAACTTTATATCTTTAAGTGAATTTTTTACATTATTATATAATTTTCATCCATATTGGTGGTAATTCTATATTTAATGTGCCATCTACCAGGTCAACACTTAAACTGTTTCATATTTTAATTGGATTGCTAACATTAGCGTTTAACAGCCAGTTACAAGCTAGGATTTAACTATTTCCAATAGCTAGTATTTAGTAAGAGTACACCATCAGGTCAAGCGAATCGTAAAAGAAAAGTAATACTTACAGTGCATCCGGAAAGTATTCACAGCACATCCCTTTTTCCACATTTTGTTATGTTACAGCCTTATTCCAAAATTGATTAAATAAATTTTTTTCCTCAGAATTCTACACACAACACCCCATAATGGCAACGTGAAAAAAGTTTACTTGAGGTTTTTGCAAATTGAGAAAGCAACATGTACATAAGTATTCACAGCCTTTGCCATGAAGCTCAAAATTGAGCTCAGGTGCATCCCGTTTCCCCTGATCATCCTTGAGATGGTTCTGCAGCTTAATTGGAGTCCACCTGTGGTAAAGTCAGTTGATTGGACATGATTTGAAACGGCACACACCTGTCTATATAAGGTCCCACAGCTGACAGTTCATGTCAGAGCACAAACCAAGCATGAAGTCAAAGGAATTGTCTGTAGACCTCCGAGACAGGATTGTCTCGAGGCACAAATCTGGGGAAGGTTACAGAAAAATTTCTGCTACTTTGAAGGTCCCAATGAGCACAGTGGCCTCCATCATCCGTAAGTGGAAGAAGTTCAAAACCACCAGGACTCTTCCTAGAGCTGGCCGGCCATCTAAACTGAGTGATTGGGGGAGAAGGGCCTTAGTCAGGGAGATGACCAAGAACCCGATGGTCACTCTGTCAGAGCTCCAGAGGTCCTCTGTGGAGAGAGGAGAACCTTCCAGAAGGACAACCATCTCTGCAGCAATCCACCAATCAGGCCTGTATGGTAGAGTGGCCAGACGGAAGCCACTCCTTAGTAAAAGGCACATGGCAGCCCGCCTGGAGTTTGTCAAAAGGCACCTGAAGGACTCTCGGACCATGAGAAACAGAATTCTCTGGTCTGATGAGACAAAGATTGAACTCTTTGGTGTGAATGCCAAGCGTCACGTTTGGAGGAAACCAGGCACCGCTCATCACCAGGCCAATACCACCCCTACAGTGAAGCATGGTGGTGGCAGCATCATGCTGTGGGGATGTTTTTCAGCGGCAGGAACTTGGAGACTAGTCAGGATAAAGGGAAAGATGACTGCAGCAATGTACAGAGACATCCTGGATGAAAACCTGCTCCAGAGTGTTCTTGATCTCAGACTGGGCTGATGGTTCATCTTTCAGCAGGACAACGACCCTAAGCACACAGCCAAGATATCAAAGGAGTGGCTTCAGGACAACTCTGTGAATGTCCTTGAGTGGCCAGCCAGAGCCCAGACTTGAATCCGATTGAACATCTCTGGAGAGATCTTAAAATGGCTCTGCATCGACGCTTCCCATCCAACCTGATGGAGCTTGAGAGGTGCTGCAAGGAGGAATGGGCGAAACTGGCCAAGGATAGGTGTGCCAAGCTTGTGGCATCATATTCAAAAAGACTTGAGGCTGTAATTGCTGCCAGAGGTGCATCGACAAAGTATTCAGCAAAGGCTGTGAATACTTATGTACATGTGATTTCTCAGTTTTTTTTATTTTTAATAAACTTGCAAAAACCTCAAACCACCGGATGCACTGTATTTTGGACATGCTCATTCATATTTTACCGGATGCCCATGATGGTTTTAAATTTATTTGAACCATTTCCTCACACCACTAGATGTTAAGGCACTGGAGTATTAATAGTATTTTTTAGTAGCCTTGTTAGTAACGTACAGTAGCAGGTTATTGCATTTGTGATCTCCACTTGCACAGTGGTGTGTGTCTTTTTTTGTATGAGTGGCTTGCATGAGTTTGATCAACACAGTCGCTCCACAGTGCAAACCTGTGGCGTTGAGATGTGCTGAGGTTCTGTTTGGTCTCATCTCTGTTGTCTTTGAGCTCGTCTGTCAAATTTGTTATAAATCAAAAATACTGTTGGCTTTCTTTGTATTATAATCATGCATAGGCCCCCCCTTACAAAAATCCATCCTGCCCCGATGCCAAATATCTCATGACTCCATCAATGGTGGAAATTATCAATGTATGCTGCCACGTGTGCCAAGTGCACTCGTGTCCTGCGGCTCGTCTAGTGTTAAAATTCAAAAGATAAGTGACCATTTCAAGTTATTATTTCTTACTTCTCGCCTGCTCAGTTAAGAATCATAACTACCAGAAAGTGCTCTAATCAGACATACCGAGTATAAATTGTTAAACGTCTCAGGAATCTTTTAAGAGCTGGCAGGAGAAATGAATTCTTGTAGTGGGCTGCTGTGTTCATCAGCCTTGAAATCTGCACTTAACTCTAACTGTATGATGGTGTCAGTACAGGATCTCCTGTTTTTGAGATTTTAGAACATCATTTTCAACAAACAGTACGACTGATTATGTGTTGGAACTTCAGAAAAAAGCCAAACTAACATTTCTGACAAGGGTTATGTTTTAATTTGATCAGACTTGGCCTGCCAGATTATATGTTTTTTAAAACCCTAAATAATAATTTTAAATTAGTCAGGTCTAAATCTTTAAGGTGTAAAACAGTGGCTGCATTGAAGGAATTTAGCAACAAAAACAATTAACGACGATTTATTAATTAAATTCAATCGAAGCTGTGAAACTACTGCTAGTGAATTTTTCAATAAACAGATTGCACCTGGGATTAATACTCATTTCATAGGAATAATGTAATTTGTATCAACTAGAATACCATGTAAAAGGCTTGACATATTATTATCCATCAGTACTGAATCACAAGGATGATTGCATAGTCTACCATCTAATGATTTCTGTTTTGTCAAGAGATCGAAAACGGTAGGTCATAAGGTCAGAGAATGACAGATTAGAAGATGAAATGTTTGTCAGAATTGGGCAAGGTCATACGAGACAAGCAAACGCTATCACTCGTCAGAAGCAAAACGTGGATGATGAATCCAGATTTGTGTGCCAGGAATCTCAGAAGGTATCAACAAACTTGGACAAAGAGTTACCTGCAACAGCGGCCTAAATACTCGTATGGTCACACTGATTGGTGACATCACCTGATGTAACTTCCATGGACAGACTCCTTAGCAACCCGCCATCGCATCCTAGCAACGATCACTCAAAATCCTAGTTCCTGTTAAAAACAGAAAGGGAATATTTCGAAACAAATCAGCAAATACAGCAAGTCCAACTATGCCAAACTAATTTTAACAATGGTTTGGGAATCTTTCAAAATGTAAGAAAACCGAAAAAACTTTAGGTTTGTCGCTTTATGCTTATTTAGGAAACATTCTGTTATGTCATTATTGAAAAAAAACTTATGAACTGGTTAATAATATTAGGGGAAATTTTCCAGGTAGATCTGACTTATTATTTTTCAGGTTAGCTATTTTTCTTAGAAAAAATCAAGGGATGGTCATAATAGTTATACAGGAGAGGCTGATGTTGAATTTGACGATAATACAAGAAACGTTTTCTGAACACTAACAAAAAAAGCAGAACAACTGAATGATCTCAATGCTGAAAATAAAACTGGGTCAAAACCAAAAAGCAAAAAGCATCTCAACAAAAATGCCAGAAAAATGAGATTTCTCCAAATAAGAAAACGTGCTGCTACTGTTATGTCTCACACACACAACTACAGAGCCACCATTACAAGTCTGTTTGAAATGTGCTACACTTATCTTTTACTCTAATTTTGATTTGGAACACTTGATTAATTTGTGGATGATTTATTAACATTTGCACACTGCCATTATTATTTCAGTTCTGTTTATGGGCAGCACCAATTTGAGAGTTTTGTTTTCGACAATGCTGCCGGTTGCTATGCTAAGACAGTTGGAAGTCACAATATGTGACATCAGATGAGCGCCGGTATCGAAGTCAGCAGAGCGGCTCATCAGCGTTCAAGTTTGAGGATGCTCAAAAGACTCTGTATGAGGCAAATGGTGATTATCTTTAAAGGAAACCAGAAAATGTTATTTTGACTTTGAATTTTAGTTTCCATTTTGGCTTTCGGAGAAACACATTTTTGACCTCAACATTTATTCTGTTTAATCTCCTGGCCCTTTTCATTGTGCCTATGGAGCCTGCTAGTCCCATCGGCCTTGGTAGAACTGCCATGGCCTTCTAGCAATGCACAATGCCGTAGTAAAAAAAAAAAATCAAAAACGGTGAAATGATGATATTATAATCATCATACAACATCGAAATTGCAAAAAACTGAGCAAATACAAATAGTAAAAGGATGCAAGTTTGTTTCAGCCAGTCAGTTTTAACTAAGAAGCCTAATGAGTAAACATCAACAAAGGCAATCCAATATATTTCATTTGAAGAAGAGGAGCACAAGCTTCAGGGCACAATATGAGATCTACTGCTCGCTCCCATATCAAGCCACATGATTTCAGGTTCAACCACAGTGGAAAGGTGGAGGTGAGCCACAGTCTGCAGTACACAAGATACTGGAAAGGATGCCTTATAAAGCTTGAGAAGTGGTTACTGAATACTGGAGCATGATTATGATGGGCCAGTGGAAGAAGATGATCACTGTTGGAGCACACAGGTTTGTAAAGATCAAGTGGCCTTGGGTAGAACTATGGTAGTGATGCCATAAGGGAAATGGCTCATTGTAAAAGAAACTCTAATAGCCTCTGTCACCTTCCACAAATGTTGTTAGGATATGTCTTAGGAATTTGACCCTGGACTATAAAACCTTCAAGAAGAGAGACCAGTGTAAAACCCCCTTAGAAAAACTTCAGAATACTGATGTTAATAACTCAGGAATGGAAGCTGTAGTTTTACAACCAGTGCTTTATGTTTTTGTCAGGTGGAGGACATACTGTGTTATGTTTCATTTCTCTGTGAAGTACTATGTAATGTCTAGAAGTCCTGGAGGTGTCAGCACTCCACTTCACTTCCACAACTTTCTCATGTACAATGACTCTGCATCATTGATATGGCTACTCAGCCTTCACTGGTGTGGCATATGGCTGGGGGTGGTACCCAGCTGGAATGCCCAGGAGGACCGGAGGAGTGCTTATGCCTCCTCTAGACCATGAGGGGGCGACCGCCCTGGTGGCTTTGGGGACCATGGGAACTGAGCTTGGAAGCTCAACCCTACAGGGGCCCGTGGTCATTGCCAGGGGATGCTCTGATGCCTGGAGAGCCTTGGTCCTCAGCACTCCTGCCACACCCGGAAGTGCTGGGGGGGAAGACGACCAGGAACACCCGGAGTACTTCCGGGTGCGCAGCCAGTACTTCTGCCACACTGGGGAGCCGGCAGAAGCTAATCGGGGGGCACCTGGAGCACATCCGGGTGTGTATAAAAGGGGCCGCCTCCCTCCATTTGTTGGCTGGAAACATGAGGAAGAAGGCAAGGGCTTGGAGGAGAGAAGTGGAGGAGGGCCAGAGAGGAAGGCAATGGAGAAAGGCCTGGACTTAGGGGGAGTGTTGGGTTGTTTGCTTCACTTTGTAAATATTAGTAATTGTAAATAAATGTGTGTAGGTTTGAACCAACAATGTCTACCTGTCTGTGTCCGGGCTGTGTTCCACACTGGGAAATGGACAGGCAGCTTTCTTTTTGGCGTGAGCAGCATTTGTGGAGGACTGTCTTTCCAGTAAAAGATCAGGGGCCTCATGCATAATGCCATGCATACAATTCACACTATAACATGATGTAAGCACAAAAGCGGAAATGTGCTTATGCACAAAAAAATCCAGATGCATAAATCTGTGCGAACGCCAGTTTCCACGTTCTTCCGCTGAGCGTGAAAAGTAGCGCACGTGAATGCGCCTGCTGTCCCGCCCCAACTCCTCCCAGAATTATGCCTCTTTGAATATGCAAATCAATATAAATAGCCCTTAAGTTCAGCGTTCTGTGAAAAGGCAATGGCAAAAGCATGAGGGAAAATAGAATTTCAGCAAATATCAAGTGGCGGCAAGGAAAAACGTACTATTTGTTGGTTTAAGCAGTGGTATAAACAAGAAAAGGAAGTTGATCAAGTGACATTAATGTCGGAGAAACTCGAAAGCTCAAGTCCACAAAGTCGCACAGTGCCCGAAATAAAAAAGAAGCTGTCAGATATCAATGTCGCCATAAAAAGGCGAGTCATAGCCCACCGTCTGAGTGTCATATGAAAGCTTATTAGGGTACAAAGAAAAAAAGGGCACACAGTGGGAAAAAAGCACGAAATGTCAACTTTAATCTCGAAATTTCCACTTTAATCATGTAGTTTATTTTGTCATTAAAGTAGAACATCATAAACTTCATCTTAAAATCGTTTAATTTACTTGTTTCTCAAATCCCATCGTAACTAAAGTAGAACGTTAAATGCTTTGTTTTGTATTTGATCTTCTATGTGCTCTGTGTGTGTGAATCACTATGTGCTTCCGGGCTTTCTCTTCCTCCAACAGGACACAGAATCCATTACATTCGTAATATTACAGCTTTCTGAATAATTAAAATACTGAGATGTATATGTAATATCATTTTCATGATGATAGGAGTTAAACCATGTTATTAAACATGGGAACATGTGGTGCAGTGATTGTTCATGCCTCACACAAGATGCTTGCTGCGCAATGCGCGACCTTCGATGAAATACTTTATTGCAACAGTACTGTCTCTTTAAACGTACTAACCCTCAATTCCTGTCATTACTTTTCTTTCTCCAAATACCCAATCACCACACAATCAGCTCTGTAATAGACGTTAAGCCATCTGTAAGCTTAGAAAGCCAATTCTTCAAAACTTTTAAGGAACATTGAAATATCTTTGTAGTACATGTTTAATTATTCTATCCGTCTATAATTCCAGCGGCGCGCCAGCCTCAGCAAATATACAGCGCGAGGCAGGAACAATACGTGAACTTGCTAGCGCTGTGGCACCATGTCCTCACATGTTTAATTATTAACGATATAGATTATTTAAATGAAGTTAAAGTTTTATCTATATAATATAATAAACATATTTTGCTGCATTTCATCTTAAAAATGATATTGTCATCATATGTAAATACGCGCTTTATAAAGTGACGCAGGTTGTGCTCTGAAGCGTTTGCCGTATGACAACATTTCAATAGACAGCATGGCAGAGGCAGCATGTGCTTGATGCTGTATACCGATAATTGTCTTTCCAATCAATTGCTGAGCTGTGATTCCCCACTCAGATACAGTGATATAAATACTCCGAGTGGTGCAATGAGAGTAATATGGAAAAAGATGATCCACTGTGACAACCCCTAATGGGAGCAGCTGAAAGAAGAAGAAGGTGCAGTGAGAGTAACAACGCTAAAGCAGCTATTATATTTAGAATAGTTTGACCATTCTGTGGACCATTATATTGTTACAGGTTAATTACAATCGGATGCATTAAACTAATAAACAATATGCGGTTAATTTCAGTGTATTTATAAAGCCGCATCAGGGATGTGGATCTAAAAAAGAAAGGAAAACCACACTGGAACAGTAGCACTACTTTGACGCTGGGTGCCGCCAGTCTGCAAAACCGAGCACAGAACTTGTGTACGCCAGGGTATGAGCTACTGTGAAAATGTGCGTGGTTTTATGCCAAGTTTAGGTTTTATACATCGCGATTTGAACGTGGAAACATTCTTACGCAAAATTTGTGTGCGTATGCACCGTTTATACATGAGGCCCCAGGTGTGTGGTCAGGTTATGCTTAAGCTTTATAATGCATAGTGAGGCCCACCTGGAGTACTGTGTTCAGTTTAGTTCTCCACATTACAAAAACATGACATACTGTAGCAGTGCTAGAGAAGAGAAGAGCAATCAGGCTGATTCTGAGACTTAGTGGTATGAGCTATGAGGAGAGACTGAAGGAGTCGAACCTTTTCAGTTTAAGCAAACAGAGGTTAAGAGGTGACATGATTGAAGTGTTTAAATTTATGAAGGAAATCACTACAATGAATCCCAGTTTTTACTTTACAATAAATTCTGCATCATCAACACTGGGACGTGGTTTGAAACTTGTTAAAGACAGATTTCACACAACTGTTAGAATGTTTTTCTTCATGCAAAAAAAAAAACAAAACAACATAGACACAGGGAATAAAACTCCAAGTAGTGGTGTCTCCCAACCTGAGCTAACCCTCTAATATCACTCCTGACAATCTTCTCCACCAATTCCATCATGCCTGCACTCTCTTCTTCACCTGTCTTCCACAATCCCCATTACTCTGTACTGTTGATCCCAAGTATTTAAACTCATCCACCTTCGCCAACTCTACTCCCTGCATCCTCACCAATCCACTGACCTCCCTCTCATTTACACACATGTATTCTGTCTTGTTCCTACTGACCTTCATTCCTCTCCTCTCTAGAGCATATCTCCACCTCTCCAGGGTCTCCTCAACCTGCTCCCTACTATTGCTACAGATCACAATGTCATCAGCAAACATCATAGTCCACAGGGACACCTGTCTAATCTAGTCTGTCAACCTGTCCATCACCATTGCAAATAAGACAGGGCTCAGAGCTGATCCCTGATGTGATCCCACCTCCACGTTGAATGCATCTGTCACTCCTACTGCAGACCTTACCACTGTCACACTTTCCTTGTACATATCCTGTACAACTCTTACGTACTTCTCTGCCACTCCCAACTTTCTCATACAATACCACGGCTCCTCTCGAGGCACCCTGTCATGTGCTTTCTCCAGGTCCACAAAGACACAATGCAACCTCTTCTGGCCTTCTCTATACTTCTCCGTCAACACCATCAAAGCAAACATCACATCTGTGATGCTCTTTCTTGGCATGAAACCATACTGCTGCTCTCTAATCATCACCTCACTTCTTAACCTAGCTTCCACTACTCTTTCCCATAACTTCATGTTGTGGCTCACAGTTCTGCACATCCCCCTTATTCTTAAAATTCAGCACCAGTACACTTCTTCTCCACTCCTCAGGCATCCTCTCACTTTCCAAGATTTCATTTAACAATCAGGTTAAAAACTCCACTGCCATCTCTCCTAAACACCTCCATGCTTCCACAGGTATGTCACTTGGACCATCTGGCCTTCCCATTCTTCATCCTCTTCATAGCAGTCCTTACTTTCTCCTTCCTAATCCGTTGTACTTCATGATTTACTACCTCCACATCATCCACCTTCTTTCTCTCTCATTCTCATCATTCATCAGCCCCTTTCCATCTGCTCAACACATCCTCCTCACTTGTGATTATGTTTCCATCTTTATCCTTTATCACCCTGACCTGCTGCACATCTTTCCCAGCTCAGTCCCTCTGTCTAGCCAATCGGTACAGGTCCTTTTCTCCCTCCTTAGTGTCCAACCTTTCATACAACTCATCATACGCCTTTTCTTTAGTCCTTTGCCACCTCTCTCTTCACTTTGTGCCTTATCTCTATGAGTCCTCTCTGACTATCCCAATTCTTCTTCATCTACCTCTTCCTCTGTATACTCTCCTGTACTTCCCAATTCCACCACCAGGTTTCCTTATCGTCATACTGCTATCCAGATGTCACAGTGTTTCTAATGTATTCATTATCTTGGAGCTAATATAGCTTTGCAAAGAAGACCCATACTGCTTTATGAAAGGAGCAAAATCTACACTGCTTGGAGGACATTTCGCTGACACTCAACCACATTAGCATAACCTCTCAGCAAAGGAAAACATTTGACAAGACACACTTAGGCTGGAAAGCAAGAGCTGACCAGTAATGGAGTTTCATACTTATAATGAAGGTGAGATGAGATTTTCTGTGATGCATCTGTGATTGAATGTGTTAAAAAATGGCAAACTGAAGCAGAGCAGGAAGCCTGTTTGCCACGGGTTATTTTTACACTTGTCTAAAAGCTAGCCTTAGCAAAACTGAGGCCTTGGCACCTTTCTTTAAATTGTTTCAGTAAAATAATGTAAAGATTCAATGAATACTTCTGAGAGCAGTGCACCTGAATTAAGATGTTACTTTTTAAGCCATAAACAAAATCTTGTTTCATCTTAAATGTTATATATATTATGGCAGCTGGCTGGCGTCCATGCCCAGCCAGGATGCGCCTGCACAATATATTCAGGGGGAGCAGCCCTGGACAGTGCAATACCTCCCCCTGGACGCTAGATGGCCGCCCCCCTGGGTTGGAGTTGTGCCTCGGTTTCCACAGGGCTCGCTGGGAATTGGAGTTGGGTGCAGCCCTGTTGGGTCACGCAGATACCGCCAGGGGGTGCTGTGCTTGGGACTCCTGAGCCCGTGCAGGCAACAGATTCATCACACCTGGAAGTGCTGCCGGATCTCGGTGATCAAACACCTGGAGCACTTCCAGGTGACCTATAAAAGGGAGCCAGCAACCACCACTCATCGGCCAGAGTCGGGTGGAGGAGGACAAGGTTGCTGGGGAGGAGTGATGGTACCAAGGAGAAGAAAGTGCTTATGCTTTACTGGGGAGTAATAGTGCTTGGGACTGTGTTGTGGCTGGAGGGATTACGGGGAAGATGTGCCATCCAGCTGAAGCTAAATAAAAGTCTGGTTATTTTACACGTGCCTCCAGTGTCCGATCTGTGTCGGGTCAGGCGCTATATAGCGTCTTCTTACAATATATAAATATACACACACACACACACACACACATATATATATATTTGCTATATATTTTTGAACTTACAGGTAGCATTTTATTAATATATCACAATTTGAATATTCTGTAAGCAGTTTACTATCAAACTGATTTAATCAAGCGCAGACTATAAGAAGTCCTTACGCAGCTATAAAGAACATCGGCAGAGCTCCCCACATTAAAGTCCAGAATCGCTTACTCCAGCAGGCTATTCGTCACTTTCCTTCCCTCACAGTATATCTAACGTGAATCTGACAAATGTGAACAGATAGATTTTCAGCCAGCATACTGCATTAGCAATAGATTGTAGGCAAATTTAAAGACTTCCAGGAAATATAACTTATCTAATTAATACTCCCTTAAATAAAATAAGAAAGAAAAAAATTACAGGGACATGGTCATGGACAGGCTATCATTACTGATTTTAAAATACCAAGTGACTGCAATGCGTACAGTAGGTTGCATTTATTCTTAACAGTGTGTCGCTGCGTCTTTTCCAGGTTCCCAAAATCGAGCAGCTATTGAGCTGACAAGGAAGGATCCAACATGAGTCAAATGCGTAACAAAATAAATTTCTCAGTCCAATAAAGTTTATTTTAAAAAGGTGTAGTGACAATTCAAAGTCAAACAATTATTACACTTGCAGGAGAAAAGATGAAAAAGGAAAAAATATTTGTTATATAAACTTAGCTTTTTCTTGTTAAAATTCAGTTACTTTCTATACTTAAAGGTTGTGTTATTTCTCTATGGCAAACTTACATATGCTTTACTTATTACATTCAGTACGTTCTATACACATGTCACATTCAATATGGTTAATACATTGAATACGAAACAATACAGTTTGAAAAGTTTTGTACTTCATGTCTTACCAACTGCAATGCAGATCACAAATTGTAGTCAGAGAGACAGACATTATTAAAATGCAGTAATCCCTCCTCGATCGTAGGGGTTGCGTTCCAGAACCCCCCGCGATAGCTGAAAATCCGCAAAGTAGAAACCATATGTTTGTATGGTTAGTTTTATATATTTTAAGCCCTTATAAACTCTCTCACACTGTTTATAAATATTCTCCGCACAGTTATACAGTAAACCCTCGTTTATCGCGGTTAATCCGTTCCATACTCTACCACGATAAATGAATTTCCACGAAGTAGGATTCTTTATTTATAAATCTAATATTTTCACAGTTAGAGCATAGAAAACCTGTTTACGACCTTCTAAATACGTTTTTTAACATTATTAGAGCTCTCTAGATATGGAAGAACACCCTTTAGTCAAACGTTTAAACTGTGCTCCATGACAAGACAGAGATGACAGTTCTTTCTCACAATTAAAAGAATGCAAACATATCTTCCTCTTCAAAGGAGCGCCGTCAGGAGCAGAGAATGTCAGAGAGATAGAGAGAGCAAGCGAGAGAAAAACAAACAATCAAAAAATCAATACGGCTGGTAGAGCTTTGATCTGCCAATAGCGTCCCTTGTATGAAATCAACTGGGCAAACAAACTGAGGAAGCATGCACCATAAATTAAAAGACCCATTGTCCGCAGAAATCTGCGAACCAGCGAAAAATCTGTGATATATATTTAGATATGCTTACATTTAAAATCCACGATGGAGTGAAGCCGCGAAAGTCGAAGCTCGATATAGCGAGGGATCAATGTAGTCCATTTCAGTTGAGCTTGTGGGGGATATAATAGAACCTCCCATAAACTATGCATTGATATATAGGCAAGTATTTTAACAAACGTGTTCAAGATTCCACAGGTTGGACAATGAGCAGCACTTCTTAACACTTGACATGGATTCTAAATTGGTCAAAAGCCTGGACTGTGGAATACTTCAAAACATTGACTTTTTTGTGTTTAAGACCTTTAAGGAATGATTCTCTCTATCATACAAAGTCAATATCCTGCAGGAAAGTGATCTTCAAATTCCCATATTAATTTCTATGTTTAAAAGTCCCACCTGTCCTCACACAGAGAAATGGCGCCACAGTCCATTATTGACAGACCTTGTATGTCATAACAAAAACAGTGGAATGGAATGAAATCTGTCATTTTCTATTAGGAATTTAGGCAAAACTGTAAACTTTACTTGTCAGCTTGAATTCTTTTGTGGTGACAAACTGTGTCATGATTAAAATATAACCTTTTCCAATTTCACAATGGGTAACACAGTGGTTCTCAAACTGTGGGGCAGGCCCCCCTAGGGGGGCGCGAACTAATGAAAAGGGGAAGATGTGAAAAAAAGAAAACAAGAATCGAAGATATGAAAAATACATCTATTGAAACCAAAACAAATGAACTTAAACTACATTCTAAAACTAAAAAAATAAATATTAAGTTAGATAAATGTCGATAAAAGTTAAGTAGGTATAATAAAATATGCATCTATGATATATCATTAATTTAAAAAGACCAAATTGGTATTAGTGGGCTCCTTCAAAAAACGTTAGCGGGGTTGCGATTAAAACTGTTATGAAAACTCAGGTCACAAATACGTAAAGGTTGAGAAACGCTGGGCTAACACAATGCCTTCCAGCTCCAGCGGCATGGGCTTCGTTTCCAACGTGGTCACAGTGTCACATTTATATTCTTGTACTGTTTACATGTGTTTTTACCAAACGCTGCTGTTTCTTCCAAACCACAAAGACAGACATGAGAACATAACAGACATCAACAGTTGGTGTGTGAGTTTAGGGGGTGCTTGAGTGTGCCAGCTGCTCTGCAAGTGAGAAAAATACGAGGCAAAAAAGAAAAATATGGCTACCAGCAACAAGAGATGAGTGATCATAAACTAACAAATGATGCAGAGAGAGAGAAAGAAAGAAAACCTACTGCCAAAACCCAATACATAAACCAAAAGTTAAAAAGGAACAAGCAAAACGTTCTGACTCTCTAAAACAGGCTCTAGAAATAACATATAAAGGTTTTTGAGATTATCCAGAAACCTGGATGTGCCACCATCTTAAATAGGAAATGGCCTGTGACATCATACTCATAGCGATGTATGGTCTTGTAGCAGAAACGGCCCCAGTAACAGTAAACTACATGGCCTCTGCTATAAACAAAAGCACAAAATGACCAAAAGCAAAAAAACAAAATCAATTTCCAACTGCTGCCACATCCAATAGCATACAAAAAAGTTCAAACATCACTGCAGAGACTTATTGACTTACCCTTGTAGAAATGTGAAGTATGACCTTAAGCCATTGCTTAACAACTTCTAGTTCTGCACTTAATATCAGTAGTGTCTTGAGACATTTGTCTAAAATAGTGACCATTACCAGCACCAAAAATGATTGCTAGCTTGCCAAGGTTACCTGAACCTCTTTGGAGATAGAGGGTTAGAGATCAATGTGGAAACACCAAATGTGGCAGCACCTCCTGGTCATGAGGGCATGCATGGACCAAGAGAAGCACATAAGAGGCCATGTTTCTATGATACAAGCAGCATGGCTTTTTAAAGCCAGTGGAAGGCTCAGACATGCAAAGACATTACTGACACTCGGCGCAGCTCCAGCCTGCTGTAAAAATAAGGCCTACCTGATGCTGGAAGTTCTTTCAGGGCATGACCAGAGATGGCCTCAGTCGAAAGTGATTTAATAAGTGAAGAGTAAGGAGTAGAGAAATTGGCAAGAGGCTTGACTGGAGGGGGAAGAAGGCCAAAATCTGAGAGACAGATAATAAGAAGTACAGTGAGTCTTTGACCATGGTGGACAAGTGGACTACAGCTCCTCTTTATAGTTAGGGGCTCAAGGATTACACAAGCAGGCCCAGATTGTCTGAAAGATTTTAGTTTCCAATCATCTCTTTGTAATTTTTCTGCTGCACAGTGGTCTTTTCTAATATATCTGACCCCTTGCTCTTGTTTTTGGTTAAGACATGCTGCAAAAGCACCCCAACTGTTCACAGTGTGTGTCGCTGGAATAGCTTTCTGTATTCCCCAGTTATGTTCTCTGTAAATTCTGTTAAAATGATTAAGGCTATAAGACAGAGATACAAGCAAATGTGAACTGTCATTGCACTCTTCCAGACTGTTCACAAAAACACACAGTCATGTTTGCCTCACGCCTACAGTTCAATATGATACCAGTCCAGTTCAAGGATGTAAAGCTCCACCCAAGAGGTGACCAACAGACTGATTTCTGGATGCATCAGCAAAAAATTCTAAGTGACTGGCATGCAGCTCAAAATGTACAGCAAACTCACTGGTTAAAGTCAAAAGGCCATTTCTTTATTTCATGAATCTTTCTTACTGCCACAAATATTGAAGGAGGTCAAATGCATTACACAAGGTCAGTACATTTTATTGCTTACCTACAGTTTTATCTTCAGGCAGCAATCCTTTTATCTTTGTTTTGTGGAAACAGAAAGAAACAAAAAAGAGCTGGCAGCAATGCCGCGACATTAAGGTTGCATTTTTCAGTGTTAAGTTGCTTTAATCCTGCCTGCCCCCTCCAGATACACAAAGATATGTGGATGCATGTCATCTCTGCCTTGTTTTTCTCCTACATTAAATGTCATGTCTTTGCCACAGTATAAGGACAGGCACATAAAAATACACAGTCTGAAGAACAGCAGCAGATCTGGAAGTACACGTTGAGAGCTGCATAAACTTGACCACAATGCAATAAAGAGACAAATGGAAAAAGTCAGCACTGCAACTTCAATATAGCTTATATAGAATGTGCCACAAATTGTTCATAAAGGAGGAAAACAGCTTTACTGAACAGAACTGTGACGTTACTCCACAAAATTGTATACATCTACAATCAGGTCCATAAGTATTTGGACAGTAACACAATTTTCATAATTTTGGCTCTGTGAACCACCACAATTGATTTGAAACAAAGCCGTGAAGAAGCGACTTTCAGCTTTAATTCAAGGTGTTTAGAAAAAGACAGACATACGTATACATGGTCCCCCTATTGCAAATGCAAATTGCACACTTGGAATCAATTCCAGACCTTCTACCTGCTTAATAGTTAATGAAATAATGAGGGAACTGCTCCAGCCTGGCTATGAAACAGCTTGTCAGTCAAATGTCCAAATACGTTTGAGCTCCTGGAAATGGTTGGGCGGATATGCAGAAAAATGGCTATCATTTCTCAAAGGCTCACACAATATTTTTGTTAAACCCCTTAAATTAAAGCTAAAAGTCTACACTTCAATCACATAATGATTGCTTTATTACAAATCTATTGTGGTGGCATACGGAGATAAATTTATAAAAATTGTGTCATTGTCTAAATACTTATGGACCTGACTGTATGAACCCTACAGAGAGACTTCAACATAAGTACGCTTTATTAAAAATCAGCAGAAACAAGAAAGCTGATATGGAAAACATAACAAATAACTACTCACCAGTAGATTCCAGAGAAACTGTGGACTTCCACACCCCTCACTGCAGCTTCAGGGGCTTCAGAATCACACGCAGCTGCACCCGGAGCAGCAGTCCAATCAACATGTAAGGCATCACTCAGAAACAAGTGCACGTCCAGGTAAGGGATGGTCAACACAGGCCGGGGGTAGCTGGCATTTCAAAATGTCGCAGGGAGATTCCTACCATGAAAGGTCTAACTGTATGATGTGTGACAGGACCTGACATATCGTTGTGCACCCAAATTCCCACTAACAAGTGACAGAAGTAAATGTTTACTGCAGACAATTACACCCCATAAAAACTGTACAACTTCTTTTTTTATAGAGATCTTCACTTAGTGCAGGTGCAGAGTACTGTGAACAATTCTCAATTAAAATACAATTATGGATTACACTAATTACTAAACACAGAACTGGTACACATTGTCATAAATGAATAGACAAGGAGCCACAAAAAGGTTTGGGGAAGCCACCCATGTAATTTTTCCTGGCTGCAAAATTGTTGAAAGTAGTGTAACGGTTGGAGTCAAGAACAGAACTGAATTGCTGAGGTAAAGAAGGCGGTTTTAAGGGAAAGCAGAGGAAGCGACATCAGTGGGGCTGGAACTGAAAGTGATGTCGCCAGGCCTGGAACCGGAAGTGACATCATCGGAATCAGTACACTTCACCACCCCTGGTCTGGTATGGAATTGCTCTCATTCAGGCCCTTTAGCTGCCTCACATACACACATGTGTGACAACATAAAGATACAGATTTATTAAAACACATAAAGAACAAGATAGAATCTGATGAAACATAAATCAAAACTAACCATATCTGCCCATAAATTAATTGATGAACTATGGTCAGTTGACAACAGAGGAGATTAAAATTGTAAAAGAGAAAGTCAAAAACAAAGTCTCAGTCCTGGAGACCTTGGCAAACTGGTCGCCTACCTGCTCCTGGGTTTTCTATAATGGAGTTTGTGCTGGCTGTCCAACTTGATGAGAGAATGATTTCAATGCTTTTTAGGGGAGGGTTAGTAACGGTTCAAAAATATTGTGATACGTATGTTTCTGTACAAATAACTAAAAAACAGAAAAGCAGTATGCTTAGCTAATCAGCAGCTCTAGTCAGGGTATACTAAAACGAAGTAGTGACTCCTCAGCTTGGATTTAAGAACTGAGACTGAAAGGGCAAGTCAAGTCAAGTCAAGTTGGGGAGCATGCACTGGTACAGTGCGTTGCCGCACCCACTACACGGCGAAAAAACTCGGGATCCTGGTTGGCAACCCCCTAGGCAGACACGCGTTTCAGTCCTACCCTCTGGAAATGACCCTCCATCTGCCGCAGCCAGGTGTTATGTGGGCGACCCCTTGGCCTGGTCCAGCCACTCTGGTTCCCAACAATGAGGATCTCATGAGCCAGATCACCCTTGGGGAAATGCACCACATGGTTGTAGTGTCATAACTGATGCTCCGTCACAATGCAGGTAATGTGCCTCATTCGGGACTCCATGAGCAACCGCTCATTCAACATGAAGTCAAACCAACGGTACTCAAGGATTTTCTGGAGAGAAACCTTCATCTCAGGTCACTGGATAGTGTCCATATCTCACAACCATATAGCAAGACAGGAAGCACCAGGACTCTAAAGACTTGGTATGTTCATCCTTTTGCATAGATATCGGGAGCGCCAAACACCCCTTTCCAGTGATCTCATAACCCCCCATGCTCTCCTAATCTGTCTACTGACTTCACAGGAAGGGTCACCAGAGACATGAATGTCACTGCCAAGGTAAGTAAACCTCTCAACAAGGTCAACACTCTCTTCACAGGCAGACACACTGCTGATGGCTGTGTCCAAGAGGTCATTAAAGGCCTGGATCTTGGTTTTTATCCAGGACACTCACAAGCCCAGACACTCAGACTCCTCACTCAGTCTTTCGAGAGTCACGATCAGAGCCTCTATTGACTGCGCGAAGATCACAGCATTGTCAGCAAAGTTGATCCGTGAATCTTTCTTCACCAACAAATGACCCACAGCCGCTGGACCCCACAACCTTGCCCAACTCCCAGTCCAAACAAGCACTGAACAGAGTAGGAGGGGATCCCATGAACCCTCAGGATGTCCCACAGGGCAGCTCGATCAACTGAGTTGAACGCTTTGCGAAAATCGATAAACGCTGAAAAGAAACTCTGCTGATATTCGAGTTTACGCTCTATGAGAACCCTCACTGAAAGGGCATCTCTTATAATAGCAGTCTAGATTATTCCACAGCTTTGGGGTCCATTAACTAACAGCACAACCTCCAAGTGTTATTTTAGCAGTCATTGAAATCTAAAGTAGGCCGACATTTTGAGATCTCAATGTGCACTTTGGTTTGTATGTAGAGATGAGTTAAGATAGGTAAGCAGGCCCTCAGCCATTTAAAGGCTTTGTATGTTAAAAGGAGATCTTTGAAATCTGCCCTAAACTTAATCATGAGCCAGAGTAATAAGTACTTAAGAAGAACTGAACTGAACTGAAGTGTTCTTATTTTCTTCTCCTTTTAATAATTCTTGCAGCAGTATTTTGAATGATCTTTATTTATTTATTTTTTTTTAATTTTATTAATTTTATTGCAATCCATACAAAGGAATCAAGTTTTTACAAAAAGAAGAATTGAGTTAAGAACAGATCGATCCCCACCCCTGAGAGAGAGAGCAAGCCAAACGGCGTGAAATTTAAGGTTTGTAAACATACCTAAATTAATAAATTCTCTTTACTTTAAGAACTTATTTTAAAATATTACTGATTAGATCCTGCCATGTTTTGAAAAAAGTCTGTACGGATCCTCTAACAGAGTATTTGATTTTTTCCAATTTTAAATAATATAACACATCGGTTTCCCACTGACTTAAAAGAGGAGAGTTTGGGTTCTTCCAGTTTATCAGAAGGAGTCTGCGTGCCAACAGTGTAGTGAATGCAATCACAATTTGTTTGTCTTTCTCCACTTTAAGCCCCTCTGGAAGAACCCCAAACACAGCTGTTAATGGGTTAGGAGGGATTGTGAGTCCAAGGCTGTCTGAGAGGTAATTAAAAATTTTTGTCCAGAATGACGTTAATTTGGTGCAGGCCCAGAACATGTGACCTAGTGAGGCTGGGGCTTGGTTGCAACGTTCGCAGGTTGGATAATGCCCTGGAAACATTTTGGAGAGTTTTAGTCGAGACAGATGTGCTCGATATATAATTTTGAGTTGTATAATTGTATGCTTTGCATATGGAGCTCGAGTGAATTCTCTGCATTGCTACTTTCCACTCCTTTTCTGATATATTAATTGAGATATCTTTTTCCCAGTGTCCTCTTGGATCTTTGAAAGGAAGGGATTGTAAAATGATTTTATATATTGTAGAGATGGAGTCTAAGTCCTTGTGCTTGAGCAATATTTTTCCAGCATGGATGAGGGTGCAAGATGAGGAAAATCTGGAAGGTTCTGTTTAACAAAGTTCCTGATTTGAAGATAGCGAAAGAAATGTGTAGCTGGAATGTTAAATTTGGAATGTAATTGTTCATAGGATGCAAAGACGTTGTCTATATAAAGATCTCTAAGCAAGTTAATTCCAAATTTTTCCAGATATTAAAACTGCATATGTTTGTGAAGGTTGAAAGAGGTGGTTCTCTTGCAGGGGTGCCACAGATAGAAGCTTCTCCGTCTTAAAATGCTTTCTACATTGGTTCCAGATTCTAAGTGAGTGGAGCACAATTGGGTTATTAGTGTATTGCCGATAACGTGTGTTTATTGGAGCACAGAGCAGGGAATACAAAGAAGTACTGCAGGATTTTACTTCTATTGCAGTCCATGCCTGTGTATGTTCTTCTATTTGTGTCCAGGTTCTTATCGCCTGTATATCTGCCGCCCAGTAATATTGAATGATCTTTATAACAAACAATTTGAATAGGCACTGAATAGCACATAGAAGTTGTTAATCCTACTAGAAATAAATGCTTGAATTCTTTTCTCAGTATCTTGCATATTTAGAAAATTTCTTAATCTTACAATATTTTAAGAAAATGGAAAAAAAACATGTGTTTGGGTAGTTTTGTAATATGTGTTTTAAATGACATGCTAGTGTCAAAAATAACACCTAAACTGGGATTGGCTCCAGCAGACCCCCGTGACCCTGTGTTAAGATATAGCGGGTTAGAAAATGACTTACTGACTGTGTGGTGATTCAGTTAAATCTGATGGTGATTCCAACTGAGTTACAAAGTGACAGAATGTTGTATGACTGTTCTGGTGGCATTCTATTTAAGAAAAATGTCCAGGTTATGTTTCTTTCAGGCCATTTCTACGAGTCAGTTTAATGATTAATTGTTCGACAACAGCAGAGTAGTAAGGTAGATTGCAAGTTCTACACCTCCTCCCTATGCTGTCATGAAATGGAGTCTTCACAAAGGCTGAATGAGTTTTGACCTTCAGAAACTGGCAAGGATCTTCACTAGAGGCTCACATTATCTCAACCAGGCCCCAAATATTACCTGCTGTCTTCAGCTAGAGCAGGCCCCAAAATAGGGAGTTGGCAAAACAACAGAAAATGTCTACAAATCTATCAAAAAGCCCTGTTAGAGGGAGGACAACAGTCAGCGCCAGGCTTGTGAACAAAAAGGGACAACAGACACTCTTTATAAACCGAACATTTGTCGACAAAAATAGCAAATCAGGACAAAATGCTCAATAGAGCAAGAAAATGCAAAAAGCAATACACAGCAAAGCCCCTCCTGAAGAAAAATCTATATATATAATCGACCAAGTCGCCCGACCATGGGGTATTCACGATGGAGCCCTGCCCACCAACTCTAACCCTCCTCACGCGCCCACTCTCGCTCTCGAGGCATGGGCACTGCCTGCTCATGTGTCCGCCCCCAACACCTCACCAAACACATCCTCAGTCGCTTTGGTCTCTGCTACAGTCCACATGCACCTCTGACCCACGTTGACTTTTCATTGTTCTTCTTGGTTCGGGCTGTTTTGCTTTGCTAACAGGTCTCTCTCATTGCTGCCGTCTTTATTTGTCCCCACAAGCTTCTGTTCTCCCTGTTGTTTCTGTGCCCCTTCTTTTTTTCCTTTGTTAGACCGACACCGAACCCGGAGTGATGGTCGCCGCTCTATCGCGATGCTGAATAGGGGATTGTTGAACTGTGTCTTTCAGGAAGTGTTCACCCATCAATGAATAATTATGCAGCGTATGCTATGCCAAGGGTCAGCTAGTACCAGAAAATAAGTCAAAAATATCATAAAAATAAGTAAATCCAAACAGAAATCACAATACTCACAGGACTCTGCAATAAAGCAATGACCCCAAGCTCCAGAAACCTCTCAACTAACTTAAATGGCCAGTGGGAGGGCTGATGTCACAGTGGCCCCGCCTCCTAGGGCTCCACCTATAAAATGCAAGGGTATAAGTGAACATAATCCCTAAACAGAAGACTATGAACAAAAAATAAATAATCACAAAAAGATATAAAAGAGGAACATAAACAGAGGCCAAGAAACACACCCTGGCAGACACATCACACATGCTAAAGATGGAGCTGGCGATTATGCACACCAAGTCCAGCATAGCCTAAGAAATGCAAGTTCAGTAACTAGCAAGACTGCATCTTTCTGTTTCCATTGGCACATTCAATGTCCAGCAAATTCAATCCTGGTTCACACGGGTCCAAGCTCCTCAAGTGATGCCAGTCCTGTCCCAGTCAGTGATGTCTAGTGGTCAGTGGCAAATGCCATAATGAATGTCATGACTAGAGTCATCGTTCCATTGAAATAGTCATGAGATGCTGCATTGGCCTATTTCTGAATCATCGTGACTTTCGTCTGGCCTTCACAGACACTTCCTGATAAATGTAAGCATCATGCCCGTCATATTCCCAACCATCACATCTGTATCAATTTAACTCAAATGAGTTTCTTTTTGCTATTGTAACCAATTATTTCTCTGTTGGATTCTGAGGTACAGAATACACAGGATGGGAAACAAAAATAATAAATTAACAAAAGGTCCGCCTCAATCAAGAGCATAATGTTGTTGCTGGCCTGAGACCAACGGCTAAGTGAATGCTGTTTTAAAAGGCTCGTCAGTAGGGTCAACTCAGGCAGGATTCCAGATTAATAATATTGCATTTTAATTAAATTACTTCATCTCTATACTTCCAGTCCCGACTTTATTCTTTCAAGTATTGTGAAGAGTAGGCGCCCGTATTGGCAGCACTGGGCAAAATCCTGGCGAACCTAGGCCAATGGCCAATTAATTACTTATTAATACGCATTTTTATTTAGGATTTGGGAGGAAACAACAGCAGCAGAAAAAATGCATGAGGATATGAAGAGAGGAGAGACGGCGACTGGGTGAGGAATCAAGTGCAGGACTTTGGAGACGTGAGACAGCGGCAGTAAGCACCACTCATGACATCATTTAAATTGAAATACAAATTATTTTGGACTTACCTTTTTTTAACTATACCCTTTTTTTATTCTAAAATCTATAAAAACCTATTTGTGGTAAGTGAATTGTTGATTGCTGGCCATATCTCTTGTACTTACCAACTGACTTTTATATTTACTCTTTAATACGTATGAAAGTTGATGGACCTTTTAAAAAAAAAGATAAATAACTTAGTAAAGCCAAAGAAGATGTCTAAAACTGGCAAAGAAAAGTGCCTCAGTGTAAGAGGTGGAGGAGGAGGGCATGTAAAGTGTAATGGATATTCTTTTCCACATACTGTACGTCAGTCTGTTCTGAGACATGCAGTGAACGGGCAGCACACCCCGCCATTCGTTATGGAGCCTGCTTCTGGGGAAATAAATGAGATGTGCAATCGGGCATCTATATGATCTCTGAACTCAGTCGCTGAAAAGATCCAACTATAATGGAGTTCAAGTCAAACTTGGGCTTATAAATGTATATGAAATTTGTTCTGTAAGAGGAGACTGCCCCTCAAACTTCCAACACTTGACTCTCATTCCCAATTAACATCAGATTTGGTTGGTTATCATATACCATAAGCAGGCTGTCTGAAGTCTGCCATCCAACATGAAGTACTTCATAAAATGCAACAAGAACGTGTTGGCTTGTTTTGTTAATTTTTGTTTATTGCTTTTCTCTTGGCACAGTGGTTGAACTTACTGCCTATCCATTCAAATTCCAGCAAGGCCACTATCAGATTTTTCAAAATACTGTCATGTCTGCAGGGATGTTGCTGTCCCGTCTTATCCCAAAGATAGACATAAGAATGTGAGATTGTGGGAATGTGTGCCCTCTGGTGCATTTGTATCCCACCCATTGCCACTTCCTACATTGTGTGTGATGTCACCTCTCATGACTATGATGTGGATCATCCACATTAAGCTGATCGGTGACCCTACTTTGGCCGGGTATGAGTAGGTAGGAGCCCTAATCCTAGGACTTGTAGTATTGGGTATTCTCACAGAGGAGAGTGCAGTGAAATCCTTCCTTGAATACAGTGCATCCGGAAAGTATTCACAGCGCATCACTTTTTCCACATTTTATGTTACAGCCTTATTCCAAAATGGATTAAATTCATTTTTTCCGTCAGAATTCTACACACAACACCACATAATGACAACGTGAAAAAAGTTTACTTGAGGTTTTTTCAAATTTAAAAAAAACAAAAAAAACAGAAATCACATGTACATAAGTATTCACAGCCTTTACTGAATACTTTGTCGATGCACCTCTGGCAGCAATTACAGCCTCAAGTCTTTTTGAATATGATGCCACAAGCTTGGCACACCTATCCTTGACCAGTTTTACCCATTCCTCTTTGCAGCACCTCTCAAGCTCCATCAGGTTGGATGGGAAGCGTCGCTGCACAGCCATTTTAAGATCTCTCCAGAGATGTTCAATCGGATTCAAGTCTGGCCTCTGGCTGGGCCACTCAAGGACATTCACAGAGTTGTCCTGAAGCCACTCCTTTGATATCTTGGCTGTGTGCTTAGGGTCGTTGTCCTGCTGAAAGATGAACCGTCGCCCCAGTCTGAGGTCAAGAGCGTTCTGGAGCAGGTTTTCATCCAGGATGTCTCTGTACATTGCTGCATTCATCTTTCTCTTTATCCTGACTAGTCTCCCAGTTCCTGCTGCTTAAAAACATCCCCACAGCATGATGCTGCCACCACCATGCTTCACTATAGGGATGGTATTGGCCTGGTGATGAGCGGTGCCTGGTTTCCTCCAAACGTGACACTTGGCATCCACACCAAAGAGTTCAATCTTTGTCTCATCAGACCAGAGAATTTTGTTTCTCATGGTCTGAAAGTCCTTCAGGTGCCTTGTGGCAAACTCCAGGCGGGCTGCCATGTGCCTTTTACTAAGGAGTGGCTTCCGTCTGGCCACTCTACCATACAGGCCTGATTGGTGGATTGCTGCAGAGATGGTTGTCCTTCTGGAAGGTTCTCCTCTCTCCACAGAGGACCTCTGGAGCTCTGACAGAGTGACCATCAGGTTCTTGGTCACCTCCCTGACTAAGGCCCTTCTCCCCCGATCGCTCAGTTTAGATGGCCGGCCAGCTCTAGGAAGACTCCTGGTGATTTTGAACTTCTTCCACTTACGGATGTTGGAGGCCACTATGCTCATTGTGACCTTCAAAGAGGCAGAAATTTTTCTGTAACCTTCCCCAGATTTGTGCCTCGAGACAATCCTGTCTTGGAGTTCTAAACACAATTCCTTTGACTTCATGCTTGGTTTGTGCTCTGACATGAACTGTCAACTGTGGGACCTTATATAGACAGGTGTGTACCTTTCCAAATCATGTCCAATCAACTGAATTTACCACAGGTGGACTCCAATTAAGCTGTAGAAACATCTCAAGGATGATCAGGGGAAACAGAATGCACCAGAGCTCAATTTGGAGCTTCATGGCAAAGGCTGTGAATATTTATGTGGTTTCTCAGTTTTTTTATTTTTAATAAATTTGCAAAAATCTCAAGTAAACTTTTTTCACGTTGTCATTATGGGGTGTTGTGTGTAGAATTCTGAGGAAAAAAATGAATTTAATCCATTTTGGAATAAGACTGTAACATAACAAAATGTGGAAAAAGTGATGCACTGTGAATACTTTCCAGATGCACTGTATCTGACCAACATCGACGTACCTCCAATGAGGTTGTGGGTTTGCACTGAAATGGCACCTCATCCACTGTCAGATCTTCCTTTGTATCAAAGCCCTGGCTCTCTGCACCGGAGCCAGAATGGGCAGGTTATGAGAATTAATGAAAGGATGGATGGATCTTGCATTTACTCGTTCCTCTCTTATATAAGAGTCACATTGTCATGAGTCTGGATATCATCCTTGAGCCACACTCCTCCCGTCATGAGGCGTGCGCTGCGGTGTGCGTTCACAGCTCGCTTATCACAAAGGTACAGTGGCCTTGTTTTATGATTGATACACAATAGCCCACAGCCATTCATTTAAAAACTGAGCACAAAGGTAACATATTTGAAGGCTGCCTTTAATTATGAATTTTATTTCTGCTATAAACCTAAAAGAAAAAAATCATTAAACTTTATAATGCTGGCAACAAATCAAGTGCAACAGGGAAGCTTACACAAAGAAGCGACTAGCAGAAATGCATGCGTTAACGGAAAATTAAATTCAATGAAATGAGGGAAACTGCAGCAGTCCTGAATGGCGCTTGGCTCCTCTAATCTCAGGATCCTAAAATGAAAACTGCAGGCTGACTCCCTCCTACTCGCGGAGTTCTTTACAGCAGTCACCCTGATTAGGAGCCATGGATACAACAGCTTCCCACAAATTAGCTTCTAATCTTTTTTTTTCTTTTCCTTAGGAGTTACCTGATCCACACCAGATGCTGACATTTAGCATAGCAACGTATAGAAAATAAAAAAAGAGGCAGTAAAATGATCTAAAGGTGGCTTAGTGAAAATCAAGTAGCATTCTAATGTGATGAATATACATTGAAGGTTAGCCTTTCATTTCTCCGAATTTAATTCTCACAAATGTACCTCTTTGGAAAAAGGTGGGAGATGAATAGGGCTAACCTTGGTTCCAGTCGCAGGCTTTTTCTAATTAAACGTTCCTTCCCGAGCGACTTGGATCAGATACGACTTCCGATCGACATGAGAAGATGAATAATAGATGTTTGTCACCATGACAAATTTCAGTGTTTTTGTCATGCACTGCAAGGTTCAGCAAGCTTCAGAATGGCTTACAGGGCTGATATTCTCAGAAGATCCCTCTGCCCCGAACGCTGGCTTTATTAGGATGACTAATGTTTAATTTGGGCAAAGTCGCCCCACTCTCCTGTAACGGTCAGTCGCCATCTTTATTCCAGTGCTCCCCTATTTTTGCATTCTACTCATTTCCCCTTTAATATCAGAGTGATTGTTTTTATTAAACTTGCCGTAATGGAACTGGGTGAGAAACCAAAGAAGCTAATTTTCCGTGAAATGTGAATTAATGCTTATAGCATTTTAATTTCTTTCATCTAAATATAAGCGACATTTAAAAAGCTGCCTGCTCTGTTTTGGGTTATGCAAACATAATTTACTTTCCCTCTTAGCCCATAAAGGATTGTCATCTTTCATCAGCCCCAGTGGTCATTATACTTGTAATTTTTAATACATTGCAGGACACCAGAGGAAGCTCATGACAAATGAGAAGCTATGCGGCCCACTATACAAATCGATAAAGTGTATTTTCATAATGATGGATCATCAGTCTCTTAAGTCACTAAAGTTTTAAAGCGTTTTACATGCTTGTCAGGAGTTCTGTGAGCTGGACAGTGAATCGGAATGTAATGTGGTATTGAGCTCCTGTGCCAGCCTTGCCTGTGGCCAGACATCTGTTTTGTTCTGGTCAGGGACTAACCTGGCACAATTACAGCAAGCATTATCTGACTTAATAGGAAGGTTGGCATTGCCAGCGTCCTGAAGGAGAACGTAGCCAGCAAGGTGCCATAGTGGTTGGTGTTGCTGCTTACTTGAGAACATGAGAAGAACAAAAGAAACCTGACAAACGAGAGGAGACCATTCAGTCCATCAAGGTTGTTTGCTTAGCTAATAGCTAAGATGTCCCAATATCTCATCCAGATACTTCATAAAGGTTGTCGAGATTTCTGCTTCAGCTACATGTTTTGGTAGTTTGTACCAGATTCCCACAACTCCTGAAGTGTTTCGTGGCTTAAGTCCTAAATACAGTTTCCTTTAATTTCCACTGATGTTCACGTGATTCACGTGAATACGTAGGATCTGCGTTATCTACTTCACATCTTCTGCTTCATGTCACAATCGCTGACTGTGATATAGTCTTTGTAGATTATCTCCACACATATCCCACTTGTGTGTTATGTTGTTGTAAACTGTTACTCTAAGCGGGCCAGCTGTGGTAGTGTATGTGGCCTGTGATGATCAAGCTCCACTCACCGCTACATCCTGCTTAGCTAAAACCCAGCAGCACAACAGCAACGTTTATTTCTGTAGCACATCTTCATACAAACGTCATGAAGTTGTTACATGCAACAAAAAGCAAATTAAAATTAGATAAGAATTATAATGCATAAATAAAACAAACATTTTGAAAACTCATCAGAACTCAATGGGAAAAAAAATCCTGCTGGATGTCTATACTGATATGGACTGGGTAATGTGTTAGGAAAATTATCAGCCTACAGGGGGCTGAATTCAAAGACACTCAGACAATCAAAGTGAAAAAATGATGCAGCAGGCTGCTCCATTTTGCCAAAATTTCATTGCAGCAACTCAAAATCTTACTCAGTAGCTTGTATGGTCCCCACGTGCTTGTATGCATGCCTGACAACGTCGGGGCCTGCTACTAATGAGATGACGGATTGTGTCCTAGGGGATCTCCTCCTAAATCTGGACCAGGGCATCACTGAGCTCCTGGACAGTGTGAGTGCAACCTGGTGGCATTGGATGGACCAAAACATAATGTCCCAGAGGTGTTCTATTGGATTTAGGTCAGGCGAGCATGGGGGCCAGTCAGTGGTATCAATTCCTTCATCCTCCAGGAACTGCCTGCATACTCTCACCACATGAGACCAGGCATTTTCATGCACCAGGAGGAACCCAGGAGTCCCTGCACCAGCATAGTGTCTGATAAATGGGTCCGAGGATTTCATCCTGATACCTAATGGCAGTCAAGGTGATGTTGTCTAGCCTGTAGAGAGGTCTGTGTGTCCCTCCATGGATATGCCTCCCCAGACCATCACTGACCCACCAACAAACTGGTCATGCTGACTGATGTTACAGGCAGCATAACTTACTCCACAGCTTCTCCAGACCTTTTTAGGTCTGTCACATGTGCTCAGAGTGTACCTGATCTCACCTGTGAAAAGCATAGGGTGCCAGTGGTGGACCTGCCAATTCTGGTATTCTATGGCAAATGCCAATCGAGCTCCACAGGGCCCACTAGAGGACGTCAGGCCCTCAGACCACCCTCATGAAGTCTGTTTCTGATTGTTTGGTCAGAGTCATTCACACCAGTGGCCTGCTGGAGGTCATTTTGTAGGGCTCTGGCAGTGCTCATCCTGTTCCTCCTTGCCCAAAGGAGCAGATACTGGTCCTGCTGATGGGTTATGGACCTTCTCTGGCCCTCTCCAGCTCTCCTAGAGTAACTGCTTGTCTCCTAGAATCTCCTCCATGCCCTTGAGACTGTGCAGGGAGACATAGCAAACCTTCTGGCAATGACACGTATTGATGTGCCATCATGGAGAAGTTGGACTACCTGTGCAACCTCTGTAGGGTCCAGGTATCGCCTCATGCTACCAGTAGTGACACTGACTGTAGCCAAATGCAAAACTAGTGAAGAAACAGTCGGAAAAGATGAGGAGGGGAAAATGTCAGTGGCCTCCACCTGTTAACCCATTCCTGTTTTGGGGGTCATCTCATTGTTGCTCCTCTAGTGCATCTGTTGTTAATTTCATTAACACCACAGCAGCTGAAACTGATTAACAACGCCCTCTGCTACTTAACTGACCAGATTAATATCCCATAAGTTTCATTGACTTTATGCTATACTCTGATTAAAAGGTGTCCCTTTCATTTTTTTGAGCAGTATAGTATAGAAATATAACTTAGGCACAGTAACATTCAAGATTTGAGGTTTATTCGTCACACACACACAGTTATACGGGTATAACATGCAGTGAAATTAAAAAACGTGCCTTCTCCAAGACTGTGCAAAACAAAAGCAAACACACAATAGAATAATAAGCAAATTAAGAAAGGATAAAAAAATGAAATAAATTAAGTCAGATTAAGTTAAATTAAGTTAAACTAAATTACATTTAAGTTCAAATCTGAAGCAGCAGAAAGTATAAAGTGATCGTGCAGTAAGTTACAGTGAGTGTGCCACAAGTTTTAGGTTTGAATGGCGGCGGCACAGTGGCGCAGTGGCAGCGCTGCTGCCTCGCAGTTAGGAGACCTGGGTTTGCTTCCCGGGTCCTCCCTGCATGGAGTTTGCATGTTCTCCCCGTGTCTGCGTGGGTTTCCTCCCACAGTCCAAAGACATGCAGGTTAGGTGGACTGGCGATTCTAAATTGGCCTTGGTGTGTGTTTGTGTGTGTCCTGCCGTGGGTTGGCACCCTGCCCAGGTTTCTGCCTTGTGCCCTGGGATTGGCTCCAGCAGACCCCCATGACCCTGTGTTCGGATTCAGCGGGTTGGATAATGGATGGATGGATTTTTGTTAGCATAACAAAGTTCAGGATTCTGAGGGTAAAACTCCTCAAGTCTTTCAGTGTTGGCCATGAGAAGGCTGAACAGTCAACAACATTTATTTATATAGCACATTTTCATACAAAAAAATAGAAAAATTGAAGACACAATAAAAAATAAAAATAAGTCAACATTAATTAACATAGAATGAGTAAGGTCCGATGACCAGGGTGGACAGAAAAAACAAAAAAAGTCTGGTACTGGGGTGGGTGAAGACGGGCCGTCTTAATGTATGGGCACAATGGGTGGTGGCCGGGAGTCCCAGGAGCATAGGGGGCCCACGATGTTTCTGATGTCTGTCTGTTTCTGTTTTGCTACCAAAACAGGGGCCCCATTGTACTACTTTGCCTGGGGGCCTATGAAGCTGTTAAGATGGACCTGGGTTGAGTACATTGGATGGATATATAATCAAGAGAAATAGAATCCTTAAATATAGAATTGCTTTTTTAAATCCTAATGATATGGTCAGATGCACACGGGCACTTGAATTGTAGACCCATCGCCTGTCATTATATTTATATTCATATTCCTAAGTGGACTGCCTCGAGATTGTTTAGCGGTAGGCCGTGAAGCCACCTGAGTGAACTGACCTTCTGCTTGCTGCAGCAGTGTGGATATGCACCAGTCTGAGGCACGTGGTCTTCCTGAGTAGGTTTTCACTCGCTTCTCTTGAACTTTTAATCTTTAGTTGTACAAGTCACTGAGTTAACTTTACACTGTTGATATCACATGAAATGCAATACTAGCTACAGAACAAGCTGTTATTGGGCCAAACTCGTGACCAATGAATGAAGAGGGGAGGCGGGACCTCAATTTAAATGCTCGGCTGTGTCTCAGCGTGCGTCATTTTAGTTCACGAGTGTGCTTTCCAGAAGTGATTGATTTCACAATATCTTAATAGACATGCTTGTGTTTGGGACAGCACATGGCTAGATAAGGTCACATTAGGATTATGTGACACAAGAAGCGTAAGTTTTTTTTCATGGATACTTTCATCAGGTCTGGTGCCAGTGAAGGCCTATGCCCACCCCCAATGAAAATTAGCCTATATTTCACTTATGCATTTTAATACACATCTTCTTTGAATAAAATGTCAATTATTAAACTTACCCAGAAAAATCGGCAGTGTAAATTTCATCACTATAAGAGTTTTAAAAAAAAAAAAAAACTGAATTAGCGTAAGCCACAATTATTCAGGTTGTGTTCATAGGAAATGGAACGATTTACTTCATAAGACAGAAGTACATAATAAACAAGAATAGTTGTGTTAAATATTTGAAATATTAAAATGTAGGCTTTGATTTAAATATTTAAAGTCTAAATATTCTTGATTGCAATAACAGCAACAACAATTTATTTCTTGCACATTCCAAAATTGCTCAAGGAATGGCTCAATGGGCTTTAAGAGGCCTTGTTTTTTGGGCAGACCCCCAGACTTGACTCTCTAAGAAAACAAGAAAAATCTCCCAAAAAAAAAACCTTTGTAGGATGTCAAAAAATGTGGAAAATGCAACCCACAAACGAGCAAAACTAATTCTCTTTACAGAGCTGGATGGCCAATCTCTCATTGCCACCTCAGAAGTACAATATAATATTACAGTATAATTGGCTTTCACATAACGCCCCTCAATAGGTACAGGTGCAGAGCGCCGTGACAACTCTCAAGGCAAAATGCAAGAATAGATCAGAGCACTCATTAAATACAGAACTGTCACATATTAGGACACAGATTTGTTCAGATATATCAAAAACAAAGCAGAATCTAACAAAACTAATAAACAACATCATCTGCCCATCAGCTAACTGTAGGACCACTGCCAGATTGTAGAAATGGATTCAGACAAGCCAGACACAGTCAGAGTCCTGGAGACCTCGGCCAACAAGCTGCCTTCCCCTCTAACAGCCATTTGACAGCAGAGTCAGCGCTGGGCCGGCCAAACTGATGAAAGGACCCTTCTACCCAATGATTCTAGGTCTCCTTCATCAGAGATGACTTTTCCATGGCAGGCAAACAACTTGGCAGTAGAGGTGCCACATGGGGATACTGAGGAGATAAAACTGAACAGGGGAGGCTTAGTAGAAATGTATTCTTTTTCATCCTCTGTTAGAGGTCCTCAGAGGGCCAGATCCTTAGTAAAGGGTCAAAAACAGCATCACTGACCTACAAATGGTCTAAATTGATTCCCCACATGCTTATGTTTGAAATGTATCACTTCTAACCCTCTGTGAGTGGCTCTTAGAGGGTTAGGACCACCAGTAAATAATCAAATATCAAAAATTGCATATTTGTGGTAAGCAACCTTGAAATAACATAAAACGACACTCCACGGGCCTATATTACCGATTGCCATTTTTTCAAAATTTTGTGAAAAGAAATAACTTTGACCACTTGTATCCCATTAGGGGGCAATTGATGTGTCATCCACAATTTCCATTTTTGCTAAAAGACACCTATTGGTTTTTTTCTTTATCACCAGGATGTAACTTCATGCACATAACATGGTCCAAAAATGACCAACACGTGAGGGTTTTTCGGGTCAACAACACCAAAAATAGGAGAGAGGGGCCTCAAAAAGCTTGCATAGCTAGACATCAAGACAAGTCGAACGGTTTATCATATGTGGGGGTTTTCAAATACCAGTGAGTTAAAAAAGAAGACGGAAGTGATTTCAAAGAATTGTTATGAACAAAATATTTGCAAAGTACAGGGTAGCGCAGGGAAACGGGAAATTTTAGAACTAGGTGTTGACAACTTTGGGGCATCGGCAATTGTTTGAGACTAATGAGACCTCGTTTAGAACCCCTTGACATTAGTTATAATGGAGCAGTGGAGTGGTGCGCAACAAGCGTTCGCTGTGAAAGGCTTTTATAAGACTGGAGATAGTGTGACTGCTGCACAAAGGGTATTCTGCCATCGTTACCTGTTAGGACAATTATGATCACGTCCCATCTGCTCATGCGATTACAACATGGGTGTGTCATTTCGAAGAAGTGGGTTCAGACTCAAAAAAGAAGTCCCCAGGTGGAGCCACTTCTCATACTGCCGGACAATCGATGGCACCTATTCAACGATTTTTTGGAAGGTGCATCATTTCACGCAACAGTGACATTCCATGGCCTCCGAGATCCCCAGATCTCACTGTTTGTGATGTTTTTCTGTGGGGACATCTTAAAAAACAAATGTACCACACACGTCTTGCAACCATTGCTGAACAAATCGCTGGCACTCCTCTTGACATGTTACATCGAGCAATGCAGAATTTACACAACAGACTGTCAGAATGTGTACGGAGAAATGGGCAACACCTTCACAATGTTTTCTTCAAAACATAAAATGAATGTTGAATGAATATTGATTACCATCATTGATTGAATATCCTGTACAACACATTTCATCATTAAGTGTATTTTGTTTTTAATCGTGCGCTGAACATCAATTGAAAATTTCTTGTTTCCCTTTATATATATATATGAATAGTCATTTAATGTCAAAAGCTAGCGTCTATGTAACAAGGTTTAGAAAATAAGGTTGACTTCAAATTTTATTAATCACAGACACTCAAAACATTTGAGTTAGCAACATAGTGAATTTACTAGTTGGGGGGAGGTAGGCCTTGTTGGAGGGAAACACGAACGGAGCAAGATATACATAAACGATATCTCGACAAAAAAATTCTTTTAAGGTTTTATAAGCAAAAGGAAACAGCCAGCCAGCACTACGACATATGCCAGACTCTGATGTTGGTATTGAAAATTTCGGCAATGTCCCAATAGTAAGTGAAGACCCCTGCCCTAGCTGTGCTAACTTCAGTGCTAGTTTTGCTTTCAGCACTACTTCCGAGTGTACTGGACAATCTACAACCACTCCGCCGCCAGATGTCGAAGGATAGGCAGGTAATAAATTTACCTGATGTTCATGAGACACCAAGTCAGTCGGTGTTAAAATCTTCAACATTTACAGTCGGTAAGGTAAACAGTTTTGTGGCTCAATGATACAAGAGATACAGCGCATAGCTGGAGTACGGTGTATTGAAGTTATGCGTTTTGGGCATTTCGCTGATAATCTAATTAAAAGGCAGATTCACTCGTAAAATTCAGAGACTGGAAACGCAGGCGTCAGGTATGCATACACAAATAACAAGGAATAGTAACAATGGTAATCCATTGCTGTAATATGATGTTACTGGTCACAATTATAACGGATTTTAGTCAGATGTTTGTGTTTTGTGATGGGCTGGTGTGTTGAATGTAGCATTAAAAGACAGGCAGTAAGTGGATTTGGGAAAAATCATTGAAACTAGCTATGCAAAAGAAAAAAGAAACATGGCGCCATTTATGTTGGCATGACTGGACTTTTAAGATGTTTTTTTTAACGAATGTATTGTAACAAAAACAACAATAGGCCCACTATTTGATGAAATCCTGGTGCCACTATTGGTTTCGATGCTGTTTGCTTCTGTCCAGAGTTGGTCACCATAGACCTCTGAAATTTTTTATTATCTCAGTTCCGCATGAAAACATAAGAATACATGTTTTCTTGAACATCACTACAAAATACGAGGAGTAAGTAAAAAAATTAAAAAAGAACATTTTTAGGTGGGATGTTCCTTTAAGGCTGTGATGCCCTGTGAGCCTATAATTGGATTAGATATCTTCAGACAAGTGGATAGGTACGAGTGTTGTTTCGTCCATACAGGGACAACATTAAAAGGCACACAGGAGCAGGGGCTTCACCAAATGCTTAATATGTCTGTCTATCATTTCCACACTTCACTCCCACATGGAAACATTCAAGGAAGCCTAACGTGAACAGCGCTCAACAGTCTGGTGACCAGTTGGGTAGATGGGATTCATGCCTTTAGAAAGGGAACGCAAGCTTGAACCAAAGCTGACAAAGATGTAACAACATCTCCACTTCAGAAAAATGGCAGATAAATAAATAACTGACACAAGAGACTGAGTGATCTGGCCCTAATCTACTGATAACATTGTGTCTTGTTGTGGGAAAAACATTCCTCTATTTTCAAATAAGTCAAACTTGGTGACCGGATGACAATGCAGAACGGTTCTTTATTTGTACATAGATATGCACAAATGTCTGAGTCCATGGTGTGAGCATTCAATAAAAAATTCATTCCATTTTGTACTTTCCTATTAGATAGATAGATAGATAGATAGATAGATAGATAGATAGATAGATAGATAGATAGATAGATAGATAGATAGATAGATAGATAGATAGATAGATAGATACTTTATTAATCCCAAGGGGAAATTCACATAATCCAGCAGAAGTATACTGATAAAGAACAATATTAAATTAAAGAGTGATAACAATGCAGGTATAACAGACAATAACTTTGTATAATGTTAACGTTTACCCCGCCGGGTGGAACTGAAGGGTCGCATAGTGTGGGGTCTCCTCAGTCTGGCAGTGGAGCAGGACGGTGACAGCAGTCTGTCTCTGAAGCTGCTCCTCTGTCTGGAGATGATCCTGTTCAGTGGATGCAGTGAATTCTTCATGATTGACAGGAGTCTGCTCAGTGCCCGTCGCTCTGCCACAGATGTCAAACTGTCCAACTTGTGCCTACAATAGAACCTGCCTTCCTCACCAGTTTGTCCAAGCGTGAGGCGTCCTTCTTCTTTATGCTGCCTCCCCAGCACACCACCGCGTAGAAGAGGGCACTCGCCACAACCATCTAGTAGAACATCTGCAGCATCTTATTGCAGATGTTGAAGGACGCCAGCCTTCTAAGGAAGTATAGTCTCTTAAGGAAGTATATACTCTTATAATCACAGGATCCATGAGGGGCCTGGGCCTCATAAAATCCACCACCAGCTCCTTGATTTTGCTGGTGTTAAGGTGTAGGTGGTTTGAGTCACACCATTCAACAAAGTCCTTGATTAGGTTCCTATACTACTCCTCCTGTCCACTCCTGATGCAGCCCACGATAGCAGTGTCGTCAGCGAACTTTTGCACGTGGCAGGACTCCGAGCTGTATTAGAAGTCTGATGTATATAGACTGAGCAGGACCGGAGAAAGTACAGTCCCCTGCGGCGCTCCTGTGCTGCTGACCACAATGTCAGACCTGTAGTTCCCGAGACGCGCATACTGAGGTCTGTCTGTAAGATAATCCACGATCCATGACACCAGGTATAAGTCTACTCCCATCTCTGTCAGCTTGTCCCTAAGGAGCAGAGGTTGGATGGTGTTGAAGGTGCTAGAGAAGTCCAGAAACATAATTCTTACAGCACCACTGCCTCTGTCCAAGTGGGAGAGGGATCAGTTTTAACATTACCTTATCTAATACATCACGTCATCTGACTCTACTCCCTGCTCTGTGCCCCAATAAACACACGTTATCGGCAATATACAAATAACCCAATTGCGCTCCACTCACTTAGAATCTGGAACCAATGTAGAAAGCATTTTAAGACGGAGAAGCTTCTATCTGTGGCACCTCTGCAAGAGAACCACCTCTTTCAACCTTCACAAACATATGCAGTTTTTAATATCTGGAAATAATTTGGGATTAACTTGCTTAGAGATCTTTATATAGACAACATCTTTGCATCCTATGAACAATTACATTCCAAATTTAACTTTCCAGCTACACATTTCTTTCACTATCTTCAAAAAAAGGAACTTTGTTAAACAGAACCTTCCAGATTTTCCTCATCTGACACCCTCATCCATGCTGGAAAAAATATTGCTCAATCTCAAGGACTTAGACACCATCTCTACAATATATAAAATTATTTTACAGTCCCTCCCTTTCAAAGATCCAAGAGTACACAAAAGATCTCTCAATTAATATATCAGAAAAGGAGTGGAAAGTAGCAATGCAGAGAATTCACTCCAGCTCCATATGCGCAAAGCATACAATTATACAACTCAAAATTATATATCGAGCACATCTGCCTCGACTAAAACTCTCCAAAATGTTTCCAGGGCATGATCCAACCTGCGAACGTTGCAACCAAGCCCCAGCCTCACTAGGTCACATGTTCTGGGCCTGCTCCAAATTAACATTATTCTGGACAAAAATTTTAATTACCTCTCAGACAGTCTTGGACTCACAATCCCTCCTAACCCATTAACAGCTGTGTTTGGGGTTCTTCCAGAGGGTCTTAAAGTGGAGAAAGACAAACAAATTGTGATTGCATTCACTACACTGTTGGCACGCAGACTTATTCTGATAAACTGGAAGAACCCAAACTCTCCTCTTTTAAGTCAGTGGGAAACTGATGTGTTATATTATTTAAAATTGGAAAAAATCAAATACTCAGTTAGAGGATCCGTACAGATTTTTTGCAAAACATGGCAGGATCTAATCAGTAATATTTTAAAATAAGCTCTTAAAGCACAGAGGAAGCAATTATTTCTGTATTTCTTTGTCTTCTGCATTCATCTCCATTGGCTTATCAAACTTATTAATTTAGATATGTTTACAAGCCTTAAATTTTACACCGTTTACCTTGCTCTTTCTCTCAGGGGTGGGGATCGACTTGTTCTTAATTTTACTTTTTGTAAAAATGGATTGATTTGTATGAAATGATTGCAATAAAATTAATAAAATTTAAAAAATAATAATAATGATATGCAGAATTCTATCATTTAGCCAATTGACTACAGTAACCAGTAACTGTGCACATGTCGATTCTTCCATTACTCTAAAAATCGCTTCATTAATAGGGGTGTCCTCCGAGTTTTCCCATTGATCTTATCACTGCTTCACAATAGCGGTGTTTGGGTTTTCTCTCTAGTTTGTCCCTGCTTTTTAAGGGGGTGTTTATCACTCATTTACTTCATTTTAACCTTATTAATTACCTTTATGGTTTCTCTTAAGATGAGGCAACCCTCACATGCTCAACCTTTAAGTCGTGTTTAGTTAAGCCTTTAGTTCCCTTCACTCTTACACATTTAATAACTTTTGATACAAGTATAAGTTGTATTAAATTGTAAAACTTATCATTGATTGATTAAAAACATTTGGTTAAAAATCTATAGTCTAATTTTGTTTTCAGTTTTTCAGCATCAAAATCGTTTTCTTTGTAGATGAACACACATGCAGCCTCTCACTATACAGGGTGATTCAAAAAGATTCATCCAATTTCAAAGTGCCATTAATTTTATAACTGTGAGGCGCCTCAGAACCAATCACATAGCAACTAAATGAGGGGGTCATAGAGCTTCTGACTGTCACCAGAAGATGGCTCCCTTCAGTCTGCGCGGAGATGAGCTTTTCTCAACAACAAGCTCCCTCATCGCTGGATTGGCCGTAAAGGAGCCCACGATTTGACACTCCACTTCTGGCCCCCAAGACCACCAGATCTCACACCGTGTGACTTTTTTTGTCGGGGCATGTTAAGGATTCTGTTTATGTGCCATCAATCCCAACAACACTGGATGATCTCCGAAATGGCATTGAAAGGGATGCGAGTACAGTGACACCCAACATGCTCAATCGAGTATGGGATGAATTTGATTATCACGTTGATGTTGCCCATACAGCTGCAGGAGGTCATATTGAGCACTAGAAAAATGAAGTAATAAACTTTATGCTCACCTAAACCATTTGCAATTTATTGCATTGTTCTGTAAAGATTTACATGTGAAATAAATCATTTTGAAATCGGATGAATCTTTTTGAATCACCCTGCATTATATTAAATAGACATTATATTAAAAACACTAAGAAAAGGCGAGTCAGGTAAAGCTTTTAGTCTGGGCCTCTGCTAATGACATTAGTGGACCTACCGTCAAAGACAGGACAGCATCAGTCTCTTCATCCTGCACTACCATTTCAAGTGAGGCTCCTTCAGTGTCTGGGCATTTATTGTGATGCTTTAGGAACGTCGGCATGGAAGTGGCAAGGTGCCACTTTATGTGCTTTGCTGGGATGGGGGAGAATCAGGCTGAAAAGCAAGCAGATGAAACAGTGTTTACAGCAGGTTTCAGCTCAGATGTTTAAGATCTGCTGCTTCTTGATATGTGCTTTGTAGCGACAGACTGCAGGCAAGCTTCAGCTTTGGTGAGCAGCCCGACAAGCGCCATGCCATCCGTCTTCATGCGCACACATTGCATTTTATTACATCAAAGCAGCAGCAAAAGCGCATCCTCTCCCCCTCACTGTCATTTCCAGTCTGCAAACAAACCCACAGGCTTAGCTTTATTCTTCTAGAGATGTGATCTGTGGAGAAAAAAAAACAGATTTTTATTAATTTAGGGTCAAGAACTTCAAATGAATGGAAAAAAAGCACACCAGAGAGTGTAGAGGAATGCCTCTGAATACACTGGGTTGGGTAAATGAGTTAATGGGACTGTGGATGAGAGGAAGTCGGTGTAAGAGTGCTGCAGGGGTGTTCTTGGCCTTATCAGCCATGGAGGCAGTGTCATCAACAACAGCAATCAGAATAACGGGTGACACTGTGGGGTTGTCAGGTGGCAATCCCTCCTCATGTACAGGTGACTTTTGAAGATCCACTTGGTTCTGCTGATCCAAATGAAGGTTCCATTTCTGTGTAGATCCAACATCTTTGGCCTAAGGGACAGGTCTACGTTGAGGAATCACTAGTTGAGGTGTCCATCTCTTTCTCCTCCTATGCAAACTGTCCATGTCTGAATGTAAATCTCTGCAAAGGATTTGGGAATTCTGTGCATGCCTTACAGTGGACTGCATGCTGGGTTTCAAGGAATCCAAACACGTGAGTAACTAACGGCCCACACAAGGCATTGCTCCGTTTGTATGGTGTGGAGTCCTGAAGTATTTAGTGTTAGCTGGTCGTCAACTGAGCCCTCTAGGGACTTTAGTGCTGGCCTAAATGTTTGCACTTCACCAATAGTGGTGGTGTGGCATGGAGGTGAGCACATGTATCTACCATGGTTTGCTCTCAGAAATGTGAATTGTGGTCCATTATTACTAACAAGGATTTCAAGTATCCCATAACAACTAAGGGCATTTCTGAGCACCTGAAGGCTCTTGTTTGTGCTCATGAAGTCCATTATTTGCACTTCTGCCCATTTCAAATGAACTTCAACCAGAATCATAAACACATGGTCTTTGCCCAGCAAAACCTACATGCAATCCATCGCCACAGGTTATTTGGCCAGAAAAATAAATGAAGTGCTGGTTAGCACAACGTGTTCTGACATTGTCCTGCATTATTTATTGTAGATGTTTTTTTTTGTGATTTCCATTCAAAGTGAACTTTCTCTGTCAGAGCCAATCTTCTAATAGGAGACATCTTTTTTTTTTGGATAGTATATAACAATCATGTTGCTTTTGTTACTATTTAAGCAGACTTTTTTTCGCCTAGTTACAGCATTTGGAAGAAATGTTGCATTGAAATGTAGCATGTCTAACTCTGCTTTTCCGGCTAAGGTGTTTTATCTTTGGACTACTTTTACTGACAGATCTCACTTGTTTAAGTGACACAACAATCAAATAAAAAAAGACACAACGACACACAGTAAGGCCGGTCTGAAAGGTAATCTGCATGCTTTCCGAGGAGTGACAGCTGCCATCTCTCTTTATCACTCTGTCTCTCCCTTCCCACTTCAGCCTCAGCTCTGCTAAAGAGATAAATAGCCATTGTGCAAGGGAACCGAGAAAGACTGGACTCACAGACAGACTGCCTGGTCGGTTAACAGTTTGTTTGCTGTCTCTCCTGTAAGGCACTATATACAGTAAGGATTTATTGATATGTCTTGTGACACAGAAACTTCTATAGGGGAGCAACCTATCTGAGTGGTCTGCAGTGAATTCAGGGGTACGACAAGGATACATTATCTCATTTTATCCATTGACTGAGTCATGAAACAGACAAACCTAGAGGCATACAGTGGACTCTCTTCCAACGGCTTGAAGACCTACTGACATGGGTCTTTTGTCATCCGCACATGTCCATCTACAAGTGAAGGCCAATGGATTGGGCAATTTTGCCGATCAAATGGGCCTCAACATAAGCACCACCAAAACCCAACTGATGAGCATCAATGCAAGATCTCATGAAGCCATTATTCTGAAAGGAAGTCCACGTTGAGGAGCTCACTTACCTTGGCCATCTGAACAATGCTGCACCTGAGGACATTAAGTAAGACTAGGGAAAACCTACAGTGCATTTGCTAGACTCCAGCCTATCTGGAAATCCACACAATACTCCCTCAGAACAAAGATGAGACTACAGGGGGTCCTCGGGTTATGACACAGTTCCGTTCCTACAACAGTGATGTAACCCGAATTTTGGTGTAAGTCGAAACACACCCTAGTCTAAGTCACTTACCTATCCTAACACATTTGCAAAATCATAATCTAGAACATAAAAACACAACTAAGCCAGAGGAAAAGGACATAAATATACTGTACTGTACACTGTACTATAGTAACAGAAAAAAATGAGTGTAAAAAAAAATCCTTACCTTTATTCCTTCTCGCGTCTCAATTTTTTAAAAGTTTTAATGGGAGTGAGCGTTGTAAACTTGAAATGTTGCAACCCGAGGACCCCCTGTATACAACAGCAACATGACCTGCTGTACAGGTCAGAATGCTGATGTGTCATCAAGAATGACAATTCCACAATAACTTCCGCAGTAGAATTTACCGTATCTTCTGGCCAATGAAGAGCTCAAATATTGAGTTATACCTGTACAAGAAGAGCACTTTTTATAGTGTGGAGATAGACATCAAGGCCCATGGAATGAAATGGCTTGGGCTTGTCCTTTGAATGGACCAGAACCACATTCCAAAAGTAGCTATGAACTGGACACCACCAGCGAAATGAAAGCAAGGAAGGCTGAAAACAACCTGGTGGAGGATTGCAGAAGCTGAACTGAAAGAGATTGGCATGGCCTCATGTTCCATAGGGAACTAGGAGACATAAGGGAGGAGGAGATGGGAAAAACCAAATTATGGTTGGGGATGAAACACAGCATCAAAAAGGCCAGGAAATTCCAAAATGAAGCTAAAAGTATTTTGAACTGTTAGGGAGAACGTTTAAAAATTTTAATCAAAAAGACTGATAGCTGTGCAACAAAGACTTAATGCTTGTAGTCAAGAATAAGTTACAAGACGTCTTTAGCCTAAATGTGAAACTCGCTCCGAATGGTTTCTGCTATCTACAGTCTTGTACAACCAAAAGATATACAGCACTGACCTTTATACTGTGAACCTGATGATGTCACAGGTCATGTGGTCATCTCGCCGTGGTAACCACATCAAGAACCTACAAAATGGCACCTCCCAATAACAAAATGGCCGTGCATAGAACATGTGAAAATATCAAACAAGGTCAAAACAAAGCAGAAATTAACAACTAGTAACCAAGTAACTGCAATGAAATTAAACAAGAAAAAATGAACAATATCAGGAAAAAATGAAGGAAGTCAAACTATGTCAGTGGTTCATTAACTGTATTTTACCAGACAGGTCTCTGCAATCTCATTAACCTTTAATCCTTTTATACTCACAAAAAAATGAGTTCTTCAGTGTGTTCTGCAGGGATTCACCATAAACTTTCTTAAATTAAATCCAAACAACTGAAAAACCTTATGAAGAAGTAGAAGTAGAAGACATGTTAATCATCACACTAGCAAAGCTTCACCAGCCACCATCTCCCACATCTTCCTGCTGGAGCCATTTATTCATCCACCTCACTGTAATTCCTGACGGCTAAGGCACTGCATTGTAAAGCCCAAGGCCTCCCCACCGTGACTCATTGGCTGACCCTGAGGGGGCACCTAACAGATAAACTGAAATGACGTCACCCGACCTCAGTGCATGTAACGCTACTTCAAATGAAGCACAAATGGGCACAGACTCTGCAGCACGCTGTATAAAGTAAATAGTTAGCTGGGATTAACTTCAATGAGCCGGTGCTGCCCAGCTCTGCTAAAAGGGCTCCTGTGCTCCTCCCTTATACCAATCGTAAACTGATTAAGTCTGGTCGAAGGAATTTCCTAAATAGGAAAAATCCATTTTTAAAGTCCCCCGAAGCTGCCGATTCACATTGACAGCCCATATTTCTTGATGAGTCACCCTGCCCTTTCAGCAGCCCGAAGCTCTAAAGCCGACTTCAAACATTTTTCTCTGCATAGATGAAAAAATGTACTTGAAAAAATAGTGAGGGGGAAAAAAATCCTGCAAAGTGCAAACACAACAACAAAGGCTCCATAAAAAAAAAATAAATAGGCAGCCTGGTTCAAAACATGTCAATCAGAATAAAAATGAGACTCCTGAAGACATCAAGCAGAGAAACTGCCGCCTTTGACCAAAGGTAAATGTGAGGGTCTCCCCATCACAAGAGCCAATCTGGTGGGGGTCATTCTCTATGGCAGAAACACTTTGGGTCAGAATTAGCCTTTTAACTAAAAGGAGAAGCAAAGTGGATCACAGAGAACAATGTATAGGCAGCGATGCCAGGTATGACCAAGATGGGGTGTTACTATCATGGTGCAGGTCCAGTCTGACCAGGAATCAATGTGATGAATGCGGATCAGCATCCCTAAGAGGCCTTCAAGGCAGTGTGTCGTAGCCTTGGATCTATGGTTTCAAATTGTTTGTTGGACTAAATACGAGTTCCAGCAATGGTTTTCTCACTCTGTGTTCCATAAGTCAGCACTTTATCTGATCATCCCTCCTCTGGACACCTCGCCTTTATCCTGTGTGGGGAACAGGCCGGACACAGACAGGCAGACATCGTTTTGTCACCCAACACACGTTTATTTACAATATTTACAATACTGGCACACACAACCCAGTGCCGCAGCACCAATCACCCTCAGTCCAGGCCCTCAGTACGATGCCGTTTGTCTCTTCACAGGTCCACCTCCACTCCTCTTCTCCGAGCTCTGTCCTCTTCCACCCAACTCCAGCCATCGAATGGAGGGAGGTGGCCCCTTATATACACGCCCGGATGTGCTCCAGGTGCTTCCCGACACTCTTCCGCCGGCACTCACCTGTGTGGCGGAAATGCCAGCTGCGCACCCAGGCGGAAGTGCTCAGGTCCAGGGCTCCAAAGGCACCGGGGTGCCCCCTGGCGGTGACCACGAGCCTTTACTAGGTGGAGCTTCAAAGCTCTGCACCCATGGCCCCCAAAGCAACCAGGGCGGTCGCCCCCTCATGGTCTGGAGGAGGCGCAAGCCCTCCTCCGGTCCTCCTGGGCGTCCTGGCTGGGTACCACACCCAGCTGCTCGCCACACCTTTAAACATATGCTGTGTCGCACCTCTCAGACCTCTTAACCTGGACAACTGTATGTTTAGGACGAGTGCCCCTCTGACACTACCTGAGGCAGACTAATGACAGGCAATAGCCCATATCCTCAGGCTCAGCTATGGCCTGGTTAAACTCTGCCAATGGAATTAAACATCCCATTTCTCATAAACTCCATCAAGACATCATACTCCTCAACACGATCATTTAAACAGGCAAGGATACTTTTCAAAAGGTCATAGAAAAGAGCCAAGGGTGACACAGACACCCACTGAACAACAGGCGACACTGGGCATGTTTCTCTGCATTCAGCCTTGGCGAGTTGCCTTTAATGCTAAATTTTTACTCTCACTGTCTTGCTGCTGAAATGTGTCCACAAACGGGATCCTCCTTTGGTCCTTTAAAAATGTTTAATGCTACTTGTTTTCATGAAGAAACTTTAATGTCCCGTGATACAAGGCAGTAAGACAAAAGGACAGCTGCTGCACAGGCTTTTAAATGATCGATGTGCAGCACAACAAGCAGAACACGCAGCTCAGCGGCAGCAGCAAGCCAGCAGATGATCTGTCCGCATCTCCTTAGCGTGTGCAGCCCCCTTACCACACAAGTGGCAGAGACATTAAGTGGGGGAGGGGTGGGCAAGCGAAGCGAGCAGGGGGCAAAGCCCCCTAGTTATTCATATATTTCTCTTTCTCTCCCTCAAGCTTCTGTAAAACTCCACTTTTACACTGGGGGCAAATAAAGTACTGTACATCTGTCTATCTATCAATCTATCTATCTATCGTGGACCACTTACACACCCAATCCAGACAAGCTGAGACACAAGGCTTGCCAGGCGACACACCTTTATTTAAGAGGGGAAGGGTTTTCTTTTTTATTCCCCACTTCAAAGCTTTGTCTTCCACCTCCCAACTCTGGCTCCTCGACTAATGGTGAGGCAGCTCCTTTTCTAGTGCACCCAGAAGTGCTCCAGGTTTTTCTTGAACTTCTTCCGGCTGCACTTCCGGGTGTGGCAGAAGATCCCAACAGGACTGTTCCAAACTACAAATCCCAACATGCTTTGGGGAATCTGTGGTGCTGTAGAAACCTAGGGGGGCTGCACTCTAGTATCTCGGGGAAGATAATAACTTCAATGTGGTCTCTCCCACCCAGCTGGCATCCCGGCCAGGTAATATCTATCAAATCCTACCGACTACGCTAAAATATCTATCAAATCCTACCAACTATGCTAAAATATCAATCTATCTATCAAATCCTACCTACTGTGCTAAAATATCTATCTATCCATCTATCTATCTACTTTGCTGCCAGGAGTGTTGGGGACCGTTACTTTTAAAAGCAATGTAACAACATAACTGTAAAAATCACACCAAAACCCATTGTGGAATGTGGCCCGGACACAGACAGACGGACAACAGTTTGTCACCCAGCACACACATATTTATTATATGCAATATTTACAAGTCAAGTGCACAACCCAGTGCCTCCAGCACCGATCCCCCAAAGTCCAGGCCTCACTCTCCAGTGCCTTCCTTCTGGCCGCCTCCACTCCTCCCTCTCCAGACTCCAGTCCGCTTCCACCCGACTCTTGACTCAGAATGAAGGGAGGCGGCCCCTTTTATACCAGCCCAGATGGGCTCCAGCTTCTCCCTGACACTCCTCCGCGGATACTCCTGTGTGGCGGAATTGCCGGCTGCACACCCGGAACCCCTACAGGGTTGAGCTTCCAAGCTCTGCACCCGTGGTCCCCAGTGCAACCAGGGCGGTCGCCCCCTTGTGGTATGGAGGAGGCACAAGCCTTCCTCCGGTCCTCCTGGGCGTCCTGGCTGGGTACCACCCCCAGCCGCGTGCCACACCATAAAACATCGACCCCACAACATGTGGGAAAAGATGAAGAGGAAGAACAAGAAAAAGACTGATTACTTACAAAAACGTAACACGTAACTAAATGTGTTATACAGTTACTTATTGTACCATGCAATGTGTTAGAAACAGTTAGTTACTTAGATAAGATTATTTCTTATCTTGTATGAAAAACTGCACATTTCCCTGGCCACCATTTGTTACTAAATCCAAAGTCTGTATATGAACCTTCGTGAATCTCATCAGAAAACAGCCAAATTAGTTAATTTTCTAGTGTTTTATAAATACGTTTAGTCCTTCATGTGCTGTGAAGTAAATAGCGCACATCAGCTTTTTCCACCCTCAACTGAGCCTACGAAGGCACTCAATCAACGAGCTGCTGAAGGACCGCCGTTCCAGCTTCACATACACAGGATGAGGCTGGTCCTTCGTCAGTGACATCACAGTATCTGCACCCAAAAACAAAACAAAATTAAAAAAAAAAAATACAGAAAGAAATACAATAACAAAAACAAAAATACACACATTCAATAAGAAACAAAGATGACACAGAAAAGGGACAACAAAAATAAGCCAGGGAACACAGCCCGGCCTGGAGAAACCCATGTTATGTTCTAACCAGGGCTTATTCAGTTACCACTCGGGACCTTTGGGTCACACAGCTCACCTTCGTCTGCTTAAATGGCTCACCTTTGGTTGACTACCTTAGAGGTCCTCAGGTTCACTGCCAGCCCCTTTGTGAGAGAACGAGAAACAGGGAGGGTCTGTCACGATTCGCTTTTTACAATTATTTCGAGGCTTCTAAAAATAACCTGAACAATTTGGGGTTTTAGAGGTCAAAGAATCCTGTTTTCATTGTACTGTACATCCCACCATTTTGAGAACCCATATGTAGGAACACATTCACAGGCTGCCAAGCGATGTCTATTGTGTTCAACATGTTTTTGGGGGATTTCAACACCAGGGACTTCATTTCTGACATTAATTTCTTCATTGTATTTGTTATCTAAAAGTCTGTCATTTTTTTAAAGTCAATCTCAACGGCGCTTGTTTTTGCTGATGGGCACCGGCATGTTTGAGTTTTCGCATTGCTTCATTCCATGGGATTAAGTCCCATAATGCATTGGATGGAACATAGAGATGACTTCAACAGTGTGCCAATATAAAGGTAACCTGAGCCAGCCTTCGATATCCAAGACTGTGTAAAAGCCACCACTTTTTGCATGCGATCTTCATATTTCTTTTGACACTTGACTTCTTGTGTGACCTCAGTTTCTGGCTAGTGTTTCAGGTCTGTCGATTGTGTTTCTGACTTGCAGTTTTGACCTATGCATCGTTTCTTGAACTACGTCTTTTCTCCTAAAGCTCTTTCACTGACTTCCTCCAGTCAGTACATATGCAGCTTCCCTGTTCATGTGAGAATGTGAAACCGAAAGTGACAGCATGTCATGTTTCAGCCAGCATTTTCCCCCTGGCTGTTGTTCACAGTTGTGCTTCTTGTCTGTTATGTTTAATTTTGTATCATTCATTTGTATTAATGTTTCTTTCAGTAACAATGTGCATTTTTCTGTGTGTGTGTTGGGAAAGGGGTGTGGCCTAAGTTATGACCCTTGTGTTTTGTGGGTGGCTCCCCAAGGGGTAGGGCCACTTGCCAATTACTGCTCGGATTGGCCCTTTACTCTGTTTAAGGGAGGGGCTCCCATAATTCCTGGCGGTTCACTGAACTTGCTTTTGAGTGGAGTGGTTTCTTGTGGTTTGGTGCTTTTGTTACCGCTTTGTGATTTTCTGGATTTTGAACCCTTGCTCACTTATTGACCTCATTTCTGGATTTCATATTGGGACTGTGTTTATTGTTATTTTGAACCTCTGCTCTGTTTTCTGACCACCATTTTTGGATTGTGTTTTGAGACTGTTTTTCCTTGCCTTTCAGGCCGTTCTTTGTGCTCTTCGGAGCTTTGTGCCTGCACAGACTTTGGTGAAAATAAACCTTTTTATTTGATAAAGAATCCTCTTGGCCCTTTGGCTTTCTAGTTAGGGTTTTAGATGGTGTTTCCTCCCTCTAGTGGGCAACTTTGGAAAGTGTTTTTGGTACCTGTGCTTTCAGGACTCCTGAGATCACAACACAAAACTCTTGAATGACTTCTCTCCAGTGTCTATGGAGCCTGCTAATGTGTAATATACCCTCCCAGTTGTCTAATCTGAGTGGCTGCTGTTCTTCAACTGGATAAACTCCGGCTTACGGACTTGGAGGTCCAAGATTCATAGCCAGCCTGTCCATGTGAAGATGTGAAACAGAAAGGGACAGGACCCCAAGCAATCTCTCAGCATTAATGGTCTGTCCTTGTCTCTCATGTCTGTTGCTAGCTGCATAGGCATTGGTGCCACGAGTCAGCTAGTAGTTTTGGAAGCCCACCTGGCTCACTTTAATAAGAGGTGAGTCTAGTACGTAAAAAAACTCCAAGAATTTGACCCTGTTTACATGATTTGTCAGACAACATATAAAGACAAAACACATAGCATTCACAAACCTGCTTATTTCAGTCGATGGCCATGGCGAGGGGTGGAATGGGGAGTCCAGAGCTTATCTTGTAACACTGGGGAGAAATGCGGCATAATACATTTTTTTGAAATGTAATATTCCTCACGTCATTCCAATGCCAAAACCCACCTGTTTGAGAAAAATAGCAAACACAAATTTAGAAAATAAGCAGCACGCTGAAGACACCCGAGAGCAAACCAATGGTGGTAATAGAGCAGAGCAGACAAAAAGTAAAGTCTGACCACAAACCAATGCAGCAAAGAGTTTAAAGTAGTGGACATGAGACTGAGAAAGAAGCCAGTGGGTACCGTCTCATGCTCCAAACACTGAAGGAGTTTTTGTTTCATGGATCTTTGATTAAAGAATCCAAGTGTGCAGGAGCAATTCTGATCATCTGTGGTTGCAGACACCGTACCAGCTGTGGCGGTGCCTTACGACAAAGATCAGATTCACAGACACGACTTATATGTATGTGGAGCCTTAAGAATGCTACGCGTTCACAAGGATGTGCTTTGTGTGTGGAATATATCTGGCTTTGTAGATAAGAGATGATAAAAGATGGAAAAAGATTCTGACACGGGCCCCTAAAGCAAAAAGCCACATGGCAACAGGCTCTTGTTAACAGAGATGGATGTGACAGCAGTGACTCTGTCAGGCATTGATATAGATCACACTAAAGACGGCGGTGATTTTTAAAGAGACATTCAGAAGCTGTCTCCAGACAATGGATAAACCTGTCACAATCACACGCACTTCTGTAAGAGTGAGTCAGCACAGCCTGTGGAGGCACAGTGAGCGGCCGATTCATCTGGGTGACATGTGGCAGGAGACAACTTAATGAGCTGGATAACATATGACTGAAGCAAAAATGTGCATAATACCAAATACTTTGATTACATGGAGAACCTCCCACAGGTTTCCATATTCTCTTTACTTTAGGCCCACATCCACCATTATTACACTGCTGCTTTCTCCACTTTATGGACACCCATATCCAGTAGATGGACAAAGAACACCAGAACTTGCCCCAGGAGCATTAGGAACAAGGCAGGAACATCCCATTGATGGGGCACCATCACTAACACCGTCTCACTAACATAACCAGCTCTGGAACCCGTAGGAAGCTTTTGTAGGTCAGCCAGCAGCATGACTGTAATGGCTGGAAACAAAAAGACTTCACTGCAGCCTGGATATGTGCTGGAGAGTGAAAAAAAAATAAAAAATGAACAAAAGGAAACAAAAACAGTAGAGTACAGCAACATGCAGTCAAAGTGATAAGCAGAAGGAAATGAGCATTGCAAATAAGCTTCAAAAGAATGAATTCCCTCTTCTTCCTCACTTCTCCTAATGGGACAACAGTCCATCCCAGGGCACACACTCCTACACTAGGAAGCATGTCATGGCAAGTTGTGTAGAGCCTGAAGACCTTTCTTTGAGCTGTTGTAGGGACAAAGAAGCTTATGATGCCCATTAATCAGATCATTGACTGAGCCCGCTTAATCCAAAAACTAGCAAATGACCACTGACAGTTCAACCAGCCTGTAAACTAAAGGAATGTCCACTTAGGTAAGAAGGCTACAGCACTTTCTGTACTGAATGAATGTTATGGCCAGGGGGACACAGCAGCACCCCTTCCCCGATTAAGATTGCCCTCAATAATTGTTAAAATAAAGTAATAAATAATAATAATTATTAAAATGTTAATAACCGCCCTCAACCTTAAGAAATTGTAGCCCAGTTTTTGCTCAACCTTAAGAAATTGTAACCCAGTTTTTTCATAATATGCTCAATCTAATTATGTTGCCGTTTGTGGTATGTGAAATTGTTTTTGTGTCAAGAGCTGCAACCCTGTTTTCAGCTCTAGCTCAATTGGCCCTGCAGTGTTCTGCTTCTGCCTTGCAGGGTTGTCATTGTTGAGGATCCGAGTGGCTGGATCAGGCCAAGGAGACACCCAAGTAACACCTGGCTGCTGCATTTCTAAGGGTGGGACTGGACTGCATGTCTGCCTGGGACGTTGCCAACCAGGATCCCAAGCCGTTTCGTTGTGTGGTGGGTGCGGCAACATTCTGTACCAGTGCACGCTCCCCAACTTGACCCGACCTAAGCTGTGTCTTCAGCAAAGATGATCAGGAGGACTTAAAGTTACCCATGCTACATCAACTAACCCCAGGGCTTCACCCACTAATGGGATATGAGGGGTCAAAGGTGCTCTTTTTCACAAATTTTGAAAAACTGAGGATTTGTAATACAGGCACGTGGAGTGTCGCTTTATGCTTTTTTAAGGGTTGCCGATTACAGATATATTTTGATGTCTGATTCTTTACGGGTGATCTTTGCCCTCTAAGAAACAGTGCTAGAAGGTTAAAAATAACAAATTTCAAAGCTAAACCTGTGGGGGTATCATTTAAGGCTATTTCAAGGTCAATGATTACAAAATATGTTATTTTTAATCCTTTATTAGGGATTACGAGCTCTGTGGATCTCTATCTGAGAGTGAAAAGTGACAAGTTTCTATTACAATCGAGAATATTTAGACTTCAATTTTTAAATTAAAGCACACATTTTATTATCTATACTAATAAAAGGCAAAGCCCTCACTCACTCACTCACTCACTCACTCACTCACTCATCACTAATTCTCCAACTTCCCGTGTAGGTAGAAGGCTGAAATTTGGCAGGCTCATTCCTTACAGCTTACTTACAAAAGTTGGGCAGGTTTCATTTCGAAATTCTACACCTAATGGTCATAACTGGAAGGTATTTTTCTCCATTAACTGTAATGGAGTTGAGCTGGAAAGACGTGGGGGGGCGGAGTTTCGTGTGACAGTGCGTAGAAAACCAGGAAGACCTCCAAAAAGCGCTTAAGAAAACATGCATTATATAATTAAGAAGGCAGCGAAACAATAAGAAGCGAGCGAGTGACATATACTACCATATTCATGAGTGCTGCTACCTCGGAAAGAAAGCAAGGTGTAAACCTAAGCTTTAAATTAAGTTCATAGACAGGCTACCGCTGGCGTTTGGGGGAGTCACGTCATCATCTCCCATCCCATTCAACTCATTTCGCTCTGAGCTGAGCGCCACGGCTAACGCCGTCTTCCGAAGCAACTTCGTCAGACTGCCAACAAATACTCACAGAAAAATCCACAATTTAATACACATGCTGTCTCTAGAGTTTCTCCACACTGAATCCTCCAGGCACTACTTACAAAAGGTTACATTGACAATCGTGTTACGTTATTTTTAAAATCTTTCCTTTTCTTAGCACAAGCACAGCTGAGAAGCTTCAATGCATGTGCTCCATAACGCGTTAAAAATAATGCATTTAATCACACTTTGCATTACAAGCAAAGGGGAGCTTTTGTCAATGCATGATTTTCTGGTACACGGATTACATTGATCAGCGCACCCCGATTCATTTTACCCTCGCACCACCTTAGTTTGAGAAGAAGTATGAAAAAATATTAGGTTAACACAGAAAAACAGATCACCAATTCAAGCATTATGAATAATCGATTCGCCATCAATAATTGTTTTGGTAAAGCCATCCTCCTTCCATTTTATAATTTTTCCGCCACTAGCCATGATTAAATGAGCGGTAAAAAGTAAGAGCAAAGCGAGGGTGACTTATTTAGGCAGGCATATATATGACAGCAACACTCATGACAATGTCAATCATGTTACGTTATTATTAAAATGTTTCCTTTTGTTTTTCATTACTTCTTTAACACACTACTTCTCCGCTGCGAGGCGAGGGTATTTTGCTATATATATATATATATATATATATATATATATATATATATGAATGGCCTCCAAAGAGCGCTGAGACTTTTGATATCATGAACGTGTCTGCAAAAACTGGGGTCTCCTGCCCAGCAAAAGCCGAGCAGCCACCGCGCGTGCATAGCTGTGCCGGCCTTTGAGACGCTGACTGCGCTTCTGCCTTAAGTCAAAGTGAGCACTTTTAATTTTTTTTCATCCTCCCCCTGAGCTATAGCCCTGACAAGTGCAAACACGGGACCCCTTTTCTACACCGCGGCAAACTAATATTAAGGAGATTCACACTTTCTTTTGCACGTATACGATTATGAGGTCCTCAGCTCGGATTATGAAGACACGCACAGGAGTAGAGGACTGACAGTGCCATCACAGCCGATTAATGGCGGGACGTCTCACCAGTCTACACAAGACCCACGCGACTGTCCCCAAAAGGCGATCATAACGTCAGCGAACACATCTCTCTATACTATATAAAAGAAAAAGGCAACTTTCCTTTCTTTACACCTTTTTTCCTTTTATCCCAAACCAAAGCCTTTCTCTCTTAACACTGCAGAGGACACAAAACTAATTTCCTTTTAATGCCGTTAAGGCACATTACCAGAGGCACAAATTTGAACATTCACATAGAAAATGTAATTTCTATACCACAGCCGTCGTGCAGCGCCTTTCAAAAGGGATCTACTACCGAGAGATGATCCATATACATTTTAGCTGCTGTTAGTACTACTTACCTGTTCTGTTACACAGTCTTTAAAATGTAGTTTACCCACAACCACTCCAGTAGTGCTCAATGTAGCTTTACTTCTTAAAACGTTAATGTTTTACTGTTTAATAACTTATACACTATATTTTATTATTTTTCCCTTGCACTCAGTGACCAAAGCTATACACACACATATATATTTATATACACACACACACCCCTATCTACATTATATATATATATATATATATATATATACACACACACACACACACACACACACACATACATACACACACACATATATATAATTTGTGTGTGTGTATGTATTGTATGTGTGTGTATATATGATGTAGATAGGTATGTGTATATATATATGTGTGTGTATATGTAGATATATATATATGTGTATATGTAGATATGTAGATATGTATATGTATATATATATATATATATATATAGACTCAAACCCATTATGACAGCAGCAATCCAAGCTGTGAGAAAACAGTAAAAAGGAGGCGTGTCAGACGTCGTGGTACATTTTCTAATGCAGCTAGACGAAAAAAACTTCGTGACGCTGCCACCAAATACACAAAACAATTACTTTGACAATCATGTTACATTATTTTTAAAATGTTTCCTTTTCTTTTTTATAACTTCTTTAACACATGACATCGCTAAGCTTGGTATTTTGCTATATATATATATATATCACAGCGACACTCATAACAGTGACAAAACAATTACATTGACAAGCATGTTACGTTATTTTTAAAATTTTTCCTTTTCTTTTTCGTACCTTCTTTAACACACTACATCTCCGCTGCGAAGCGCGGGTATTCTGCTAGTTTTAAATATTTGATGGAACTATTCTGGCTTGTTATGCACTTTTACTTCATGAAGTAAATCATTACATTTCTTATGAACACCATGAATTAGGCCAGTTTACGCCAATTCAGACTTTTTTTGTGTGAATGACTAACAAAGAGAAATAAAGTAAGCACAATCAGATTCTCAAGTCAATATGTACTTAACAGTAGAATCCCTGAAGCCTACGAAAAAAGTCAAAATCCTGGAGCACCTTAAATTCCTTCACACCTCTCCATTAGCGTCTTTTGTGTTGCAAATGTGTTGATCAGCACAAGCAGCAAGCAGCCTCCTACCCAATTCCCCACACCAACGGAGCTGAAGTCACTGGCAAAATTCTCAGAGCTCAAGTCTGATTATCTGGGTGTGAGGTGCCTCGAGTTGTATACGGTAAATAATATATTGCATTTCATGTGTGTTCCCTGTCTACAACAATCTGGGTAAGTGTAGGAAGGCAAGAAATGCTGAACACATACCTAAAACAGAAACTTTTTCCATGTTATACTAATAATGAATGACATGAAGTGTTTAATGTGTGAAGACTTTAGTCCAAATATCAAATAAACACATGCACTTTTATTCAAGAATATGACCAAAGAAAAAAAATATTCAGTCTACATGTTGCTGTCAATGAGTTAAAACCTTACACTTATTTCCATTAAATTTCATCTGCCAGAAATCTGTCCAAGCCTGCATTATTCTATTGCTCCATTACAGTAGCAATGATTAGTGGATGTCAGTTTTAAGAGTTAAGGTTTTTCATGGCTCTCACTGTTGTTGCTTAATAGGTCTTTCACAAAGTCATCTTAATGACTATTGGATAATTAGGGTACAACATTCTTACACTGATGGGGATTAATATGGAGGCAGTAATCAGAATCTCAATTTACAATCAATAGTTAAGTCCACAGCGGGTCACGCACCAAGCAGCAGGACTCAACAGCAAAGATCACTTCCTAGGTAAGCAGTAGATGACTACTAAGGCATCAGTGTGGATCTCAATGAAGCCATAAAGCACTTTATAAACCTAGTAGAAGATATTAGTTTTATCACAATTCAGAGAGCTGTAATCATTTGTGTGTAACCATACTGAAATGTCACTCTACATTATTTTCAGATGCTGTCCTTCACCAACACGGGAACAGTACTGCCAGACTGAGAGTGCTTACAATAAGCGGTGAATGCCGCATTAAAACAGCTTTCTTAATCACAGAAACGATTCAAGTGATCAGGCAACATTATAGAGCTACAACTGAAATAAAGGAGGCAATTTATCTAGCTAAAGAAGGCCTTCCAGAAAAGCTAGTCTAAGGAGCATAGCATACTGTAATAGAGTGATACGTCCATGAACAAGATACAGTGTGGAGCAATTTCAGAAAGAAGAACTCAGAGGACAAAAGATCACCTTGTCATATGGTCAGCCAGAAAGTACAGCCTGCGAGAGCTTCAGCAGAACAGTGCCTCTGTCTCTAGCCGACCAATCAGAAGTCCTTCGAGTAAGGCAAGCTAAATAAACATTTAGTGAGATTTCAGAATGCATTTTATGATATCTGGAAATACAGCTCAAATTTCTGAAAGCTGTCTTACATGATATTGTTAACTGCATTTTAAAATGTCTCCAAGAGATTTCAAGATATTTTGAAGAGATACTCTGATTGTTTTGAGATATATCTAATGCTAATCTAATCTAATAATAAGATATCTGACACATAATTAAAGACTTCTCAAGATACCAGAAATGTAGTTCAAGGCATCACAAAACGACTGTCTAGAAAATTGCTTAAGTTTTCAATGGGACTTCTGGAAATGGATTTAAGATTCAATATATCAAAATGAACAGAAGCTACTTTAAGATATCTGGTATCTCAAAAATGTGCTGGAATGTGTTACTTTGTATCTCAGGTATCTACATATTGACACGCTTCAGATATCTAAGATACATTTTTAGATATTTCCAATCAATTTCATTATATCTGGGCCTTTGCTCTATTTTCAGGTATTTTAAAATATATTTCAAGACATCTTGAATTTTATACCATAAGAAGTCTCTACAAAGACAAAAACTTATTTCAAGATATTTTAATTTTATTTTCAGATTACCTAAAATGAATTTTTGATATCTTAAAATGAATGCAAAATCAATTTGAGATATCTCAAAACATATTGCAGGTATCTTACAATGTAAAGAGCATATTTTGAGATATCTGGGAATAAGTTTCAGATATCTTAAAAGGTGAGCTGAATTTTGAAATATACCACATATTTCATATTAATTTAATGATACTTTAAAATAAGTGCCTGTTCCATTTGAGAGAATATATTCCAGGATATCGCAAATACATTTTAAGATATTTTTAAAAAGAGGAGTTATTTCAAGATATCTCAAATACATTTCCAAGATCTCAAAGTAATTCCCCTTGCATTTCAAGATACCTCAAATGCATCAAGATATCCTAAAATTGACAGGAACTCCCATGGAAAGAACAGGAACATTTTCAGGAAGTGATTTGGGATATCTGGAATGAAATTTAAATGCATGCAAGGTCAATTTGAAATATCCAAAAACGTATTTGAGGTATCCTGAAATGCATAGAATGTTATTTTGTGATTATCTAGAAATATATTTATGATACCTTGAAATGCACTTCAAATTTAAAAAAGCACTACAGGTACTTATTTTGGGTTATTCTTAATTTGGCTTGCCATATTAGACAGTTATTTAAGTTTATGTCACATTACTCAACTGGACAGTTTACATGATTGTCAAATTTAGCAGCCAATCTTCCAGCATAGTCAAGTTCACCACTCTTTCTGACAGATAATAGTGTGTCTCACATTCCTTTTTTTTCTTTTCCCCAATTCTGTTGTGGTATGTAAAACACAAGACATCAGAGAGATGAGCTTCTCTTCTCTTTGTTAGGTCCAAAACAGCCACATTGCTTATTCCTTGTTGCTGTTGCATTTTATGTAATGAACTTCCAGTTGAGCATTCATTGGTTGTAAGCTCTGCTCTCATGAACAGAGAGATTCTCCCTATGGCTAAAGACAAAGACCTATTTGAATTTGTCAGGGTGAGCCACGGACTAGTTGCAGTGAATTGCTGGGTATGTCCAACTAGATGACTGAACTCACTTGGTAAGATTACATAAGTGAAGTCTGCGACTGAGAATCCCTGGAAAATTTGTCTTATGAGACACAGCCTTAAACAGACTGAGCTAGAACTGCTCTGATGTGACTATGAGGTCTAAGCAGCCTAATTCTGAACTTTTAAATAAAACAGCTATTTCTTTCTTAATATTATTCCACTCCATGGTAACAAGAGCTGCAGCTTGGCCCTGATAGGTTTTAAAGTTAAAAGATTTGTTTACATGATGCCACTTTTAGTATGGTTCGTAAACAATCAGTGAGCACACACAGCAGGTTGGCAGCAAAATGATTGTAGATACTTGAAGTACAATTGGCTGAATGGATTAAACAGCAGGGTAATTTCATGGTAAAGGGGTGTTGTGCCTTGGCCATGGAAGTTTTGAATTGAGGCTCAAGATGCCGTTAAAGTCATGTTTATTCTCCTTGACGAATAACAGAAAAAATGAACATGACGGACGTGTTCAAGGTGTGTCTGATGCGGATTCGAGTGCATGCTGTGCTTTGATGGCAGGGAGGAAAGGCACATCAATTTAGCCCAATCAATCTTCTCGGTCTTCTCTTATGTAATAAGAAAGGAAAAGAGAAACCAAACACAGACTGCTAACCAACAGTACATATGGTACTTCTTTCATATTGACTTTACACTAGATTAATTAAGATTGCTAATTTCAGATAGAGGAATAAAATAATGATCTGAAGACAAGGCTATTTAAACTGGAAATGTGCTTCTGTTCCATTTCAATTGTAATATTAATTTAAGTTTGGGAGTGGATTACCATTCTTTCTGTATGTGACCTTGCTGTCCATAATGCAGTAGCACATTTACACATTAATTTTGTACTTATTTCTAAATTTCAGTTTAAGTTAGTTGTTTTTTGCACAGTTACCAAACAGAATGATTCAATGTTCTTATGTTATTGATAACAAATGACAAATAAAAGGAGATTACATAGAATTTTATTTTGCAGTCCTTCAACAGTTTAGGTACCACCTAAATCTTGAACAATGAAATATGCTTCTTCATATAAGAAACAAGAACCATCGTGAATGTCAATAAAATTAGCCTAACAACCAACAACATACCCAGGGCTTAAATTATATAAAAACTTATAGAAAGAATGGCAGAAAACATTATTTTCAACAAGTACACAGCTGAAAATTGTACAATATCACAGCTTTCAGAGATGTGTCCCTGGGCTCATCTTATACATAACACTTTGTATGTATATTTAATGAAGGTTTTAGGTACCAACACCCCTAGACACAGGCATAGGTGGTTTATTTTTTCCATATTGTTTTTAAGGAGACCATTTATATAATAATTGGTATAAGTGATGGATTGATGTATGTACAGTAATGAAATTAAACTCTACACAAAATGGTATGCATTTCTTTACTCATTTTTCACAATTCAGTTTCTCAGATAATAACTGTTTTGCCTGCAGTGACATATAAATAAATAAAAGGAACAAAACAGACCAAAATGGAATCAAAGTCCTACTGCTAGTCATTGCTGAGAACACACACTTAAGTGCTGCAGCCAAGAGGTTGGAGTTGAATTTTGAATACTTTGAAGTTTTCTATTTTCTTTTACAATCATTTAATCAATGTTAACATAAATTAAAATGGACTAACTGTAATAAAAACAGAAATTAAGATGTTTTCTAACAGGAACAGCTACAAAAATGTACTTGTTTGACTTAATGTGGAAAATAATGCAAGAAAATTATACCTGCATAGGCCTTTATATGAAACATAGTAAGATTATTTTGGCCTGAAAAATAAACTGGAAAAAAGGGGATTGAAAATTAATAAATTAACAAGGTTTTCAATCAGTACATTATATATATATATATATATATATATATATATATATATATATATATATATATATATATATATATATATATATATATATATACACACACACATACAGTCATGTGAAAACATTAGGACACCCTTTGAAAGCATGTGGTTTTTTGTAACATTTTTAATAAATGGTTATTTCATCTCCGTTTCAACAATACAGAGAGATTAAAGTAATCCAACTAAACAAAGAAAACTGAAGAAAAGTCTTTTCAAGATCTTCTGTAAATGTCATTCTACAAAAATGCCTATTCTAACTGAGGAAAAGATAGGACACCCTCACATGTATTCCCTCTTAAATTGGCTCAGATCTCACACAGGTATATCACACCAGGTGCACATAATTAGTAGATCGTTACTCTGCATGTTGAATGAGGCTTGCCCTATTTAAACCTCAGACATTTAGTTTGGTGTGCTCCTGACTGTTGAAGTGAGAGTGAGCACCATGGTGAGAACAAAAGAGCTGTCAGAGGACTTCAGAAAAGATTGTAGCAGCCTATGAGTCTGGGAAGGGATTTAAAAGATCTCAAAAGATTTTGAAATCAGCCATTCCACTGTCCGGAAGATAGTCTACAAGTGGAGGGCTTTCAAAACAACTGCCAACATGCCCAGGACTGGTCGCCCCAGCAAGTTCACCCCAAGAGCAGACCGCAAGATGCTAAAAGAGGTCTCCAAAACCCTAAAGTGTCATCTCGAGAACTACAGCAGGCTCTGGCTACTGTTGATGTAGAAGTACATGCCTCTACAATCAGAAAGAGACTGTACAAGTTTAACTTGCATGGGAGGTGTGCAAGGAGGAAACCTTTGCTTTCCAAGAGAAACATCGAGGCCAGACTGACATTTGCCAGAGATAAAGTTGACAAAGACCAGGACTTCTGGAATAATGTTCTTTGGACAGATGAGTCCAAAATTGAATTATTTGGACACAACAGCAGAGGACATGTTTGGCGTAAACCAAACACAGCATTCCAAGAAAAGAACCTCATACCAACTGTGAAGCATGGAGGTGGAAGTGTCATGGTTTGGGGCTGCTTTGCTGCAGCAGGACCTGGTCAGCTCACCATCATAGAATCCATGATGAATTCTACTGTGTATCAGAAGGTGCTTGAAGAACATGTGAGACCATCAGTTAGAAAATTAAAGCTGAAGCGGAACTGGACCATGCAACATGACAATGACCCAAAACATACTAGTAAATCAACCAAAGATTGGCTGAAAAAGAAGAAATGGAGAGTCCTGGAATGGCCAAGTCAAAGTCCAGATTTGAATCCCATTGAGATGCTGTGGGGTGACTTGAAAAGGGCTGTACGTGCAAGAAACCCCTCAAACATCTCACAGCTGAAAAAGTTCTGCATTGAGGAGTGGGGTAAAATTTCCTCAGACCGATGTCGAAGACTGGTAGATGGCTACAAGAACCGTCTCACTGCAGTTATTTCAGCCAAAGGAGGTAACACTCGCTATTAGGGGCAAGGGTGTCCTATCTTTTCCTCAGTTAGAATAGGCATTTTTGTAGAATGACATTTACAGAAGATCTTGAAAAGACTTCAGTTTTCTTTGTTTAGTTGGATTACTTTAATCTCTCTGTATTGTTGAAACGGAGATGAAATAACCATTTATTAAAAATGTTACAAAAAACCACATGCTTTCAAAGGGTGTCCTAATGTTTTCACATGACTGTACACACACATATATATATATATATATACACATACACACATATATATATATATATATATATACACACACATATATATATATATATAAATAAATAATATCTCTAGATATTATCTAGAAACAACTAACTCAGCAAAGACGTCTACTTTAAATGTAACCGTATTCATTGTACCCATGCAGTTTTTTGCATCTATTAAGGCTACTGTTATTAAATCCAAACATTTGATTGTCCTGAACAGAACCTGTATGCAGAATAAATTGAAAAAAATATTAAAGAAATACATTTATGAAAAGTAACATTCAGTATTGGGGTTTACTTCTTAAAACAATACAAATCCTCCTTAACTTTAAGTATTTATTTTAAAACTTCCAGCAAAACATTTACAACAAAAATGTTTACATCACTTTGTATTTTATTCCCCCAACAAGTGTAAGAATCAAAATCAGATTTAAATACAGGCAGACGTTTTTGCATCAGTATGAAATTTGAATTACCTTCAAATATATGGAGGGCAAATATCCCAATAATCTGGCTTTTGTATGTTTCTGACAACTCTTGTCGACTTGTAATTGAGGCATTATTTTGCTATACATAATAGAAATCTAGTATGTTAGATTTTGTTGAAAATACTCCGAACTGTACTAAGACAAGAGCTGACACAAATACTTACAGCGGTGATAAACTGAAGACTACACTATAATAAGAGGTAAACACTAACATTTTAAAAGTTGTGGAGTGTTTCTTCCCCAAACAAAAAAGCTAAAATGACACCTCAAATCAGAGGCACCTGAATTGTCAGTACCATGTCTAAATTAAAGCAGAAGGTATCTTACCTTCTTAGATTTCATGTACCTAAAGCAGCTACTCTTAGAAAATTAAAAAAATGACATTAAACATTTATCCAACTTGTTTTCTTTCAGTACCTCATAGAAACACAAGAACCATTAAATTAATGTAGTCATTAGACTACCATATTAACACATATCGCCACTGTATGCACAGAATAATTACATGTCCCCTCTATTTAAGTCAATATTTTAAACACTTTGAAATTGTATTTATTTTTATTTGTTTAAAATACTAGTTAAAGAATGGTTATTGTAATATTACTCTTATATTTATAAAATAGAAGGGGCAACAAATGTGAGAAAAATATATGATAACTCTGTACATAAAAGTACCTCGATTTAACTGGTGGTGAAGGAATAAATTTGTTCCCTTCTATTTTCAGTACAAATTGTTGGACACAATGACTATGTCTGTCTAGTCTTTGAATTAATTTTAATATCCACTCTAAAGGATTAAAATGACTATGAAATATATCGTACTAATGTTGATAGGAGGCTGTACAAGTGCATAATGCGTAAGGTAATAACAAATTGTGTAAAAATAAGAAAACAGCAGACAGACGCGCGCACAAACAAAATTATTTGAACACTGTGTTTAGCGGGCTGTTGCTCTGGGTTTTCCTAAACCCTTCAGTAATGCTGGCATTTGACAATGGCAATATGCATCAAAACAACAACTCAGTACTCTGCAGCAGCTTTTTAGACAATATGCTCTAAATCCTCAGTGAAGTGTCATACCACTGGGCAAAGCAGTCATGAGCATAACTTTAGCTGTAAAGTCATGTATGTATGCGTATCAGGTTTTGCCTTATAAACTTCAATAAAGAAAACAAAAAAGTCTCTACCTTCTGACACTCCTACCAAAATGGTGATGTTTTAAACAGCTTTGTAAACGGGCTTAAAATAAGTTATTTATAAAGTGCTCTATAAATACTAGTTATGTCTTTACAATATTAGATATGAAATTAGATTTCAAAATTACAGAAAATTTTATAAAAGACACAAATTAGGATAGTTGGCATTTACACTACTTAAAAAAAACCTTCTTTATATTTTGTAGATTTTACAAAATGAATGGTTCACCCTACTGAAGTAGAACTGTTATTCTTCCTTTTGTTGCTCAGGTTAATGACAATCCTCTTTAAACTCAACACGTTAACTGATGCTGCACTTTGAAGTAAAGAAACAGAAAAAGCACACACAGATAACACAAATGTAACACTATAATACTGCTTGACATTAGTGTTGACTTAACACGCTCAGATCTTGAAACAGGATAAAGTAGCCTTCAATTATGTGTTTTCTGCTACTTTACACCAAAAACATGTTCTTTACTTTTAACCAAAATAAACTTTAATATAACTTAGCACAACTTCTCAAAAGATTTCTTTTATCAAAAAATACATCAGCTTCATATATTTACAACTTAAAGTAAATTTTTAATGTCTGAAGTGAACTGAGCAGTTGAAAGGACACCTCTATACATAAAGGGGTGCTACTTACAATAGAATTTAAATGCTAAAGTATATATTTAAAGTACTGTACCATCTATGTTTTATATGGCTCTGTCAAAAAATATACTCACACATCACCTACAAACAATTAAAACCACGATAAACATCAACAGATAAGCCATCTATGACAATTGCCCTCTGTACCATGTCTGAATTTAATACAATTTATTTACATACCTCAGTTAAGAGGTGTGGACAAAAATTAATAAAATATCATTTGCTTTGCCTAAGAGACAGTAAATAGTTGTTCTGATACTCTATATACCCGACATTGCAGTGTAAAGTAAGGAGAGTGACACTTTTGTTTAAAGCCTTGCAACAAAATAAATTCTACAACCATTTATACAGTAAGCAACAAAATATACAATAGAAAATAATACACAAGCACCAGTCAGTAATTTGCTATTATTAATGGACTGCTGCTTTGTTTCTCTTTATTTTCAATCCTTTAACTCTCCTCTGGCAGTGCCAGATAGTTTTACATTTTATCTTTTTTTTTTTCTTTTTCATCTGATGCACTTGTTAAGAGAAAATGTGGCAACCTAGGTGATCTTTTGCTTTGAATTTGGTGCTTCTGGTCTGCAGTCTTTCCTTTCTGAGATATTGCGCTTGACTTTTGCGTTGGCTGGTGAAGACTCCTGGTTGAGTGAAGGACTTGAATAGGATTTCTTAAGCCCACTGCCGTCACTTTCCTTGCTGGGCAGCAGCTCTTTTACTCCTTCTTTCAGAAGTTTCACATATGTTTCATATCTGTTTTCCTATCAGAAAGGAAATTTACCTATTAGTCATGAGATTAGTAGATGAAAAATATTTTAAAACTGTAAATATTTTTGTACTAAACAGTATGCTTAACATGTACATTGTATGGAATATGAATGTTCCACTTCTTAAACATTTTAATTGTACAAAAGTACTAAAAAAAGGAACTAATGAGCCAAAACATTATGACCACTGCCATATGAAGTGACTGATGTCCTGACCATCTCATAACAATGATGCATCTCAAGTTCAGTGATATATTACAATAAAATCTGGCATTAGATACTCTTAGTTGAATGCAGAAGATATGAGCAGATTTAAAGACCTGAGTAACTTTGATAAGGTTTACATTGTTACGGCCAAACAACTGTGTCACAGCATTTCCAAACTGGCAAGACTTGTAGGGTACTTGTGGTCAGCTACAGTGTATAACCACTCACAATGGTCCAAGGAGGAAAAAAAAACCCAAAAAACCACAAACTACCAAAAGGGTGTTGCGTGGACATGACTCGTTGATGAGAGTGGTAATGAAGGCTACCCTGTCTTGGCATGAAGCAACAGAAGAGCTACCATGGCATAAATCAAAGATAGATTGGTTACAGGAATAATGTGTCATGACACACAGTAAATCAAACACTGTCCCACAGGCCAGTCAGAAATGCATATTGCTAACACATAGAAATGATTTGAGGAACATGGTGCAGAGTTCAAGGTGTTGCCCTGGTGTCCAAACTCCCAAGATCTCAATCTGATTAAGCACCTGTGGGAAGGTTGAAATAACAAGTCTGATTCACTGTGGCTCCACCTCTCAACTTGCACAAGTTAGTGCCAGATACCACTTTTTGTAGAGCAAGAGCAGTTTTAGCAGCACTCAGAGAAGAAACAGCACAATAGTCAGGTGGTCATAATATGCTGGCTCACTGGTAATCAGTATACTTGGGATTATACGAGGTGTGGCAGAAAAGTAATGAGACTGATTTTTTATTTACCAAAGTTTTTATTTTTTTCAAACATCAATGTTATCCCCTTCAAAGTAGTTCCCTTGGGCAGCTACACACCGATGGAGACGTTGTTCCCACTGTTGGTAGCAGCGCTGGAAGTCTTCAACCGGTATGGTCTTCAGCATGTCCTTTACACTCTTTTGGATGTTTTCTAAAGTCCCGAAATGACGTCCTTTGAGGACATTTTTCAGTTTAGGAAAAAGGAAAAAGTCACACGGACTGAGGTCAGGTGAATAAGGGGGCTGGGCAACCACAGGAATGCCTTTTGAGGTCAAAAATTCTGTTATGGAGAGGGCAGTTTTTCGGCACCATTTTGGCACAGACCTTTCGCATGTGCAAATGTTCTGTCAAAATTTGATGAACGGTAAATCTGTTCAAATTTAATTGTTCACTCAGCATTCTTAATGTTAAACGACGGTCTGATCTCACAAGAGTGTTCACACGTTCAATGTTTTCATTGGTTTTCGAAGTTGAAGACCGCCCTGAACGGTGTTCATCTTCAACGTGTTTTCTGCCTTCTAAAAATGATTTGTGCCAGCGAAAAACTTGAGCTCGGGATAAAGAATGTTCCCCATAGGCCTGTTTTAACTTTTCAAACGTCACACTTGCCGTTTAATGGCACAACGTTGCTCCAAATTCCGCTGTTCCATTTTGCGTGACACACAACCAAAAACACAACTTCGCTAATAGCAGTCACAAAAATCACGTAGTTAACGGAAGGAGTAGAAACTCGCACTGAGCTATGGGAGGGTACTGATACACCTGCTCTATCAAGGACAACAGCGCAGCGTTGCCAGATCGCTTGCAGTGTTGCCAGTCTCATTACTTTTCTGCCACACCTCGTACACTAATATAGCAAGACATGATTAAACCACTCTAGGGACACATCATCAAGAATAAAAAAAAAAGTGTTGCACAAAATAAGTGTGATTATCAAAGCTGAATTACAAGTCTGGAGATTTCACTTATGAAATGTCTTAAGCATTAAATAAAATTCAGAATTTACAGTATATAATGTTTAAATCCATTTTGAGCAATCTTGGGTGACCTATATATAGTATCTGGTAGCATGTGACTGTTTTCTCTTAAGCTATGAAACTTATGCATGGGGAAAGTATGCACACATGAAACTGCATTTTGAGAAATAATATTTTTAACATGTTTATCACAATCTTAGTAGAGTACTGATAATGTCATCAATAATTAAAATGTTTTAGTAAGCTGTTAACTACCTCTGTAATGATTAATTAGAATACAATTTGAGGCAAATGTTAAGAGATATATAAAAATCATTCAAAAATAAATTGGTCCTAAAATTAATTTAATATTTCCTACCTCAAACTCCAAATAGTGCTCTTTGAGTCTGTATTCATCAATCTCCTTCGCTTTCACCTTCTTATCAGGTGGATAGGATCGGTGTTCAGCCAGCTCAGTGGAAATATGCTTTAGTTTGGCCTCATGAGATTTTAGCTGTTCCTCCTGTCAATGAAAGGTAAAAGTCTTGGTTATTTTTGCACCAGCAAAATTATGGCAATATGAACAAAACTATAAGTATTATACATGGGAGGGCTAGGGAGGCCAGTTAGCTTGGTGCAGCAGTATTATCAATTTCACTATGAACTCCCCCGAAGTTTCAGCTCTCAATGAATGTTGTTAACCAGAGTTTTTCCTTTTCTTCGCCTCCTACTCTGGTTATGTTGGTTACACATGGAAGTATAAATTTCACTGTACAAAATGCAACAGAAAATACTACCATACTCCCATGATCATGCATTTGTTTAGTTTGCATTTGTGTTAGTATAATTTGATTTTCCTAGACTTACTGATTTCTCTGTTAATGTTTACTAATCTTGTATGCTTGATGCAATGCAATGCACTGTTGCTTTATAACAATTCTCAATCAGTATAGGTTCTCTGAGCCTTTATTCATTGATGAGTGCTATCTACATAAGAATAAATCAAATTGAAATTCTTCTTCCTTGAAGAAGGAACTACATGAAAAGCCTATGCTAATAATATGGATGGAATCTACTGTGGTTTGAGAAGTCATATATTTTGAGGATGGTCACATAAGTAGCACATACAGAAAGTTTAAAGTAGTGTGGATTAATTTGACTATGTGCTATGTTGTAGGCTCTACTGTACCAAACCATGCCTGTCTCCACTCAACAAAATGGATGGATAATACCGGTCCCTAAAATGCTGCACAACAAAAGACTGTGGTTCCAACCAGTTTTTCTTTTCTTTTTTTTTTTTTTACAAGACACTAGCACTTGCGATGAATTTCATGTTATTTGTTTTTTTAAGATACTTCATTAAAGCATATTCATAATAAAAAATACAGTTTCACATGCTGCTGAGTATCATTGACAATTGGCTAGGATGTCACAACAAGAATATTATTCCAACATTTAGGCCATGATACTATATCACTGCATTAGTTTTGTTATAATATATTTAAAAATATTAAGTATTAACATGAAATTCTGCAAAATTTACAGCTGCCTTTTTATTTGTCTCTTATTTAAAGCCTAAGGCACAAATCTGTCAATCCGACATCCCTAAAAATAATAGAGGTTCACATTTAAATCTCGTTTTGTAATTGAGTCACTACACAATATGGCTGTCAACCAATAAATGATGTAAGAGTAATACATATTACTTAATTACATAGAAATGCATTTTTGAAATAGTTTGGGCTATTTTGTCAGTAAATTATGAAATTATTACAAAAGCAAAATGTGTTGAATACCATCCAGTTGTCAAAAACAAGTTCCACATTTTGCATCTTAAGCACAGTGGTCTTCTTCTGTGAACACTGACTTGTAACAGCTTAAGTGAAGGTATGTTTGGCCAATTAGGAATATAACAAATATAGACTATATATATGCTTATGGGTGACTTCCAAATCAACGGGTTCAAGTGTTTCAGCCACACTTACTGTAAGACAGGTGCATAAAATCAAGAAAATAGCCATGTAATCTCCACTGACAAACACTGGCAGTAGAATGGGCTATACTGAAGAGCTTAGTGACTTTAAATGTGGCACTGTCATTGGATGCCACCTTTGAGACAAATCAGTATGTGAAATTTATGCTCTGCTAGATCTGCCCCTGATGTGAGTGCTAATTTTGTGAAGTGGGAATGTCTAGGAGCTACAACAGCTCAGCCATGTAGTGACAGATCACACAAACTCAAAGAGTGGGAACACAGAGTGCTGAAGCACATGGCGTGTGAAAATTGCCTATCCTCTGTTGCATCACTCACAAAAGAGTTCCAACTGCCTCTGGAGGCAACTTCAGCAGAAGAACTGTGTCAGGAGCTTGATTAAACCAGTTTCTATGGCAGACTCCAAGGCTAAGATCATTATGAGCAATGGCAAGTGACAGCTGGAGTGATGAAAAGAACACTGCCATTGGACTTTGGAGAGGTGGGAATGTGTTTATAGGAGTAATAAATTAAGTTTCACTATTTGGAAATTTAATGGGCAAATAAATATGGGTTTAGTGGATGCAAGCGGAAAACTACCTTTTGTACTGCACAGTGTCTATTGTAATATTAACTAGAAGAGGGGAGATTGGGGCTGTTTATCAGGGTTTTGGTTAGGCCCCTTGGTTCCCCTGAAAAGACATTTTTAGACCATTGCGTGCTTTCAATTTTGTGACAACAGTTTGAGAATGGTCTGTTCTAGCATAATTGTGCCCCTGTGCATAAAGTCGGGTTTATAAAAGCATAGTTTGATGAATCTGTTGTGGAGGAATTCTAGTGGCTTGCACAGAGGAATATCCATGATAATATACTCAAAGTATACTGAAAAGAGCACCTAGAGTGGGCAATTGTATTTTGTTATGCATGCACCAATAAAAAATGCATTGCTTTTACATTTCCACAGCAAACCTTGGGACTGCTACATAGACTCTGATATCAGTACCTGGGAAACCACGCAAAGAAAAAAAAAAAACATTCTATTAGTGTATTGATGACATAATGAGAAAAACATTACACTCCTCTGGTGCCAAGTTAATTTGTTATTATTGGCTGCTTTTTATTAATTTAATATTAATATGCTACTGGTTCAGACGAAAATGCAAGCTGAAACATAGCAAAGAATGTGGGTTATCTATCCTGCTAAACAAATGAATATTGTTGGTTTCTGAGGTTTAGGATGTGACTGTGAACAAGTAACTCAGAGTAATTTATTATAATAAAACAAAATTTTCTGATTATCCTTTTTAGTTTAACACTGTTTTTTAATTTGATGATATTATTAAATTGAATAAAATGTAGGCAGCACATCTATCTTTGTGAAAAGCGATCTGGCTTTTTCAGGCAGGTTCTTTAGGCATCTGTACACTTTGGTACAAATTATTGTATGCAAGTCTTCTCCACATGTTTCACTGAGTGTACAAAAACTACAATGATATGCTATTTTTTTCAAACGACTGTTACACACCATGTAAATACAACTGCCGGATGCAGAGCCAACAATTAAAAAAAAGTTTTAGCCAGTCTAAATGTTAAATTGATTCATCAATTATTATGTGATTGTAAGTCAGAAGCAGGATTACAAGAAGCTGCACTATTTCATGCTTGGGTTTCAGCAAGAAATCTCTCCAGCAAAATGCTAGTGAATTTGTTTAGAAGTATAATATGGAATTACTTTGTAAACTGCACAATATGAAGTAAACATTAAAAAATGATTGTTTGCATAAAAATCTTGGCAAAAGTAGTCATGCAGAGAATGACACGTTCTAACAACTTGATTAACATATAAAGAGATAAATGTTTTAAAACTTTATTATACTGTTTTCCAGTACTTCACATTATAGTATTAAGTATATGGATTTTAATATACTGTACAACATAATACAGTAAAACCTCAATTATCTGTCACTCGATTAACTGCATGCCACTGTCTACCTACTACTTACTGCCACACGATATTGCAAGCTATGCACATTGGAAAAACTCTTCCTTTTGCTAGCATGTAGTGTTTTTCCCCAGCACCATGTATCACGCAGCATTTTGAAATCACATACCTTCAGCTTTAGTGACATTTTGTAGTTTTTCTCTTTTGATACAACTAAACTACTTTATACTGTTATGGCCAATAAATATATGCATGTGGTGTTGAAATTGTAACAAAAAATTATTAAATGTTTACGAAATGGTAAAAGCACTTCCAAGTATTGTTTCAATTTATGGAGTAGGAAGAACAACAGTGAACGACATAAAGCGTGATGCTGACAAAATTGAAAAACATGTCAAAACGGTAACCACTGACAGTAATGTTATTCTGTATTAATGTTAAATTTCTTCTGCATTGTAGTCTTCTTTTTAAATTCTGTTATATTATGTTTTGTTAATATATTGTGACATGCAGGCAGCTTCTGATATGCTGTGCGGGAGCAGAAAGGGTGGAATGTTGTGTAAGTGATAGGACTGGGTGAAGGGTTATGTTCTGTGATGGACGGACACGCTTCTTAGGAGATGAGTGACATGAGAAGAAGTTTTGAGTAGGGAGTCAGGAGAAAATAAGCATGAGTGTTTGCAGTATAGAGAAAAAAGGAATATTAGTAGCAGGAAATAAACAGGTTGGTAAAGCTTTCTTTTACTGTTTTGGAGATATGCGCAGCAACCCAGATAGTGGAGTATAAGACAGGGCACTGTTTGTTACAGAACAAAGACTCCAAGTAAAACATACAAAACTCCAGTACCTCTGAATTGTATTTGTTTATTATGCTGGTCATTACATTATTATATAAATTAATTAATTCTGTTAATATAGTTTTTTTGTGTAAATAAATACAACTATTCTCTAAACTAGTCTGTTGTATATCATTTTTAAAGTAGCTGTTCTGTTATCTGTCACAGTCTCAGTCCCAAAACATGACAGATAATCGAGGTTTTAGTGTATTCTCAAACCCACTTAATTGAATTCAGGATTTCGGAGGCCAGAGGCTATCCCAGGATCATCAGGCACAAGGAAGGAACCAATCCCAGTCCACCACAGGTCACACCCATAAACAGACCCACACACAAAATCACCAATGAAACTAACACATAAGTCCCAGGATTGTGCATAAGAAACACTAGCTATCAGAACTGAAAAGAATTTCAGTTTTCTTGAAGGGATTGAATGTACTTTCCTTTTAGTATTTTTAATAACAGATTTTAAAAGGGAATCTAATTAAATGCAACTGTATAAAAAAATGGCTACAGTAAATACATTTATTTATTAAAATCACTATTTACTTGCAATGGTGAAATAATGATGGCTGCTTATGTTGAAAATGTACTGCTTAAATGTAACAAATCGAGCCATTCATAAAAGTACAGGTCATAATATATAATGCAAATAATAATGAGAGTTTAAAACTCACTCCGGAGATAAGATATTGATCACACCATTTCAAACTATCCCACCCCCACCAAAAAAAATGTAATTAAAAGAGATGTAATTAAAATTGGTAATATTGATGAGCACATTGGATGAGTCAGAAGTATTACACTATAGTACACTAGCACTATTCTTTCAACTATGCCTAATTTAAAGACATTATTCCTCTGTCTAAAAACATTGCTGTGTAAATAGACTACACAACTCAAGTACTGAAGCAGCAGTCTAAACCTAATGCAAACATCTTTGAAGTGGTTGGACAATTTTTGAAAATGACAAAGCATATACTGTACTGATATAATAAAATTATTTGTCATTGAGGAATTTGTTTAATATGACAGAGAGGAGAATAAAATATTATATGTTTGACAGAATTCAGCTCTAAATCTGATCATGATTTTGACTTGGAAAGAAACATTTCTAATTAAAAAAAAAACAACTTTTTCCAAATACAATTAAGCTTAAACACAGCAAAATGCAGATGCAGAGTATATATATATTTACAGTATTTTAAAGCAAATCTAAAATAATGATTCTGGAAAGGTATATAAATGTTATTTAATTGATAAGTACTGATGCTCTGATAAAATTACACAACAACAGATTTGATTAGTGATTGGCAAATTTGCTGATCACAAAAAAATTATTTTTTCAGCACCTTGCTTCTCTAAGCATTACGGCATTTGACTTGTAGTACTCCTTTACACAAGATACTACGATATTTCAGCTAGCGCACATTTCTCTATCTTTTTTGGCTACAAACTTCCTGAAAGAGACAGAAAAGACTGGAAAATGAGCCTTTGCGTTAAAGAAAGTGGAGTAATAAACTGAGGTAAAGTAAACAGAGGATTCATCCTGTGCAATTAGACAGACAGCAAGAAAAACTACTTTAATGAATTCAGACTTTTACATCCTTTAATTTAAACGGACATTTCTTGCCATAGTATGGATGGTGAGCAGGCTTGTGTCAAGTACAGCAGCTAACTATTAGCAAAAGAAAAGATAAGGAAGAATTTGAAATTGTTGCTTAGTAAATAATAGGCTGGGTAAATTAAAACCAAAATTTGACTATTTTACTTGTTATATAAACTTGTCAATCATGCTAGGTTGTTTCTTTTTAACACTGTAAACACCTTGTAAACATTTTATAGATCTGCATCTTTCTATAAAAGGTTTGCACTGTGTTTATTATTTATTTGTGTGTATCATACAATATACATTTTGGTTAGAAGCAAGTTCTACTTAATTAAAATGGTAATCCACATTTAGAATTACAGCTCAAGAATTGGGAATGTCTAGTTGATACAATGTAAAAAATGTATATATAATTAATGTATATTTTAACAGCAAAAAACCTGTAGTGCATTTATTGACTAAAAATGATTCCAAACAATAAATGCATGTATAATATATGTGAAGTGTAAAATGTTTTTTTAAAGGGATAATAAATACATACATACATAAAAAATCAGAATTCGGTATTGAAATCAGCCAATTCAGTAACATGAAATAAGTGATCGGTATTGGCCCTAAAAGACCTGATCGGAGTATCCTTAGCTGTACAAACAAGGTGATTGATACCAGGCATTGTAACATCACAGGGGCATATCTTGATGGCAGGAGCAGGATTCCCAAATTTGAACAAAGGACTATAATTGAAGGATGAGTAAACCAGTAATCACCCAAAAGGAAGGATCTATGAGCAGTCGAGAAACCAATAGCAAAACCGTCTACTTCATTCCTTTAGACATTAATGAAGACTCCAATTGTGACTCTTCTCTCATCAAAATTACAGTTCTTAACCTGCCCATAACTTGTGTTGTATAGTAGAGACCCAGTGTTTATAGGCTGTGGTCATAACAAAAGTTAGAGCTAACCTTTTACTCCAAAGGGCTACTATGCTGGACTGGAAGGGTGGAAGATTTGTTTGTAGTTGAGTTGAATGAGGTTACCATTACTCAAAACCTTGCTGAGGAATTGCAAGTGCATAAGCAGAGAGAAAGAGACCATATACATAAAGCCATGGGTTAGTCTTTCTAAAGAGGTTTGCTGACTGATTACCAGCCAACCAATCAGGTATATTGTTGCTAGCAACTGAGGACAGTGTGTGGGTAAAAAACCTTAAAGAGAAATGTCAGTAACTCCTGTAATCAGAAGATGTGACCAACAAGATGATAAGCTTCTAAACAAAAGAAAGATAGCACATTGAAAATCCTTCTGTGTGTCTGAAGAAAACTGACCAGGAAAGGAACAAAGCATAGCTAAAACCAAAACTGCATGTACACCCCACTTGATACTGAGAACTATTAATTGTAACTTAGTAGATAGGCCAAAGCTAGCTAATGTATGGTAGGTATTGGTGTAACTTTAATGGATAGGTAATGATCTTTGTGAAGGTTACGCCCTAGATGAGTTGTACATCTTCCAGAATTCACACCTGAAACTGTGTAAGTGTGAGTGTGTTTGGGTGTTTGTGGAGGAGAGGTCCCTGCACAGAAATTAGCTTTGAGTGAATGAACAATACTTCCTGGCATTAGAAGCGTTTAACCAGATAAAAAACTTTTCCGTCTTAACCACATGAAATGAAAGATCAGAATTTATAAGTTACGTGCCTTTTTCTATATTAGAGAAAAAAAAACTACCTAAGCAAAGAGATAGAATTAATAAGTTATGTGCCCTTTTCTATAAATAGGAAAAAGTTCAATTGAGCTTTTGTAATTTTTAGTTTTGTTTGTCACTGTCATTCTTCTATATATTTACATACACATGTCTCTCTGAATACTTGCATATATTCATCTTCTATTATCTTTATGTTATGAAAACATCTGCTCAATAGTTTAAAATTAGAAATCAAACAATTCAGACATGATTAAAGTGTACATTGCACACTTTGACTTAAGGGTATTTGCATACATTTCAGTCTATGTAGAAATAAAAAACACTTATTTTACATGGTCTCCAAATTATTATGGAAAAGAGAGGATAGTTGTTTGCGGAATATGCATTTTGCAGTCTTGGATAAGACTGGAAGAAGGGAGACAGAACATATATTCTCAATGGCAGATGGGTTGAGAGATGGTTTCATAATGTTAGGGATAACAAGACATTTCTTGAAATCAATGGGGAAGATACCAGAGGTCAGTGAGGTATTAAGATGAGAATACATGTATGGCTTGAAGGAGGGACTGATGGAATGAAGAAAATGTAAAGGAATAGGTTCCAGTGTACAAGTGGTGGGTCTGTGGTTACAGAGTGCGTAAAAAATATCTAAATTATTCAAAGGAAATTGAAAAAAAAAGAAGGACACAGAGGTTGGTCATAGGAAGGTTTGGGAGACTTAAACTGTTTTTGCATGCTTTTTACTTACTGCCCTTTACACCCTCTGGCGTGTAGGGCAGCTGCAAAGTTCTTCCACAGCAGTCTGTCTTTGGCCATAGTCTCCAGTGTGTCCCAAGTATTGTTTACAGCCTTCATTTTGTCAGCCACCATTGGTCGCCAGGTTGTTCTTGGTCTACCACATTTTGTATGTCCTTCTGGTGTCCAGTAGAGTCCCGTTTTAATGAATGTATCAGCATCTCTCCTCCTTACATGTCCCAACCACTTCCTGTGCCTCTTTATTATGGTATTACCCATCCCAGAAATGGACAAATTTTCAAATACAGAATTAAGCGTATCCATTATAAACCCATCACTAATTACTTTATTTTGTGCTTTGCAATCTTGACAGTTATACTGTATCATTCAAGTTTATCAAGCTATATGGGCAAATAAAGAGGTGTCTCCAATATGATGGGTCACTGTGTATTATTTTTTTCTAACTAGTCATGCATTCCCTATTCTTATTTGGAAGAATAAATTAACCTAGTGATTGCTTTGAAAGTTATATGCAGCACTCTTTAAGTTCAAATACTAATGTTTAAAAAATATGTTGCCTGTATATAAAATAAATTAAAACAATTTCTAATGATTTATTGTCCTTTTTTTAAACATCTATACATTTTATTACTTTATATACACTAGTGAATGATGCTATCGTAAAGCACATGCCCAGGTCGAATTAACTGGCAACTGTCTAGACAGCAAATATTTTCTTCATTTTTGGATTATTACTTTGCTATATTAATGGAAGTTTTTCTACAATTAAAATTGAGAGAAAGAATTGATTTATTCTTAATTATGTGAAGGGCATGGCACAAGAATGTTACATTTTACTGACACTGGGTTTAACTATATAAAAATGTGCTCAGTCCATTATCATGTCGCAACACCCTTATTACAATAACTGCATCAATAATTCTGTCTTCATAAATTCACTGCATCTCTTTAATTTGAATTTCAAAACCACAAACGATTCATTGAAGATACTGTGCGGTAGGTTGATCGCACAAAAATTTAACAAAATGAGATTCCACATCATGCTTACTGTATCAACGTTTACTGAGATGTGCGGATGAAAATTCTTGCTCATTTCATAACCAATTTAGAGAAGAGTATATTAAATACAGAGGATAATCTTAATTATAACATGTAATCAAAACCAGTCTGTCAATTTTTTTCTGCTTTCATTACCTTTAGTTTTACTACATTTGCTTAATCATTTTACAATTAAAATCTGTACACTCAACCCACACTTTATGAAGTGATGTTCATGCAGAAAGGGGTAATTTTCTCAACAGGTAGTAGAGGATAACGGAGCATAAATATTCATACATATGTGCATTATACTGTCTTGCTTGCATCCAGAAAGAATGTCACCATGCCAAATTATTCCAGATTTTCAATTTCATGAAGCTGCTTTTCATTATAGGCCTAACAGCATGGTGTGCACACATATGTGATATGCATGCTTGTCCATTTGTTGAAAGTTTATTGTAGAGCCTGTACATATATTAACAAATTATACCATCTTTTCTTTCTCAATTTAATAATTAAATAACTAGTAACATGATTTAGGGTTCTAATTACTTCCTACAGTTTGCAATTCTAATGTAATTCCAGCAAAATCCAGGAATATAGCTATTAGCTTGATGCACTAAGTAACCACCTCTCATTTGTGGAATTATTTATGTTCTATTACAGTTTAAATTCTGTGATTACAATAATTGAAAATGAGTGTGGAGAGGATGAAGTTACTGCAGACCTCAATAGTGCTTTTGTCATTTTGATATTACAGGACCTGCTGTTTTAAGTAAATCCTATAATTGTTTCTTCATTGCATATTTGATTTCTAGATTACATTTTTTTGCTCTGAAATATGAAAGAAAACTGCACCTAATTGTTTAATGACAATTGATAGAAACCTCTTTAGAAAACTGCATTCAAACTCTCAAAGCAGAAAAGAGAGCAGAATTCACTTCTTCAGTGCCAGGTTAAATTAAAAAATGGACAAATTACTAATAAGCAAGAAGAATGGAAAAGTCTATCTAGCACTTTGAGCATGGGAAAGTTGCAATTATAAATAAAATATATCATCAATATCAACATTATTTGCTGATCAACCATTAAATCTGCCCTTTGGAATTTTTTATTCTTGTTCAGGATTGTAACATGGACTGTGTTAGATGAAAACTTGTACATGGTTTTGTCCTAGACCAAACAAATTCCAATACAGGGTAAAAGCATGAAAAGCACCACTGTATTAACAGTTCCATTCCTAGTTTTAGTTATTTTTCTATGGTTTGGTGTTATGCACACCTCTTTTTTTCAGTATATATACAAATTAAAAAAAAAAAACAGGAATAAAAAATACACAAATATGCAAACACATAATTAAAGGAAACAAATTTAATTTGGTTACAAATAACTACTGTAAGTAAAACCACATCAAGACATGACTCACAGTCACTTCTATTTCTCCTCCTCCAACTTAGGTATGTGGTTTCATACTATGCAGATTTACAACCCGGGTAACAAGTGGTTGTATGGGTAAGGAGTGGATGTAGAAAGTAAATTATTGTCATCCTTCTGGATCTACAGAATGCATTACCCTTTATTTATCATGGCTTCTTTTGATATGTGAAAAACCTGTTCAAATTAGGGCCCACAATAAGAGTGCAAAAAATCTTAAGACAGTAATGTGTCACTCCCAAAATATTAACCATTTTATTTGACTGCTAAAAACACATTAGAAGCCTCTGTAGAAGTAAACATAAAAATGCATAAAATATACACATTAAAGTGACCTGTGAAGAGGAAAAGTAAACTCATCCATAACCGAAGTCATGGAGAATGTTCCTGTGTTTCACTCACCAATGTTTTTCAATTGAAGATTTATATATTTCAGAAACTTGTGCAGCACACTCCATTCGAAATAATCTCAATGAAAACTGATCATTCCTTTACAGATTTCCATGAAGAATAAGTGTGGAAAATTTCTACAAATTTAAGTCCTCTGAGGGATGAGTTTTTAAATGCGAACAGACAAACAGACCGCAGCAGAGGCTTTTTGCATTGTATGTAAATTCACACAAAAAGCTTAACTGATGCACTTTGGTCTATGTTTATTATAATCAAGACATAAAGTTTGTTGATACTTAAAGCCTTTTAATATAGACATTCTTCTTAATCGGATATTCGTTTATCTAATTTTTATACAACATATTTGGTATCTGGACTGGTTTTATGCCAAAAGATACACTTCATCTGATGAAAGTCAAGCCGTGCAAGTCTGCCTGCATAAACAAGCCTACTGCCATTGTCATTCACGTGCTTTGAGCTTCCTGCTACCAGTCTTGGCCCATTGTTTGCTTACCATTACATGCTTATGCGGCTGCTGCTGTTGCTGCTGCATTTATCACTATCTGTATTCCTGAAAAAACCTTTGAAAAAGTCAAAGTAAAAGCAGTTAAAAAGATAGAGTAATTTCTTCTTTTTTGTACACACATTTTATCAGTACATTTTGCTATGAGATCAGCCCATCACGATAGTTGTCCAGGGAGGAGAGCCATCTGCACGAAAGCAGTAAAGACCCAGTTGTTCTCTTATATCCCAAATACAGGCAAATATGCGGAATCACTGACCACATTAACAGATTTTTAATTAGGTAATTGATAAACTGTTTAATTTCATGAAGACATGAAGGCTGATGGTTATATAGAGGCTCAAGAGTGTTTTGGTGATTGGGAAAATTGACTGGGGCTGGCAATGCTGTTATTTTTCCCAATTAAAATAATAGCAAACAGTTTTTTAGTATTCAGTTTTCCGGTTTCCAACCCTACATAGTTATAATTAGATTAGAAAGGATGATTGTGCTAGATATTTAAATATGAGACATTTCCTTACATAACAGAAGCAGCAGTATTATTTAGGAAAAAATTATTGTATGCACTTGCATTTTAAACAGGCACCAATTATTACTAAGAAATATTCAAACATATAATTTCGATCTACTTTTATTCACCTTATATACAAACAATACTGAAAATAAACTCAAATATGCTTAAAACAGATAAAAAGCAAAACAAAATTACACTGTCCAAAACCGGTTACACCAAGAAGCTCCTTTCTGATGTTTGACCATCCACATTAAAGAAACTTAGGCAAGGTTAACATGCTTCAAACCATCATAGTACCTCCACCAAAAAACATATGGTTTCATTATGTTATATGACAGTCACCATGACTTAGTCTTATCATCTGTGTACACCAAGAACTGGTGTAAGAAATGTTTTGAGATTCCATAATTATTGGATGTTTGTTTTCCTCATCCCTAGTTACAGGCATCTTCCCTTATTTCCACGGAAGTGTGTAACACAAAGTAAGCCATTTTACATCTTAACTAGGATAAGAGACAACAAGTTGTGTATTCTGTTTTACTCCTCTTGATGTTACCATACTTTAATTATTTTAGTTCATCTGCAGCTATACAGAATTCCTTTCACTGCCCTCTGAAGTCTCACATTAACAAGCTCTCCTTAAGCACATCATTTCTTTTGGCTAGATGTCAACTGCTTATTGGATGGTCCTCAAAACACCTTAATGTCTGTTGTGTGTAAAAATTTCACCATTGTGTCCATGGTGCCAACTAGTTTTCCACAGCAAAAACAAGTGTTAAGTGTCATTTTTCATTGAAAATACACAAACTGAACACATCCAGAAAGCAGTATAACAAACTTGTACCCTAATTTGCTCAGCATGAAGTTTATAAAGCAAAGAATGGCCATGGACTTAATGATTCTACATAACAGACTGCACACCAAGTAAACAGTATAATCATAGCCATCTATACAGCATATATTTAGCATGACAAGAGAGAAGTATTTTAAAAAAAGGAATTTTGCCAAACTAAGTTTACCAGTGCAGGCTTGCTTTATGGCTTTTGTGTCCCTTTAATTTGCATATTAGGGTGCACATTGTATTATATTAGGGATAAACAAACCCGCACAGATGAGCTTGTTGTTTCTCATGTGAGGGCTTGAGACTAAAGGCAGCATTTTCAGTGGGCTGATCTGCTAAGTGAAAAACCAACTCATGCAATTAACCTTTCTGATACTTAAAAAACAAAAGCAAAGCAATTCCATTATTCAAACTAAAAACAATACATTTCAAGAAAATGAATCTAGTTATAGTAAGAAAATTGTAGATGTAAGATTTTTCCCTACTTGAGACATTTTTGTTGTAGTTGCTGGTAACAGAGGCCGGCTAAACTTCCTCTGTGAACCAATTGCTGCAGGAAAAGATGGTGCAGAGAACATAGCAGCCACTGAGTTGATCTTTCGTATCCAAACTTCCATTTCTTCAGCACTCCTGAAAGGTAAAGGAAAAGAAATAAATAATCTGTAGCCCTTTGATCAAAAATAATAAAACTCATAATAGTAATATAATAAATTTAGAAAATAAAAATATCGAAAAGTCTCAAAAGAAATTCCACTTTAATGCAAATGACAATCAACTGATTCTCCTCCAATGAGCTAGTAAGAACATGAGCTAGTATGAACGTGACACAATCTCTTGACTAATTTCATCTTAACGTTTATATTTTCCAGCATATTAATAAACCTGGCAGAATAAATCTTTTTTTTCCCCAATTCTCTAAATAGGTATGTGCATTTGTTTGAGATCACAGGATGGTACTACTTCTGCTCAGTTTTAGCCAGAAGTATTTACTTAAAGGCTGGTCAACTCTGATTAGTGGACACAGACATCAATGACGGTTATGACTTACTGTAATGTTTTACTGTTTACATCCGTGTTTGATCATCAGAAGTTCTCTCCTAATTGGGAATCGTTTAGAAGGAGGTAATTGAACAACAAAACAGGAACAGGACATCACAAACTAAAGCCATCAGCTTGCCTACCCCAGTTTTAGTAATGAAAGAAAATAATCCAATTAATTTGTGATATAAAATTTCTAGTTTTACATTTTTTTTTATTTTTCCTCTTTGAGTGTTCTCCTTATTTGCCTTATAATGTTACATTCTTTATTAGGAAGATCTTTTCCATAATTCAGCTAATAAAATAAAAATTTCCACAAAAATATGTATTAATGAATAGATAATCATAAAACATCAGTATATAAGACATATATACATCAGTATATAACATTTATTCTCAGTATGTAGAAAGTGCTTGGGCAAAGACCTGAACCAAGTGGTACTGAGGAAACTAATTTGGTTGAATTTCCCAATTGAAAAAGAAAACTTTTTCTTCTTATGATATGGTGCTTTCTCGAGCTTAGAGTAAATTCCTTTACTACTGCCCAGTGTCCTTTTGTTGCTGATTTAGATATGGATGAAAGTGTGGTTTTTAGCTTTTCATAAAAGTAAAAGTGACATTTCTTAAGAAGAGTTTATTTGTGAAAATACTGAGGATTAAAATGACATCTCTCTAGTGATAAATAACATAGATTAGAATGTGATTAGATTTAAAATTAGATTAGAATGTGCTTTTCATTTTTTTTTTTTAAATGTGTCAATATTTACTTGATGTGCTTTTAGAATCATCCTAAGAACAAATAATAGCTGACAGTGTCCTTTGAAACAAGGTCACTACATTGTACTACTGACCATGCCTAGAAAAATTCCTCCCAATGAGGTATTGTCAGACACCTTTTTAACTTAATGTATTACATTTTGCTTTTTCACTAGCTTCTGTCATCTGTTTTCATCTGAGGCTATATAAGTCTTCAATAAAGGAAGTTAAGTGCTTAGCCAGCACTAAGAAAACTAAATGTGCCCTATGTGCCATATTTTCCTGTATCTTTTTTTGGCAATGTGGAAGAGATTTATTGATTTCAGCAGGTCATGACTTCTCAAGCCCTCAGGTACAACAATTCACTGGGAAATGTTAACTTTAACAGTATAATTGCCTCATTTGTATTACATAAGACATATTCCTGATTAACCATTTCCTACTGACTGTAAATGTGATTAGGTTCTCTTTTCACAATATACATTATAACTACAATTGCTTGTGAGTTATCAATAAACCTGAAACCTAATACCTTTCTGAAAAAGAAAAAAAAAAAAAAAAAAGGTTATCTTTGTATGTTAGGTCTCTTATAGGTTTACTGGAAAAGCGACCAACATATTCATGACCAATATTAAGAGGCAGGGCCTGTTAAAGCCCAATGCGGCACTTCTTGTGTGAGTTTGGGCTATACACAAATACATTGTATTGTATTGTATAACTAAGATATTATGGTGAACAATTCTGTCATAATGAAATTCCTTCTTGCAAGTATTGCATTATATCCGGAGTTTTGTTTAAAAACTCCTTTATCTCATAGTGTGTTACTGGTCACAGACATCAAATACATGATGACTCACATTTAAAAGATTTTACTTTTTCTGTGAAATTTGCAGGCTCTTGACTCTACATATAATTTGATTGTAAGACATTATTAGATTTTGCTAAAGAAGGTTTAAAGGGCTGCTGCATAATTAACCTTTTGTAATTTTATTAGCAAATTACCCTGGAGAGACTTTTAGTTATCATGGTGCAGAAGACCTGCCTAAAGCATGAAGATTGCATTAAATCCTTCATTTTTTAAACACAAAACGTTATTCCTGGACAGAATCTACTAAAAGCTACAGTAAACAAGTCTTCAGATTTCTATCCCTGGGAAGAATGAAAAAGCATATTTTCTTGACATATTTAATTTAAGACAGCCCATATTAAACATACAGCATTTAAATTACAAAATGGAACAAACACACGTGAATTTCAAGAAAATGGTTAAAAGATGAATCGCCATTAATTACATAATTTTTCTCAAATATCACATTTTTTAAACGGTAACATTAATGAGAAAGTAGACATTTTTTCTGGTTTACTGGTTCTGGAAATACTCTATAAAGTCAGATGAATGGTTTGGTGGGCATGGTGATGACATGAAGTTCATTTTTCCAAGAGAACACACTAAAATAAAGTTTTTAAAATCATAGAATTCTTCTAACTTTGTAATCTCCAAACTTTAGGTTCCAGTTTTTGGATGGTTCTTGATTGGTGTTTTATTACTATTGTAGATTTCACTATGTTAACAAATTAATGCTGCTTTCTACAAGAAAACCCTTACTTTAATACAATATAACAAGTTTTATTATACATCTCTCTTTTTAAATAACACAAACAACTTGATTACTTGAAAAGTAACTAATAAGTGCCATACAAAAAAATAAAAAAAAACAACTATCAATCAGCTTTTCTTTCATTTATTGAAGCTGTATAACCATGTGTGTTTTGACTGAAAAATATCTGGGAAGGCTATAAATATTTCTGCAAGGCATGGCAATTTTTGTAACCTGTTTGAAAGCTAAAAGTGAATGGTGCAGACATTCACCTTTAAGTATGGGATCCAAAATGATTTTAAAATAACTGAAAAAAAAAAGTAAAGTATTAGTGGTTACTTACAGGTGCCGGTCATAAAATTAGAATATCATGACAAAGTTGATTTATTTCAGTAATTCCATTCAAAAAGTAAAACTTGTATATTAGATTCATTTATTACACACAGACTGATGTATTTCAAATGTTTATTTCTTTTAATTTTGATGATTATAACTGACAACTATTGAAAGTCCCAAATTCAGTATCTCGGAAAATTAGAATATCAATTAAGACCAACGCAAAAAAGGGATTTTTAGAAATGTTGGCCAACTGAAAGGTATGAACATGAAAAGTATGAGCATGTACAGCGCTCAATATTTAGTTGGGGCTCCTTTGGCCTGGATTACTGTAGCAATGTGGCGTGGCATGGAGTCGATCAGTCTGTGGCACTGCTCAGGTGTTATGAGAGCCCATGTTGCTCTGATAGTGGCCTTTAGCTTGTCTGAATTGTTGGGTCTGGTGTATTGCATCTTCCTCTTCACAATACCCCATAGATTTTCTATGGGGTTAAGGTCAGGCGAGTTTGCTGGCCAATCAAGAACAGGTATACCATAGTCCTTAAACCAGGTACTGGTAGTTTTGGCACTTTGTGCAGGTGCCAGGTCCTGTTGGAAAATGAAATCTGCATCTCCATAAAGTTCGCCAGCAGCAGGAAGCATGAAGTGCTCTAAAACTTCCTGGTAGACGGCTGCGTTGACCTTGGACCTCAAAAAACACAATGGACCAACACCAGCAGATGACATGGCACCCCAAACCATCACTGACTGTGGAAACTTTACACTGGACCTCAAGCAACATGGATTCTGTGCCTCTCCTCTCTTCCTCCAGACTCTGGGACCTTGATTTCCAAAGGAAATGCAAAATTTACTTTCATCAGAGAACATAACTTTGGACCACACAGCAGCAGTTTTGTCTTTAGCCCAGGCGAGACGCTTCTGACGCAGTCTCTTGTTCAAGAGTGGCTTGACACAAGGAATGCGACAGCTGAAACCCATGTCTTGCATACGTCTGTGCGTGCTGGTTCTTGAAGCACCGACTCCAGCTGCAGTCCACTCTTTGTGAATCTCCCCCACAGTTTTGAATGGGTTTTGTTTCACAATCCTCTCCAGGGTTGCTTGTACACTTTTTTCTACCACATCTTGTCCTTCCCTTCGCCTCTCTATTAATGTGCTTGGACACAGAGCTCTGTGAACAGCCAGCCTCTTTAGCAATGACCTTTTGTGTCTTGCCCTCCTTGTGCAAGGTGTCAGTGGTCATGTTTTAGACAACTGTCAAGTCAGCAGTCTTCCCCCATGATTGTGTAGCCTACAGAACTGGACTGAGAGACCATTTAAAGGCTTTTGCAGGTGTTTTGAATTAATTAGCGGATTAGAGTGTGGCACCAGGTGTCTTCAATATTGAACCTTTTCACAATATTCTAATTTTCCGAGATGCTGAATTTGGGACTTTCATTAGTTGTTAGTTATAATCATCAAAATTAAAAGAAATAAAAATTTTAAATACATCAGTCTGTGTGTAATGAATGAATCTAATATACAAGTTTCACTTTTTGAACGGAATTACTGAAATAAATCAACTTTGTCTTGATATTCTAATTTTATGACCGTCCCCTGTACATGATGCGAGTACAATTTATTTCCAAAATCACAGAATGACAGGAAAAAATAGAATATGCTATTAATGTAAAATAATATAAAAAATTCCTACTGAAATACAGTTTCTGTTCCTGCCTTGCATCCAATGTCTGCTGGGAAAGGCTGTAGCTGCCCTGTGACACTGCCCTGGATAAGTCAGTTTGGAAAATGAATGGATGGATCTTTGCTTTTGGAAAAGGCTCAGACAAATGATTAGCAGTGTGAAAAGGATGAGTTACTTATTAAAAAATTCACTACCTATTAGTACATTCAAAAGCTAATACAGGAATGACAAGCATTTACTTTGAAAATGAAAAGTGATGGCTTATTTCCATTTCACTGTGCTTTGTTCTTTTGTTTATTAAACAATATCATAGCTTTTTAAAACCAATGCAGAGATGATTTTAACTTTAAACATTTAAAATAAATGTCAGAGCAGGTATTATTTAATGAAACAAGTAATTGAAATTGTAATTATTTTGTTATTGAATTTTTTTTACTGGAAGTGAAAATCTTCACTGCATAATCAACAAAACTCAAATCAGGACTGTAGTACAAAGAAATTCAAGAACCATGCAGACAGACATCAATTCAGATTTATTATTTGTCTGTTTATTTAAAACTAAGGAAAAATACTTCTATCCATTTTAAGTTTGTGTGGAGAACTGTAGTTAATTATAGCAACAATGAGTGGAAGGTAGAAAATGTTATACTAAATAACACAGTACTGTTTTCAAAGTACTTTTCTCTCTATTATAAAAAAAAAATCTTGGAAGGAGACAAAACATGTCTAGGAGAGACACTTATACGTCCCGCGAGAAAGAGATTTAACCATGCCCAGGGCCGGAAATAAAATACAAAGAGCAGATGACAAAGTAGAACGTCGTAAAGAATTCAAAAATGTCGGCGCGGTACACATGCACAGCAGGTTAGAGATAATGGAAGTACGAAAATTTGAAAGACTCAAAAAAAGGATAGGAAAGATTGCATTAGTGCAAACAAACGGAAATTATTACTCTGTGAAATAACGGAACAGCGAAAAGAGATCGAATATATTTAAACTTTAAGTCGGAGACTTGTAGATCGTCTAATTTGGTACTGCCAGCGAGAATTAAAACATTCCAAACCAGTTGGTGCAGTATGAAGTCTCCTGAGACGGAGACTTTTAACATGAGATTCTTTCAAGTCACGCCCTACTTACAACTATTTTCAAACAAGACCACAGTCATCTAACCTCAGTCGTGTGAATGCTTTTACAAGACACACTTCCTGCGCTCTCAGCTTTTATAAATTTTACCAGTACAATAATTTTGTATGTTCTAGATGACAAGTCAACAACAAAGCGAAGAAGAAAGAGCATGGACAAACATTCAAAAAAGTCGTATTTATTAGAGCGAAAGAAACAATATTCACTCACAGGCAGTTATACGTTGCATTGTCACAATGTAAGTCGAAACACGGAATCAAAATTCAATGTGATCTTAAGGAAAAGTTAATTCCAAATATTGTTTATACTAAAGTTTTAAAGTAAAAGTGAAAATAATGCATATGTAACAATTCCCATGAAAATAACAATCTCTTTAAATTGTATATCCGGTAAACCAAACCTGGGGGTGGGCTAGCGAAGCAATAATTAAATAAACAGAAAAAAAAAGATTTAAAAGCCAGGCAAGGGCTCTGAGAAAAAGCTGCTTCTGTGCTTCTATTACACAATGTAATCAAATTTATCATTTTCGTATCTTATACAAAAACATCTAGAAATCTATGTATTAAATGACCTTGCATCCTGATTGTCTTCCAATGTTAAAAAGGCTGTAGGATAAACTGTAAAGTATCAAAAGAAAGAAAGGTCTTGACCAGCTAATTCTAACCTCATGGACAGCACTGCATTAAAATTTCAACAAAGCAGATTTGTAAATTTCAAAAGCAATTCTTAAGAAAATGTAAGTAGAAAAAAAAAAAAAAAAAAAACAAACAAAAAAGAAAAGTAACAACACGAAATTCTAAAAACTGTAATCCAATTTCTAGTTGAAGATGGTGATGAACATACCAGCATTAAGACAGAGAAGGCAGGAAACATGACTGGACAGAGTTACAGTCCACCACAATAAAATGCATCCACACTCTGATGGGACAAAGTCAAAATGTGTACCACAGCAAATATATTACTGCAACTGATTGAATTGTATATATCATTATGAATATACTAATGGCTTGGCATTAAAACCCCAAATATATTTCCAAAATGTGGCTATTTATCTTTTTATTATTTTCTCAAGTTTTGATATTTGACAAAATCCATTTATTGTCTCAATACACCAGTCTGGCACTGCAATCTTGAATAGGAACATTTACATTATTAAGGGGTGGAAGACCAAATATAAAATATAAGAAAACAATAGGAAAATCCAACTCTGCCATATTTCAAGTCTACAGTGCATCCGGAAAGTATTCACAGCGCATCACTTTTTCCACATTTTGTTATGTTACAGCCTTATTCCAACATGGATTAAATTCATTTTTTTCTCAGAATTCTACACACACCCCATCATGACAACGCAAAAAATGTTTACTTGAGGTTTTTGCAAATTTATTAAAAATAAAAAACAAAGAAATCACATGTACATAAGTATTCACAGCCTTTGCTTAATACTTTGTCAATGTACCTTTGGCAGCAATTACAGCCTCAAGTCTTTTTGAATATGATGTCACAAGCTTGGCACACCTATCCTTGGCCAGTTTCGTCCATTCCTCTTTGCAGCACCTCTCAAGCTCCATCAGGTTGGATGGGAAGTGTCGGTGCACAGCCATTTTAAGATCTCTCCAGAGACGTTCAATTGGATTCAAGTCTGGGCTCTAGCTGGGCCACTCAAGGACATTCACAGAGTTGTCCTGAAGCCACTCCTTCGATATCTTGGCTGTGTGCTTAGGGTTGTTGTCCTGCTGAAAGATGAACCATTGCCCCAGTCTGAGGTCAAGAGCGCTCTGTTGTACATTGCTGCAGTCATCTTTCCCTTTATCCTGACTAGTCTCCCAGTTCATGCCGCTGAAAAATATCTCCACAGCATGATGCTGCTACCACCATGCTTCACTGTAGGGATGGTATTGGCCTGGTGAAGAGCGGTGCCTGGTTTCTTCCAAACGTGACGCCTGGCATCCACACCAAAGAGTTCAATCTTTGTCTCATCTAACCAGAGAATTTTGTTTCTCATGGTCTGAGAGTCCTTCAGGTGCCTTTTGGCAAACTCCAGGTGGGCTGCCATGTGCCTTTTACTAAGGAGTAGCTTCAGTCTGGCCACCCTACCATACATCCACAGTGGACCACTGGAGCTCTGACAGAGTGACCATCGGGTTCTTGGTCACATTCCTGACTAAGGACCTTCTCCCCTGATCGCTCAGTTTAGATGGCCGGCCAGCTCTAGGAAGAGTCCTGGTGGTTTCGAACTTCTTCCAGTTATGGATGATGGAGGCCACTGTGCTCATTGGGACCTTCAAAGCAGCAGAAATGTTTCTGTAACCTTTCCCAGATTTGTGCCTCGACACAATCCTGTCTCGGAGGTCTACAGACAATTCCTTTGATTTCATGCTTGGTTTGTGCTCTGACATGAACTGTCAACTGTGGGACCTTATATAGACAGGTGTGTGTCTTTCCAAATGATGTCCAATCAACTGGATTTACCACAGGTGGACTCCAATTAAGCTGCAGAAACATCTCAAGGATGATTAGGAGAAACAGGATGCACCTGAGCTCAATTTTGAGCTTCATGGCAAAGGCTGTGAATACTTATGCACCTGTGCTTTCTCAATTTTTTATTTTTATTAAAATTGCAAAAACCTCAAGTAAACTTTTTCACACTGTCATTATGGGGTGTTGTGTGTAGATTTCTGAGGAAAAATGAATTTAATCCACTTTGGAATAAGGCTGTAACATAACAAAATGTGGAAAAAGTGATGAGCTATGAATAATTTCCTGGATGCACTGTCAATTAATGAAACCTTTCCATGTTTGAAAGAATTAGTGTAATGGTAAACAAAATGATTTGATTTACCAAGATACCTTGTATATCAAAGTAGATCCGAACATTTTGTTGAAAAAAATTAACAAAACATTTAGTAAACAAAAGATAAGGAAGAAAGGAAGAAACATCAATTTTTAACTTGCAAATCAAAAGAAACACAATGGATTCTCAAGAGGGCTAAAAGCTGTTTTTTCTGATTAAGTGCTTTTTTTGCTTTAGTACCACAAAATACTGCGAAACAACAATGGCGGCCTTAAGTGTCTAACAGTGAGATAAATAGCTTTTCATTTTATATTTCAAGTAGAGCATGAAATTAGATTTTCTTAAAGTAAAGCTCCTTAACCTACCCACATATCCATACACAAATCAGACACAACAAATAATATTTCTTCAAAAAAACATTTTTCACTAAATGACAAAATACATACTGAGCTTGGAAAAGGAAGACTCTCCAGTCGGCTGTTTTAAGCTTCAGCACATTGGGTCTCTTTTCATAGTCTGTTGCCTTTATAGCCAGAGCATGATGGATACTGATTGCATTTTTCAAATCTTCTTCTGACAGGGCTTTCTCAGGTTTGTATTCACCCTAAACAAAAGAATGAAAAAATAGATTTTTGCAAGATGAGCATTGCAGTAAGCTATGCTTTGTTACATTTAAAAGTAAGGTATACTAAAATAGAGAAAAAATATTTGAAAAATTAATTGCGAGAATACTAAATAGTGAGTTATGGGGAAGTTTCAGTGAAGAATGTAAAGAAATAATCAATACTATTTAGCAAAAGTATTTTTAAAGGAATACAGCATGAATACAATGACATTTTCCAGATTTCAAACTTGTATTGTAAAATAACGTCTGTAATAAATGAGAACACCTGGTGTAAACAATAAGTCCGTTGTGTTAAACAGTATGGGCAATTCAACAAGGCCCTAACTACTGCAAACTGACGTGGAAGAATGAAAATGTTACTTCATTCTCTATCTGCTTGTCCTGATTATGCTCTGAATGGCAAATATACCAATTCAGACATTTCAAGTCAAGTTATTCTTGTAATGCCAAAGTGCTCCCAAGATAGCTGAAAATAAAATCTCTCCCGTGTGCCCAGGGTCTGCCAATGGCTCGTCTCCTGGTTTGTCATACTTGATACACTCAATATGGAGGACATTCAGTGGACATGCTCAATGGCTTATTAAGGAGAGAGATAAACTGTATAAATTGAAACAGTTCAGTTATAAATGTAATTCAGTAGGAATTTTTTATATTATTTAATATCAGATTCTTCACCATTACAGTCCAGAGGGTTAAAAGTCTTCCTACTACAATGCAAGTTTTTTGCATTTCTTTAATAGAATAAATGGGGAATATTTTAATAAACACATATATAACAGCAGGGCTGAATATTTTATGCATCTTACAAATGAAAGTAAACAGCACATTTTTATTTGTTTTTAAAAGTTCCTACAAGTGACAATAATTTGGTTTGGAGTTTATATTTAAATTGTATTTCCTGATGTCATGTTGGTATGAAAAACACAGTTGACCACATTATTTTCAATTCTGAATTGACTTTAAGCATTGAAATACAAGGCATTTCTAGGTCATTTGAGGTTTGAGTATGTAAAACTCCCAGTTGTTGACATGTACGTCACAAATCTAATTTTTCTACTGCAGGAACTAAGGCTATTTAACTATAATTACAGTTGGGTCAGATTTTCAAACCAAGAAATTTAGCTAGGCCAGACATTTTCAGAAGCCGGTAAACAGCAGGTAATGACAAATTTGAAATCAACACAAAGGTATTTAAAAACAAGTAATGTGTATTCATTGTTTCACTTTTACATTTGGTCACCTCTGACACCTGCACATCAAAAATGTATAAAAAACCAACAACAAAAAAACCTGTAACTGAACAGAATTTGTGGTAGTAGCAATAGTTTTTTTTCCCAATTTGAAAAAATAAACATTTTGCTCACATCTGACCCAGGCACATCTTGAACTGCATAAAATCAAAAAAGTGCACAATATTAGCAATAAAATCCATTCATCCATCAATTTTCCAAACCGCTGAATCCGAACACGGGGTCACGGGGGTCTGCTGGAGCCAATCCCAGCCAACACAGGGCGCAAGGCAGGAACCAATCCTGGGCAGGGCACCAATCCACTGCAGGACACCCACACCCACACCCCAAGCACACACTAGGGACAATTTAGAATCCCCAAACCACCTAACCTGCATGTCTTTGGACCGTTGGAGGAAACACACGCAGACACTGGGAGAACATGCAATCTCCACACATGGAGGGCCCGGGAAGCGAACCCAGGTCTCCAAACTATGAGGCAGCAGCGCTACCACTGTGCCACCGTGCGCCCAGCAATAACATTTGTTTCCATTTTGAAATATGACATCCTCTCCCAATTTAAATTGGTGGTCATGACAGGCAAGGGATTTTTTTTTCTCCATAGTAGTTAAACTATTTCATTCATATGGTTTTAATCACTCATATGACAGAGGTTAAATTTGAGTTCCAAAACAAAGCCTTTCCTGTTGAAACTGTTTCCACACCCCCCAGAAAAACTAGCCACCACGTATGGCATGAAAGTAGATTGGCACATTTATTTTAATGATCTGACTATAAAATGTCTTTGTACAGAGTTCTTGGGTGTCAAGTAATGAATTATTAATTATAATTATTAATATTATTTTTTACTAAATACTATTTTCCATGTTTCTTTGTTGATCAGCTCCTGTTGAAGAATTTACTGTTAACAGAACATACAGTGTGCATGCCAAAATGACTGCAATAAAAACTAACAAAAGCAAAAACTAACATTTTTGATACCATTTTAACAAACTTTACTATCCGCCGTCAATCACAAAGGACCCTGGTAAAATGATTAATACACCTTCAACCTTAAAACGCAGACTAATCACATCAATGTGCGTGACAAAACAAAAGGCAGGCAACTGCTAGTACATGTTTACTGACGGTCCATCATAGAGCACTGATGCATTACTGACCAAAATTAAAATGGCCCATTTGGCCCTGTAGAGGTGAATGTGGTGTACGTGAGGGTGCCTAGTGATGGGCGGGCACTCATGGTTGGTTACTGCTGTATGCAAAGGCCACCAAAATCTTGAATTGAACAGGGATGAATGAACAAGGAGTAATCATTTTTTTAATAGAAGTTTGATAGTTTTAAAATACAAAATCAGTAAATGTCTATGCCAACATGTAAATGCATTTTTAGTGCTTTTTCAAATTTTAAAACACAAGACTCCAAAAATGCACAATTCTGGGTCAGATAGCTCTGGGGTCTGTCCTAGTCCACAAAGCATATGGACAGAACCTGCTTCGGTCCTAGTGTCAGTCTGCTGCAGTTAAAAAAGGCATGCGTTTTTAACCATTCTATACATATTTTCACCTATGAATGCTTGGCGGACTGAATCTGTTTTTATTTTGCCTAAACATCTGATTGAGGAAGGGTATGTGTGACGATGTGGGTTCTGGCTCCACACTCCCTTTGCTATTGGAAGCACTCGAACCCAACACCGTCGATAATGTTGCCGAGTGAGCTAGTCAATGGAGGCAATAATTGAGCATCTTAGCAAGGGGAAGGTAAAAAGTGCAAAAGTGCTTTTATTTAGAATCAACAAAACAAAAACAGTGTTCCATAAATAGTGCAGATCTTCAAGTTCTTCAATAAATAAATAAATAAATAATCCATTAAAAGAACACGTGGGGGTTAAAACTCAATAGAAAAAACAATCCTTAAAATCGAGAGGTTAAAATGATCAGGAAGCTGTCTTTAAAAACAACAACAAATAAGCTTGGTGCTTCTTTTCTGTATGCGTCTCACCTGCTTATCCCGTACGGGCTTAGCAGCAGGCAAGACGCTCTCTGCAGCTGCCCTCCTACATCACACGCTCGAGACTGGAGACCTCCCGATCCCTGGCTTCGGTCTGGCACTCATCCCAGTCCCCGAGACTTGATTACCCTCAACGGCCAGGTCGCCAACGTTGGGGATTCCATCACCAAGTCTCCCGACTTCCGCTGCCTTTCCGCGGCCTTCTGCGGCTCGTCGCTTTCACCTTGTCACTCCCGCTACCAGATCGCTCAGCGGGAGCGACATCTACACAAACACCTGGGTGTCGGCCTAACACCCAGCTTCCTCGCAGCTGCCCACGAGCGCCGATCGCGCTCACCACACGCTCCGCGTGTCCGTCTCTCTCCTGCACCGCTTGCTTCCACGCTCCCTGTAACCTCCGTCCTCTCCTTTCCTTTCTCTCCGATCGATTCTCTCTCTAATCGATTCTCCCCTCTTTCTCCCCAACCGACTTGCGCTTCTTTTAAAAACGTGAGGGGCCATCACAGCTGCAGCATTAGCCACGGGAGCAATCACGAATGTGGGCAGTTCCTCACCTGTGCACACGGTGAGAAACGCCCACATCGACGACGCCCCGCTGCTCGCATAACAACCCCCCCTCACGAAGCCGCCTCGGGTGCGATGATTATTTATTTAAAATCAATGGCCTTTTCTCCACGAGCTGTGGACCCATAACACCACAGTATGATTTTCAGTCTGATATGGAAGCAAACTGCATATGTATCAGTACTGTGAATGTGCAAAATTCATCTGCCTATGCATAAAATAAAAATAGACAGTAACATCCATTACAAAAACACAGAGTATGGAACACAGCAGGCAAGCTAATACACCATACAAAAATTTATAGAAGAAAATTTAGAGAAGTATTACATGCAAATTAAAAAATATACCAAAATTACCATTTTAGCATATTTAAGATCATTTATTCACTGCACCATATTTGTTAAAGGGGTGGTAAATTGCGGAAGATAAAAGTGTTGTAATAAAAGGGAAAAAACAGAATGAAATAAAGCTGCTAGTCATTACAGAGACTGTGTTGGTAGTAAGACCTGGCAAAACTAAAACTGTGAGTAGGTTGCACACTTTTTTTCTTTAGTTTTCTTTAGGTACGTGTGCCCTCCTACTGAACAACTATAGTTAATTTCTTGTGGGCGCATGAAGTGAATAAAGGGTTAGATTTAAACAATGCAGATTACAAATGTTATTCTTATTATATGATAGATGCTTAATCAAGGCAGTGTGTCAGCTGTCATATTTTCCTATTCATGCTAAATCTACCAAAAGCATCAAAAAATCTAACTACATCTAAAAATAAATTTGAAACGACAACTGCAACACTTTATTACAATGTAAATCCAGAGAAGTATCTGTAACACTGAGCAACCAGTAACATAGTATTAACCTAGGTTATTTTCTAGGTCCTAATTATTTTGCCAAAGATCATACTTTGTATGGTAGATACCTGAGCAAATAAAGGGAACAATAACCCTTGTGACAAAAATAACTTCTAAGCATCTTTGCTTGTCAAGTTATATTTCTACAAGTAATTTCAGAAGGACTTGTTATCCTGTTCCCTCACCCTTCCAAAATTTTAACCCTAAATAATACTTTTGGGAACATTAGTCTCTCTCAAATTAAACTGGACCTTAATGTTTAAAAAAATCAACAGCATCCCACTAATGGCTTGGCCAAAGGCAATATAACTGCAAGAGCCAACAAGGAGGTCAAGACTTGTTAAGAGCTAGGCTACAAATGCAACAATATTTTGTCTAGTCAAGTGTTGCAACTGAAGTCTTGGCTGAATCAGATTATTGAAATGGTCTCCTTCTAAGTGTAAAGAGGTTTTAATCAGTACCAGCAACTAAAAAAATAAGTTTTTGTCTTATTCAGTGAGAACGCATGCAGAATTCTCATCCTTTAGCCAATGAACAAGCAAATGGACATATACACACAGGTCATAACTTAAATAGTGAAAAAAACGCTAGATTTGTTTTATTTTTACATTGCCAAACATTGTACAATTCAATACAGAACAAAAGATATAACATTAAGGAGGCAGAATAAATTAGAGTGATTGTCCAGTGAACAATGAATTAGCTTGGTAACTCAACGAAAAAGCCAAGGCAGGAGAAATGACATGCAGTAATATTTTATCACTTCTCTTTCAGCATCTAAGTATCCTGCTAACAATTTAAAATTAAATCCATAAAAATAACCGGATAATTTACATGAAACTAGTAAAACAATCCTTAGTGGAATCACTGGGCCTCCAGCACATCCTAGATGAGGTTCGATTTGGCTGTTCAATCCCTATGGACCCTTGCCATAGTATAAAATGATAACTGGCAGGTTGCAATAATGTGAACAAGGCCCACTTTCAGGTAAGAAAATAAAATTCATGAATTTATTTCTACTTGAATAAAATACTGTTTTGCACTAATTTAAAAAATACATATATACAGTATATACACACACACGCACATACATTATATATATATATATATATATATATACATATATATATAAAATAAATTTGCAAAAATCTCAAGTAAACTTTTTTCACGTTGTCATTATGGGGTGTTGTGTTTAGAATTCTGAAGAAAAAAATGAATTTAATCCATTTTGGAATAAAGCTGTAACATAACAAAATGTGGAAAAAGTGATGCGCTGTGAATACTTTCCGGATGTACTGTATATATGTAGACTGGCAAAGGAACGAGGGATAAATCCTGGCTGGTTCAGGAAATTGTAATTGATTGATTTTACACATATATGTGTAACCCAGCTGGAGCGGTTCTCAGTTACTATCTTAGGAAGAAGATGGAAGAATAATGGATGGTCTAGGGGAGACTGACCAGCAAGAGCAATTACTTCCCCAGTACAATAGATAGTGGTGTTCCCAGTATGGACGTCCTCAGGACAGAGTCCATAAAGTGCTGTTAGTGGGCGTGGGGGAAGACCTCCTTGTTATGTGGGTTCTTCTTTAAAGAAGCTGCTCCACCTAGGAAAGGGGGTCAGAGTAGGTAATGCTGCATGGGAGAGGCAGAGAGAGAGGAAGGAGCAACAATTAAATTGCATATTACTATGTTATTGTGTCAGTAAAAGGCTTCGCTTGTCCACCCCACAACCCAATCCGGGGGCAGGCTTCACGCTAGCCACTTTGCGTCTCTGCTGCTCGTGTTGTGAAATTGGTTTGAATGCATGATAAGGAAATGCAGACGGATTAGCTGCTGGCTGTCTGCTAGCTGCTACCGAGCTGCGTGATCTGCATGTCGCGCTGTGCGTCAATCATTTTAAAATCAGTACAACAACTCCTGCTGCTATGCTGCATGATCTGCATGTCACGCTGCGTGTCGATCAATTAAAGGCCTGTACAGCAGCTGTCCTTTAACCCAGCTGCTGCTGCCATGCTGTGCATCGATCATTTAAAAGCCTGTACAGCAGCTGTGCTTTTGTCTCACTTCCTTGTCTCTTGGGACGTTAAAGTGTCTCCAAGAAATTGTTTGTAAGTAGGGCGTGATGTACAAGAAGTCTCGCAGGACTTCAAGGTGTCTCTCCGAGATGATCATGTCTCGACCCAAATTATATATATATATATAGTGGTGGATGGCCAGGGCCTTTGCCCAGTTGGGACACCTCCACACTGGGAGCACTAGGGAAGCAAGTGTGGCCAGAGCATTATCTCCCCCGGAACAATAGATGGTAGCCTCCCTGGGTTGCAGTGGTTTCCTCGGACTCCCGCAGGGCTTCATGAGAGTTGGAGTTTGGTACAGCCCTGTTGGGATCTGTGGGTGCCGCCAGGAGGTGCTACAATCATTGCAGAGCCCTGGAGAGCAGCTCTACCGCTATACCTGGAAGTGCTGCTGGAAACGCATCATCAGACACCTGCAGCACTTTTGAGTGCCCTATATAAGGGGCCAACAGACACTACTCCGGGAGCCACAGTTGGGAGGTGGAGGATGAAGTTTGCCAGAGGGAGATTAAAGAAAGAGAAGTAAAGCATGTTGGTGCTTGTTGGAACTGTATAAACAAAAACACGTGTACTATGGTACTTGTGACCTTAGCATCTGTCTGTGATCCGGGCTGTTCATTATATAATATACTAGCAAAATACCCGCGCTTCGCAGCGGAGAAGTAGTGTGTTAAAGAAGTTATGAAAAAGAAAAGCAAACATTTTAAAAATAACGTAAGATGATTGTTAATGTAATTGTTTTGTCATTGATATTGAGTGTTGTTGTCATATCTATCTATTTATATATATATATATATATATATATATCTGTATATATTTATATATATCTATATATATATATATATATATATATATATATATATATATATATAGCAAAATACCTGTGATTGGCAGCGGAGACGTAAAAAGAAAAGGAAACATTTTAATAATAACGTAACATGATTGAAAATGTAATTGTTTTGTCATTGTCATGAGTGTTGCTGGCATATATATATATATATATACACACACACATATATATACATACTGTATATATACACACACACACATATATACATACTGTATATACACATATACATATCTACATATATACTGTATATACACATATATATACAAATCTACATATATATATCCACATATATATATATATTAGGTGGGACTCGATTAAAAAATTAATCCAATTAATTAGAGGATTAATCGTATGTAATCGCACGTAAATTTGCCCCAAATCGCAAATGTTTTTTTTTAATTTAAAAGTGTTTTAGTGGGCGACAGAATCAAATAATAGACATGTACATGAATATTGTAAACTGAAGCTGTTTTAATTTCTGAAAAAAAGCCTTTAAACTGCATTTGAATTCAAAACAGAAACAAAAATATCATCCCTGGTTAAAATTGGGCAGACTTAAAAATAAAGTGGTAGTTTAAGTACTTTAAGTAGATTTTCAGAATAGTATTGTCTTTAAATAATAATAACCAAAATTTCAACATAAAGTGCAGTTTTCTTCTTAAAAAATAAGTCAGAAACATAAAAGGTAATTTGACCAACTTAATCTTTAAACTCTGAGTAACCTTAGCCAAAATTATTTTGTACATTAGGCTAAAACAGTGTGATCATTGAACATTTTGTAATTAGATGTATTTAGAATTACTAACGGTCACGGAAGTCCAATGATCCCCAGTAAGAGCCACAAAGTCCGCTTTCTGTAATGCATCTAATTTTGCTTGCTTTTCAGTGTGCACAAAACCATGCTTTTATCAAGGCTTTCGGGAAGTCGAAATGATCAGTCGTAGGAACGCGCTTTATTCCGACTCTAACATTTTTGTAGCTGTGATGTGTGCATCAGTGTAATGGATGTACCAGGAAATCATGCATTGACAAAAGTTCCCGTTTGCTTGGAATTGAAAGTGTGATTAAATGCGTTATTTTTTTAACGCGTTATGGAGGACATGCATCGAAGCTTCTCAGCTGTGCTTGTGCTAATAAAGGGAAACATTTTAAAAATAACGTAACATGATTCTGCGTTAACCGAATATTTTTTCATACGTCCCAAACCAAGAAGATCGAAGGTAAAATGAATCGGATAGCGGCGTACATACTCAGTGCATCCCTCTCGAATCGAACCTCGAATGTCGCATTAGAGGCGAAGATTCTACAATTGCCACAGCGTGTGGCTTGTCTATGCGAGTATGTACTGTAGATCGGGGTATATATATATACATTTAAATATATACCCGCGTATCGCAGTGGAGAAGTAGAAGTTATGAAAAAGAAAAGGGAACATTTTAAAAATAACGTAACATGACTGTCAATATACAGTATTTGTTTTGTGAGTGTTACTGAGTGTTGCTGTCATCAAGGATTTGATTATCATTATTTCTTTCAATCAGGTTCGTATTTGTAGGATGTGTTGTGTTCAAGTTACATTCCGTGTTTGTCAATCGTTGTAAAGATGACAGGTTTCATTCATCGATTCGTTTCTTACTGCATCAATAAACAGCTCGTCTTCTTCTTTATCTGAGACCTGACACACTGCATGCACGGGTTTTTTTTACACTGTCTTCCTTTAGCGGGACATTGACTTTTTCCACCGTGTGCTTTGTTTCCACAGTAGCAGCATTTATGAATATGCTGTATGTATCAGGCGCTTCATATTTTTGCTGCCTTTTCAATTGTGTAATTCGGTTTTGTTCAGCTCTTTGGAACTGTTGCCTTTTATCTGTGCACTCGCCAGTTCACGTGAGCGCTCGGTGTACATGCATCGAAGGTTCCCAGCTGTGCTGGTGCCATCTCGTGCTATGTCCATGGCTGTATTTAATGTTACCTTAGTCCTGGCACTTAAAACTTTCTCTCGCAGTTTCGCTGAGTTTGTGTCAAACACCACCCTGACCATCTCATCTTCCTCTCCATAAGCACAGTCCTTAACCCGTGAATATTTAGTGGAGTTTGCTATTGGATTGCCGCTGACGGACGGCCTTATATGGGCAGGCACTAAATTACAAACGCCAGCGCAGCCTGTCTATGAACTTAATTTAAAGTGTAGGTTTACATCGTGCTTTGTTTCCGAAGTAGCAGAACTCATCAATATAGTTGTATATGTCACTCGCCGCTTCATATTGTTTCGCTGCCTTCTCAATTATATAATGCATGTTTTCTTCAGCGCTTTTGGAGGTCTTCCTGATTTTCTACGTACTGCGTGATTACGTGGGAGGCGTGATGATGTCACACGAAACTCCCCACGGCGTTCAAGCTCATCTCCATTACAGTAAATGGAGAAAACAGCTTCCAGTTATGACCATTACGCGTAGAATTTCGATATAAAACCTGCCCAACTTTTGTAAGGAAGCTGTAAGGAATGAACCTGCCAAATTTCAGCCTTCCACCCACACGGGAAGTTGGAGAATTAGTGATGAGTGAGTGAGTGAGTGAGTGAGTGAGTGAGTGAGGGCTTTGCCTTTTATTATTATAGGTATATATATATATATATATATATATATATATATATATATATATATATATATACTAGCAAAATACTGCGCTTGCAGAGCGTAAATTAAACCTTTTTAAACTGAGGGAAAATATGCCAATAATTATTTGTTAAGAATCTCTTTGTATACCACATTGTGAGTTCGGCCCTCCGGTTATAATATGACCAAGCTGTGCGCTGAGCTTACTCTTGAGCATGCAACTTACAGTTGGCCATGTGAACAGTAATCTTGTTTCAAATCTCACAGCTTGGATTGCTGCTGTCATAATCGGTTTGAGTTTCATGGTTTGTTTCAAGTACGACAGTATTTGCAGGACTTGTGTTGAAGTGACATTCGGCATCTGTCAAGCGTTGTAAGCATACAACCGGTTTCATCAATAACTTCACGTCCAGCTTCTGAGAGTTTAAACATTCATAAACATCAAAGTGTCCACTACTGAAATTGTCACCTGTCAATCTAAGATGTTTAAGAGGCATTGGCAGTTGTCGAAAGGTGCAAAATATTTGGCCATTACGGTACACTTGAAAGTGACAACCGAACAATTCAGTGGCAGCCATCAACTCACATGCATAACCATAGGTGAAGGGCTTAAACATTTCACTCTTATAGTGCTCCTGTGTAGTATAATTATCTCATGTACCATCATCAGTCCACACCTTGAACCTGTCCCAGTCATTCAATACATAAGACACAATGTTCTTCCGGATATCAAGAGTGAGCCTGATATGGCCGTGCAATATGTAACAAAGAGAATGGAAAAGGCAGGTGCCATCTCCAGGCATGGAAACCACTCGGTATGTGACAGTTCTTTGATTGATGGTGATCACCTCGATAGACATGGTAATGGAGGTACGGTTGGAATGATAAAGGAGATGGGTACCTGAGCAATGTAAAGTAAGTCTAAAATACCTACACAATGACTATAATCATAATAAAGGAACAATAAAACAGCGGAGAAGCCGTGGATTAAATAAAAAGGCTGTAGTTATCAGTAGGGAGACGTGAATCCCGTGGCGAAGCAAGGAAGGGAATGTAGAGACCAGAGTGACGGAATGCCTTTATATAGGCAGGCAGCCAACAACGTGGGAGGTGTTGGGATGGGGGACCCAACTCCGCCTCACACAGTGACCGAGCTGCAGGCTATGGACGTATATATGTACGTAAGATTCAGTTAGCGTTGGGAACCCGTGTACCAAATTTCTTGAAGATGGGCCCATAAGTAACAAAGACTGTTGAAAAGTTCAATATGGCGACCGACAGTGGCATCATACCACCGAAATAAGTATGTACATTGTTTTCGGTTAGTTCAGGGAAGCTGCCTACCAAATTTCGTGAAGATGGAGCCATAAATAAGAAAGTTCAACATGGCGGACGTTGTCAACAGTTATGACCGTTACGTGTAGAATTTCAAAATGAAACCTGCTCAACTTTTGTAAGTAAGCTGTAAGGAATGAGCCTGCCAAATTTCAGCCTTCTACCTACACGGGAAGTTGGAGAATTAGTGATGTTGGAAAGTTCAATATGGCGGCCGACAGTGGCGTCATACCACCGAAATAAGTATGTACATCGGTTTTGGTTAGCGCAGGGAAGCTGTAAGGAATAAGCCTGCCAAATTTCAGCCTTCTACCTACACGGGAAGTTGGAGAATTAGTGATGAGTGAGTGAGTGAGTGAGTGAGTGAGTGAGTGAGTGAGGGCTTTGCCTTTTATTAGTATATAGTCGGGGGGCGCAGTGTGATAAAAGTCGGAATGTGATGTCAGAGTCTCTGGTTACTATCTACATGTGACAGAAATGTGCGTGCTTCGTTGTTTGATAAATAGTTCAATGTGGTGAAGCAAAATGCCAACATACAAATGCATCTGTGGTGCTTTTATATTCAAGCGTTGTATATTCCTGATCGTAATGACATGGTACATTATAAAAGTCTCACATACCATGTTTTGTGCCGTATTTTTTTTTTTTGCAACTTCACAACAGCAACATAATGTACAGTGCTGTATTAAGGACATGGTGAAAACGTGTATTTTGTGATTTAAATTGGAAATTTCGGCTTTAATCTCGAAATGCCCACTTTAACCTCGTAGTTTACTTTATCATTAAAGCAGGCCGTTGTAAACGTCATCCCAGTTTTTAATCGCTATGAGCTTCTTGGATCTGACAGCAGTGGCAAGCAGCAATAGATCACCACACAGAACACATTCCAACTCTCTGCAATTTTAGAATCTTTAGATTTATACTTGATATCACTTTCATGATAAAATGCATTAAAGAATGTATGTTATATTTTACAGATAAATTATTAATTTCATTTAAATAATGAATACTGTTAATGATTACACACATGGGGGTGACACGGTGGTGGAGCGGTAGCACTGCTGTCTCACAGGGAGTCATGTCGCTGGTATTCCCTGCTTGGAGTTTACATGTTCTCCTCTGGATTTCCACACTGTGCTCCGGTTTCCTTCAAAAGATGTGCAGATTTGGGGATTTGGTGCCGCTAAAATGACTCCAGTGTATATGTGTGCTTGCATTCACATTGCGATGAGCTGAGGCCCCATCCAGGGTTTGTTTGTGCCTCGTGGCCAATGCTTGCTGGAATGGACACATCACTGGATTGATGGATTTAACACTAGAATTACCAGAGCCTAAGAAAAAACTTGTAGATCCGTCCCACCTTAAATCCATTTGCACCTCTCCGTTAGCATGTTTTGTCCTGTAAATGTGCCGATTAAGACAAGCAGCCATTTTCAGTAATGAGCTGCTCCTATTGTTAATATTATACAGTACACACATGCATTTGGGTTTGCGTCTGTTAACAGACCGTGTACATTTATAGTACTGTACATGTAAAAGTTACTGTTTTTTTTTTTACACTTCACGATTACGATACATACTACCGCCCTAGGAATCTGAGCTTATTCAGTGCAGCAGGATCAACACACATGTACTGTGCAAGGTATGCACGTGGGTCACTGTGAAAAGAAGAATGTTCATGGCTCATATTGCAGAGAAACTTTGTCGTTGCATCTTACTAGAAAAGGCGATAGAAAAAGAAAAGAAGGATGCAACATCGACAAGCTTCTGTTCCAAGACAGCCGCTTCCCCAGGAAAGTAAACTGAGTCAGTGTCAAGTGCCCTTTCAATGTAATAGAAACCACAGCATAGAGAAAAGTGTGTGCATTGCAACAGGTACACACGTCATAAATGCAGGAAGGACGGATCTCGCAGCACAGAGAAAAAAAAGAAAGACAAATATATGGGACATTGGGTATAACTTTATGGTACTTGTAAAAGTTAGCTTTTTTCAGTTTTATTATCTCAATCACGATCACGCTCTAAACCCGGCCTCTCCTGATCTGACTGTAAGTAACAGCGCCAGCGTAAATTCATACCCGATCTGACGTTGTTTATTTTCAAAGAATATTGCATTAGTGCGATGATGTTTTCTGATTGGTACTACTCGGGTCATAAAATGATTTATTGAAAATGTCACATATATTGTCTCTTTCTTTCAGGTGTGTAACAGAAACCACAGCATAGAGAGGAAGGACTGTCCTTGCGGTATGTGAGAACTGTTAACATTTGAACTTGATGATTGCATATAGAGCTGAACTGACCTGATAAAAGGTCATAAAATGAATAATTCCAAATATCATATATACCTGTCTCATTTGAAAATGAACAGCATCAGGTTGAGTGTGAATTTATGCTGGAGCTGTTACTTAGAGTCAGATCAGGATAGGTTGGGTTTTTTTGACATCATAAACCATAACGTACATACTAATTCTGCGTGAGCAGGAACACTCAATAAAACTGAATGAAAAAAAAAAATAAAAGTGACGGTGAGTTGCGAAGAAGGCAGATTTACCTGTGTTTGTGTGTCAGCTTTTAACCCTCAAGATCAGAGAATGCCCAGTTCCATTGCCTCAAAACACTACTCACATCTACAGTTATTCCCAGTTTCAAATAAAAACTAACAACGTCAGATCCTAGGGTGGTAGTATGTATCGTCACTGAAAGAATAAAAGTGGGGAAAAAAAAAAAGTTAAACTTTACAAGTACAGTACTATAAATGTACACGGTCAGTTACAGATGCAAGCCAAATGTATGTGTGTACTGCATAATATTAACAATAAGAGCAGCCCACTACTGGAAATGGCAAATATAGGAGGCAGTGGGGATCAAACCAGGGACTCCTGATTACAAGTCAGCAAATCTTACTGCTACGCCACGGAAGCTGTTGTATCGTCCTTGAAACTTTTGTGAAAGTATTTATTTGATCTTTGGACTTCAGGCTTCACAAGTTCTATAGTTTATGCTTACATTTTGTAACATTTATTACTAAAATATGAAAAAGTTTCTGTTTTAACAATGTGTTTATACGGATTACTGTAGAAATGGAACACACATGAAATACATGTGTTCCAAATAACAATCTATTATTTCCACTCTAAAATTCCAGCAGTTCACTCCCAGATAATCAAACAAGGCAAGAGCTGGGTGAAGTTTGTGAATGTTCTGCGACAATGGGGGGATGGAACAGCAGGCTGCTTGCTGATTGTCTTAATCAGCACATTTACAGGACAAAAGACGCTCACGGAGAGATGCAAATGGATTTAAGTCGGGCCGGATTTAAGAGTTTTCTCATAGGCTCTGGTAACTCTAGTGTTGATCATTAAATATCCTTTTCAGAGATATTGCGTTAAGGTGTCATCGGAATTTAATGGATGTTTCAGGCAATTCACAACACAGCAAAGCCAAACCTGTTCTCACTGTGATGATATCTTGCACTGCCACCTGCTGGATCCCACCAGATTTATGTAAAGTATGCACACAAGTATAAACAGTAAAACGCTTGCATAGCAGAAGCGTCCGCTGAAGCATGCGTCACGTGAAGTATAAACTCGGCCTAAAAATTAAATAAAATTAAATTAAATTAAATAAATAGGCCCTGATCTAGAATTTGATAGTATCCATTCTTTTCATCCGCATTCCTCATTTAAAGCTTTTCAACCCAAGGCTCATAGGTCAACTTCTTTTTTTCTTCTTCTCTGTACTATGTTCAAGACTTTATACATGGTAATTTCTTTTTGAAATATAATATTTGCTTAAGCAAAGTGTCTATGTGCATTCTGTAGCACTTTAAGTAAATAAAGAGAAATATGGCAAACAACACTGAGATTTCAGTATAGCAACAAATATTTTTTACAAAAATAAACAAGGCAGCAAAACAAAACACCCACAGCAAAGAAAAATGACTTACTGCAATTAAGTAATTTTTGGTATACAACTGTGACTTCAACTACTGTAAATCTATCAAGAAGCAACTGTCAGACTATAACTAATGACTCAGCAGGCAGGCAGGGTGGTACAGTTTAGTGACTAATGGGGGAAACCTTAAACCGCAAGTTTAATTGCTGTGTATGCTGGTTTACTTGCTGCCTCTAGTTTACTCTCCGACTCTGAGAAAGTAATTTATGCTACCTGTGCTCTATCAATGAAAAAAAATGCCTGAAAGATATATAAAAATAATATTAACACATAAAATTAAGACAGAATAGAGATCAGTGAGAAGGACTGATTTAGGTTTAAGGATGAAGCTATTGATTTGTGTTGAAGAGAGTACACAAATTAACATGTAATCTTTTTTACCATATTCAGTTCATTTTTGTGTAGCACTTTTCACTAAGTGCAGGCGTAGAGCGTTGTGACAAGTTTTTAGGTAAAATGCAAATACAAACTTTACAAATTACTAATTACATAATGAACACACATAAAGATGCGTATTTGTTTCAAAAGACAGGAAAACAAAGTAGTTTAAAATAAATTAACACAACTGGAACCCAACAATATGTGTCTATTAATTAACTGTTGGACTGTAACAATGAAAATACTGGTAATGGCCTTAAAGACCTAATTAAAGCAGCAAGCGACTGTTAAAAGCTGCTTTCAGTTTGCCTTCTTTACATTACGTCCTACCAATACTTCTACAGTATGTGAGATAGTAAGTTGCACTTGACTGATTAGGCTACATGGAAAGTGGGAATCTGTGGTTTCCCAAGATTAGTCGTCAATTTCTTTCAAAACAGCATTCTCCAACTTTCAGCGCTTCCTCTTTTAATAGTGTGACCGGTTCCAGTGTATTTACATTATTTTTTTTTTAAATTCTTTGTACTTTTAAAAGTATCTCAGTAAAACAGGGTAAACCTTAACCTTGATAACAGGGACTGTTCTGAAAATCTGAGTTTGGCTCCTGCACCATCTCAACTCCTCAGTGAAAGCTTTATGTTAGTAGACAAAAAGGAGCTTTGTTATGTTGGTATGTTATTTTGCTACAACTGCAAACCTGACTGCTAGCAAGAAAGGCAGAGGTTAAGGGCTGAATCTAAAAATTAAATGTTTACTTTATGCAAAGGATAAGACTAACTAAAGAAATGGAGGTCAAATGCTTCTTCCTGAATTAGGCAATTAGCTGCTTTAAGAGCTATATAGAGTCAAAGGAACCCATTTCATATTAGAGATAAGTTCAACAATAGCCTTTAGAAAATGATTTAATGCTGTTCACAATAAATAATTCATAAGTTTTTCTATAAGATTTCTTTGAGAATACCAGTTAGGTGCAAAAATGTGTATAGTGGATAAAGAACAGATACTCAGTGCTTTTAAAGAATACTTTATATTTTCCCACACGAAAAAAAGCCCTGCTGTAACATACATCACATGCAGTAAATTTTTTAATCTCTGTATTTAGAAGTCAAAGCAGATGCCAAAGATTCATCAATACATGTATTTCTTATTTTGTAATGTGCATTTGTAGCTCCAATGATCACAATCTTATCAGATTCATGGTATACCATTTTGTTACTACAGAGTGGATCTTAGTACCAGACAGGCTACGTGTCCCAAACATGTGAATTATACCTGTGTTATTGTGGAATCACACCACATTCCATCCTAGTCTGGACATTTGTACTGTTGCACCTACCAGTGGGCAATAACAAACCTGCAATGTCTGGATTTCAAAGACCCTGACTGAAGCAGCTTCTTTTACACTGTGAGCTAATAGGAGACTAGATACTGATTTTGTTTTAAAAAATACAACTACAATAAATCACAAAATCTGCACAGACGAGTTGAAGCTGTTCTGATAAAAAATCTGGCTGAAAATAAAACTGAATAAAAAAAAAAAAAAACAAAGCTAACCTTTACAATTATCATAAATCACACCAGCTGTTACAGATTGGAATCAAATGTATGTTTTTATTCTAAAATAGTAAGAATACGTACAGCTCACTTCTCAAAATGGACTTGTCCGGGATCGAACCCGTGAAGTTTTGATTACCAGTATATAGTTGATACCGCTGCGCCACCGAAGCGATCGTAGCAAACGAATGTCAATGTCACACCCTAACACGGGTTCTTTTTCTGCAGTTATATTTTTGAATAGAAGTGCACTTGTTCTGTTATATTTGTGCTTTTTGTAAAAGTGTTTCTTTGATATTTGGAATTTAGGCTTCACACATTATACACTTCAAGTCTACATTTTGTCCATTACTAAAACATGAAAAACGTTTCTGTTTTAACGATTTGTTTACATAGATTGTTGTAGACACGGAACACACACGAAATGCAAGTGTTCCAAATAACAATATAGTATTTATAAAAGGTGTCATTTTCCTTGATTTCTCACTCTATACAACTCCAAGTAACTGACACGCAGGTAAACAGACCTGAGCTGAGAAAACTGTGCCTACTTTGGGGGTGTGATAGCAGGCTGCTTGCTGTTTGCTGCTTATCCACACATTTACAGGACAAAAGACGCTGACAGAGAGGTGATAAGTGATTTAAGGTGGGACGGATCTACAAGTTTTTTCGTAATTCTAGTGTTAAAAAGGTAAATTAGTTACAAATCATTATTTTGCAAAGCTCATTTCACTGCTACACTATGTGACTCATATACAGAAAAGACGGGGGCTAAACAGAAGTGCTTCATAATGTGTTCTGGAAAAGGAATCAAATCAAATTGGCTTGTGCAAGCTAAGTTGTTGCTCTGTTACTTTTTTGGGTATCTTGCTAATGCTCTGGATGAATCGTGATTTCCTAAAATGCAAACTTAAACATAATCAATGCTATAATTGTACAGTTTAAATTCCAAAAAAAAAAAACAAATTCCACTGACACATGTTAAAAGTCCATGAAACACTGAAAAGTATACAGTAATTAATAATGTAACCATACAAAGGTTTATCTTTGAATAGGTGTCTAGTTAAAAAGATGATGCAAATGAGTCTGTTGTTTTAAGAATATACTTTCTAATATTCATTTCTGAAATTTCATACATTCATACTTAACATTTCCTGTGACTTGATATAAATTCTTTCATCACATGAACAATGGCTTTTCTATCCTGCAGGGAAGCCGTACCTTTTGTATTTTCATAGATAAGAATTCCAAATACAGTAATCCTCGCTATATCGCGCTTCGACTTTACCGGTTTCACTCTATCGCGGATTTTAAATGTAAGTACATCTAAATATATATCACAGATTTTTCGCTGGTTCGCGGATTTCTGCAGACAGTGGGTCTTTTAATTTATGCTACACGCTTCCTCAGTTTGTTTGCCCTGTTGATTTCATACAAGGGACGCTATTGGCGGATGGCTTAGAAGCTACCCAATCAGAGCATGTATTACATATTAACTAAAACTCCTCAATGCTATAAGATATGCATCCCGCGCGGAGCTTGATTGTTTGCTTGTCTCTGCCTCTCTCTCACCCTCTCTGACATTCTCTGCGCCTGATGGAGGGGCTGTTTGCACAGAGGCTGTTTGCTTAAAAGATACTGACGCTCCTCTAAAAAAATGCCGCTTTATTGCGGTGCTCGGCATATTTAAAAGCACACATTGATTTTTTGATTGTTGCTTTAATCTCGCTCTCTCTGACGTTCTCTGCGCCTGACGGAGGAGATGTGAGCAGAGGGGCTGTTTGCACAGAGGCTGTTTGCTTAGAAGATACTAACGCTCCTCTAAAAATGCCGCGGCAAACTTAAAAGCACAAGTATTGAATTTTTGATTGTTTGCTTTTCTTTGCGAGCGCTCTCTCTCTCTCCCTCTGAAATTCTCTGCTCCTGAAGAGAAGATCTATTTCCATTCTTTTAACTGTGAGAAAGAACTGCCATCTCTGTCTTGTCATGGAGCACAGTTTAAACTTTTGACTAAAGGGTGTTATTTCATGTCTAGAGGGCTCTAATAATGTTAACAGTGTGGGAGAGTTTATAAGGGCTTAAAATATATAAAAATAACTACACAAACATATGGTTTCTACTTCAGGATTTTTAGTCTATCGCGGGGGGTTCTGGAACGCAACCCCCGCGATCGAGGAGGGATTACTGTAGTACAATAGATATTTATTATTATACTGCAGTGAGAAATTCCACAATGTGCATTTGAAAGATCATGAGAAACTCGTTGTCCTGGTGAACATCTCTCTATTATAATAAAAAAAAAACTGCGACAAGACAAGACTTTTTGGAAGATTTTTTCAAGTCCCACGAGTTGAGACCTTGGCCCTCTTCTCAACAATACACAACTACGCACACTGCACTCTCACCACATTTATGTGAATGCTTTTGGCAGACACATTTTCTGCTCTCTCAGCTCTTATAAATTTTAATGTTATGATCACGGTGAAGCGATGCAAAATAGAATCGAAAGAGTTAAACGATTGGCTGTATTAGAAATTTTACAACCAATAATGGATACAAATCCATACGTCTAAAAGTATCGCACTTTACACAAAATTTATCTGCAAAACGCTCACATGCCTTTATTGGTTACTTTTCAAAATAAATTATTAACTCCCGATGATGTATTTAGTCTGTACTGAAAATCCGAACAGAGAAATCTATCCTGAATTATTAACCTATACTGAAGTTATTAAACACATGTCTCACGGACCTCATTCAAAAGATTCAGTATGTTGCGACTCCAAAAAAAAAAAGTGTTTAAAGAAATTTCCTAAAGATTTCGTTAATCGAACAGATATGACTAAGGCTGGCTTTCCTGATTATCGATGCAGAGATAATCGTCACGAACAACACACTTATCACGGAAGGAAAGTTGTTAAAATCGTGATGATTGATAATTCAATGATTGTACCGTATAACCTGTATTTGCTCAAACGATTTGATGGTCATGTTAATGTCGGGTATTGTGCATCTGTTATGAGTATTAAGTGCATCCACAAGTACATTCATAAAGGACACGATAGAGTATGCATGAATGTATCCAAAGAACAGTCTTAGGACGAACTTCAAGCATATTTCGATATTTGGTATGTCAGTGCAATGGAATGTGGGGGTGGCATTTAATGGAATTGCCAATGCACATTCGAAGTCATTCTGTTGAATTATTACCAATTCATTTATCAGGTCAGAATATGATTCAATTTAAAGAAGGTGAAGAAGCACAAGCTTTAAAGGTAGAAAAAAAAGGCTTATTTTGAGAATTACGTAAATGCAAAAGCATATACATTTTCTTTCAATTTATGACGTTTGACTATTTTTTACGATGGATAATTATTCACTGCACTGTAAAATATTTCTATTATACATATGTAACAGTTCCCATGAAAATAACAATCTGTTTAAATTGCACATCTGCTGACCCAGACATGACCAGCAGAGTCCCCTAGTCTTTCATATGGATGTCTGATATAGCCCTGAAGAGCCAAAATTGTGTCATCCGGCAAAAGAAATGTAAAATCTCACATGTAAAACCAACTAATAATCACTCATTTGTGCACCCTGGATTTTGTACCCTGATGCTGAAATGAAACAGTTGCCTAACACTTGACAAAGGAAAAGATTTGTTTGTGAATAAAGTTTAGTTGATTATGGAAGGAGGTGTGCATGTGCAGAGGAACAAAAAAAAAGAAAGCTTAAAACTGCTGAGGACAGGAAGAAGGACAAAGCACCAGTGTTATTCCTGTTAAGGAAAACTAAAGTAATATGTTGTTGACAAAAAAAAAAAAAACATATTTTAACTCAAACTAAAATAAAAATCAAAACTAGAACTAAACGAAAATAAGAAAATAAATCCAAAAATGAACCTAGCTTTTGCAATTTTAATTTAGATTTTCACCACACTTGTCATTTTGCATAATGTGCACACGTGCATGCATATATTGGTATATTTAATAAATTATTTAAAAGCACAATATTCGGTTAGAGAAGAGCATTGAGGCATATGTGTGTTTTTAGTACCCATCACTGCTGGTGTTGGAATCTTTGGATTTCAATGGTCATTTTAGCTGTCAGTCAACTTTACCTTTTTGAACTGAGGGTGAATACCCAAAGTTCACCTTTTGCTACTTACCTATACTGTGGATTTCACTGACCACAACTGACTGTCAGTCATGGGTGTCCCGCTAATTGTCCATGACTCACAACTTTCACCAAACTTCAAAAAAAATGTATGTAAATTAATACATGCCAGATGTTACTTTGGAAGACTGTCCTGTTGTGAAAAACCTATGATTGTAGTGCTGCAGACTGTTTATATTAGGTTATAACTATTTTGCTGAAACAAATCAAGATGATTTGAATTTATTGGACTTTAATTACAAGCATTGCAAGACTTTCTTGTACATTGTTTTGTATTGTACTAGTAATTTATGAGTTTGTTCCAGTCAGTTTCTTTTCCAATTAGCTTATGACCTGGGAAAGGGAAATAAATATAGTTGGCACAGAACCTGTTTGAAATTAATTTATCCTGTGAACGGATGGATATTGTAAGACTAGGAATGACAGAACTTGTTTACAGCTTGACAAAGAAAGGAGTATGGAGTTAAATATAAGATCAAACACACTGATCAATCATTCGTTATCAGGATAAGACCGCCAAACAAATCTGTGCAATATCACATATCTCAAAACCCTATATGTGCATTTTAACATAAATATGAAGGACTAAAACAGAAGCAAAATAAAAAATAGAAATCAAGACATGTGAGACAACCTGATTTGGAAAATGTAACCTATGAATAATACCAATCGCTGAACCAAAATACACCCAGGCCAACATCCACCCCTTGACACTTCTGATTTTCAGTAAGCTTTTGAAAGAATATTTATATCCACATTTTGCTTTCTATTTTATTTTCTATTATGTTTTCTTCTATTTTGTATTGTTATATATTAATAAATATCACATTGCTTATATATTTCCTATATTTTGTCTTTTATCAAGAGTGACTGCAATAATAAAAGGGTAACCAAGTTTAAGTTATATTTCTATATTCTTATTCACAGAATTTATCAAGGCTATTGAGGTCAATCCTCAATTAGAAAAACTGCAATAAAAGCAAGACATAGTTTGGTTAATAAATAGCAAATAACCAAAACAGCTGCACTGACGCCCAGATGTTATATGTATGCATGTGTAGCTGTGTCCTATGTGGAATACTGCAGAGTGACTGACAATTGGCACCACTTGAGACTTTGTCTGGATAAGATCGCTATGTGCATGTGTGTGTGTGTGTAAATCTTTAAGAGGGAGAAAAGATGAACCCAAGAAACAATCCTGGTTAAGTCTCACAAATTTCTCGATAATACATACAGCTAAGTAATTTGAAAATAAGAGCCATGGAGGAGTTGTCAAGCTCAAATAGACACCCTCATGCATCGCATTCAATCAATTTTTAAACTGGAAAAAAATTTTATCTATATACTCCGAAAGTGGTATGAATTCCAAAAATTTCAGCCTTATTTCATAGATATTGCTTGTTTGCCAGCTGCACCATTGCAGTGACATATTAAGCAGATACACAGCATGCAATCAGTGCCATCAACCAAGCTGACATTACTTGTATATATTTTGTTTTAATCACGTGTTTAGTACAGATATTTCACCATGAGCGGTGTGCTGTCACAGAGCGAGCTCCTGTCACACTATCGTGACAAATTTCTCAATGTCAAATACTCCATCAATAGTAAATGGTCAGACTGCGATATTCTTATTATAATAAAATGCCACAGTATTGCACAGTTATTTTAAAAAGAGCAATGTACCAAATCGGCTTGATATTGAAATAAAGTCTGGCAATGGATCTATGTGCCATGAACTTTCTATATCTAACAATGACATGCTTATCATGACTCATCAGTGGTAAAGCACTACAACTATGTGATTCTTTGCAGACTGCAATATTGATGCATCATACAAAAATGAAAAAGGAAAAAAAAAAAAAACCTTGAGCAGTCTGAATCTCTAAATAAAGAGTGTTTAACCTGAAGAACATCGGAGATCTGAATGGGTTTTTTAGAACGGTAAATGAACATCTACTAAAAAGTCTATGTCATCCCAGTGTTTGGCTGTAAAGCAGAAAAGAAAATCCACTCTTATCCTATTAATCATTCCTCATCACTGTGGGTGATTATGACATCTAAATTTATATCCCTACATTTAATTATATACAAGTTGGATTACGTTATTCATTTCTTTCTTCATTTTGTCCATCTTGTTTCATAATCTAATTGACAGCGTTGACTTTCAAATAGTTCTCTCTCTGTTGTTTGGTGTTTAATGTTTGATATTAGTCTGTATACTGTGTTATTAACATCATCTTTGCTTTGTTCCTGTTAAAATTTTTGAAAGTACTATCAGTACGGGGAAATATGCTATATAAATAAAATATCATTATTATTACACAGTGCCATGAGTTCAGTACTGATTGCTAACCTTGTCAGTGTCGTTTTTATGTTCTCCCCATGTCTATGGTGACTGAGTGTGTATAACTTCAGATATTGTTTTTCCGCTGGCTATTGGAATTGTGTCATTAAGCACTCTCAATTGCCAAAATCTGTTTATTCCCATGTGTATTGTTACATTTTCCCAGTTTAGGCTCAAACTCAGGGTTTGCATGTTGCTTATAAAGTGAATGACTTTAGATGTTACTATAACAGATTTATTGAAAATAATATGCGTGTGGAAATGCACTATATGCACAGAGATCCTTTCACCTTTTACCGGCTATTATTGTTCTTAACACAATTTAATTCAAGTAGTATTTTTTAAAAAATAGCCAAATTAAAAATTCCCTGAAAAAATACACTTTATAAGTTTCAAAATGAGCACATGACATTTATTCAACATCAGGAATTATGAGAAGTATAAAATAAGAGTATAGGTGTATGGTGAGCTTACTGCTCGCAAAAGGAATCTCAAAACTAAAATTAAATTAAATGACTATTTCCTTAAACTTGATGTATGTTAAAGTAACAAATGACATTGGAGCATACATGTTTTTTGATTTTTTCATTTTTGGAAGCCTTCAACTGTCACATTAGAAGAAAACAGCGGTTTCTTATAGACACTATGTATAAGATGATAGGTACAACATGAATTACAGTTTTACATTTACAATATATTTAGAAATTTCTGTATTTTTACCATTACCCTATTTCTGTAGAGTTAGCTCCCTTAACAGTATCAATTTCAACATTGATTAGAGCAGATACCTTGGGAAATGTCACTAAATGGTGAAAGGCTGCAGCTACTTTAATGTCATTCCCACTAGCACTCTCATCCACCTTAATAAAAGGAGAAGTGTCTGTGTATTTCTGTGTCTACCTACATGTAGTTGCTAAGGTTAGGAAGAAATATTTAACAATAGGCTAAACATTAAGAAGGAGGGTCAAAAAATCAAAAATGATATTCTGTGGTTTAGGTCAGATGCTGGTAACAGCTGAGTGCTAGTGATTTTCTTGCATCTGCACAGGCCACGTGACAAGGTTTAAAGTTATAATGCTAATTTGCTGATAACTTCATGTGGTGGGCGATGGGTGAGCGAAAATAGTGACAAATCGACACACACTTCAGGAAACCAAAACCCCAGCAGGCCTAGCCTAGATTAGCTAAATCAGGCCAATGTCGTAGCAACCACTGTCGCATTTTCCCAGCAAAACACTCCAACTAAAAGAGTGGTCAGTTTGACAAGCGACGCAGAGAGGAAGTAGCGAAAATGGAAGACTCTATCCAAAGAAGTAATGGTTGCCAAATGGAATAGAGATCGGTTGCAGAGCTCACAAAATTAGTAGCCCGACATCTTAGGCCTATTAACTTTTCCTATTGGGCTACCAAAATGTAACACCACCCTGCCTGACAGGCTACCTGAAATTATACTCCAAGTGAAATCAAATTCCCTTCTTTATTAGTTTTTTCTGCTCTCATGACTTGCTATTTGAAAGGAAGAAAAAATGTTCATGGAACAAATAGGTTTTTAATCAGGATGATTTGTCTGCAGAGACACGTACGCTGTTTGTGTGTGTGTAATGAGTTTACTACTCCTCTCTTTCATATGATGTTTGAAGTACTATGGTGTCGTACCACGTTTGCCATTATGGATGTAATGAGAAGTCAAGCAACTCAGGCCCCTTCTTCAGGCAAGAATAAAGGGCCTAAGTTGCCTCGAAAGCTTGTATATTGTAATTTTTTAGACAATAAAAGGCGTCATTTTGTTTGGCTTCTCATATGATGTTTGGCAAATACAATTGGTGCATTGCTGCTACCCCGTGTAAAGGAGTGTAGGTCTCACTTCATTTATTTACTGTTGTTTTACAGAACCTCTAAAGGGAAATAGGCAAACAAGAAAGTCCCGTACAGTTTTGCGTGTGCACACGAAACCTTCTGATGCTCAAGTGAAAGTTTAAAACAGGGGTCTCCAACCTTTTTCCCCTGGGAGTTACTTTTACAAAATGAAAATGTCAGAGAGCTACTCATGTTTTCTAACGTTTATTCTCATAGCTTAATTTGCATTAAAACATCACAAAACATATTTAGTTCACCTGCAAGTGCATTTTGCATGTCTGTATGCATTTTCTAGTGTATCTCACACTATTGAATTAAAACATGAATGCTGTCAAAACAAAACAATTCAATAACAAATACACAGATATTACTTATTCATTTTTCATTTTGTTACAAGTCATTGTTTCACTTCACAAGAGTATTCACATGTTCAGTTGCATGTGTGATGTGATTTTTAGTTAGGGAGATGACTGGCACTGCATGGAGTCAACAAGAGAGGTGTATAGTGGAGTGTAGGCACTTAGGTTCACTCCTATAGAGTTATTTAAATGTTCATCTGTCAGTCTTGTTATGAACTTTGAACTCTGACTTCATGACATTCATGTCAGAAAAGGCAGACTCACAGAGGTATGTAGACCCAAACAAAGCAAACATTTTCAGAGCTGCTTGGTGAAGATTCTTATAGTTACCTGGCTCTACTAAGCTCCAGAAATGCTTGAGAATGCTGTTGAGACTTTAACTGCACATTATGTTGAAGGTTTACTAATATATAATATATAAAATCCAATGTCTGTCAGTCTGTACGTCTGTCCGCTCTTCATGAGAGAACTACTTAACGGATTTAGATTGGGTTTTATTCAATAATTTGCTTGAGAATTCTGGTTGATTTTGCTATGTATCATAGTTCACATGCAGTACCAATTTATTTGCACGAAACTGAGAAACACACAGAAGGCTGAGGGGAGGGGCCTTCCTCACTCACTCGCCAGCTTCGGGGCATGTTCCTTAATTAAGTTTAGCTAGTGAACAAGAGAACAATTGAATTCAACTTTGCTTGATATTTAAAATAAAGTGTTACTTAGGTCTTGATGAGTTTGAGTCTGGATATTCTCTTAAGTGTATGCCACATTGAAAAGATAGATTGCAATTCAGATTGTGGATCGTGATTTTGTGTTAAAAGGATCATGATATGATTTTTTGTAAATATTGCCCACCCCTAATTTGACTAATCAAGTTTTCAAACTTATGTAGGATTCATTAACCCTTTGGCGAGCTACTTGGAAAGGGGTTGTGAGCTACCAGTAGCTCGCGAGCGAAGTGTTGGAGACCACTGGTTTAAAATGACTTTTTTTGTTTCCCATGACCCTTTAGGGGCGCCATAGAGTTTGCATGGGCCATGAAGCTATTTAAATTATACCCTGTGAAATTGCCGACGTGTGTGTGCACACATGTGTGAAAATCTGAGAAGGAGGCGCTCCAAGTTCCAATTTACTCCAATATTTCAGCTCTGTTTGACTAAAACTGACAGGTCAGAATGAAGAACAGGAAACAGAAGAGGAGTAAACTGCCACAAAGTGGAAGAATTCAGAAATATCAATTTCCTACAATTTCTGACTTGACGAGTGGTTTTGTTACTGGAAGCTTTAATTTTAGGAAAGACCCTATCAGAAAGCATGACAAACCTGTGCATCACATGAAGTGTATGGGTGTCCAGTCTGCAGCTTCCTTCACTGAACAAATGCCAATAGCAAAGATCATAATAAAAATGAACAAAGCACAACATGGAAGTCCTGACAAAACCTTTCAGAACAGCATACTATGCTGCAAAAGTGAAATACCAGCTTTTGCAAACTTCAAGCAGCAAATGACCTAGATCTTGGTTCTGCTTATCATAATGATCATGCATGGAGAGAATTTATTGGACCAAAAGCACACGTCAAGAGATCATATTGAAAAGGAAATACGAGAAAGCAAACTCTTATCAGTTCTTGCAGATGGCAGCACAGGCACTGGCATCACAGAACAGGTGTGGATTAATGTCAGGTATGTGAAAGATAATGGTGACATACCCACTTACATGATCAGATGTCAGCTAGTGAAGAGCACAAATGCTGCTGGTGTTTAGAAGGTACTATCGAGGCAACAGACAACATGGGTATCAGTAAAGTGACACAGAAGGAGAAATTAGCGTACGAAAATTTTGATGGGGTTGCAATGAAGAAGGGGAAGAAAACAGAAGTAGCTGGAAGACTGAAAGAGTGGATACCCTGTATTATAACAATTGACTGTGAGGCACACAAGTTAGAATTAGCAGTACTGGATAGTTTGAAAGGCTGTTGAGTACCTGGTCAAGTTTGAAGATACACTGAAAAACATCTTTAAGATGTACTACAATTCTACAAAGAAGCGAAGAGAACTGAGTAAAATAAGTGAATTGCTTAATGAAAATGTGGCTCGTTTCAGTGGCCTGAAAAGCACATGGTGGCTGCCACGAAGGCTGAGGTGTCTAAAGGCCGTGGAAAAAAAAATTACACTCCCATCATTGTGCATGTGGAGAAAATGGCAGTGTGATGTTAAGTCAGAGGACGCTGTCAAAGCAAAGGGGGTGGTGCAGGATATGAAGACCAAGAAATCTGTTTGCTTCCTACATTTCATGTTGCACTACAGTACCATCTTACTTAACTGCAGTACTGATTTTCAGTATGACAACTTAAACATCATGCAAACAAATCAGTTAGGGGAAAGCACATCATCATGTTTACTCAGCCTGAGAACAAAACCAGGAGAATACCAGCTACTGTGGAAATCACAAAATGCCAATAACCTGCTAGAAGAAGCAAGAGCACAGACAAAAACACCCTTTGGTGAAGAGTTTCAGAAGATTATTGACAACACAATTAAGTACATGGATAGCAGATTTAAAAATTTGTCTGAAAAGCCTCTATCTTGTTGCAAAGAATCATCCACTCTTCCCCAATTTGCTATATGATGAAGAGAAGGAAAAAACTCCACAAGAATAGACAGATCTAAAAATGTGGCTTTCAGAGCATCGGGGTATCAAGCTAGATTGCTTGTACAGAGATCTTCTCACTGTGAATCCAGATCAACTCTCTTATATCTTGTTACTGTTAAAATTAATGTGGACACTTAAGTCTATCTACAGCAGGAGTGCTCAATCTGTCGATCGCGTTGCATTAAAAATTTTTTTTTTTTTTTAAACGTTAGTCTATCGTATATCCTCCGTATAGCATTTGCCACCTGATTGACATACAGGGTGGCCAGTCTGAGATCTCCTTTCTTCTAACACACTGATCATCCCACACGCACAATCAAACGCGCTAGCTACTGCAAAACTCCGGGCAGGGTAAGGGCTTTATGTGGAATTAGAAGAGGATTTTTTTCTCTCACAATGTCACAATCGAAGTGCGTTTGTCTGATCTGTCAATCTGTCATTGCTATTCCAAAGAATGAAAATTTGGAAAGGCACTTTCAAACTGTTCATAAAAACTACGAAACTGACTTCCTTCCGAAAAGCGATCTGAGAAAGAGAAAGGAGAGGGAACTAAAATTGCAGTTAATCGGACAGCCATCATTTTTCACTCGGCTGAATTCAAAAACTCTTTGACTGCATTATTCGGCTCTACTTATTTATGTGAGTCAGCCTTTTCCCACATGAAGATTATTATATCCAAATACTGTAGTGTCCACAAATGTATTGAATTGTTATTGTGCCATAAAGGTTATTCATTTATGCAAGGATACGACATACATATATATATATATATATATATATATATATATATATATATATATATATATATATATATATATATATATACACTCACCTAAAGGATTATTAGGAACACCTGTTCAATTTCTCATTAATGCAATTATCTAATCAACCAATCACATGGCAGTTGCTTCAATGCATTTAGGGGTGTGGTCCTGGTCAAGACAATCTCCTGAACTCCAAACTGAATGTCAGAATGGGAAAGAAAGGTGATTTAAGCAATTTTGAGCGTGGCATGGTTGTTGGTGCCAGACGGGCCGGTCTGAGTATTTCACAATCTGCTCAGTTACTGGGATTTTCACGCACAACCATTTCTAGGGTTTACAAAGAATGGTTTAAAAGGGAAAAACATCCAGTATGAGGCAGTCCTGTGGGCTAAAAATGCCTTGTTGATGCTAGAGGTCAGAGGAGAATGGGCCGACTGATTCAAGCTGATAGAAGAGCAACTTTGACTGAAATAAACACTCGTTACAACCGAGGAATGCAGCAAAGCATTTGTGAAGCCACAACACGCACATCTTTGAGGCGGATGGGATACAACAGCAGAAGACCCCACCGGGTACCACTCATCTCCACTACAAATAGGAAAAAGAGGCTACAATTTGCACGAGCTCACCAAAATTGGACAGTTGAAGACTGGAAAAATGTTGCCTGGTCTGATGAATCTCGATTTCTGTTGAGACATTCAAATGCTAGAGTCAGAATTTGGCATAAACAGAATGAGAACATGGATCCATCATGCCTTGTTACCACTGTACAGGCTGGTGGTGGTGGTGTAATGGTGTGGGGGATGTTTTCTTGGCATACTTTAGGCCCCTTAGTGCCAATTGAGCATCGTTTAAATGCCACGGGCTACCTGAGCATTGTTTCTGCCCATGTCCATCCCTTCATGACCACCATGTACCCATCCTCTGATGGCTACTTCCAGCAAGATAATGCACCATGTCACAAAGCTCTAATTGTTTCAAATTGGTTTCTTGAACATGACAATGAGTTCACTGTACTAAAATGGTCCCCACAGTCACCAGATCTCAACCCAATAGAGCATCTTTGGGATGTGGTGGAACGGGAGCGCGTGCCCTGGATGTGCATCCCACAAATCTCCATCAACTGCAAGATGCTATCCTATCAATATGGGCCAACATTTCTAAAGAATGCTTTCAGCACCTTGATGAATCAATGCCACATAAAATTAAGGCAGTTCTGAAGGCGAAAGGGGTCAAACATCATATTAGTATGGTGTTCCTAATAATCCTTTAGGTGAGTATATATATATATATATATATATATATATATATAAATTTGAATGTAGGTAGATCATTTCGACCTGGTCATTTTAAAAGTAGCACGCAAGCTGAACAAGTGTGGGTAACCCTGATCTACAGTTATTTGTGAGAGGATTTTCTTGCATGAACCGAGTAAAAACCTCATACTGTACCTGTCTACAATCTGAAACCCTGAATGACTTCATGCATCTCTCCGTTAATGGGTAATTATTTGAAACTTTTTGCCCCGAGAAGGCAGTTAGTTCCTGGATGTCTTCTAGAAAAGGCTTAAGACAACTGGAACATAACATCCCAGCAAGAACAAAGAGCAGAGAATTAGAGACTAATGCACAGAAGCCAAGGGAGGAAGCTGATAAAGCTGTGCCCTCAACAGCGAATGGCACTCTCTTATCTGTGATTTCAATTGAGATCTCAGATTTGGAGTCTGTCAAAGACTGCTTCATTTTTAAATTCATCATATTGTTCAAAAGTTTCAATTCAGGTAGAACTGAATGCATATTTATGCTGATTGATGTTGATGATTGTTACTTGATTGTTGAATAATTTATGTATGATTATTGCTATTTGTGTTTGGAAAATAAATATTTTTGATAGATTTTTCAACTATAGCTGACTTTCTACATTAAGAAATTGTCTTTTTTATTTGGGATAACCCTAACCCTAATTCATTGCGGAATATCAAAATCCGAAGAGTGCCTGCACGAAGGGCTACCAGGGATTTTGACATTTTGTGAGCTCTGTGGTGTGTTTTATTATAATAGACCAAATAGACAATCCATATACCAAATAAAAAACAACATGAGGTCTATATTGATGACTTAGATTTCAACCCATGTTAGACAGGTATGCAGAGCTAGTTACTAAAGAATGGCTTAAAGAACCAGAATACATGATTATTACTGATAAATTATTTTTATGATTAAAGATTTAACAAATAAGATCAAAAACACTAAATTATTACCAAGTAGCATACATAAATGCATTCTGCAATTCTGTAATAAAAATTAGTATACCATGGTTGTAACTTTGACACCAAACCACAGAAACAGAAAAACAGCAGCTTAATTAAAATAGGGGGCCAAATACAATCAAACGTTGATTGGAATGAAAAAAAACTGCAGTTACAATGGACCCCAGGGCTGAACTTAAGATCTTTCTGGTTTAGAAGATGAAAGTCTGCAGTTGGGCTTGGGGTCTGGGCACAAGGGGTAGCATAGTGGCTACAACATTTTCAAAATAAACAGTGCAAATGTTTTTCACATTAGAATGAAAGCCAGTATTATTTTAGACATAATTAATCACAATCTAGGTGGATTGTCACATGTAACTCATGTTTGAGAAACTTTCAGTGAAATATAAATTGTGGGCTTAGTACAATAATTAGTTATTCTGTAAAGATGGAGGTATCACGTTGCCGGTATTATCAGAACTGTGGTGGTGTGTAGAGAAGAAAGGAAAGACAAGATAAAAAGATAGAAAAAGAAAGAAAAAGTACTTGTGAAGAATTTAGTGCAACCCATAGCACTTAATGCCACATAGTACTTGATATTATCACTATTTAGTTCTCATTTGTACATTCTTATTATTGAAAAATACAAATATAAACAAAATTCTATGGTAAGCAGCTCAGTTTAAGTATCAAACTAAGAATTTTTTGACCACATCGTCTTCTCACACAAGTCAATTAAATCATATTCAAATATTATTTCCATGTTTTACAATTAAACATGAAAAATATTTAGCAATTTCTAAAATAGTGTAGGTCACTGAAATCCTTAAGCATTACCTTCTGTAAGTAAAGGATCATTCCCTTCAGAACAGCATAAAAGGTCTTCCATCCCCTTTTGCCTCTTGGAGCTGGAAGAGAAACATTTTTTTAAGGAGCTGGTTAAACAAAAAGGAAATATTCTACTTTTTCAAAGCATTAAAGAAAATTATGAATCTCAAACAGTGAGAAGTCTAGCATGTATGTATTTTGTATCTTGGCAGAAGCAGTGAAGAACAGTAAAAGGGCTTTCATTATTGAGATGCTGAAATGTATATGACAGATTATTTCAGTGAAGAAATGACAATTTACCTAGGAAATTCATCCCGATAGACCTCTTGCAAAATGACAACAGCCATAAATATGGGGTAGGCTTTACAGAGAAGACACGAGGACTGCCAAAAAACGAAGATGCACATCACTCATTTTCATTATGGGCCCTTGAGTTGAAAAAGCAGGTTCAAATGATTCAGACTTGTGCAATTTTAGCCTTTTCAATGAAACTGATAATTTGTTTCACACTTTATACCTCAACAAAACATTAACACTAGAATTACCAAAGCCTACGGAAAAACTCGCAGATCCATCCCACCTTAAATCCCTTCACACTTCTCCACCAGCGTCTTTTGTCCTGTAAATGTGTTGATAAGCAGCAAGCAGCCTACTATCACATCCCCCCATCGCTGCACAGTTATCTCAAGTCTGTTTACCTGCGTGTCAGTTGCTTAGAGTTGTATAGAGTGAGAAGTCAAGCAAAATGACACCTTGTATAAACGTTTATCGTTATTTGGAACACCTGCATTTCATGTGTGTTCCGTGTCTACAACAGTCTATGTAAACATATCGTTAAAACAGAAACATTTTTCATGTTTTAGTAATAATTGACAAAATGTAGACATGAAGTGTATAATGTGTGAAGCCTTAAGTCCAAATATCAAATAACACTTTCACAAAAGGTACAAATATAACAGAACAAGTGCACTTCTATTCAAGAATATAACTGCAGAAAAAGAACCCGTGTTAGGGTGCGACATTCACACTCCTTTGATACGAACGCTTTGCTGGCACAGCGGTATCAACTGTTGACTGGTAATCAGAACTTCATGGGTTTGACCCCGGACGAGTCTGTTTTGAGAAGTCAGCTGCTCTTATTCTTACTATTTTAGAACAAAAACATACATTTGATTTGACTCTGTAATAGCTGGTGTAAATTTATGATAAAAGTGGTGGTGAGAATTGAAGTCTAATTATCAGGAAAATAAATATGAAGCATTACACTTTTAAAATCTAACAGGTAATAAGTGTTAACTGTTACTTTGCCTGAAAATCTCATTAAGCACTAGTGAGTGATGCACAATGTTACTTTGGATATTGACTATATCAGCTAGCATTGGTAAGAAAGTAAAGAACATGTATTTGGCAAAACAATGATGTATTCAGTGGATTGATGCAACCGTCCTTGAATAATTGCTACAAATGATTGAGGTATTTTAGTAATTCTTGTCTTTCCTTTAAAGGTGCAGGAGGAAGCGGCTAACAGCTAAGTACTGCACTCATGTCAGTAACAAAATGCAATATAGCACCAAAACATATCACAATTTGAAATTCAATTTCTTAATTAGTTTGTGACCCTGAGATTTAGGTAACTTATTATTTGTCTAATTACAAAAAAAATGATCATAGTAAACTCACTCAATAGGTGTAAAACTTAAAGCATAATGCACAGATCTTTACACTTAGGCTTACTAGCTACAAAATATTGTGCATTTAGTTTTATTCAGAGTTTGAGGATTGTAAATTAATTTTACATAAGTAAATTCACTATTTAGAAGAAAAAAAAAGCCAAATTTACAGAAGGACCAAAAGAGTATGAAATATTTAACCTACACAAAACTGGATGTTATAAATTCTGTAAGTAAGAAACATTTATATATAACAGAAGTAGAATAAGAGAAATTTTTATTTGACACTACCTACAACGTTAAAATCATTCTAGAACCAACTTAACATATTTTGATAAATCATTTCCCAGGAATAGCTCTATAACAAAGGTTCACATATGACCATGTAAACCCAAGGTGTCAAACTGAGACCGAGGAGGGCCACAGTGGCTGCACATTTTCATACCAGCCACATTCTTAATTAGAAACTAATTACTGCTAAAAATTAAACAGGCTTCTTTTAGATTATTTTGCCTCTCATTATTGCTTGATTGCTAATTAAGGGAAAACAAAACAATTAAAGTGCCCAAGTCTTAAAACACAAGTGAATTAAAATGCAAGCAAATTTTATTACCAGTAATAATTGAGTACTAATGAAGAAAGTGGTTGGAATGAAAACTTGCACCCACTGTTACACTCCAAGATCAGAGTTTGACACTCTGATATAAACCACACTAAAATGGTTAAAATACTTTACACATTGTTACAAGTGTGTGCATAGGAGACAGTTTAAGGGCTCAGATGATGGTAATTCTCCACCAGTCCAAGGTGTGGGGTTGTGTGATAATGCTCTTTTTCTCTCTCTGTAGACAGTAAGACTGACAGCTCTCCTCCAACAATGCCACTTTAGGTGCCCGCCCACCTGGAACTACCTTTTCCTGCCTGGTAGCCATTTGAGAGAAAGAACTGCCATCTTGGACAGTCCGAATAGGACTCTGGTCTGAGAAGACTTGATCTTGCATTTAAGCACGCATAGTCTTTGATCAAAGCTATCTCAACTATACAGAGTTTGCCCAGAGGTGCCCCAACACTCTGACTGTCCCCTTTCATCTTATTACAACATACATACATACCTGAGGACTCATATTATATAACTTGTGCTTTTTTCATTTTTATAACCACAAAATGCATATTTAAACAGAATTTGTTTCCTATTAAAAGAGCCATACTTGTTGCTGTGAACAAATGCAAAGACTAAAATATTTAATTATATAGTATTAGAGTTAATCTTTTATAACAGACAAATAATTAATAAATCATTAATTGGCCAAATTAAAAAAAAAGTGCTTTAAGCAGTTTTCTTAAAACATTCAATAGTATTATACTTCTGTATTTTCATTGGTAAATTAATCAAGATTTTAGCTACATAAAAGATATGAGATTATGATAAGGAATATGTGAAGACAGGATTTTGGATAAATAGGTAGGTTCAAGGTTCCTGAGAGTATTACAGACATTGAATTATTTTAATATCAACCCTAGAAAAGGGTAGCCAATGTAATGTTACTAAAACTCATGAAATTTGTTTTAGGTTTTCTCTTATTTGTTAAGATTTAATTTAAGATTAAAGTATATAGTTTTAAATAAGCTACAGCAGATTGATATCATTTATTGGTAGTCTTAATCAAGTTGATCAAAAAGCAAACCATGTCTTTCATTTTTCAGCAATACTGTATGTAACAAATAAATTTTGCTACATTTCTTATATGATAAAACATGGTCTTAATAATATGGTGAACTGTGGTGAAAAATGTGCTTTTCACTGTTTTTTAAATAATACTTATGATTTTTAAATTTTTGTGGATATTAGGATTATTTCAATAAAAATCAGATATTATCAATTTTTATGTGATGCTTGCTATGGTGCTTAAACTTTATACTTACAAATTAACTGGCTTAAATAGGGGGATATAAAGTCAGAATATCAGGACCTAGAATTAATACCATTATCCATATCATACTCAAAAGGCTCTAGACTGTGACTAAAATGGTCACAAATACAAAAAATAATTATACTTGTTGTAAAAATTTAAATTTTTGCCGCCAATGGTGACTAACACTACAGCTTTTTTCTTTTATCTTCAGTTATTTAAGTGCAGATTTAACGTCTTTACCACCATCCCCTGCAGGTCGCATGTGCAAAGTTGACTTGTTGGTTATATGTAGGCACCAAACACTCAAGTTTAACTGTCATGGCATAAACAGCGTCCTCAGCTGATCGGCTGAAAAGTTTTGGCCTCTAGGGAATAAAGGGTCAGTACGAAGGGATTTATAGTGTGATTGGAGTGAAAGTGAGGAAGATAAAGGTAATAATAGCAAGCTCTATTACCTAGAAGGACTTTATTAAAGAATTTCATAAAGCTATGTCTGGTGTTTTGCCTGCCCATTTGTTTTTCAGCTCCTGAAATAGGGGACACAACTACTTTACTGCTGAAAAGCAACTGGTTGTCGTAATTAAATAACCAATTATACTGTGCATTGGATTCCTACGATTAACCAGGATATTGTATAAAATTAAAAGTGTTTATGCTGTGCAAAACATTGTTCAGTGATCAATATGTGGACTATTAGTGTATCCATTTTGATTAATGGCTTGGATATTTGCAAAAGCATATTCCTGCTATATATGCTTGCTTTGAAGGTGTTATTGTGTAAAACATAATGTGTAATACTGTGTAATATATGTGTGGTTTATTTCTAACTTTATCTAATACTAGGGGGCATCGCCCCCTGCTTGCTTCACTTGCCAACCCCCCCGGCCTGCGCTACGCCCCAGCCACTTTGCGTCTCTGCCGCATGTGTATGTGGATTTCACTTTCACCAAACAACAAATCTTTTAATTCTCGTGGATACACCTGCTCATTGGGAAGAGCCACTACTTTTTCCTGATGGCAACACGAATTAGACAATCTACAAGTCTCCGACTTAAAGTTTAAATCAGAACAACATATTGGATCTCTTTTCACGTTATTTCACCGAGTAATAATTTCCATTTGTTTGCACTAATGAGATCTTTACTAAAATTTTTTTGAGACTTTCGAATTTTAGTACTTTCATTATCTCTAACCTGCTATACATGTGTATCGCGTCAACATTTTTGAATTCTTTATGACGTTCTACTTTGTCATCTACTCTTTGTCTTTTATTTTTGTCCCCGGGCATGGTTAAATCTCTTGGCACAAAGCCTTGTCTCATGGGACGTGAAAATTCAGTCAGTTCGGATGGGCTGCAACACTTCCAGCATCATCACACTGAGCACTGGAGCGCCGCAGGGCTGCGTGCTTAGTCTACTGTTCTTCACCCTGCTGACTCATGACTGCACAGCCACACACAACACCAACCACATCATCAAGTCTGCGGATGATACAATGGTGCCGGGACTGATAAGCAGGGATGACGAAACAGCATACAGAGATGAGATGGAACGGCTGTCCTCATGGTTGAAGACAACAATCTATCTCTCAATGTCAACAAGACAAAAGAGATAATTGTAGACTTCAGAAAATCACATCCTGCCCACATCCCACTCAGCATCAATGGTTTAAATGTGGAGACTGTTAGGAGTACCAAGTTCCTTAGTGTACACATAACTGAGGAACCTACGTGGATACATAACACCTCATCACTAATCAAGAAAGTTCAGCAGAGACTACACTTCCTGAGGCGGCTGAAGCGAGCAAGTCTTCCCCGTTCCATCCTCACCATGTTCTACAGAGGTGAGGTGACCCCTTACACCACTCAAATGGACATTTCACACATCTGCAATCCAAGAGAAGATACTGCAATATTAGAGCCAAACCTGCCAGGCTGCAGAATAGTTTTTACTCCCAAGCTATCAGACTCCTTAACACCATGTTGCCCCTTGGGATCTTCCACACTGCTTCAACCACCTCTAAAAAACAGAACTTTTATACATGCAAGCCCCTTTCCTGCAAAGACAAATGTGCATGTAGAAAAGAACTGAAAATCTCATACTGATCTTTAAGTATTTTGCACACTGCATTTTGACATTCTTTGATATCCTCCTGCTATGAAACATTCTGACCTGTCATTGTTTACACATGTCTTAAACAACTATTATTATACACTGAATTTCTGTATTGTCTATATCTATTATGTATTTATTAATTATGCATTTATTGACTATATTTATGTATCTAGATTGCATAATACCATACATTGCATCAATGTTCATATTGCTTACTACACGTCAATATTGCTGCTACTTCTTTGTCTTGTCTTTGCCTAATGTCTTGTCTTATTTGTGTTTTAATTTTAAATCTTAATTTAAAATTTTAATTCTAATTTTTTATTTGCACTTCATGTTGTTATACTGTGGACCCTGAGCTTCGCAATTTTGTCAATCTGTATACTTATATATGGTTGAGATGACAATAAAGTTCCCTTTGACGCTTTGAAAAAGTCACGTCTCGTCCCTGGATTTTTTTATTATAATAGAGAGACAAGATTTAGAATATAATCCAGCTGATTATATTTAATATTTTCTATTAGCAAGGATCATACGTTAAGTAAAAAATGTAATGCAACTATGTAACTGCATGCAAGGGATTACAGTTGACAAAATCTTGCTAATGAAAAACAATGAAATGGGTATATAGAAGACATGATAACGACATAGCATGAGCTGAATTTATTGGGTGCTTTGCAGAGAACTTAATGTGCAAACACTAAATGGGACTGAAAAGGAAAACAACACCTCAGTCACTACAGACAGTGGAACTCCTGCAAATGGAAGAAATAATGTTTGAAACGTTTTTGAAAGTCGTAAGCCAGGGTGTCAAAATCAGATCCTGTGATGCCACCATGGCTGCAGATTTTCATTCTAGCCAATTTTTAAATTACTTGTCGATTTGCTGCTGCTAATGCAATAGCAAATTGCCTTTAACCGCTTTGTTTTTTAAGACTGTTGTTCTTTTGAGGGAAAAAAGTGAAGGTATGAGAAATATTGGTATGCACTGGCTCCACAAAATGTTTTGACGCTGTTCTTAGAAAAAATAAAAAAGTCATTGTTTATTTGTCTTGCCTATATTTTTAAATCAATTTACTGATGACTTGACATGAAATGTCACATTGTTTCAAAAGCACGAACATTTTTCATTTCAAACTTTTCAATACTAGCATACATAGAACAAAATTGCATTGAATGGTTTAGATAAAACACCCATTTAAATTAAAGAGAAATACTGTAGTAAGTATAAAGAGAATAAAAACGAATGAGCATACAATCTAGATTTTCATTTGTTGAGAAGCAGTGAATCTGAAATGAATGGATTTCACAAGAAGGTGTCAGCATTAGATATTAGAAATAAAAAATGATATTGAGATACAAAACATTTTGGAAAGTGCCATTTTTAGATTTCTCAGCCAATCTGAATCAGTGTACTTTTTTTAACAGAACACCTCCAAGATCAATTTCCACTAGCTGTCCACTTCACGTTTCAGTGATTAATAAAATAGAAGCATATCTAACCAGCTGTACTTGTACTAGAACAAGATTGGAAGTGATGTGCACACCACATTGCAACTGCAGCACACCTCCCATGTTTTAATAAATACTGGAGTTTAAGTGTAAGTAAAATGCATGGTGTGCTGTGGCTACTCACCAGCTGCAATGTGTTCATTAGCACAGAAAACTAAATGAAGTGGTGGCATTCTGTAATAGGTGATCATCTCCTTTCAATTAAGCAATATGGGAGTGAAAGTGAAATGTGATGCATGACGGAAGAGAATTTGTGTATATACTAACACAAGAATATAAGCAAAACAGATGGCTGCCAGAAACTGATGCATTGCTCTTACAAATTAATATGGCAGAGGAAATGAACTGGATGGTGAGATGTGACTGTCAACTAATTTCCATACATTTATTAAAAGTGGAGACAAATTTGAGACTGATTTTTACAGTATGAAATAAAATCGGCACATAAGTAAAGCAGATGGCTAATAGAAAACTTAGTCTGGCATTCGTGAAGCTTTAGTACATTTTCTTTTAACCAGTTTGCTTTATCATGTGCTGATGTGAACAATAGTTAAACAGGGATATCAAACTTTGTGAAGAGATGTGAGATGTGATATCTACTAGTTTTTGGGCAGCCCGACAATAAAAGGAATCTGATATAGGGGGGTGTAAATGGCTGTTTCAAACTAAAAAGTGGGAAACAGTCATAAGTTTTCATTAGGAAGGAGGAAGAGTGGCTTGCAAAGGCTGTAGGCTTAAGCAAGAGGGAGTGAAATGGTCATGCTGGAAAGCACTCACATTTCTAGGAACAGACTTAAAATTATTGAAAGTTATTAATTTCCTACTGAGCAATGATTTGATGTTTCTTTGATATCTGCTTTATTTATGGTATTTTGTGCTCTGGTGTTAACTGTCCTGTGAGGCTCTACAACAGTATTGCTTCAGAGGATTTAAATAACTTCACAGTTTACAGTTTTATTTCATGACCAAACTAATAAATATTTTGCCTGGCTTGCATAGAGAGATTTAGTAGTGAAGCACAAAGCTTCTCTCCAGACTGGCAAACACTGATAATGCACCTCCTGCAAAAGTAGCTTTAACTTTTGCTGATTTAGTTTCAGAGGTCCCATCTGCATGTATGACTAATGTCCCTAGAAATTTAAATTCTGGTTTAAGTCATGACTGGAAACAAAGTGGCAGAGCACCAGAAATTTTTGGACCTCCAGGCTCTCCTGATAAATAAAACCTTTAAGAGGCACTCACTCATATTTTAGCTTGCCACTTTTTGGTTGCACTCATCTTGCCAGACTTTCAGGAAGTCACACCCTGTGCTGAAAACTAGCTGCTGAGAATCCCTGTGTGTGAATCTGAGAAAAAAAATACATCACTGATTTCTACTGAGCACTGACTGCCTGCGGGGAATACCCTCTGTTGTGGAGAGGCACTGCCAAGTTCACTGTGTTAACCTTGATTGAAATTTTTCCAGCTTCTCTTATTGTTGTTTTGAGTATAAAACAAAGTTACACTGTAAGGATAAAAAAAGGGGTCCAGACAAGATATTCAGATTTTTTTTTACTTAGTACATAAGGTGTTGTGTGTCTAAACTAAAACAATCAGTTACTCTAACTCATCATTAAAAGTGCAACATTAACCTTCGATGTGACTGTTAACAATTATAATACTGTCCTAAGCCACTAGGAAATGAGACTTCAGGAATTAGAAACAGCACATAGTGTTTAGTGATTCAGAGGTGGAAAGGGATAATTAAGAATAACAAAAGTGAAGCTGCAAATTGATGAGAGGCACGAAAAGGTTTTATCAGTCTTAAGGTTAATTGCATCCTTTACCGTAGGTGTTCTCTCAATGTTGTTCACAGTATTAAAAAAGTAAAGAGTGTGGTTTAATTTATCAAAAGCTTGTCAATTCAAAGACTGTAATTAGCATTTCACAACAGCAAGATCCCTTACAGTATAAATGCCATTAGAAACAGTTTAGAAAATTGCCTATAAAAATATTATGTTTTATTGGCAATGACCCATCTACACAAAAACGCTTTCATATTTTTGCAGTTACATGGTTTGATCTGAGTTTAGATTAAATGCACCCTTCTCTGGGAAGTCCAACAATTACTTAGTTCAGCTTTAGAAGACTGCATCATGATGACAAAGTAAGATCTAAGGCAAGTTCAGGAGAGTTTCCTTATTTGGATGGAGCCAATAGCTGCTTTAAGATTTATAGAATTATACATGCTGTTGAATTATTATGAGATTTTTATGAGATGCTCATTTACCCAAAAGCTAACACATTTTTCCTTTAAATCTCCATTTTCAGAGACACATTTGCTAAAAAAAATCCATCAAATGAATGGTGGTCAGAGATATCTACTAGATGGATGGTTGAAATAACTAGTTAAAATGAAAAAAGAAAAGAAAAAAAAACTATTACAGGTTGAGTATCCCTAATCCAAAGTTCCAAAACTTTTTTAGCACCTATATGATGCTACATGTAGAAAATTGCAAACTCTGACCAAAAGTTTCTTCTTATTTTGTTTTTTTTTTAACTGATTAGAGGATGTGACTAACACAAGAGGTGGTGCTTACCGTTTATGACTTATAATAATAATCCCCCTCTGAATTTCAAGTGGCGCACCAACAAAAATTGACAAGTTACATGTGTGGGGTAGGAATGAATTACAAAAGAGAGAAAGGCATGATAACAGCTGTTCTGCTTGGAACTTCCAGACTGCTGTGTTGGAGGGGGAGTGAGCAGTGCAATTTATACGAGCTGCACGCCATAGGTTAGGGAAACATAGGCTCTGAACTCTGCTGGCACCAGTTTGATATCAATCATCATTACCGCTGGACCTACTTGCACTACTCACCGTGTGTTTTGCTTACTCTTTTTGTAACAGTAACCTTTTAATCAAAACACAGCATCGTAGGTGGAGAATAAAGGGCTGTTGTTTGTTGTCGCTTTTAGCTGATGTAGGTATTCTGCTGTAACATATTACATAAAACTAGCCATGTGCGCCCAACTACGTTGCGCATGTTAAAGTTGTCTGTGAAGGGCTCCCTGTTTAAACGTGGCTGCCAGTCGTGAACTGGGCCCTTCGTCGCACAGCATTATGATTTTTTATCAGGGACACAAAATGACAAAAGAAAACCCTTGGACATTGATTCGATAGGAACGGCCTACTCGGAATCACTGTCCGAATAGTAATTATGTGGTGGTATAGGAGCATTTCTGCTTCTGTCAGTTCATTGTCCGTCTCATTTTCACGACTCTGTCATTTCTTCTCATGATGTCTTCTCAACCTTTCTCCAATCTCGCAGGTTGCTTTGTGGCAATCCCAAGAGTAAAGCAATATACACGGAGCAATGGTTATAAAATGGGGACACATAGGTATCCAGGCTCTTTAAAGCATAAATAGGAATCACTTTACTGACATGTGAGCAAGCCGCGGTACAACTGTGAGACGCGCAGCACTCGCCGGCTACAACGTAACAATAATAATTTCCAGAACGTGCTGTTACGTTGTCATTCATTTTACCCACTGTCTTTCTTTCACTCATATGTTACGTAGGCACGTACCTTTTATCTTCGGCAATCTCATTCTGTAACCAGGCCTCAGGAGCTAACCAGCGTAACACTGTCCACCACCCCTTTCGTTATTCCGGCACATTGTTGACATCCGTGAGTAACAACAATGTACTAAACTGGAAGGTGGTCTACGCATGCGTGGAATTCGCGGACAAACAAAGATCAAGATCTAAATGAAGATCTCTTTAGTTAATTTAAAGCACAACCATTTGTTTAGTTTGAATGTCTGTGTTTTGAGGTGTGACTGGCGTACTACAGTCTTCAGTAGTATAAGCCTGGAGGAGATTCTTAATGCAATGCCAATGCTACTGCCATCTAGTGCTTCTTCTTCTAATTCATTTGTGGACAAACAAAGATCAAGATCCAAATGAAGATTATATATAGAGATTACGTTTAGGTTATGTGTATGAGAAGTGTATGAAACATGAATAAATTTTATGTGAAGACTTGTGTCCCATCCCCAAGATACCGTACCTCATTATGTACATAAAAATTTTCCAAAATCCAAAAATATCCAAAAAAAAACCAAAATACTTCTTTGTCTCCAGTATTTCGGATTAGGGATGCAAAAGAATTTTGATAATGTTAATTTTGTTTCTTTGCTTGGTGTGCGATTTACTATTTTTATCAGTTCTAAGTATAGAAAATATGTATGTACCAAATATATTTGTAATTATCAGATTGTTACCTGGCAAGAGTATTTATGGGTGTGTAAATATTTTGACACTCCAAGTATTTAGTAATTTAACTTCCAGTTCATGTTAACTAGTGGACTTGTTAATCAGGAATAACAGGCATTAAGTCTCAGAAAAAAGCTAATTCAAGGCAAAATTTGGGTAGCTGGTGGCAGCATTCAAACATTCATCACTCTCTTGCGTACAAAACGTGCCTCTCAGAATGAACTGCATTAGTTGCATATGTAATATAATATAGCTCAAAGTGGTGAGATGATGCAACTTCCACCAACATTGCTTTCAAGAACAGTGCTCTTAGCTCTTGTCCACCATGTATGATGCCTTACGTCAGCAGATTGTACCCTGTTTTTGTGCTGCAGTGTGAGGTCTGGAATGCAGATCAGATTAGACAAATAAAGGCAATCAGGTCTGAATTTGATTGTAGGGTCATGTTCACTTTTTTAATTAAAGTATGCAGACAGCACACTGCTATGGTTATCTGTATAATTTTAAACAGAAGAATGATGTACAAGGCAGACACAGCAAAATGTGAACAAATACAATGATGAAACCTGATGTATTCTTGTTTTTCTTCAATATGTATACTGTAGGTTTACACTGAAACTATATAAAGTGCTACAAAGACAACAAACAGGATTGCAATGTGCTGTGCATTCAGTTCACCCCTGTACAAAAACACATCTGGGCACATAAGTGAAGCAAAGTATCTCCAAGGCTATAGGGCATATTCATTTCTGACAGGTAAAGGGGAACACATTACTTTGATGACCTGAATAGGAGGTTTTTATATTTATAGTAGGTGTTTCAAACTCAGTTATATTGAGGGCCACAAATAACACTTGATATACCCAATATAAGTCAGACTATATAAACACATAAGTACAGTAATTCCTCGCTATATCGCGCTTCGACTTTCGTGGTTTCACTCTATCGTGGATTTTATATGTAAGCATATTTAAACATATATCGTGGATTTTTCGCTGGTTCATGGGTTTCTGCAGACAATGGGTCTTTTTACTTCTGGTACATGCTTCCTTAGTTGGTTTGCCCATTTGATTTCATACAAGGGACGCAATTGGCGGATGGCTGAGAAGCTACCCAATCAGAGCATGCGGTTAAGTTCCTGGGTGCTGATTGGATCAGCGATGGAGCGCAGAATTCAATTCCACTTTGCGTTAACCGGGAAATCTCTTCTCGATCATTCAGCATCAACGTGTTTCGCTGTGTAAAGAGTTAAGTTTCGTCAATGAGCTGCTCGATGCCCACTTCAAGATGCTGAGCGACGAAGATTTGGCCGAGATGACCAAGTCAGCGAGCGAGGAAGATAAGGAGCAAGAGGACCCAGCACAGGAAGAAGACACCAGCCTAACTCTCGACCGTCTCGCGACCATTCTACGAATGGCAAAAGATCTCCAGATATCGATTGAAGAATGGGACCCGCAAATGATTCGTTCTTTGCAATTTAGAAATGCTCTTGACGACGCCACGGAAGTGTATAAAAACCTCCTTAAACAAATGAAAAAGCAGCACCAGCAACTGCCCATCACAATGTTCTTTACCCGCAAAACACCGCCTTGTAACACCTTCAGTGGAAGAAGAAATTCCAGAAGACAACGCCGGTGCTACACAGTCGCCTGAAGAGGCTCCTTTAGAAGAACTGTAATGCTCTCCTTTGTTAAAATTAAACTCATAGTTATCAGACAAGTCATCGTGTCATTGTTGGTGAGTACCCATAACTAATTTTCTACATACTTAGTACATGTACGTATGTTTAGTGTAACTGTAACACATTTTACTGTATCCAATTTTTCTTGCATTGTACGTATTTATTGCTGGAGGCCTGTCATTCGTAATGTCTGTAACATATATGATATTGGAGATGCTCGATATCTTTAAAACAACATTTAGGTTTTACTGTATATAAACAGTGTGTTTACATACATAATTTCAACGTATCTTACCTAATATCTAAGAGAATATAAAGGGTTTATGCTGTATAACTGCGCTGGAAATGTGTATAAGTGTGTGGAAGAGTTTATAAAGGCTTAAAATATATAAAAATAACCATATAAACATATGGTTTTTACTTTGCGGATTTTCACCTTTTGTGGGGAGTTCTGGAACACAACCCCCGCGACTGAGGAGGGATCACTGTACCACCACATTTCCTTTACAAACAAGACACACAGGTATCTTAGTGCTCATCCTAATTATATATTCTGCCTCTTGAAACTTATGCACCTGTCATCCCTCTTTATCAGCTTTTCCTTCCTTGGACATTACAGCAGGTTAGGAAAACTAACAGCAGTCACTGGACCAAAATCAGCACTGAGTGAAAAAATTACATCAGAGCATAAAGCCAAGTAAGAGCGACAGTCAAGACAAAATAAAAATTTTATTTGCTGAGGCAAAGTACATCTGCTTATTCTTAGATTAACATGCATAACAATCAGATGACATTTCACCACATTAAAAAATAGGGTGCAAATGGACTAATGATGCATCACACAGACTACTTTTAGAGTTGGCCAAAAACAGAATGCTATTACATTTAACACAAATGAAAATTCAAACTTGTTTTCCAACCTCGTAGAAGAAAAGAAAAAATAGTTGTGTAGGGCAGTGGCGACAAGCACTGACACCTGTGCAGCTTTAACTAGTCAGTACAGTGGCATGTGTGAAGCTGAACTACCATCTCTTTCCTGACACTGTCATATCTTTGGCATCAAGCTAAATCACTAAAGATGTTTTTATGCACTGTAATGTGCCAATTTCTCTTATCTCTTTTTCTTTCTGGGACATTACAAGTACCCTGTCTCTGTTCTAAGTACATATTAGAAGCTGTGATGTCCAGATAATCTGAACAGGCACAGACACATTTCAGTGCCAGACTCAGAATTAAATACAGATACAATCAATATATGAAACACAGGTGAAAGAGGGACTGCAAGAAAAGTAACAGTCACCAAGGATCACGCACAATATGTTTAGAGTATTGATGAAATAGACTCTTTAAAAAGGTCCAGTGACTCAAGTTTGACACTTTGGATATAGATAATGTAGAGATAATTTATTAATGATGCCACAGTGACAATATAGCAATTAAATAATACAGGATGGTACATATGAAAGGTCAGCTTTTATTTATACATTTGCATATTACCTGCTTTTTACCATTGTTGAGTGTATTGTTGAAAGGAAGAAATAGGCTTTTTCTTGTGATCTTGCATGTTTCAGCTTTCAATCAAGCCAAATTATATATAGTATCTCTTTAAGAAATTAAATTTTGCAACATATTCTTAAAGCATATGTGTATGTAAGAAAAAAAAAAACTTCATATTTAACAACTTACTTTTCTTCCCATCCATGTCTGCATGAATTTTCCGAGTAAGAAAGCCTGTTTTGTACACTGCAGCATTTGGATCATAGGTGATGTCAATAAAGGGGTTACTGCCACTGCCGATTCTACTGATGGTTTTCATGTGTGCATTATCAGATTTGTTTTCGGCAAGCTCTGACAAAGATTTCTTTAGCTCATCTTCATCTCTAAAATATAAAAACAAATCAAATAGTAATTTCACTAGAACAAAAAACAATGTCCCTTCTGAACAGTTATAGTAAATTCTTAATTAATTATGATTGATGCTATAACAGAATCTCACATTAGAATAAATACTCAACAACAGTCAAATGTATTAAATATAACAGTATTCTTTAAAATGAGCACAGCAGTTATTATACCATACTGTACAATCATTAAAGAAAAAAAATTCAAAAAATTTTCCCTCTATACCAATATATATTTTACTATATATATTCTCTTCCTGAAACCAATCAAAATGGATAATTTTGAAAGCACAGAGGCATCTGTTTTTAAATCTTTATATGGAAGTTTAACAGCTTGGGAGGTTTAGAGTAAAATAACATAAAAACATTTCAGAGAATAGCTGAAGGAGCACTGGCTTAGTCTTATAATATTATAACCTTGACATGAATTTACTCATATGTGCTGTAATAGGCTTTGTATAAAAAAAAATATATATATTTTTACCAGACAAACTCAGTATAATGTATACACTAACTGTAATATATATTTTAAATATTAATAAAACTGGCATTACATGAAAAGCAACGGTGCATTTACTGTAAAAGTAACTTGCCCTGTTAAAGCAGAACAGTCGCACAATTTGCTGGGCTGACAGACAAGTGTTTTTAGTAAGCCAGATCCCTGTGGAACTGCCTGTTTGTCTCTTAGTAACTAGAGAATGCGGTCGCCATAACTACTGCATGTGCCTCAGAGACAAGTGCAAGATGCTCTTTTAACAGACTAACCTCTGCTTTTACGTCTCATCCTTTAGATGGCTGGGGTGTACATAACAATATTTAGCAGTGTAGGAATGAAGTAAGGCTGGATCATTCAAACATATCTACTAATTAGATTATAATCAAAACCAAGAAGCAAAAAAGTAATGGAAATTCAGTTATCAGCTATTTACAGAATTATTTCAATTCAGAAAAAATACTCAAGTGTAGGTGCATTTCCTTGAAGGTTTTAAATAAATTAAAGCAAGTCTTCACTATTCTAAATCAACCCTTAACTTCTAATGAAATATAATGCACACATTAGTAGCAGAAAACCTAAAATTGATGAATCCACATTGAATAACATATACAGTAAATAGATTACTAATTTTCTATGTGACACATTCTTGTTTACAAATCTAGCTCCAAACACAAATTGACCTTATGGTAGTCAAAAAATGTTTTGAGAGGTATGGCAAGTGCCATTACATAGTTCTTAGAAGCTTATGGGAGCAAACCTTGTAATAAATGGAGGAAGGCAGTTAGGAAGCCTGCAGGGACTATTAAACACAAAGGATGGAGAGTTAATCCATGTAGGTCAGGCACAGGCAAGCGATGCAACAATGATGGCTATGTGCTCATAAATTTAGGGGAACAAAAGTACAAAGAAGCAGAAATCTCACTAAAGAAAGGGATGAGCACAAAATAATATCATAAACACAGAAGTACACCCAAGAAATTTACTGACAGACGACGTAATAAAAATGGAAAAAACTTTTGTCTTGTACTGTTGCATTACACTTTTGCAGGCTTCCATATTAATCAATGCCTATTAATTTTTTTTTAATCTGATCTGAGGATGTAGTACACTTTTAAAAATACATATTTTTGCAGATGTTTAGAGACTGATGCTTGACCCAGGATTGCATTGCATCCAAAACAGTCATGGTACACAACAGCTTCCCCATAACCTAATGGGTTAGAAAATAGGTGGATGAAAGGAGATGTCAAGAGACTGGCCTGATAAATGTGATAAACACCAACAGTAATATTGTGAAAAAATGTTTTGAAAAGACTCCCCTATAAAATAATTTTTTACAACTCTATACTTTGTAAAATATTTTTTTTCAGATTTTCCTTCATTTAGTAAGAAAGAGTATTATAAATATTTCCCTTTGTTGACTAAATCATCTGTCTGGTCACCACTTGTAAATTATTCTTGTCTGGACAGGGTTTTTCTTGAGGTATTCCATTATTATTTGTTCCCATGGTATCATGGGTGTCAATGCTTTTGGGTCAGGTTGTGGGCTCCTGCAACCCAAAGCTGGATTAAACAAATCAAAAAAAAATATGCTGTCATCGTTCATATAATGATGTAGTCACCACTTTCACAAATCAATTAATTACCCGGTAATTAAAGAAAACAGAAGTAAAATGCCATCTCTTACTTATTTATGAGATCATTTTAAAATTTTAGGGCATTATCCATAAAAAATATTTTTCCACACCATCATGAATAAAAAAAAAAGAGGCAAAATGAAATTAACAGAAAAAAACTATGTATACTGAAAAAGATACCATTGCATGTAAAATGAAAGCATATTAGGAACTGTTAAAAATGTTCCCTTAAAGGTACTGACAAACATCTAACCAGTTTGCATATGACAATGATGAGTAGACCTACAGTGGATTCAGAAAGTATTCAGACCTCTTCACCTTTTCACTTTCTGCACACTTTGTGTTGTAGATTTCATTTAAATTAAACTCATACATTTGGCATTGTTGCTCGTTAATCTACATTCAACAATCCATAATGCCAAAATGAAAATATGTTTTCATCAAAGTCTACAGATTTATTTACTTTGCCCAGAAAATTTCCAAAGAGAATGGGCACTGGTTAGTAGTGTTTGTTGACTGGATGAATCAAAAGTACTATGTAACTAAGTACTTTTCTGTATACTATATATATATACACACACACACACACACACACACACACACATACAGTAAAGGGCTTTGCTCGCCAACCCCCATAATTCAGGATAGGTTTCTCTGTTTGGAATTTCAGCACAGACAAATGATCTACATCATCAGCTGTTAATTTTTTTTGCAAAGTAACCAATAAATGAATGTGAGGTAAACCCCGTTTTTGAAATTCTCTGACTTAAACTTTAAAGCCTTACAATATTTACATACTTCTGGCATATCACCTATGTCTATATATTTGATCTCTAGTTGCCTTTTTGTTATTTCTCCAAGTAATAATTTCTCTTTGTTTGCGCTAATGCAATCTTTACTTTCTTTTTTTTGACACTTTTGTTTTTTTCTGCTTTCATATTCTGTATCTTGTTCTGCATGTGTTTCGTGCCTACGTTTTTTTTGAGTCTTTTGAATTCCACTGTTTTCATTCTCTAACCTGCTCTGCATATGTTTGGCCCCCTTGTTTTTTAACCTCTTTATGACGTTTTACTTTTTTTATACTATTTGTCTTTTATTTCTGACCTTGCTTTGTCCTGCTTTTTTTTCAATGACACCTGGTCCATGGTGATTATTTTCCCTTTTTTCGAGTAATAATTTCTGTTTGTTTGTGCCACTGCGATCTTTACTTTCTTTTTTTGATACTTTCTAATTTTCCTGCTTTCATATTCTTTAACTTTCTCTGCATTTGTATAGTGCCAACCTTTTTTTGAGCCTTTCGAATCCCACTGCTTACATAATCTCTAACCTGATCCGCATGTGTATAGCAACAACATTTTTGAACGTCCTTATGAAGTTCTATTTTGTCTTTTAATTCTGAGCCCGATTGGACTTTTTTTTCCAATTCCACTTGTTCTGGGCTGATTATTACTTTCCTTATTTCCTGAATTTGCACCTAGATTATTATTTTTCTTTTTCCCTCCCTCAACGCTTTTGAGTCTCTTTTCTTTATGCTGCTTTTTCTTCTTCGCTTAGTCACAGACGTTTCATCTATAACGTATTGTCCTTATACGCTTTAGATGTGCTGAGAGTCCTCAAAGCCAAAACACGACTGAGTGTTTTGCTGCCCGTGGTCTTATTGGATATTGGTTGTAAGTAGGGCGTGTCTTGCAAGAATCTCATGTTCTACGTCCCCACGAGATGGTCCTGGGTCAATCTCTTGGCACATAGTCTCATGTTTAAGGTCTCCGCGAGATTTTCAGTGGCCAATCGCTTTAGTATCGCTGGTCTTTTAAGTGTCTTGCCTCCCTAGTCTCTCTCCCAGGATTTTTTTTTATAATATATATATTTTACCAGGGGCTAATGTTATCCATTCACTGGCGTTCCTTATTCTTGAATATACTACATACAAATACCAATGATTAAAATATTTATGCTGTAAATCAATGCATACTTTTCCTACTGAAGGACCTTGGCTTTTGTAGGTAGTCACTGGAGAACACCATTTTAAAGAGAACTGTGCTATTTTTAATTGAAACTGGTTAATTAGTCGGAATAACAGAAATTTTGAGTATAAATATAATTTCACCTGTGGAATATCTCATAAAAAAATGGAAAATTCAACCAAATTTGAATGTAATGCTCTGATCTGTAATCTTGAACGTTTAGGAGGGTTTACCTTAAAAGCAATATACACTGAATCATGGTTTAGTTTAACTTATTACACACATCATTGACATTTGCAGACTGCACATTTATGTGGCCCATGGAATGAACTGAACGTTTTAAGCAGTGTACAGAAAAGAACAGAGGAAATGAAATAATATGGTGAACTATGTACAATGCCAACTGTATTCAGCAGGATAATGTGTCCTGCCACACTGCAAAAACAGTTCATGAATGGTTTGAGGAACATGACGAATAATTCAAGATGCTGATTTGGCCTTCAAATTCTCCAGATCTCATTCCAATTGATCATCAGCTGTTTGAAAGAATATCTTATGCCTTGTCCTCTCACAAAATTTTGAATAGGTTCTGGTCTTGATTTTTGTTTTTGTGTATGGTCTGTACTCTGTACTCTTCTTGTTACAGTATAGCTGCCTGGATGTTTGTATCAACAGTCTTCTGGTACCAACAGCCATACCACCTACACTTCAGAATAAGTAATCAACCTGAAGAGAAGCATGTTTGGACACAGCCAGTGCTTCAATGGAAGGGGAGATAAGAAAAAGCTTGGGTTGCTACTGGAAGACATCTTGGTGAGGCCATCAGTGGACTCTTACCTAGTAGTCTGTATGTGGATCCCAAAGCCCCAGTGCAGTGATAGGGACACTGTGCTATAAAATGGTTGCATTCTTGGTGTGACATACTAAACTGAAGTCCTGCCTCTCTATGCTCATAAAAGATCCTTGGGCATCTTTCAAAAAGAGAAGGGTGTTTCTTGACTACCTGGCTAACCTGCTCACCATGGCCTGATAATTCTGGCCCCCTAAACTTCTTGTATCTCTAATTGGCTAACAATAGCTAATGCGTGGTAACTGTACTAACACAAGAATGGCTGCTACCACATCATCCAAGTGGAAGCTGCATATTGGTTGTGATTAAAGTGTTTACCCACTGTCTGGGTACGTAAGAAAAACGCCATGTAAATATAATCAATTTATTAATTATTTAATCATGGTCATTTTATATAACACACTTTCAGTTCAGTACAAGGGGTCTCATTTAAAAAACTCTACGTGGATTGGAGCATGAAAATATGCATACAGAAAAAAAAAAAGGAAAATGTGTATGCCAAACAACAAAAAACCTCCTTATAAAATCTGGTGAACAGGCATTTTTATGCAACTCACCCTTTATAAATCTCAATCATCCCGGAAATGTACATGTCACTGTGCATCAAATCTTGCCCATTTGCCACACTGAAACAATATATGTACTACGTTAACCTTAGTCTACTACCAACATTTGAGGAGTCTATGCTGCTTAGCCATACGCAGTATTATAGCGCCTATCATCTGCGTTCTGTGGGTTGGAAAAAGGCATAAAGCACCAGCACCTAAGCAAGTGGCCACAATCACCTGGAACATGTAATGACAAGATTGCTGTTACAATGAATAGTACAGGCCATATGAAACAGCAAGGGTTTGGCCAATTACCTTACAAACAAACCAGCCGACACATACAGTAGCACCAGCAAGTTGTCTGCCAAAGCTACTTTGTCCCAAAATAAATGAATTCTGGTTTGACCCAGACCACCATGACAAGATGTTTTTTAGTCTCATCCTGGCATCAAAAATGACTTATACATTAATGGCATGTAACTGCTTAAAGTTAACAAAAGCAGCATGATGCCTTTATTGCAATACAAGTCCAGTTAATTGCTCTGATTACATTAGGAAAATGGGACATTGCAACAAATTGATTGCTTTTTGTATGTACACCCACACCATACGGAAACTGAATGTAAGGCCTCATGTACTGGTTAATGGCTTCCATCAGAGCGGGCATGATGGAGCTATCAAGCTTGGATGAGATATTCCTGACTTGTCAGCCAGTTCCCGGAGAAATGACAACAGGCATCCTATAAAAACTGTTGAAAAACCAAAGAAATGATCCAGTGCACATACCCTCTTAAAAGGGAAATGAAATAGTTTGCTTATCATATTAATCTCTTATGAGGTTTAATAGGTTTGCCATATCAACACATATTATAGTAACAACTGATATGAAATACAGCTGATATTATTTATTATGTGCTTAAGTCTTTTATTAGTTGGTTTGGCTGCATTTCCCTACTTTATCAAAGGTATCGTCATTTCCCACTTTGTCCAAAATGTTGCATAAGCATGAATCTTGCAAAATTGCCATAAATAATCCTTTTATAAATCTCGACTTTGCGTGGAAAGTTTACATATGCACATTTTGGACCTCTTTTTGCGCATATGCAAGTTTTATAAATCCGTCCCCATGTAGCCTATAGACAACTCATATTATAATTTATACCTAGCAAAATTCAGACTTTTGTCAGTTTCAGCAACAAGTTCATTTGCTGTAGTAGCTAAGAAGCTCAATACTACTACATTGTAACCAGCAGATCTAAATGTGAGGTAATTCTACACGCTTTTTGACAAGCTTCAGAGGAAGAGGACTCTTCTTTTAGGAGAGAAGCAGTTTTTGCTTTGCTGTGATTCCATGAAGTACATTATGGTTTTATCATTTTTTGACATTTAACTTGTAAACTCATAACATGAGTTTTTCTGTGATCTACTTGTTAAGCTCTAATTTTGTGCTATGAGATGGTCTGGTACTATTTCTTCTCCTGGTTGGACACTTTTGACCACATCTACTTTGGCCTCAGGCTGAGCCATGAATCCTTGGGGTTCTACTGGGCAACAAAACCAAAACGCCTACATTTTGTTATCTTATTAGTTAGCTAATGAAAGGTGTCATATTTTTCAGAGCTTTGATTTAAAATACTTATATGTTGTTATAGTATTTGATTTCTGCTTATTGAATGAATAAGAATGATATAACAATAAGTATAATCTCATTTTATACCTTCTACTTTGATATTGTGACTGCTGGGTATTAAAATGAATTAAATATTTTACATTATGATTAAATTAAATTAGAAGGATGCAGGACTTAAGGACATCTTGTGGCTAAAGAGGGTGAGGCCAGGTGAATAAATATATTTTCAAATCCTCTATCACGAAGTCTGTAAGGCAATGGCTATGACCACTCAACCTTCCCACACCTGTATTATGGTCAACAGCATAGAAATATTGGCACAACTAATGGGATTGAAGAAACTTTCTCTTTTGCTATAAAATCCTACAGAGCAAGTAGGACCCAAAACATTTATAAATGATTGTGCAACTATTTTAAACTAATGAGTATTAGTAAATTATTTTTTTTAGGATCCTTTGAGAATTCTATACACCAGGAGTGGGTGCATACAGACTTATTTTTGTTTTAACCAATTTAATGATCAAAAGCTGAAAATTAATGGAACTGCTTATTTACAATTTTTGTTTTTTAGTCCATAAACCAAAAATGTCTGATTTGTTTTTAGTCTCTTTGTTTCAAGTGTACTTTTCTGTGAAACACTTCTATAAAGCTGTAAATTCCTAATGAGCAGAAACCAGCATGCATGAAAAATTAATTAATAACCTCTATAATCCTGATTAATTTGATGACTTGTTTTTTGCTTTGTGTCAGAAAAGGAAGTTCATGGCAGTTCCTTCAAATTAATTTTCATATGAATTATTTTCCTCTGCTACATGGACCCTGGTCAAAGTTGCCGGAATTTTATTTTCTTAATTCTCTATTAAACATTGTATACATCCATTATTGAGTATGCTGAATCTAAATCAGGTTTGCTGAAAAATAATAGCCTATCGTGGCAGGATTAGGTACAAGGCAGGAGCCACTCTGGATGGGAAGCCACTTTATCACAGGGCATATTTTTTAGTGCCAAGGGCGATTTTGAGTCCCTGACTCTACACTGGAGCCAGGCAGGCAGACTCTACACAGACAGTAAGCAGTTCAAGGTTAAGCCGAGTATCCTGAAGTTGTAAAACTAATCACTGTAAAATTGTGCAGCTCTCTATTGAGGCATTATAATTTTTGCTCAGTCCCCTTTAGAAAAACACTCATGTTCCTTTAGGAGATATTAGCATGTTCAGCTCCTTCAAAAAGCATTTACAATTTTACATGTGGACCTAAGCCCCATTAGGAGGCTAAACTTCTGAGTTCTGGCCAAACAACAAGAAAAATAAAAAATAGACTTGCTATATAGATTTACTAGGGCACATTTCAGTGGTGCCTTCGCTTGATGTGTAAATCAGAAGCATCTGTTAAGTAGTGTATTGTACACTGCACATTTGCTCAAGATGACAAGTATTTTCTAAAAGAAAATGGGTGGACTAGACCCAAAAACATGCATATAAAGAGAATGTGTAGTTAGACAGTGTAGTTGTATATACGTCTTTGCTTTACTACAGAAAATGTATATTTTAGTGGCAAGAGCAACAAAATGAAAAGAAATAACTGTTGCCCAGTGTCAGATCCAGAGAGATCCCTGGGTTATCCGAGTCTGTCCCCGAGCAACAAGCTAAAGAAACTGGTGAAAGCAGCCATTTCTACTAAAAAGATTTATGCATTTTAACACATTCTTATTATCATGGGACCAAAAAGTGGCAATGTGTTGCATTATGGTTGGACATGCAAGCAAGAATTTCACTGTATTATATACAGTTGACACTAGTACTAGTAATACTGTTACTATTAAAGCCCAGTATACAGTCAGCAGATAAATTTAAAAGCATTTGGGTAGATGAGTATATAAAAGGTAAAACAATCAGTGAAAAAATACAGTAATGATAATTATGACAATCAAAACAGCAAACAAAGCAATATTTGCACAGTATCGTAACTTTTCTAGAATTTTTCTGCTAAAGAAATTAACAATGAATGTCCTCCAGTTAATTTCTGCATTGATTCCAGGTCACCATAAAAAAACACAACAAAAAACGTGTCAGTTTATTTACCCAATTTTATGCTGAAACCTTTCATCCATCTTTGGTTCTTTTGTGAGGCACTTTTGTGTATTCTATGAATGACTTTATATAAAATAATGTTGGGTTATCATGCAGAACATATTATTGACTAACATGGTATTAAAATAGACTGAGTACAGTTCAGTTCAGGTTACACTGTACTTCAAGTTATATATACTTCTGTCAGAATCTAATAATTTCTTGCACACACCGATATTTTCCTTTTTTCCTCCCAACATCTTTCAAACAGTTTAACTACATGATAAAACATGACATCTTTCCTTGGTTTTTATCTCTCTCCATCTGTTTCTTTTTTTTTTGTTTTAATAAGTATCAGCCAACAAGTCAACAATTTCAAGAGGTTACTCAGTGCATCATTCAGAGTCACCCTACTACATTTATGTGTTATTTGGTTCAAATTCTTTAAATTGCAGGGACTCCAATAGTGTAACCAACTAATGAAAACATGCTCTTTTACTCTTTTAATCCATGTGGAATCACTGACTGTCTTTGACCCGAAGTGAACATTATGCCAAGCACAAAGGTAAAAGACTGGGATGGAATCTCCTTTCCTGGCATTACTCTTATGCAAAAGAGATAGTAAAATACTGCATGCATACCTCGCTTTTTTAACATTTAATTTCATTTTCGTTTATAAAAAAATAAAAAACAAGACAAAAAAAAAAGATCTTTAGTATTCTTGTAGGAGGAATACGAAAGGAGGTTTAACATTACTGTACTTCCTGACCTGTGCACCTACAGTCAACACAATTGCAAAGTGGAGTGCAAGTTATGTCAATACTTTTTTTTGAAGGAATATTATAGCTAAAAGAACTCAAATTTGTTTTCAGAAATAGTTAATTTTTTCATCTGCATTCAAAAACCATGGAAAGCCACAAAGCACTATACTCACAAATTATATTATAATAATCTTGACGAAACACCCAAAAACAGGAATGCACATTATTGTTAGTTTGGTATTGTCTGCAACCTAAGTGGTGTAACCCATCACTTTGCATTCTCATGTACACATCCACTGAGCTGAATCTTGCTGCTGTGTTTTATTGGTCACAATAAAGTATTATTCTTGGATAAAAACTGATCTACATGGATAGTTAAAGGGAATGACTTGCCAGCAGTATTTTTGCATGACTGCCAAAGGCTGCAAGGTTGAGAAAATAGGGAATAATGTTAAACTTTGCAATCAAAAGCTATCAAATATGGAATTAAGCAGCATTCCCAATCCAGAGTAGTAAGTAAGGCTTAGACTTGAAACCAGACTAAGATTTTGTGCACTAAGCTCCTCTGTGAAATGCAAGATTGCTTCTGCCACATCTTTGGCATAGCAAAACCATAGTCAGAAAGAGTGAGATTACATATAGGTGCCGGTCATAAAATTAGAATATCATGACAAAGTTGATTTATTTCAGTAACTCCATTCAAAAAGTGAAACTTGTATATTAAATTCATTCATTACACACAGACTGATGTATTTCAAATGCTTAATTCTTTTAATTTTATTAATTATAACTGACAACTAATGAAAGTCCCAAATTCAGTATCTCGGAAAATTAGAATATCAATTAAGACCAATGCAAAAAAAGGATTTTTAGAAATGTTGGCCATCTGAAAGTTATGAATATGAAAAGTATGAGCATGTACAGCACTCAATATTTAGTTGGGGCTCCTTTGGCCTGGATTACTGCAGCAATGCGGCGTGGCATGGAGTTGATCAGTCTGTGGCACTGCTCAGGTGTTATGAGAGCACATATTGCTCTGATAGTGGCCTTCAGCTCTTCTGAATTGTTGGGTCTGGCGTATTGCATCTTCCTCTTCACAATAACCCATAGAGTTTCTATGGGGTTAAGGTCAGGCGAGTTTGCTGGCCAATCAAGAACAGGGATACCATGGTCCTTAAACCAGGTACTGGTAGTTTTGGCACTTTGTGCAGGTGCCAGGTCCTGTTGGAAAATGAAATCTGCATCTCCATAAAGTTCGTCAGCAGCAGGAAGCATGAAGTGCTCTAAAACTTCCTGGTAGATGACTGCGTTGACCTTGGACCTCAGAAAAAGCCAAACCATCACTGACTGTGAACTTTACAATGGACCTCAAGCAACATAGATTCTGTGCCTCTCCTTTCTTCCTCCAGACTCTGGGACCTTGATTTCCAAAGGAAATGCAAAATTTACTTTCATCAGAGAACATAACTTTGGACCACTCAGCAGCAGTTTTGTCTTTAGCCCAGGCGAGACGCTTCTGACGCTGTCTCTTGTTCAAGAGTGGCTTGACACAAGGAATGCGACAGCTGAAACACATGTCTTGCATACATCTTTGCGTGGTGGTTCTTGAAGCACTGACTCCAGCTGCAGTCCACTCTTGTGAATCTCCCATACAGTTTTGAATGGGTTTTGTTTCACAATCCTCTCCAGGGTGCGGTTATCCCTATTGCTTGTATACTTTTTTCTACCACATCTTGTCCTTCCTTCGCCTCTCTATTAATGTGCTTGGACACAGAGCTCTGTGAACAGCCAGCCTCTTTAGCAATAACCTTTTGTGTCTTGCCCTCAACGTGTCAATGGTCGTCTTTTGGACAACTGTCAAGTCAGCAATCTTCCCCATGATTGTGTAGCCTACAGAACTAGACTGAGAGACCATTTAAAGGCTTTTGCAGGTGTTTGGAGTTAATTATCTGATTAGAGTGTGGCACCAGGTGTCTTCAATATTGAACCTTTTCACAATATTCTAATTTTCCCAGATACTGAATTTGGGACTTTCATTAGTTGTCAGTTATAATCATCAAAATTAAAAGAAATAAACATTTGAAATACATCAGTCTGTGTGTAATGAATGAATCTAATATACAAGTTTCACTTTTTGAATGGAATTACTGAAATCAATCAACTTTGTCATGATATTCTAATTTTATGACCGGCACCTGTAAATAAGAATGCAACGAACAGAAAAAAAAAGAAAAATCAGGTCTGGATAAGGCATGAACATCTCACCTAACTGGATGATACAGTAACACCAACAAGAATTCTCAAGTAGGCGGGCACAAATTTTATGTTTTGCTGATGTTTAAATCTGTGATTGCACAGTAGTCTCTAGCATCTTAAATGTACTGACCCTAGGAAATGATCTCAGCTAGACTTAAAAAAATATTTTTTTGGTAAGGGACAACGAACCAAGAGTGGGAGGTAGCAGCAACATATTAAGAAAGTTTAGTAGCATGAGAGGAAAACACTATAATGTTTTGGATGAAAATAAGCTGCATCAAAATGATACTGCAGTATAAAAGAGAACCAGTAAGCCACTTATATTTTGCATGCTTTGTATGGTCAAGTATACCGTATATACAACTACTAGATACGTTGTTCTTAATCACTTGACATACAGTACTGTTTCACACATTAAATGTGAAGAAACTGGGTTTGAAGAAACAGATGTTTTTTTTTTATTGAAGCTGAGCTATTATTTGCTTAATGAGTCCCAACAGTTCAAATTTCCTGTCAGTTTTACGGATAATACTCCTCTTAACAAATAAACCTGAAACTTAGATGCCTGGCTCTTCTGCTCTTTGACAAAATTGAAAAGGAATTCTAAGCTGTCTTTTTGAAATAAATAAATGTATTCTTTATGTTGTTTTTTTTTTATTATAATATATAGCACACGTTTCATGTTTTCTGTTCTGAGATGGCAGATACACATCTGGTCCACGCACAGGCAATTAAGACTTGATTTTTTGGACAAACCACTAATGACAGCCTATGTCCAAGCTTTCATTAACAAAATGCCAGAACATTCATTTCATTAAAATATCTGACATTCGAAAATCATAATTTTCTAGATTTCTAATGCACAATGAAACTGCCTCTGACATTATCATCAATAGGCTGTCATTCTGCTATGTGTCCTTTATTGCAGGTTATATAATATTAGACTTAAAAACATTAAAGCATTCTATGTGTGTTTTCATTGGAGTTGAACATTTACAGTGCATTATCAAAAGCATTTACAAATTAAAAAATGAACATTACTTATTTTCAACATACTGCACAGGTAATTAAATGCAAAAAGTACTGTAAATTAAAATGTTTCTAGGTAATTGCTTATTCTTTTTTCTTCATCTGTAACTGTACAACAACAAATAACTTATAATCATGATGCTTTCTAATATATTTTATGTAATCAAATCTTTAACACTCCAAGAATGTTTTCATTATATTATTTACCTAGTAAGCTTAAACTGAAATTTTTGTTCAAAATGCAACATGAAGAATTTTATTTTGGCATTATGAGCTTATTTTTGAGTTATGAGCTTGAGACTGTTGCTCAATAAAGTTCACTATTAGCTGAAGCACTGGTAAAGCAACAAAAATTTCCCCAACAATCAGGACAGGACAGCATTTTGATCTGAGAGATTTTAGGGCAGTAAATTTCACCACACAAAGGCGGGATGATACAAAAGATAAAAGTATGTCTATTGATTTCCTGTCAGGTCAGTGTATTCTTCTCAAGCTCCAATCTGGAAATGTGTAACAGAATTTGATTTAGGCTCTACCAGTGATTTGTTTTATCTTTACACAGCTTCAAGAAACTTTCTTGTCTCAACAGTTGCAGGTCCAAATAATAACTACGGCAAAAATCACTGAGCAGTATCTTTAGCTGTACAGTGACACCTATAATACTTGAACCGATCAAAAATACAAAACTGAATAAAACATTCACTGTCACCATGCAGCTTATGAAAACAGTACTGAACATTATTTAATACACTATTAAATTTTTTTTATTACTACTGTATAAAAATATACTTTCATTTCACTGTCACATGATATGTAAATTGTATGCCAATTTAATTTCATTTTAGATAACCTTTCTCTAAATATGTCCTCCTGTAAAAAAAAAAAAAAATAAATAAAAAAAATAAAAAAATACAGCCCCAAAGCACTGATGCAAACAACCCAATCCATGCTTAAAAAAAACATCAAAATTTTTGTTATGGTTTGAAAACATATAAAGTGTTTATATAATACAAAATAATGTTTTTATGAAGATTATCTTTTCGGTACTTTCTTTTAATGAAGACTAGACACAAGGCAAATGATAACATGGCTTTAAATGTAGTGTTTCTTCCAGATTGCAGATATATAAAAAAAACTCTGTGCTACCAACTGTGGTGGGGGCTGCTATCTGCAGGCCCACTTTACAGTTTCAACTTGTTTCCTTGCTAAATGCAACCTGTTTTTTAAGTTTGTGACATTTAAAGCATGAGATCGATTTCATTTTTACAGGTTCATCACAGACCAAAGCACAATTCTTTGAAACTGTTCTGCAATAAAGGACTCACTCCTTCCCAGTTTTCTTCAGCATGGCTAAGCAACATATAAACAACCACAATAATGAGAATTATAATACATTGAATTTATATGTTAAAACAAAATTCACAGTATCATCTTAATTGCTTTTGTTGTTGCAAGTACTGTATGTGCTCTGTGACTGGCTTGTGAACAGAAAAAAACAGATTCATTCTGTCCTGATTATGTACACTAGTATCGGAATTTTTTATGCATGTAATTTAGCCTACTAGTTTCTCACATTAACAAGTAAGAGTGAAGGGCAAAGATTATGACTTAACTAAAACTGGGAACAGATGCAAAAAAAAAAAACTTTTTTTCTATCATGATATATTTTTCAGCTATAATGTACCTACACTCTGGGGCTCACCGATGACTGTGCTGGAAACCTTCAAAGTTCTGCAACCCCTCATCTGTGAATATTTTTTCTTTTACATTTTTGTCATAACAAACCTCAGCTACTTTTAAATGACAACAAAACACACAAATGATATATATTTTAAAAGAAAAAAACTGTATGGCTAAATGTAACATAAAAGTACCTACTATTGAGCGTATAGCAGGTGACAGTTTTTGTAAGGACTACATGAATGGTGGGATTGAATTAGAATATAAATAAAGCAGCCAAAAATTAATTAACCACTTTATTCATCTTATCTTATTTACCAGTCTTAAATATTTAACACCACTAACCAATATATTGAATGCTGATGGCGCCGCGGAAACAGCCCGTCTCACACTTTGGTATTTTCAACCTTTCTTTTAGTTTTCCATGATCCAACAAACATGCCTTTCATACTACTGAAATTTATCAGGCCACTTTAAAATAGTACTACAAGTTTCCAAGCCCATGGATGTTAGACTTAATGCTAAATCTTCTTTGTAAATATTTGGATACAATTTATCACATTACGCTGAAAACATAATAAGGTGCCTATATACCACTACTGGACCCACTATACAGTATATACCCCCATCCTAGTAACTCACTGCCCACCAACACCTCAAAAATCACTCCTTCCTCATGCCATATCCATATTCTGAAGCAGCCACAGTTTTTCAGTAGTCACTTATGTGAAAATATTCTCTTAGTATACACACTACCAAACTGAAGAATGCTCCTGATCACTAATTCATTAAAAAATTACATAGGAGGTCAGCCATGAAATTAATGAGAATAATAATAAAGCTGTGTGCTGTCAATCCATTTTGGAGGCTTTCAAACACTAGCCAAGTTTCCATCCAGTTTTTTGCGACGTTTTGTTATCGACAAACAGAATATACGTAAAAAAAATGTGCGAAATTTGCTGTCTCCAGCCTGTTTCCATCCAACTGGCTTTTTATCGATAAAATGGTGTGCATGATGACGTCATCCCCCCCAAAACGAACTGTCGCATAAGTTTTGTTATATCGCCCGTGAGCCGTTTCCATACATAATTTTGTGTATGTCGCAAATTATCTACCTTTTGTTTTCCACGTTACACCCCCTCCACTAAACAAAGAAACAAAAAAACGGAGAGATTATTTAGACAGTTTTTTGAAATTTGCCAGCTTACTGTTATTTCAGTTTCACAAATAATTGGAATTGTACATAATATCCGAAGACGACAGCAGAATGAAGCAGTTGCTTGTCCGATAGCCCTAGAGCTCGAAGAAAGTACCCCAGTGCGACGAAACCCACGGGTATGGGAGAGACGACGGAATAAGACCTTCTGGGAGGAGGTGGTGGAGAGACACTTTACAGAAAATCTCTGGCTGCAACATTTTAGAATGACACGCCACGCGTTTGAGATGTTGTGTGGATTCATCAGTCCTGATGTTGCGCCAATCACAGGTTGCCATCGACCACCGGTTCCAACCCAAAAGCAGATTGCCATCGCCCTTTACAAGCTGGCAACCTGCGCCGAGTATAGAGTAGTTGGAGAAACTTTCGGGGTTGGTAAAACTACCGTCCATCGATGTGTATATGCTGTGTGCACCGCAATTAAAGAAAAATTAATGCGGCGTTATATCACACTTCCGACTGTAGCGGAGGCCAATGAAATTGCATACCGCAATTCCTTGGTGCATCCTGTGCCACAGATTTACGGTGCGCTGGATGGCACACATGTGCCTATTCTTCTCCTGACGGAAGGCTACCGCGATTACATTAATCGCGAAGGGTAGCCATCTATTGTTCTCCAGGCCCTTGTTGATGACAGGTGCATGATACGAGACATTTGCGTTGGCACTCCTGGAAGTGCCCATGATGCAGCTGTGTTTGCAACATCGGATCTGTACAGGTGAGCCTAGCTTTCAACATCCCTTCTCTGTGCGATAACAACTGAATTAGTACTGTAACCTGCTTTCCTTAAGGTTTTTAATTAAAACTGAAATTTGAATTAATACAAAATAACGACGTTTAATAAAAAAAAAACTAAAGTTAATATTAATGAGAGAATTTCTCATATATGCTAAAACATCTGCCATTTAATAATAATAAAAAAAATGTTTAGATAATGAAACACACGGGTTATTAAATATTTTGACTGGCACAGTAAACTACCTTTGCGGTTTTTGTATTATTTAGACATCCTGAGAGACACCCCCAGGCTACAGTTGATGTGGAGGGAGTTCAGGTACCCCTTTTAGTAGCAGGAGAGCCAGCCTATCCGCTACTGCATTGGCTCATCACGAGAAATAACGAGGCTCTTCATCAGACCATGCGAACCACTCCGCTATTCTCGTTCTGATTGCACGTGATGAAATTGTATCATGTGACACATTTATTTGCGTTAAAGCCCTTTTTTCCGACAAAAAATGTTTCCAATGAAGTTTTTGCAACATCTGAAGTATCGATATGGAATTTATGCGCTAAAGTTAAACGGAAAAATATTATGTCGACATGTACAACATTTTATCGATAATTAGCATTTCCATCAGCTAAAATTTGAAGCGCTAAATATTTTTTCGCAAAAACTCCTTGGATGGAAACCTGGCTACTAAGATTAATATCAAAACAGACTTTGTATTAATGTTTTTTTCTTAAAAACAATGGGACACATCACAGTTAACACGAACAGCACCCATGCATTATCCATCATTTAGAGTCCTTTTTCCAAATTACTCAGCTTGTTCTGAGATCAAACATCAAAACAAACTTGCTATCAAGGTAATGTATACCAATTAATGATTGATACATTGGTTTAAGAACATAGTAATTTTACATAAATACTCTTTGTTTGCTTTGTAGAAATGAAAAAAAAAAATCTAACAGGCTGGGGGCAGGTGTACAGTAAGGGCCCGTTTATACTTCATGCTCAGAACGTGTATGTCCTCTTGAGATTTACGTGACGTGTGCATGTGTTGCAGTACCAGCAGAAAATTGGGGGGCCCAGTGTGTTTAAGTTGGAATGGAACGTCAGAGTCTCTGTTTACTATCAACATATGACAGCAAGCTTATGGGTGCTTCAATGTAATGGTTTGATGCAGTGAAGCAAAATGCCGACATACAAATGTATTTGTGGTGCTTTTCTTTTCAAGTCTTGCATATTCCCAATCGTAATAAGACGTGTAAATTCCACATGGGTTGGACGGGTATCCCGGCCAGGAGAAAGGAAGAAGCCCCACCTGGAAATAAAGGCTGGAAGGGATGGACGGACAGCCCAGTAGGAATAAAAGATGCGGCAGGGACACAAGATGGCAGCAGCCCTCTGTATCGGCTTTGATTTGGGAACTAGCAGGGAATGCTGGGAGATATAGTCCTGCAACACAGCCCTGCTGGGTACCATTGGTGCCACAAGGGGGCACAGCAGGGAGATGACCGCCCTAATAAATGCGACTTCTGTATAATCCAGAAGTACTCCTAGGTCTTTAATAAAACGGACCACATTCCCTTATCCAAGTTAGTCAGAGCTGGCAGGATGTGGAGCAACTCTCGACTGGATGAGGGCAGTACAGTGGTGAAAGGATAGGTGAATTACAGAGAGAGAGAAAGATAGAAATAGAACCTGTGATTGTGCTTTTGCAACTTTGTGGAGGCGAGTTTAATAAAGCATCCTTTATTTGAACCTGGGATCGTGTTTGGGGCTTGCCAACACCCTGGGATCCATCACAAACAATCCATTTTAAAGGTCTCAAATACCATCTCCAGTTCCATCTTTTCTTTTTTTTTTGCACCTTCACAAGATGTAACAAGAATGCAAGTTTAATGTCACTGTGCTCTGTACAAGAAATTATTTTATAAATTCAATCACATATGCAGGCCAAAGTTAGCACACAGGGGCTAGTCAGCATTTAGAAACCACTAGTCTAGCAGTTTGGAGAATGATGGGGACAACTGCGAAAATAGGCATTGTACTATTCCTGTATGTTAGAGATGAAATTGAATCTTTTCCTTTCCTTGTTTGGAAACCAAAGAAGGGCCTACACGTGGAGAAGACAGTATAAATACGCGGACAAGCAGCCAAACACTTAGAAGATTGTCATCCGTCCGGAAAATCCTTTCAGTGCAGTGATAAAAGATGGCAGACTGTATTTATCAAGATCTCACCTAGATAAAGTTTGTCATGGCTTCCTCGTCTGTAATGCCATGTAAATCGTCATTAAAGAGAGCCAAGTTATTTTCTCTTATGTGATTTTTACCGCCATATCACTATGCGAGGGATATCTCTTTTTACATTATATCTATATAGTTTCTGGTTACTTAAAACCCGCAATTTAAAATAACTTATTCCAATTAGGGAGCTAGTGCCCTTAAAGGAAACACAAGAGCATCACAATGTACGGAAGCGTATTGAGCCACAGCGAAAAAAAAAAAATTAGGGACACAGTGAAAAGGTCTACTTTGTGATTAAAGTGGAAATTTTGGCATTAATCTTGAAATTTCCACTTTATTTCTTGTAGTTTATTTTGTCATTAAAGTAGACATAAACATCATCTTAAAACAGACCCTTAATTCCTATGTGACAGCAGCGGCAGTTAGCAATTGCCAGACAAAACACATTAAATTTATGATATTCCAGCTCACTGCACATTTAGAATGGTTAGATTTATACTTGATATCACTTTCATGATGAAATGTGTTAAACTATGTATGCTACATTTTACAGATAAATTGTTAACTTAATTTAAATAAATAATTACATATGTGGGAGTGGCATGGTGGTGGAGCGGTAGAGCTGCTGCCTTGCAGGGAGTCATGTGCCTGGTGTTCCCTGCCTGGAGTTTGCATGTTTTCCTGGTGGGTTTCATAGTGTGCTACGGTTTCCTTCTCAGGACATGCTGGTTTGGGGATTTGGTGATGCTAAGATGATGCTAGTGCACGTATGGGCTTGTATTTACCTTGCAATGGGCTGATGGTTGCCCGGAGATTGTTTCTGCCTTGTGCCCAATGCTAGCTGGAATGGGCGCGTCCCTGGATTGATGGATGTAATCATTAAACATCCATCCTTTTCAGAGATATTGTAGCAAAGTGTCCTGAATTTAATGGATGTTTTAGGCAATTCACAACACAGCGAAGCTGGATGTTGTTTTCTCACTGTGATGATAAGTCGCAATGCCACCTGGTGGAATCCTCCAGATTTACATAAAGTATGCACGCAAGTATAAACAGTACACGCTTCCGTAGCAATACCGTCCACAGGTGAATGTATCACGTTGCGTGAGGTGTAAACCTGGCCTAATGCTTACCAATATCTGCAAACTTCTAACTGAGTCAAGGGGCTTTTATTAAGTTAAATCAGAAGGAAAGCTGGATATTCTAACCAACAGGAAAAAAACACAAGTATGTTAGTTTTATAATGTGTTTTACCTGATTGTTTGACTCTGGGATAAAAACCGTGAGAACTGGAGAAGAATAAAACATATCATGCTGCTCTAATTATGAAACACTTTTTTGAAGTAAAGCAAAGGCAGTTACTATGATCTGTATTTTTTCACTTTGAGCTACTTTCAGCAGTGCTTATTGAAGAATGTAATCCATCAGCTTTAAAGCAAGCAGTTCATAGTGTTTATTTTACCTTAGCTTAAGAGAAAGCATTGTTTTAATAAGCTTTAAAGTTGAGTACAGTAGTTAAAAGAAATTAATTCTCTAAGAGTAAATGGTCTTACTGGATAAATAAAGCTATTTGACAAAAGTGACAATGTGGAGTACAGTATAACATATACTGTTCCAAATGACTTTAAGAAAACAGCATACTTGAATGATTTAAAAAATGCAAAAGTATTCTGATTTATTCTGGGGAAAGAATCTATGAAGAATTTGAAGGGGAAAAAATTATTTTGAGTTTGCACATTCTTTCTTTGCCTATGTCAGAATCTGTTTACCTACAGGTACAAAAAACTTATAGACTGGGTTTACTGGAGACTCTAACTTGTCCCAGTGCAAGTAAGCATTAGTGTATGTAGAGCAATAGTGTGCTTATAATGGACTGGTGCACAATCCAACGGCAGCTACTGCCATACTCAGTCAACTCAAATTCTTTATGGTGTAACACTAATCAGGCTCGCAAAGAAATTGTTAGGATTTGAGAAGAATTTAAATCCGAGAAAATTCATGTTAATATAAGAGAAGGTGCATTGGGAGTATTTTGGTGTCATCCTTTTAAAAAACTCTCCCTGAAATTATAGTGACCTTACAGTTGCACGCAGTCTCTGGTTTGATTACGCTGGCTTTAATATCTGTTCAGGTGTATATATTTAAATTTAAGAAGTCAGGAAGAAAAGAGTACATTGAAACATAATGAAACATATTCTATTGCAAACAAACTAAAGGTAATTTGAATTTAAATGACATATTATGCACAGAGCACTGTCATGAATTTAAAGTAATAAAACCTTCCTTCTCTTCAAATCAAAGCAAAAAACTCTTTTTTACAGTTCTTTTATTTTGCCATACATTTGACTGCACAGGGACAAGTTTTTGGAAGGAAATATATGACTTCATCTTTAGCTAGGTATCTGAAAAACAACACATGCTTGTTCCTTTTTCTGTACAAAAAATTTCCGTCTTTAGCAGCATAATTCATATACAAGATGGTTCAGTTTGTACTTAAGATCTGTTGCATTCCCACAATGAGCACACAGTCTACTGCTGGACTGGACTGACCACAGAGCTGTGGAATACAATGCATGCCATGTTGAGAAACAAGCCAGTGTGTTTAAGACTGCAGCATTCAGCATTCTGACAAGTGGTACACAGGGCTTACTGTTGATCTTATAATGGGGGAAAAAAACCCTGCTTGCTAAGGAAAATCCAAAGCCTTTTTTAGTTGAAAGGCAGCTCATACCAATCTTCAGTTGTGATAACATATGTTGTTTTTACAAAAAATTAGGTAATATTATAGATTCTTAAGCATATAATAAATTCAATCAGCATAACAGAAAAAAAAATCATCTGGTATGTACTGTAATCAGAAAAAAAATCTAGCTAGTAGGACAATTTTTAATTCAAAACATTAAACTGTAAATAAAAAAATGTAGAATGCTTTTTAGAGTAAACATAAAAAGGCATATCTATTCCTACATTAATTTAAATCTACAAAGATCAATCAGATGAATTTAATTTATTCACTAAGCTACTTCTTGGATAGTTATTAAATATGATTTGACCAGATGGCTGTGTATGCTGAATTGCAGCTTTCCAAAATCAATTTAACTGTCCACCATTCTACACTGTTGGGGATGCTAATTAAAATCTTTAGAATTATAAATCAAAACAGCATAACAATGTTGATTATTGCAAGCACTTGAATGATGAAAGATGTACGGGTGCTGGTCATAAAATTAGAATATCATGACAAAGTTGATTTATTTCAGTAATTCCATTCAAAAAGTGAAACTTGTATATTATATTCATTCATTACACACAGACTGATGTATTTCAAATGTTTATTTCTTTTAATTTTGATGATCATATTGTGATATGATCTCAGTTATATAGTATTGTGGGTACTGTGATAAGCCCAGAAATGGGGAACCACTAACACCCTTTTCAAGACCTTCAAAAGTTGAACTTACAGAAATTCTGTACACTTCATGGAAAAGAAAATTATTTCCTACACACAACACTCATGATGCTTTTATGAGTTGAGAAACTCCACTCTTGCTGGTGTGGAACAGAGTGCTGCACAACATTCAAGAGTGAAAAGAAAGGAAATAAGCATTTTTGACCTTGGAGATTTCACTTCCCTACTTAAACAGAAATTCACTATGAACACCAACAATATACTGAAAGTTAGTAGAGTAAAATTACACTGACAAAAGATTAATCTAAACAAAACACATAAGTGAAGTGTCTCAATAAAGGAAATGGTACAGTGTTAAACAACCAGTAACAGGAAAAGCCTTCACCAAGTCTGTCTTCCTTTGGTGGTTTCATATCCTCAAGAATCCACAGTGGTTCACTCCTTACTCATCAGTCATATGCCTGTAACTTAACCAGAATGCACCAGCCAATGGTATTCTGGTAATTAATCCAAGTCAGCTACATCTCCTGATCATCACTTTTGTTCTGCCTCCATTTAATTGCTGCTTCATATCCTGCTCCCCGTTCTCAATCTTACACCTTCTTCTCTCGTCATGCTGTGTTAGCTAAAGGTAGAACCACCACTAATCCTTTAAAACACCTGAAAATCATTCATGTGTGAATGTAAAGAAGCTATGAAGCAGCACGCAAGCTTAAAACATCAGAGTGCAACCTACAAACATTTGTTGATCAAAGCATAATTTTTGGCAGGCAAACCATATGACAAAAAAATGATATAACATACAATCACCTAGCTAAAGGTATTGAATTGACTCAGACTGATCATAGAGGTAAATTCAGAAAGTTGATTCGAACCTTGGACACAAGATACAAGATAACTGTACATATTTTAGTGAAATGTGTGTACCAGAAAGTCATGACTGGGTTGTGAATGACATAAGTAATGCTACATTCTTTTCTTCATCAACCGACTTCATTGTCAAGCCACACCATTTAGCCATATGGAACATACAAAAAGTCTTGCAATACACTATAATGACCACAAAGAAAGAAAGAAAAATGTATGCCTTTAAAATTCATACATCACAGATGATCACACAGGAGGAAAAAATTGCTTCAGAGCTAAGGAAGCTTCTTTCGTCTTGGAGCTTGAAAGAATTGTGTCATATTTGTAGAATAGTAGAACAAATGTGATTTTAGATGCTGACTACACATTGATATTGGTAAATTTAAATTGCCTAAACACAATGCTTGTTAGGAGATTCCTCACAGGTATATTTTAATTAAAGCATACAAAAGTTGTGTGCTAGCCTAACATCCAAATAAGACATGGTTTGAATTGATCATTAATAAATTAGAACGTGGTTTCTGCTTATGTTCTATACTTACCTTTAAAGTTACTATAAATGAGCTATTTTGTAAACAACCCAACCTCAAAAAAGGAAATATTTTCATAAACCTAGTACATGTAACACCAACATTTAAATTTGGTACTCTTTATTCCTAGTATGTTTAAACAAATTGTGTTATTTGTTCATGGCTTTCTTTTTTTCCTGCTTGTTTCTTAATTTAATTCAAAATGTTAGCTTTTAAATATATATTAATGTTTGACATTAGTTTGTATCATGTGTTATTAAAGTCATCTTTGCTTTTATTTTTATTGCAATCTGTTGACTATTTATGTAGCGCTTTGAGCAAATGGTGCTATATAAACAAAATATATTACTATTATTACTAATACACAGATCCTTGAATTCAGGACTGATTGCTAGCCTAGTCAGTGTCTGTATGGAGTTTGCATTTGTTTGTGTAACTTGAGATATTGTTTAATAGCAGAATATTAGAAATGTGCCATTTAGTACTCTCAATTTCCAAAATATGTTTATCCTGTATCTGTTGTTAAATTACATCCTCCCAGTTTAGGCTTGCAGGGAGTTCCCCAGCTTTAACATGTTGCTCATGAAGTGAAACATCTAATAATATGTTGCTACAACAGATGTTCAGTATTTAATATAAATGGTATGCTTGCAGAAATGCACTTTATAAATGGAAAAACTTTCATCGCTGTTTCAGCTATTATTGTTAATAACACAGTTTATGTAATGACTTCAACAGTATTTCAAAGCATAAGCAAAGTAAGAATTCCCAGAAAAAATACACTACCAAAGTTCTGCAATGAGTTAATGACATATAGTCTGCATCAAAAGATACAAAAATAAAAAATAGTATATGTATATGGTGACCTTACTACAAAGTGAAGTATATTTTTTTTCAAAGTGAAGTATATTTTTTTTAATAAATAACCATTTGTTTAAACTTGTTGCAGGTTCAGGCTACAAATGACATCAGAACACACATCATCTTATGCTTGCAGTTTTTGAGTATACTGAAAGCCTTAAACTGTCATATTATCATGGGAAAATGGGAGATCTGTCACAAACAATTTTACACATTAAGTTGACAGGTAAAACATTAATAATTTATGATTTGACAACTACAATGAAAACTGTTTTTACACTTGCAAAGTGCGTCTTTTGTGGACATTTTTGGTGAGTAAAACAAACCTAATTAAATGGAACAAAAGCTGAGAATTGCTGAAAAACTAAAACTAAATAAAAGCAAAAAAAGCATAAAAACTGAAATTTGAAAATGGTGAAAAACAAACTAAATAAAAACTAAAAAATATCTTAAAACTAGAAAAACACTGCCAAAAAACAACGAACGATACACAAAGTACACAACAGTACACAAAGTAATAAGATTTTATACAGTAAGAAAATTGAATTTGGAGAGTACATAATAATAATTCGGGGCAGCACAGTGGTGCAGTGGGTAGCGCTGCTGCCTCACAGTTAGAAGACCCGGATTTGCTTCCCGGGTCCTCCCTGCGTGGAGTTTGCATGTTCTCCCCGTGTCTGCGTGGGTTTCCTCTGGGTACTTTGGTTTCTTCCCACAGTCCAAAGACATACAGGTTAGGTACATTGGCAATCCTAAATTGTCCCTAGTGTGTGCTTGGTGTGTGTGTGTGTGTGCGCCCGCCCTAAGGTGGGCTGGCGCCCTGCCCGGGGATTGTTTCCTGCCTTCCGTCCTGTGTTGGCTGGGATTGGCTTCAGCAGACCCCCATGACCCTGTAGTTAGGATATAGTGGGTTGGATGATGGATGGATGGTGTGGTCCCCGGCCGGGACGCCCAGGAGGAGGAGAGGAGGGCTCGTGCCTCCTCCAGACCGCGAGGGGGCGTCCGTCTTGGTTGTGTAGGGGACCACGGGTACAGGGCTTGGAAGCCCAGCCCTGTAGGGACCCGTGGACACCGCCGGCGGCGCCCGATGCGGTTTACCCTGTGTGGTCTTTGGCCGGGGATGGAGCCCGGCCGGGACGCCTTGGAAGACCGGAGGAGGGCGAGTGCCTCCTCCAGACTGAGTGGGGCGTCCGTCCTGGTTAGGCAGGGGTCCGCGGGTACAGGGCTTGGAAGCCCAGCCCTGTAGGGACCCGTGGCCACCGCCAGGCGGCGCCCCGGTGCCTAATTATCCCGGGAGCCCGGCACTTCCGCCACACCAGGAAGTGCCGGGGGGAAGACTTTGGGTGGCGCCCGGAGAGCCGCCAGGAAAGCAGCCGACACTTCCGCCACGCTGGGGCGTGGCTAAAGAGAAGAGGCCGGAAACACCTGGGGCTCATCCGGGGCATTATTTAAGGGGCCGCCTCCCTCCAGTCATTTGGTGGAAGTCGGGAGGAAGCAGACGGAGCTGGAGAGAGGACAGGAGGCGGCCAGAGGAAAGGCACAGTGACTCTGGGCCCTGGACTTTTGGGGGATTCAGTGCCAGCAGCACTGGGGTTGTGTGAGTGCACGTGACTTTTGTACATAATAATAATTGTAAATAAACAGTGTGTTGGGCAAAATATGTCGTCCGTCTGTCTGTGCTGGGGCCAGCGTTCACAATGGATAATTATAATTCAGAATTCAACTGGATCCCTATGAATAGTAAATTCAAAAAGGTTATAGCTCAGGGGAATAAAAGAGTTTTTAAACCTACTGCACTTCAGCCCTGATATTCTATCTCAGCAGCAAATGAAACTTGTGAGAAAGAAATGGTTATTGAAAAGAGTTGGCTTTTCTTAAAAGTTTTTTTTAATATGGCACACTGACTGAGATCTGCTGCATACCAGTAAGTTTACTACTAATTTTCAAAATGATGTTTAGAAAGACAGTACTAAGTTTTCCAGACCTACATGAAAAGCAAATGTGATAAGACTTGTGACAAGACTTACACAAGCCGTTTCATGGTAGTTTTGCCTACTTAAAAAGAAAAGCCATTACTGCCTCTTACTACAGATGTGTTCTTTATTGAGATGAAATGGGCTGAATGATACACCCGGCTTAATTTTACTTTCCAAAGTGCTACTGCAAAGAAAGAGCTTAATATGAATCATGGAGTATGCAAGCATTTTATTTTAATGTCAGTTACACTAGTATACTTACAAATTAGACAAACTAGAATGATGCAATGAACAAAAAGTACTTTGGAGTATCAGTAATCTGCAACTAAAACACATTTGATAGATTTCTTCAAGCTAATAGAGAAGAACCAAAAACTCAAATACTGTTTGTTTACAACAATGGTGATTAGAAGGGCATCTGAGCACACTGGATCTTAAAGCAGATGGATCCCTTCCTCTCATGGCAATAGTAAAGGCTGGTGTTTTACTGTAAAAGTGTGGAGAATGTTCTTATGGCAAATACCAGACTTCTTAATATCAAATGAGCATCATTTGAAAGTCGCATCGTAAGGAAGTATTGTTGCCGACGGGGTATGTTCATTTATGACCACAGCTGAAATGGGACAGCTAGAGTAGGGCAATGCATCACAAACCACAGAGCACCTTAAGCAAGCTTCACATACATGACAGTGATTCTGGTTCCCCCTCCTCTCAGTGATCTCGGTTCAGTACCCCAGGAGTGTACTAAAATTGGACATTTATAGCCTTAACATGTAGCTAAAAAAGGTGCTGGAACTATGTGATGCTATCAGATCAGAATGCACCAGAGTCCAAATCTCAAACCGTTTGGCCTATTGACGTGAAATTTGGTACACATATACATCGTCAGTTATGCCTCTGAGAGGTTTGGTCAGATTGAGAAGGGTAAGACCAAGTCCACCTCATATACTATGAACCGCAGGGCTCTCAACATACATCAGATACAGCAAGAGCTTCGAACCCTCAAGAGGCAGTACAAGACAGCTGCTGATGAGGAAAAGCGGGCATCGGCAGAACTGCAGAACATCTTGCGGAAGAAGCTGATGACCCTTTGCAGAGCAGAGTGGCACAGGATGTGGGGAAGAGAGAGCGAGGAGGTGGGCGGCCTTTATTGCCAATCCCTTTGGTTTTACGAAACAACTGCTAGGGGATAAGCGCAGTGGGCATCTTGAGTGTTCATCAGAGGAAGTGAAGTGCTTCCTCCAGGACACATTGAGCGATCCTAGGAGGGATCAAGATCTTGATGCCAATTAAGCCCTCATCAACCCTGCCCTCCCAATAATAGTGTTCAAGCTGGGTGAGCCGTCTGAAGGAAGTTGAGGAGGTCATCAAAGCAGCCCGATCAGCTTCCACTCCAGGCCTAAGCAGCGTACCCTACCTTGTCTATAAGCGCTGTCCTGCACATCTCCAGCACCTGTGGAAGAACTTGAGGGTGATTTGGTGAAGAGGGAAAGTCGCTGACCAGTGGATGTGTGCTCTCTCCCTGCTGAGTGTACAAGGAAAGGTGTTTTTCAGCATCGTATCCCAAAGAATGACAGAGTTCCTCCTCAAGAATAACTACATCGACCCTTCTGTCCAAAAGTGGGGGATTCCTGGAGTCCCTGGCTGCCTGGAGCACACGTGTAACTCAGCAACTCAGCTTATCAGAGAGGCTCATGAGAACAGAGGCGTCCTTACTGTTGTTATGTATGGCCGGGTGTTCATCCCTGCCAATACTCCCACGCCACCAGGTGGAGCCCTCCCTGCAGTATGGAGGTACCCCGAAGACCAGCAGGGCATCATGGACATTGGATTGGAGTCTTTATGCACAGCCCTGCTGGATACCATGGGGGCCGCTAGGAGACGCTGTAGGGAGAAACAGCGAATATTTGCTTTACGCCCCGGAAGTACGTCCGAGTCAAATGGACAAGGGGAATGACGTGCTTCCGGGGTGAAGAAAAGGACTTTTGATCTGACCCGGAAGTGATAGGATATCATATGGACTGGGGATTGGAAACACTTCTGGGTCAGGGAATATAAAAGGACTCTGGGAACTCCCAGACGACGAGCTGAGCTAGGTGGAAGGGTGGCAACGTGTCTGGGAGTTGTGGATTGTTTATTGTTATTGAGTATTGTTTAATTTATGAGTATTGTGGAGAGGAGGGTGCTTTGTGCACTGTTTGTGAAGAATAAAGTCAATTATTGGACCTTTATCTGGTGTCTTGGACAAGGCTTCAAGGGAGCGATAGCGGACCCAATCTGTCACAGTGGCGTAGTCGGCAGGATTCTCTAGCGTCATTTGCATAGGACCTGTACCTAAATTTTCTGTGGGCAGAGAACCCTGAGAAGACGTCGTTCAGACACACCACGACATCGTCAGAAAACCCGTTTTCCAAGTCCATAATGGGAAAGAAGAGGGGTAAGCAGAGCGGCAGCATCCGCGGAGGTTCCACGCTCATCACAGAAGACGTTCGGGATGAGTTGAAGAACGACTGCACGAGTCGGGAAAGGCCTCCGGAGAAGGACGACTGCCAAGAGGTATGTGCTGGAGATTCAGTTACTAACATCTTTAAAATAACACATTTTGTTCCGTGCACATACTTCAAGGAAGATCATCCGGAGGTCCTGCGGGATGCAGACAAAAAACCCAGCGAAGGGGCTATGTTCTCGGTCCAGCAGACGAGCAAGAAGGACTTCCGCATGTTGGCGAGGGACACGTGACTCAACCCGAAACATTGCGGGAAGGAGGAGGTCCGCGTCCTACTGCTTACAGCCATACCTTGGAAAAGATGGACTCGGACATTTCGAAGGGGAAGGGGGAGGCGAGTGAAGCACCGCTCAACCCACGAAAAGGTAAAGAGGGCCGGGAAATGGCTGATCGATCGAACGTGGAAAACCCCCAAAGCAAACAGGACATCCCAAAAATAAAATCTCCTGAAAAAGAAAGAAAAGATATCGTGACCGAGGCGGCAGGGGTCTCCTCCTCAGCAATAAAAGGGGCGGACCTAACTTTTCCTAATTGTTTTAAGTCCCGCAGGGGGAGAATAACAGGAGGACGGAGGCAGTGCTACGGATGCCGAAGGTTGGGCCACATTTGGCAAAACTGTCCTTAGAGAGCGGGGGACCAGGTGTTGTTTTGGACTAATATTCCCCCTAGATTCTCCAGGGAACGAGAAACAAGGATCAGCCAAGGTTCGACCGGAAACTCCTCTTGGAGAAAGACTTCCCTTGCGGGGCTAGCCGCTCCAAATTATAATTGTTCGCTGGGCGAGGAGTACTATGATGTATGGCCGGCTGTTCATCCCAGCCAATATCCCCATGCAGCCAGGAGGTGCCCCGAAGACCAGCAGGGCATTATGGACATTGGAGTCTTTATGCACAGGCCTGCTGGACACCATGGGGGCTGCTAGGAGATGCTGCAGGGAGGAACAATAAATATTTGCCTTACGCCCCGGGGTGAAGAAAAGTACTTTTGACCTGACCAGGAAGTGACAGGAGATCACATGGACTGGGGATTGGAAACACTTTCAGGTCAGGGAATATAAAAGGACTCTGGGAACTCCCACACGATGAGCTGAGCTGGGTGGAAGGGTGGCAACGCGCCTGGAAGTGGATGATTGTTATTATTATAGTGATTAGGGATTATTTATATGAGTATTATGGAGAGGAGGGTGCTTTGTGCACGGTTGTGTATAAATAAAGTCAACATTTGGACTTTTACCTCGTGTCTATCGTCTTGGACAAGGGTTCAAGGGAGCGATAGCGGCCCTAATCTGTCACATTGTGTTGTGGTTGGACCAGGCCAATGCCTATGGGTCTATACCACACAAGCTGGTTGAGCTCGTACTACATCGCCACCATGTTCCCAGGAAAATCAAGGATCTGATCCTGGATTACTATAACAACTTCAGGATAAGGGTCACTTCTGGGTTAGAAATATCAGACTGGCATTGGCTTGGCAAGGGAATAATAACAGGGTGCACCATCTCCATTATTCGTTTTGCCCTTGCCATGAATATGGTGGTCAAGTCAGCGGAGGTAGAATGTAGAGGGCCCCTGACTAAGTCGGGTGTTCGACAGCCCCCGATAAGAGCCTAAATGGATGATCTAACCATTACGACAACATCGGTCCCAGGGAGCAGGTGGATCCTACAAGGACTTGAGAGACTCATCACATGGGCAAGGATGAGTTTTAAGCCTTCCAAGTCAAGGTCCAAGGTGCTAAAGAAGGGGAAGGTGACTGATAAGTACTGATTTGCTATCATGGGAACAGTCATCCCATCCATCACAGAGCAGCCAGTCAAGAGTTTGGGGAAAGTCTTTGACTCAAGTCTAAAAGACACAGCTGCCATTCAGAAATCCACCCAGGAGCTTGGGACATGGCTCACCAAGGTTGATAGGTCTGGCCTGCCTGGTAGGTTTAAAGCCTAGATCTAACATCATTCAATCCTGCCAAGCCCAGCAAACCTCCACGTGTGGGGAAAGCGAAACACCATCCTGCCCACTTTGTTCAGGAAGAGGCTCTCTAGTAGATGGCTGCTACTGGTGGCACCATGACAAGGTGCTCAAGGCAGTTGCTGAAAGCTTGGCTGCAGCCATCAAAACAAGCAAACTCCTCCACGGCTCAAAGAAGGCAGTTAACTTTGTTAAAGCGGGAGAGCAATCCCAGGCAAAGGCAGTAATAACAGGCCTCTTCCACACAGCCTCTGACTGGCAGCTGCTTGGGAAAGCAGCTAAAGTTCCAACAGCAAATTGTAACATAACCTCTCTGGCCAGACATGAACATTACCTCTGAGGCCTCAAAACAGCTGATTATGCTGGAACTGACAGTGTCCTGGGAAGAGCGTATCGAGGAAGCTAGCGAGAGGAAACGTGCCAAGTACCAGGAACTGGTGGAGGAGTGCAGGGACAGAGGCTGGAGGGTAATCTATGAGACCACAGAAATTGGCTACAGAGGATTTGCAGGACGCTCACTCTGCAGAGTCCTCACACGGCTGGGTATAACAGGAGCGGCAAAAAAGAGGGCCATTAAATCCGCAAGTGAAGCAGAGAAAGCCTCAAGGTGGCTTTGGATAAAGAGGGCTGGTCTATGGATCACTACTGGGATGCAAGTTAGGGTTTGATCAACCCCGGCTGGTTTGCCTGAGTGAGGGTGTATGATGTTGCGAGACCTGAAATGCCCGATGACCTCAGGATACATCACTGATGATGTGTCCTAGTGCATCCAGGTGATGTTTCTTATACAGACTACATGACCTCTACTTTCAGCTTTCGGGGTGATGATTGACCTCCAAGCTCAAAGATCAACCCAGGAAGGTCAAGGTCGAACATCAAATAACCTGTAGCCTGAAATTTGGTACACATATACTACGCTGAAACTCTGCACTACAGCTTTATATTAAAAGCAAAGAGTTTTGGAATTATTACTCTTTTATTTTTATTTCATTTGATTGTAGAATCAACTCTGTAGGTGTAGGTGTGTATTACTTGTAAATGGAATAGAATGGACTCTATAACTGAATAATTGTTACACATAAAATAAAAACAAATCCTTGCTGGTGAACTAATATTCTAGCGATTTGGGTTATGCATAAGAATTTCATACTTGTGAGTGGAGGTTTAGAGACCCAGCTCTATTTGTGAATGAGATGAATGAGTTCCAGGTGGAAAAGGCTACACTGGACTTCTTTTTACTGCTTTTTGACTCTCTTGAACTTCAGCACTAAGAGTGATCACCTGCCAAACACTGTTGAGGTAAATCACCAAAAAACAGTCCTGTATTACATAGAACAGTTCACAAACAGAAATTAAAATAAAACTTTTCTGTAAAGTCACATGAACAGCATTTAGACAGTTTTTGTGAGGTTCAGATTTATGAAACAAAATGAGGTATATACTCCTGTTTTCTATCTTTTTGTGTGTTGTATGACAGTTTTGAGTTTGTCAATTCTTTATTCTGAGTTACCTACTCTGTACACACAAGCATGATATTTATTTTAAAAGAAAATGCTCACAGTATGAAAAAGGATACCCTCAAGAGGTACATTAAAATGCAACCCAAGACAGAACTATATTTTACAGCAATTTATACAAATGAAAAACCAGCAAGCTTCAAAAAGCAAGTGGAGTTATTTTTAAATGGTTGATTCAGAAATACTGGTAAACCTTGACAAGCATAGGAACTATATTATTATACGATTTCCATGCTGGTCAAATAATATTTAAATTATAATATGTTCAAAAAGCCTTTAAGCAAAGAGTAATGACACCTCCTGAACACTACGCAAGAGGATTTTCAAGTTGTACTCTGTATTCACAGACTTTTACATTGGTACACATTAATTTAAATACAAGTACAGGTATATACTTACATTGCCCACTCCAGCTTCTCATTTTTAATGGAATTGTACAAGGCCTGTAAAAAAACAAGAAAATGTAACTATTGGTTTGAAGGCATTCTGATCTCTTTCCCAAGGAAATAGTGTCACATAATGGCATTTAGAAAAAAAAAATTTTAAGTCAGGAAATAAGTGGGAAAGCATTTATGTTGAATACTTACCGATTATTACTAAAGTAGGAAAAAGCTGCACTATTGATTAGGATAATGACCTTCCAGGTGAAAGCTATTAATACTTGCATCCAAAACATATATGTTGAATTACATACAGTCATATGAAAAAGTTTGGGCTCTCAGACTGCATAATAATTTACTCTACTTTCAGCAAAAAAGATAACAGTGGTATGTCTTTCATTTCCCAGGAACATCCGAGTACTGGGGTGTTTTCCAAACAAAGATTTTTTAGTAAAGCAGTATTTGGTTTTATGAAATTAAATCAAATGTGAAAAACTGGCTGTGCAAAAATTTGGGTACCCCTGAAATTTTGCTGATTCGAATGCATGTAACTGCTCAATACTAATCACTTGCAACACCAAATTGGTTGGATTAGCTCGTTAAGCTTTGAACTTCATAGACAGGTGTGTCCATCATGAGAAAAGGTATTTAAGGTGGTCAATTGCAAGTTGTGCTTCCCTTTGACTCTCCTCTGAAGAGTGACAAGCATGGGAGCCTCAAAGCAACTCTCAAAAAATCTGCAAACAAAGATTGTTCAGTATCATGGTTTAGGGGAATGCTACAAAAAGCTATCTCAGAGGTTTAAACTGTCAGTTTCAACTGTCAGGAATGTAATCAGGACATGGAAGGCTACAGGCACAGTTGCTGTTAAACCCAGGTCTGGCAGGCCAAGAAAAATACAGGAGTGGCATATGCACAGGATTGTGAGAATAGTTACAGACAACCCACATATCACCTCAAAGACCTGCAAGAACATCTTGCTGCAGACGGTGTATGTATACATTGTTCTACAATTCAGCGCAATTTGCACAAAGAACATCTGTATGGCAGAGTGATGAGAAAGAAGCCCTTTCTGACCATATGCCACAGACAGTGTCATGTGTTGCATGCAAATGCTCATTTAGACAAGCCAGATTAATTTTGGAACAAAGTGCTTTGGACTGAGGAGACAAAAATTGAGTTATTTGGTCATAACAAAAAGCGCTTTGCATGGCGGAAGAAGAAGAACACCGCATTGCAAGAAAAACACCTGCTACCTACTGTCAAATTTGGTGGAGGTTTCATCATGCTATGGGGCTGTGTGGCTAATTCAGGGACTGAGGCTCTTGTTAAAGTAGAGGGTTGTATGAACTTTACCCAGTATCAACAAATTCTTCAGGATAATGTTTAAGCATCAGTCACAAAGTTACGCAGTTACTCCAACAACACAATGACCCAAAACACACTTCATAATCTACATTCTATTCTATTCATGCAGAGGGAGAAGTTCAATGTTCCGGAATGACCGTCACAGTCCCCTGATTTGAATATCATCGAAAATCTATGGGATGATTTCAAACAGACTATCCATGCTCGGCAGCCATCAAATTTAACTGAACTGGAGAGATTTTGTATGGAAGAATGGTCAAAAATACCTCCATCCAGAATCTAGACACTCATCAAAGGCTATAGGAGGCATCTAGAGGCTGTTATATTTGCAAAAGGGAGGCTCAACTAAGTATTGATGTAATATCTCTGTTGGGGTGCCCAAATTTATGCACCTGTCTAATTTTGTTATGATACATATTGCATATTTTCTGTTAAACCAATAAACTTAATGTCATAGCTGAAATACTACTATTTCCATAAGTCATGTCATATATTAAAAGGAAGTTGCTACTTTGAAAGCTTAGCCAATGATAAACAAAAATCCAAAGAATTAAGAGGGGTTCCCAAACTTTTTCATATGATTGTATTGACTTCCTGTTACTTGGGAACCATCAAAAAAAAAAATAATTTTGACTTGCCTAACCAAAGTCTGCTGAGGCAAGCTTGAAGTAGGAGAACAAAAAAGAAAAACAGGCCAGTTTAAGAAAGGGAGATAACCAGGTATATTGACTGATTAGTATTACATGGACGTGTAGTGCATTTTGGCATTTCTCAACTGAGAGAGAGAATATTTTCATTAACTGGTCTGATGTGTTTACTGCAAAAGGTTTACAGAACCACAGTGTTTACTTAGGGCCAATGATATAGAAAGCAACATACAATGGAAATGTATTTAGATGCAATCTAGAAAGACCAAACCTACATCCCCAAACCAGTAGATTTGTGAAACTATTAGGGATTCCTATGCTAATTGGTCATTTGCTGTTCAATTTTAACTGCAGCTACCTAATGGAGTTTGTGAAGGACCACATAGGTCTCTTGAAACTGATGATCAATGATTTGGTGGAGCATTTAATGCCAGAAACCCATTTCTGTCAGATCTAACTCTGAGATGGGTTGTAGAGGAAGATCCTACTTGTAAGTAAGGGTGGCCAGATACTGATGGTAGAAAGGCAAGTGATAACTGTTGAAAAGGAGAAGAGACATTGGGAAAGAGAGTGGTGGGAAGGAAGCAGGCCACTCAAAACAGGAGAATCCTGTATCTCTGCACTTAGACCTGACAAAGCTTAAGCGTTATTTTTTAATGTGTACGTGTTCTTTGTTAATTTTTTTCCATATTATAGTTTTTTCACTAAACAAATCCTCAAAATTGAAAAGGTACATGCATCACTGAGTCCAACCACTTAATCCAGGGTGAGATGTGATGACATTGACTTCCTTGTGTGTTGTGTAATATGGGAAAAATAAACATTTAACTCAAGTTTTATGTTTCACCTTTCTTCTTTTAAAAAAGAAAAATCATCAATTTTCTATTTTTAGCAGTTGTGAATGTGATACTTTCTTAAAGGGTGAAAGGTTTAGTTCAAAATTCAATGGTTTAAAACAGAAACTGTGAATGTACAGTAACTCAACAGTGTTATGATGTAAAAATGACAGACCAAGAGTTGGAAATCAACACATTAATACCATGGGCTGGCATTTGCAGCAAGAACTATATGAGGGAATGAACTCATTCATAGCATGGACTGGACATGTGTAGCATTAAGAAGTATTTGAGGCTGTCACTGCAGTACTGACTCTCTGAAAATGTCTAAAGGTTTCACAGGTAAGTGTGCCCCACAACAAATCACAAACTTTATCAAAAACTTTATACCAGAAATCAACCTCCCGACTGTGACCATAAATATAGTAAGTTGAAACTGAGTTTCACAATTCAGTCTAGATTTGTAGTTGATTTGAAATTCAGAATTAGCTTAGCCTTCAGTATCACTCCTATGGCAATACAGTGATCCCTCGCTATATCGCGCTTCGACTTTCACGGCTTCACTCCATCGCGGATTTTAAATGTAATCATATCTAAATATATATCACGGATTTTTCGCTGGTTCGTGGATTTCTGCAGACAATGGGTCTTTTAATTTATGGTACATGCTTCCTCAGTTTGTTTGCCCAGTTGATTTCATACAAGGTACGCTATTGGCGGATGGCTAAGAAGCTACCCAATCAGAGCACTTATTACATATTAAATAAAACTCCTCAATGATATACTGTACGATTTCCTTCCCGCGCGGTGCTTGATTGTTTGCTTTTCTCTTGTCTCTCTCACTCTCTCTGACATTCTCTGCGCCTGACGGAGGGGGTGTGAGCAGAGGGACTGTTTGCCTAGAGGATACGGACGCTCCTCTAAAAAATGACGCTTTATCGCGGTGCTTCGGCATACTTAAAAGCCCAAAAGCACATATTGATTTTTTGATTGTTTGCTTTTCTCTCACGCTCTCTCTCTCTCTCTGACATTCTCTGCTCCTGACATGCACTCGTTGAAGGGGAAGATATGTTTGCATTCTTTTAATTGTGAGAAAGAACTGTCACCTCTGTCTTGTTATGGAGCACAGTTTAAAATTTTGACTAAAGGGTGTTATTTCATGTCTAGAGGGCTCTAATAATGTTAACAGTGTGGGAGAGTTTATAAGGGCTTAAAATATATTAAAATAACCATACAAACATATGGTTTCTACTTCACGGATTTTCACCTATCGCAGGGAGTTGTGGAAAGCAATATTTTATATATATATATATATATATATATATAAAATTATATATACAGTGAAACCTCGGTTTACAAGTGTTCCGAGCAAAAATTTTTAATAAATTTTGACTTGATAAATGAGCGATGTCTTGCAATACGAGTAGTATGGATATACTTTGTCTGCTGAGCGTTATGTGATCACAACTGAGCTGATGGTTCTTCTCTCTCTCTCCTTATCTCGCTCGCTCGCCCAGCGCGTCTCTCTCTCTCTCCTTATCTCGCTCGTTCGTCGCGTCTCTCTCATCTCGCTTGCCCAGCGCGTCTCTCTCTCTCTCTCTCTGGCAATCGACTCCTATTCTCCGTCTGAGTCTGTGTGCCTCACTCATATAGTCAACGTCTGTTTACTACAGCATTGTGACTGTGTGTGTGTGCGCTGTGAAGTGCGAGTCCCCATCTTGCTCCCCAAAACACAAAGCTGAGTCTCAGTACTTTAACACCAGCTTTATTCAGCTTGAAACAGCAACAGCGCTGCTATTTATTGTACCGGGATCTTTATAATGTTCCTTGTATGACCCATTGACAACAGGCGCTTATAGCATGTCTGCGATCTTTTTGGATGCACTTATACGGCTAACTGCTACAGCACTGGGAGACTGCGATTGCTTTGGGACGCTCTTCCGCGTGTCCTCCCGTTGGTGGAATCCCACATGAGTTTAGAAACTCACACCAGCCATGATTCTTTATAAAGGTAAAGTGCAGGTTAATTTGTATTATGTATTTTACTTTATATTTTGTATTAATCATTTTTATATGAATAGTTTTGGGTTGTGGAATGAATCATCTGAATTTCCATTATTTCTTATGGGGAAATTCGCTTTGATATACGAGTGCTTTGGATTGCGAGCACGTTTCCGGAACGAATTATGCTCGCAAACCGAGGTTCCACTGTGTATATATATATATATATATATATATATATATATATATATAGTAAACCTAGTGAGATAAGCAGTGTAATACATTAATGCAATATACTCAAACATATAATAAATGTAAGTCAAGCTAAATAGACAGAAGTGTTTTAGAAGTAAAAGACAAAAGTAAATCAAATCAAATTATATGTTTTAATTTTAGGTGACTTTTCTATTCTGATCATAATTCTTAATCTGGTTACTAACAGTGAACACAGACAAAATTTCAAGAATTCCAGGACAATATTGTTAACACTATGAATTTTGGCTCATGTACTAAATTGTTGGCAATAATTATACACTATATATATATATATATATATATATATATATATATATATATATATATATATATATATATTAGATATTAAAGCATATAAATAAATTCTATATCCAGAGAAGCAATAAGCAGTTTGTTCATTTTTAATTACATTGAACTACATGAATTAAAACCAAATATATCTTAACTTTCAAGTCCTGCCAAGACAGGCTCTGGGTTCCAGCAAATTTGATGTGGATTAAGTGGATTTGAGAATATGTTATATTCCACTTTAGCTACAAAGAATGTTTGTTATTAAATGCTGCCTACAATTCCTGCAAAACTTTGTTTGAGATTATAGCATTGACTTGCATACAACTGTGAACATGCAATGTTTCAAATGAACCGTTCAAAAATGTAGACACACACCGTTAAGTAGTGCCAAGCAGTTCTACTATTGCCAAACTACATTTTATACATGTTTCTATATCTAATGGATTACTGACATCTGGCTAAAGGTACCACAATTTTATGTAAAAGTAACTTTGATGATCAATCACACTCTTTCAGCCTTCTGATCATATATTCTAAAGATAACCAAAAGTAAACATAACATGTTATTGCAGCAGCTTACCAAGAAATTACCTATTATAGTATACTCACTCATGGTTTGATTTACTTCAGTTCTTTGTTTAGAAATTTTGCTGAAAGCTTTTAATGAACTGGGCAAAGACTATTATTTTACTAAGACTACGATTTAATTCAAGTTTATTAACAAAACCAAGTTAACTAGATGTATAGTATACACTGATGGTCTAAAACATTATGACCACTCCCAAGCGAATTACACTGACTATCTCATAAGAATGGTAGATGTTAAGGTCAGGGATACATTATACAGCAAAATTGAATTAGGTGTTCATTGTTGATGTATTAAACGCAGAAGATATGGGCAGGTGTAAAGACTGGAGTGTCTTTGATAAGGGCCAAATTGTAATGGCCACACAACTCAGTCAATTAATTTCCACAGCAGGAATGCTTGTCAGATACCACAGAACACCTTCAGAGGTTTTGTTGGAATCATTGTGAGAAAGGAGAAACAGCATATTAGGCGGGTGCTCACAATATTTTAGTTTTTCATAGCTCATTAATGTATACTAGCCGGCGCTAGCCGTAGCATACGGTGGTGTAAGAATAGGAACGAAAAACAGTGAGAAAGGAATTCCGAAATCAAGAAGAAAGAAATACTTCTTGAAAGACGCAGTTGTGAATAGGTATTTTGCTGGAGATGATTTGTGTCAAGAAATAACCCACTGATAGGAACAGGCAGTTGCCGGATCCCGGAATAGAGATGACGTTGTACAAAAACCCATCGACAGAGAAGATACTGTCATTCATTTTACAACAAAGGCTTAGGAAACAACCGTTGCAGTATAACGAAAATAGCAAGGAGCGAAACCAATACCAATGGTCAAGAGAGTACCTTCCTGTAGAAGGCTACGGAAAAGACTCCCAGGCACACACATGGCCGAAGTGAAAGGTCACGCGGTCAGGCTAGATATTGGGCAGTGACGTGATACCAATGGGGTCATGAGAGAGGAGCGGGGAACGCGGTAGTCCGAAGCATAGATATATATAGATAGACGCCGCATTCACTGTGTTGCCCAGTAGATGCGATACGTCTGCGCGTCCGCCCTGTTGCAAGTGGCAAAAGTGCCATTTAAACTAATACAGGTAGACGTGGAAAGTGAGTTTTCTGATGAAAAAACAATAATGTTTAAAACAGTATCGTTTACATAAAACAGATTTTGGTGAATCATTTAAATGCAATTATTTATACACTAATAATGGCAATTATTAAATAATAATAATAATAATATTATTAAATAATTCCTCCCATATAAGTAACATTTCTCGTACTGCCTTCTTCCATCTCCGAAACATTTCTAGACTTTGTCCTGTTCTTACGTAACACAGTACTGAAGTATTGGTTAATGCCCGAGTCACTTCACGTATAGATCACTGAAATGCTATTCTATCCGGCATCCCACAAAAACGTATCCATCGCTTACAACTTCTTCGAAATTCTGCTGCCAGGATAATAACCTGTTCTAAATCCACTGAACATATTACACATATTCTCTCTTAACTTCACTGGATCCCTGTTAACTACAGAACACAATACAAAATACTGGTCTTAACATTTAAAGCCCCCCCCCCTTCCCCCTTACTGATCTCCTACAGACTGACACTCCTCTGGCTCACTCAGATCCTCATCTGCAGCTCCACTTTCTGTACCACACATCAAACTCTGTGCTATGGGGCTTGGTGTGGGAGGGGCCGGTTTTGAAGAGGAAGCAGGACGGACCAGAAGAGAAATATATATAAGAGATTCTGAAACTTGCTGCACACTTGTCCCTAAAGTCCATTTAAGTTTTTCATTTCTTAAAAAGACTTACCCAGCAATACTGATTAACTACAAACTAACATGTTTAAACATTCCAGAAACAGTAATAATATGAAAATGATAGCATATTAAATTTTGCAACTCTCAAGGATATACAGTGTGTCATTTTTCTACATTTTTCTTTTTGGTACTGTAAGTGGTACAATAGAAAAAATAAAACAAGGTCTGCTTAATGACTTTTCATGAAATCCCCATGATGTCTTATGATTCATTAGTTTTCTGCAATGGTTCCTTCCATTACAGGGCAGCAAGACAGCAGAAACCAAGCCAGAAGAAATCAACCCTACATGGGACATCAGTGCACCAGTGGGTATGAACACAATTAAATTGGCACTTGTTCATCCTAAACCTATTTACAGTCCACAATAAACATAATATGCACATCATCGGAGGAGGAAAAAGAGAAGAGTGGTAGCATTTAAAAAGCAAAAAAAAAAAAAATCAAAAAACCTAAACAATGTGGCTACAACAAGTAGATGGAAATTTTCACACAGGCTGAGATGAGAATCAACTAACGGTCCCTGGAGCTATAAGACAGTATTGTTAACACTATAGTCTTATTTGGCTTATTTTCTTTACCAGAATAATTCTTTATTTTATTATAGCCATCAGTCTTCCTGGTAGAGAATTACGGTGACAATAATGGCAGAAATAATGTAAAAGCTTCAAAACCGATTCGAAAAACAAAGCTCAACCGAAAGGTTTGCTCATGTGTGTCAACAGCCCTTAATGAAATTAAACATCAACTGGCAAATATTGATGATGTTTCCTTCTTTTCTTTTGTTTTTCTTCAGTTATTTCACAGATTTTCCTTCAGTATTCTCCCCTGTTACAAACTGGATCTGACAGAAATAATTAGCTTTGTTGGTAAAACTCAGCATACTGATAAAACAAGAAAATGAGATGTCCCTGTTGCGGCGTTCGAATTGCTTGCTAGTTTAGTATAAAAAGGAGTTCTGCCTCTTCTGCAGCTTTTAGTTTACTTAGTTCTCCTGTGTAGTGATTACCACTATTTGAGCTTTTTGTTCCTTAAAAATCAACAGGAATGGTAGCAAATGGCACCTCAACACTTAGTGTACTTTTTTCTAACCACAACTCCTACACACTAGATAAGGCAGATATCAATGCTTTTAATGTAAATCATTTTTAAGGAATGAAATTGAAAAAAGCTTGCTTTGTCTGTTTTTTCAAGTACTCAACTCAGCATTCATGACTGAACTGAAATGGTGATAGGTGCTTGAGGTAATTAGTCATTACCATAATGTGATTGATTTATAGCTTTTGAAACATTCTAAACACTGGCCGTTTTATCAATGCAAGTGAAATGCATGTTTCCACATAAAATAATTGTTACAAAATATACAATATAGATATACATGCTTACAGTGCCTATAGTGACTTATGAAAAGTTAATAATAAACACAGTGCTACTATTGAAAAACTTTGTACTGTAGACTGGACGGAAGGGACACCTGATACTTAAATTTAAATTGTGTCCACCTGTCTAATTATGAGATCCTTTCAATATCTTCTTCTAAGAGCCCTGCAAACTTTTATTTGGTAATTTAGAAAAAAAAGACTATTTGCTTTACTGACCTGGACTGGACACAAGTAAAAATATATAAATGCTATTTAAAAATGTATACATTTTGCTTTTATTGTGTAAAGTTTGTTAAAACATAGGAATCAACAAGATAAATTATGAGAGTTAGTGAAAAGAGGTGTCAGTCAGAAAAACGCATTTGTGTAGCCTCCACCAAATTGACTAAAATGGAAAAACACTTCCTAAAATAAAAGTAGTAAATTGGATATCTGAATAGCATGAGGTTTTGCTTTAGAAAGCTGATCAATTTTCTTTGCCAGGCACTTTCAGCTGTAACAGGAGCCAATGTTATCACTTACAAATATGTTACCTAAGATAAACACTGTATTGGGACCCTCTGTAAAATCAGCTTACTGATCTGCAAAAGCAAAAGCACATGGAGGGGGTGAAACAGATCTTCATAACAAGTGTTTTGGAGCAGATTGTCACCAGCGATGAGACATGGGTCCATCGTTGTGAGCCAGAAAGTTAGAGACAAAACATGCAGTGGAAACACCAGTCCCCCAGTAAAGAAGAAATTCCCCCAGCCAAGAAAATCAAAATGACCTTCTTTTAGGATGTGAAGGGTCCTATACTGGTGCATTTTCAAGAATAAAGATAATCAGTGACCAGCAAGAAGTGCTGCACTATGCTTAGAGAAACCTGAAATTCAGAGCAAAATAGGACAAGGTAATGGAAGGTTATATTATCAAAACAACTGAAGACTTAAGCTGTGTTAAATTCCTGAGAGCCATGCAAATTGGGAAGCGTCTTGGAAACCAGAAAGGTGGTTGTTCTTTGATGTTTGCACCAAAGATTATAAAGTGACCTGGCTAGTCTGCACATTCCACAATGCTGAAATGATACATTATTATTAATTTTTTTGCTTCATCCATAAATACTTGTTTTTCAGAAAAACAAAGCACTGTGACTTAAGTGCTATTTTTCATTGCTAAAATCCTGTTTTCATTGTTCCATATAGACACCTTTTTTATTAAAAGCAATTTTAAGGAGATAGGTTTGAGTAAGAATTCCAGTGAACTTGTGTTTATCAATTGAAAAAATCAAAATTGAATTCAACTGAAAAAGCAGAGCTATTAATAATGTAGGTATACATACAAATTCAGATAAGCATGTCTATCATGAATAATTCTAAAACAGTTTCAAAAATGTTTTTTTAAATAATTTTAAGATAAACTTCAAAATATTACTCTTCATTAGGCATTGTTACTGTTTAAATATTGGGCTTATAAATAAAGAGTAAATAAGTAACTGTTAGCCTTTCTTATAAAACGTGTCCATGGTAACAATGCTGAATTAGCAGCTGGCATTACAGGCTTTTATTTACTTTTTTTGAATTAGCTAATGCTGTACAATATCAACAATAAAATAGTGTTTTTTGTCATCTATGCTGATGTGATCATATTCCTGAAATATCAATTATTTGCTAGTCATCGTATTATTTGTACTTAGTCCTAGGGTCCTTCATTCATATTACCACACTGTAACTATATGAAGTGTGAATATTCTTCTTCTGCAGGACTTTCTTCAAGACAACCAGTTTCCTTCAAAATCATAAAACGGATTTTAGGTTGATTGGTGACACTGAAATGGCTCAATATAAGTGACTGAGTATGTGCGGTTCCTGCCTTCATTCTATTCTGATTCACAAAGCAGTCAGAAATGTAATGTGTAGATTGTCAAATGTATTCAAGGTATACATTGTTCTGCCTGGATGGAAAAATGGCAGAATAAAAGGACAAAGTGATAGACCATGAGATAAAAGAGAGAAAATCAAAGGTCAAAAGCAAGCTGAAGTCCAGGAGATCAAAAGACAACTGAATACCTAACTGCAAAACATTGAGCAAAAATTTTAGTTGAAAAATAACCATGAGAAAAATCCTAATATCCTGAGGAAACACTGAAGCTAGCTACTGTAAGAATACATTTTGTGAAATATTTTTGTACTTTTTTGTGGAGATGAAATTAGTTGCAGATGAAAAAAGGAATATAATTTTGATTATACAAAGAGAATTATTATTACTAAACTAAAACAAAATAGCAAACAATAACCACATTTCAATTTAAAACTAAAAAAAGTTGCCAATAAATATAAACCAAAAATAATAATTAAAAAAATCAGTGGGTCTTGTATTATATCCTGTATATTTATGCATATTGTAATTCTTCCAGACCATATTCATATTACTAAATGAATGGTTTACAAATAAGTAAGACTAGGATGAATTCGCATGACAAACCATACACTGTACATGCATAGACAGATTTTTAACTATTGTTGCAACTAACACTGTAAACAAATATCTAATGTATAGCTCCCCTAAATGTAGATGTTATTTTTCATGGTTCCTTACTTCTTCACAGAAGACCAAAAAATCTCTTTACATTATGTTTAACAGTTTTGAAAAAATCCCTTTACATTATTTGATAAAGAGATTATGCATTAAACTAAAAGAAGTGGAAGTCCAGGGTGTAGTGTGTAAAAGGGTGTAAAATAGGCTCAGACACAGGAAGCATGGTGTGGTGGTGTGAGAGGCAGATGATCTAGAATCTGTTAAATCATTACAGAGGGACTTACCTGGATAACATACAGGGTTAGGCAGATTTGTGGCAAATGAAATTTAATGTAAATACATGTAAAGTATTACACAATGTGAGGTCTAAAAATTCAAAGTACACCTTATGAGAAGGATTTTGGAGTTAGAGTGGACTCAACACTATTAGCTGTCAGATGGTGTTCAGAAGCCATTAAGGAGGCTAACAATATTAGACTAAATAGCACAATGTGTAGAGTAAAATGCCAAGGAGTTTATGCTCATACGTTATTATTTTTTTTGTGTTTTTTCTTTAGATGCATTTTTGCATATAATGTCATGCCCTTCTTCAATTATTTTCCACTTGTACTTGTCAAGCACAAATTAGTCAAATACCAGAGAAGGTGGGTATGTACAAACAGGCTCACTTCTTCTGCTGTTTGTGGCGAGTTAATTAATAAATAGACGTAGAAGCTCAGAATCTATGGTCATACTTTAAATACACTGGTAAGGCCTCACCTGGAGTACTATGTACAGTTTGGGTCTCCAGGCTACAAATAAGGTCAAAGCATAACTGGGAAAAGTCCAGAGAAGAGCTATTAGGCTGATTCCAGGGCTACAGGGAAAGAATTTAAGGAAAGATTGAAAGAGCTGAGTCTTTTCAGTTTATGCAGCCTAGTTATATATATATATATTATCATATTGTGTAAAGTATAGGTCAATAGAGGTTATGCTGAAGTTATGTAACACACTGGTGTGGCCTCATCTGGAGTACTGTGTACAGTTTTGGTACCCAGGCCACAAAAAGACATAGCAGCATTTGAGAAAGTCCAGAGATGAGTGACTAGGTTGACTAAGAGGTATAAGCTATGAGGAGAGAGTAAAAAAGTTGAACCATTTCAGTCCAATCAAACAGAGATTAAGAAGGAATATGAATGAAGTATTTAAAATTCTGAAGAGAATTAGCACAGTGGATCGAGACATTTTAAAATTAGTTCATCAAAAACACAGCTGGAAACTTGTTAAGGGTAAATTTCACAAAACAAAAACATTAGGAAGTTTTTCTTTACACAGAAAATTACAGACACATGGTATAAAGCTAGCAAGTAGTGTGGTAGACAGTAGGACTTTAGGGAGTTTCAAAACTAGACTTGATATTATTTTTAGAAGAATTAAATGGATAGGACTGCCAAGCTTTGTTGGGCTGAAAGGCCTGTTCTTGTCTAGATTGTGCTAATGTTACACAATTTTGTAGGTGGTAAAGAGACAACTCCTGCTGGGCATTATTTGTTAACACACTAAACTGCTTTGGAAAATTCAGTAAGTAATGGTTGACCTGCTGGTTAAGCCAAATTAAGCCAACTTTGTCAAATATTTCCTGTGTTATTACCTGACACTGAGTATGCTTTATGACTCATAGAATAAAACACATGTCACATTTTGTGCTTTATTTTTTCCAGTCTGTTAAATTTGATAAATAACTAATATAATGGCATTAAATCTGCAAAAATGTTATGTGCAAGTTTGTTGCTCACAAAGGTTGTGCTATTTACACAAACTGTCTGTAGTATCAAAACATTTGCACACAACTACATAGTAAGTTGCACCATTTTCATGTCAAACTTGACTTCAACCCTGTCTCAAATCCATTAGTAGAGCTAAGAATTTAGAAAACCAAATATGAAATCTGAAAGGTTGGCAGAGGCACATTAACAAATTCTTGACAATTTTTAATACAGTAGAGTCTCGCTTATCCGACATAAACGGGCCGGCAGAACGTCGGATAAGCGAAAATGTCGGATAATGGGAGGTGTTAAGAAAAAGCCTATTAAACGTCAAACTATGTTATCATTTTACACATTACGAACCTCGGTTCACGAACGTCTCTGGACACATACAAATCAGGTTATGACCAAAAAGTTCAACAAACTTTTGCATCTGTTCACAACCACACACTAGGTATACGAACGAGCCAGTTTCCCTTTCGGTTTGTGCGCGCAGATGATTTCCGCACGTGTTCATTTCTCCCTGTGCATTCCCTGTGCAGCAAGAGAGAGAAAGCGTGAGAGAGAGACACAGACAGATGCGCACGCGTGAGAAAGAGACACACGCACACAAACACGCTCGAGAGAGACACACGCACACAAACACATGCGCGTGCCAGAGAGAGAGAGAGACATACGCTAACACGCGGGCTAGCGAGAGCGACACACGCACACACGCGCGCAAGAGAAAGAGAGACACGCGCAAGAGAAAGAGAGACGCGCGCGCGTGCACACACACACAGGCGCACGCACAAACACGCGAGAGAGAGAGACACACGCACACAAACACATGCGCGTGCCAGAGAGAAAGAGAGACATACGCTAACACACGCGCTTGCGAGAGAGACACACGCACACACACGCGCAAGAGAAAGAGAGAGACGCGCAAGAGAGAGACGCACAAGAGAAAGAGACACACGCGCGCGCGCGCGCACGCACACACACACGAGAGAGAGAGAGACACATGCACACAAACACATGCGCGTGCCAGAGAGAAAGAGAGACATACGCTAACACACGCCCTTGCGAGAGAGACACACGCGCAAGAGAAAGAGAGACACAGGCGCACGCACACACACGCGAGAGAGAGAGAGAGACACACACAGATGCACACACAAACGCGAGAGAGACACAGGCGCGCACACACACACACATGCCAGAGAGGGCTGGCCACATAATCCACTGTAATTATGTTTTACAACAAAACAACAGAAAATTTTAACTGAAAATATGAACTTCGCCACTAAAAATAGACTAAGCTCACGCTCGCAACTTGCAGTTCTTGTTGCCGATTGATGCATTTTTTTTTTTTGCGGTGGGACGTCGGATAATACAGAATGTTGGATAAGCGAGACTCTACTGTAAATGTTAAGGAGTTCCTTATATGAAAAATGTCATTTTTTCTTTTTTGAATTAAATAGAACATCCTTTCCTCACTGTATTTATAATGGATGGTTTAGTATACTTTCAGATAAATTAAGATAATGGAACAAGCATGTTAGAAGATATTAAAACAGATTTTTCCTCACACAGTATTATCTACTTACAGTAGGTCATACTTGTTCTGACTATATCAGTGGTTTATGAAAAATGTACATTTTTATATTCAAATTCATATTTTATAAACTATCATTAATTATATTATGAAGGGGAAAGTTGTTCTTGATGAGATTGCAAGGTGGTAATATCTGAATGAAAGCTGGAGACTATCAATCTCATGTTCCTCTTATTTATTTCCAGCTGCAAAAGTGCTGAAAATCCTGTATTGGAACTGTTTTTTGGCAATGGCAGTAGATACTCCAGAGTGATATCAGTATGTCCAGAATACTTGATAACATGTGGAGCAAAAAATATGTCAGACTTTGATATTAATTGCTTTAGCTGGATCCATGTTTGCAAACATATTTCTGAATCACTGCAATGTTGCCTCTGGCTCTGTAAAACAAATTCTGAATCATTCATGCTCTAAAGTTAATCATAAACTGTTCATTGATTTGTTGCTTAGAAATAATAAGACAGTTGCTAGGATTTGTGAATGAATCAAATTCTCTGTCACCATTAAAGACTTAAATTTTGTATGTTTCATCATATGGAAGAATATTTCAGACAAAATTAAATAAATAAATGCGTAAATAAATAAAAGTACTGTGAAATGTGAGCATAAATAAACAAGTGTGTCATGAAATGAGAGCCTAAATAAATAAATATGTCATGAAATGACAGCATAAATAAATAAATGTGTCACGAAATATGTTTTTTGTTGCTTATTTATTTATTTAATTTTGTCCGTAACATTCCTGCAAACCGTCATGAAATACGACTTGAAATAAAGCTGTCACTTTCACTTGTTTAAGTTGAGAGGGTGGGCTCTAACACGCCCTCTAGTTACTGATTGGTGAATCGAAGCACAAGAATTAATTAGAAAAATGCTTACTACTGCCGATGAAATGGATTCTGCCGAAGATATTACGTATTTCAGAGAGAGAATTGAAGATTTATCGGAAGAAATTACAATGTTGGCGGCCCTTTTAGACTCCGATGCAGATGAAACTATTTTTGAAATTATCGAAGAACAGGTGGAACGGACTCTACTACACTCCGGTTCAGGTGACACAGTTCCCTGCTCTGGATGTCCATCCTTTGACATCCCAGCTGATTCAATAGAACACCTTCTGTTATGCTGTTTAAAAGTACGACAGATTGTAGATCTATATGGTGTATCCGAGATGACGATCACAAGGCGAACGAGCCAGTTTGATATATACGGTAAGCTGCAACAGCTGTATTAGTTTAGGTACTTTGAAATGGAATGCCCAAAGCAACTCCAACTAATTTTTTTGAACTGAGTATTTGACCCTTGTTTTATGAGTATAAAGTCAGGTGCATATTCGCAGCTACTTTTTCATACAACTTGCTGTAGAGTATTCTATTAACTCTGCTGGAATGTCAAAGGATGGACGTCCAGAGCAGGGAACTGTGTCACCTGAACTGGAGTGTAGTAGAGTCCGTTCCACCTGTTCTTCAATAATTTCAAAAATAGTTGGCAGTAGTAAGCATTTTTCTAATCAATTCTTGTGCTTCGATTCACCAATCAGTAACTAGAAGGCGTGTTAAGAGCCCACCCTCTCAACTTTGATGAGTGAAAGTGACAGTTTTATTTCAAGTTGTATTTCATGACGGTTTGCAGGAATGTTACGGACAAAATGAAGTAAATAAGCAAGCAACAAAAAACATATTTCGTGACACATTTATTTATTTATGCTCACATTTCACAGTACTTTTATTTATTTATTTATTTATTTAATTTTGTCAGAAATATTCCTCCATATTATCATAGATGGTAAAGCCAAAAGAAGTTGTGATATGATAAATGAAAAACTTAATACTGGGTATCAGCCCGATTGTTATAAACATACAAACAATTATATCCAAGTGACAGAGGCCTAAAACAAATATTTTGTATTGTGTCACAATTTCTCAACTTTGCACTCCTTTCAGTATTTTAAAGTTACATGAAGTTCTAAACTTGGATGTTACAATAGCATCAAACTGTACTTAACAACTGAAGTCACACTGGTCAAAGAATAGTAAATCAAAACATGAACCATAGTAGATGAGGACACCCATACTATAGATTTTAAGATATGAAACCCACTGACCTGCCAACATTAACTTACAAAAGTTGCATTGAAAAACTATAAAGGCACATAGTCAGATCAATTTAAGCTGGGATGATTGTTGTGACAGAAGCTGTTGGGCTGTTGAAGGCTGTCCCTTCTAGTAGATAAGTCAGTTCTACTGGATGATTTATTCCAAAGACTGGGTACACCATGGTTAAGTCAGTTTTGTGAGAAAAGCTGATATTATGAATACATATGGCATTGCTGAGCTGGAGAGAGAGATAGATGGAGTAATGGTAAAGACGGTGGAGTTGTAAGAGAGGAAGAGAACTTGAGATGTGGTAAGCACACTGGAGCAAAAAGAGCAAGTGAGTGCAATCACTGCTGCTGAACAGAAGTGGAGGAGAGTAGGAAAAGAAACAGTGTCAGGTGAAATGATGAATGGAGTGTTTGCATTTATTGTTTTAGATGCATTATACATTGCTGCAGCAGTTGGAGTTTGTAAGTTGGGGAGAACCTATGTTGGGATGAACCTAATTTTTTAATTCACTTCAATAAACAGAACTGTCATTTCTTCTGGATGTCACAGATTTCCATCTTTGTGCATGTTACATTTTATGATGAGCAGTGTGAAATAAATATACCATAAATAAAAATAAAATGAGAAAAAAACTACAATATTTTGAAGGAATGCCTAATAGGGCAGTTTGACAACAAAAAAAAAATCAGAATTGGCACTCTGTTGCTCCTTTTCAGGCTTTTATGATGACCTGAACTCTCTGAGGCATGGACTTTACTAATGAAGAACAATATTCTACATCAAGCTTGTCCTTACTTTCTTGTATGTCAATTAACAGATCATCTTTGCAGGATTGAGCCTGGTCATGAACCAATTTTCTAAATTTCTACCATTAATTTCAATTTGATTGTGATCTTGACTGTTTGGTGGCCATGTAATTTAGTTTATAGCCTTTCCTGAACAAAAGCTTTAACACTCTTTGCTCTGTGGCAGGATGCATTATCATCCTGAAAAATGACTTTATCACCAAACATTTTCTATCGATGGAATGAGAAAAGTGTCCAAAATATCTAGGTACACATGTGCATTGACTGTTGAGGTAATGATTGCCATCTCGAATGATCCTTTACCTGACATGCAACCCATGATAAATAATGAGTGAGAATATTTGCTTGTTTTCTTCAGGCAGACATCTTTCCAGCATAATCTCCTTGGCCAATGCAAATTTGTGATTCATCATTGAATATCACTTTCATCCAATCATCCACATTCCATGATCGCTTCTCTTTTTTACCTGTTTTCTTCAGTTTAGATGTTAGTGCTGGTTTTGTTTAGCTTCTCTATGTGTAAATCCCATTTCATGCAGCAGTTTTCTTATATTCCTGATACAAATGTTGACTCCTGTTTGCGCACATGTGTTTCTTATTTGTTTTACTGTGCATTTTCTATTTTCAATGCATACAGCTTTGAGCTTTTATCCTGACACTTTGATGTCTTCCTTGGTCTACCTGTATGTTTGCCTTTTATAACCTTCCCAATTTGTTTATACCTGCACCAAATTTTAGACACAACTAACTGGAAGCAATCAATAACTTTTGCCACACTCTTTGTTGAATTTTCTGCTTGATGAGTTTCATATGACAACTTTTAATTAGCCAAGTCCAAGAGCTTGTTAGGTCTGTTAGCGCATTCTTTTAACTGCAGACTAATTTGTATTTTTGGACTTGTGGCTGTGTTTGTTTTAGAAGCAAAAATTATAAGGTGATTTCATAATGTTTTCCACAATATTGAGTGATTCCATACATTTTTCCTGTACTTGATCAGGAAATAATATGCCACTAATTAAAATTATGTAATTTTTTTGAGGTATGTTCCATGAAGATGGAATGTTCACCTATTAAGCAAAAATTGCTTAGTGTTATATCTGTGATTTGTTTGTGCACTTCAAAGTAAAAAAAAGCTGGGTAAATATCCTTTATGTGGGGTGATGCTAGGCGTTGCATGAAATCAAAGAAAAGAAAAAAATGGATGTAATTCCAATAAAGTCAGATGATTTTTCTCAAACGACAAAGTACAAATTAATAAATGTGATATACTTTACTATTTGTTTACAAGTAAATAGTTGTGCATAAAAGGTCACATGGGTCTCAATTCAAATTGCTGAACTGTACAAGGATAAGAACATGCCTGCTTTTTCCAATTCAGAATCCTTGATAAACATGTGACTATTAATCATTATTTATTTCTATGTGACTCATATTCATTAAGTGTGTTTTGCCTATTGGGTCAATTTTTAAACTCTAAGCTTATATTTTCCTATTTAAACTGCAATTAGTCTTTAAATGTACTCGTGGAACTGAGGATTGACAAAAAAAAAATATGTGGCTTCAGCTAAATTTGATTTTGTTTCAGGAAAGCAACAAAAAATCTAAGATAACAATTGTGTATTCAAAAGATTCCCCACTGTAATGGGAATCACTATGAAAACAGAAGCATTTGTGGCACGGGAGAGCTATTTGATGCCAGTGAGGATCACTGCTACATGAGTAAGCCTCTTAAGTCTGGCATCCATGCTGGCATTAGCTAGACTGGTCCTATACTGAACTATTAATCACATTTTAAAGCTCCAGTATTAATAGAAGACAAATCTGTACAGTGTAATATTAACATTAAACTGTAACATAAGACCAGCATTGTGGTGATATGTGGAGTTTGGCAGTCATACAGCTCTTAAACCCAGTATGATTTACAGTGGAGATATTTTCTGTGTGCATTTTGCATGTCCCCTTCTTATTTGCACAAGTTTAAAGCTCATTCTCCAGGTTCCTAACATAGTTTAAAGACAACTTTCAAATTGAATATTTTATTGCAAAATATGGGATGGGAAGTGGTGGTGTACAGTCTAGGCCTGTAGTTCCAGATCCATAGATATTTTCCTGATTTCCTAATTTCCTAATCTTGTTTGTTTAGAGTCAATATTTCCACATTACTGGTCAGTGGCCACCCAATCTCTCATCAACTAATGGGCAGACATCAGATTCTTGATACTGGAGCTGGATGACTCATTAATTCAGAAAACAGAAAGCTTATCAAAGTGTAAACGGAACACTTCCATTAACTGACAGAGACACGGTTGTGAAAACTAGATTTAGAGGCAGATGTTACCCCTGTCGCAATGGTACCCAAGAAAAAATCCTCTGATCTACAGAAGGAAGACACCGAGAAGATAGGACTGGGGTGGAGAAGCAGTATATGGGACTGAGTAAGAAATGTCAGTAGAGAGAATTGAGAAAAGAGTGGTAGAAATGAAAGAGCAGAATGAAGTAGCAGTGGGAAGCTCCAAAATATCTGGGGGATTGAGCCAGATGCATTTATAGAGCAATAATGACAATGTGGCCAGTCCCATAGCAAAATGCTTATGGCGCACAAGAAAATAATGGAATATATTTTTGAACTGGTGGTGATGATATCTTGACGTTTTGGAAAAGAATGCAATCGTTTTAAAAATAGGTAGAGTGGTGGAGGTGTCAGGTTACCCTGTAAAATGGAGTAAGGATGTAATTAATAAAGTATCTATCTATCTATCTATCTAAAAGGTTTTAAAAACTTGGAGAAAAATTAATGCTTTGAGCAAAACAGGGTATCCTTCCTTTTAAGCATTCCTGTAATAACAGTGGAATTTTGTCCTGTTTTGTTAAGAATAAAGATATGAGATCAAAGAACTCAGATTACACACATTTAACATCCATCCAGTTATGCTCACCAATCTATTTAACGGTTTTAAAGGGGTTGACCCACTGGATACTGTGTTACTGAATCTTATCTGATATTCTTTTTGTGTTCCTTAGATGTCACTCACAACAGACATCTTAGGAATTCTATAGGAGTACTTGTTCTTGATTAATTAATTCTTATGAGCCATTTTCCTGTAATAGGGCATCTTCTAGCTCACTTAATGTGTCTTACAGTGTTTATGACTAAGAAGCATGTGTGTGACTTGATTGTATACAGTAATCCCTCCTTGATTGCAGGGGTTGCGTTCTAGAACCCCCCGCGATAGATGAAAATCCACGAAGTAGAAACCATATGTTTGTCTGGTTATTTTTATATATTTTAAGCCCTTATAAACTCTCCCACACTGTTAACATTATTAGAGCCCTCTAGACATGAAATAACACCCTTTAGTCAAAAGTTTAAACTGTGCTCCATGACAAGACAGAGATGACAGTTCTTTCTCACAATTAAAAGAATGCAAACATATCTTCTCTTCAAAGGAGTGACGTCAAGAGCAGAGAATGTCAGAGAGAGAGGGAGAGCGTGACAGAAAAGCAAACAATCAAAAAATCAATACGTGCTGTTGGGCTTTTAAGTATGCGCACCACGATAAAGCAGCCACAGCAGAAGAGAGCAATGTGAAGGTAGTCTTTCAGCATTTTTAGAGTAGCGTCCGTATCTTCTAGGCAAACAGCCTCTGTGCAAACAGCCCTCTGCTCACACCCCCTCCGTCAGGAGCAGAGACCGTCAGAGAGAGAGAGAGAGCGCAGATTAAAGCAAACAATCAAAAAATCAATACGTGCTTTTGGGCTTTTAAATATGCCGAAGCACCGCGATAAAGCGGCATTTTATAGAGGAGCATCCGTATCCTCTTGGCAAGGATTTTTTTAAGAAGGCAGGCTCCATTGTAGGATTAAAGTTGGACAGTTTAACATCTGTGGCAGAGCAACGGGCACTAAGCAAACTCCTGTCAATCATGAATAATCCACTGCATCCACTTAACAGTGTCATCTCCAGGCAGAGGAGCAGCTTCAGTGACAGACTTTTGTCACTGTCCTGCTCCACTGACAGACTGAGAAGATCTTTCCTTCCCCACACTATGCGACTCTTCAATTCCACCCGGGGGAGTAAATGCGAACATTAATTTTATTTAAATTTTTTTTCATTTTTATTACTATTTATTTTAATATTGTTTCTTTGTATCAGTATACTGCTGCTGGATTATGTGAATTTCCCCTTGGGATTAATAAAGTATCTATCTATCTATCTATCTATCTATCTATCTATCTATCTATCTAACAACCTCTGTGCAAACAGCCCCTCTGCTCACACCCCCTCTGTCAGGCGCAGAGAATGTCAAAGAGAGAGTGAAAGAGGCAGAGAAAAGCAAACAATCAAGCACCGCGCGGGAAGCACATCATTGAGTTTTATTTAATACGTAATACATGCTCTGATTGGGTAGCTTCTAAGCCATCCACCAATAGCGTCCCTTGTATGAAATCAACTGGGCAAACAAACTGAGGAAGCATGTACCATAAATTAAAAGACCCACTGTCCACAGAAATCCACGAACCAGCGAAAAATCTGTGATATATATTTAGATATGCATACATTTAAAATCCGCGATGGAGTGAAGCCGCGAAAGGCAAAGTGTGATATAGCGAGGGATCATTGTACACAACAATAATATCACTATTACATCTACAACTACTAATATTTCAACCCATCATCTAAGAATGAACGTAACATACCATATAAGCACTACTTATTGAATAATTTATTTGTACATAATTAATTGCAAAAATAAAGTTAAGAAATGTTTTTTTAAGACAAAAGCAGACACTGAGACAACTGAATGTGTTCCCTTCTGCTAGATCACGTGTGCCTTTGGCACTAGTTGATTTTTTGACCTGATGGATGTGAACTAATGAAAAGAGTAGGTGTGTTAGTAGAATATCTTCATTAGAGTATGATTTTATTAAAGAAAAACACTGAAGCTGTAGTTCTTACAGTGTGTCTATAGATGAGGCCCTATAATTTAGAAGGTCATGGTTGGAATGTAGGTAGGCCATCATCTGTAGTCGTCAAAGCTATATAATCTCCAAACCTCTTCTATTAGTTCATGTTTATGCTGAATTTAAGGCAAAGAATAAAGAATTTTGCTCTAAAGGATCAATTAAGTACTATCTAAATAAATTCCTTATTAAAAATGGATTTGTAAAAAATAGTTTTGTTTTAAAGATTCTGATTGCAAGAATGAACCTGACTGTTACCATATGTTTTAATTTATATATTAAACCAAGAGTTTTTATAAATTATAGAGAAATGATACTTATCTTTATGTTATAGCTATCATCAAGATTTTTAAGTAGTGGATGACAAGACCAAGAAAAAGTCAAGAAATCTAGGGCACATGTAATAATATGAGGACATTATTTTAAAATTAATACAATTTTACACAAAAGTAACTAAGGAAGCTCCTGCAAATTAACCTTCCTTGATATTTTTTCGTTGAAAGTGGGGGTGTCTTTAACCTTTCCCCAACATGCAATTCTCCACATTTCGGCTACATTTAGAATGGCAGTGGTGGAAAGGGAGAGCATCTCCTTGGTGATTTTAATATAAAGGTGGGTGGATATTAGTAGTGGAGCTATGGCTGTTTTAAAATGCTTCTCTGCGTCACTACTAACATCTTTCAGAAACCACTGCTTTAAGCAATGAATACTTAATAAGCCTTAGTTTCTTCATTTACATTAAAAATCTAACATTTGCATGTATTAATTTAGTTAACTCTTTCCTAGCACAGTTGTTTAAAATTTCTACAGTTGAGGCACTGGCAAGTTCAATGATTTACAGAGAATCACATCGTCAGTTGGTAGGGTAAACTGAATGATGAAGTCATTTAGTTCACAGCATGCACTTTTGGATATAAAAACACAAAACTTCTACAAACACAGTACAATGAAGTCGATGAACTTGAGAAATGGGTATTGTCGTTTTGACAAGGATTCCAGTAAACACACAAGGTTTTCTATGCTAAAACATACATATGATGAAAAATGCAGTACTTTTCCTTTCCCAATGAGTGTTGAAAGTTATCTCTCTTGACATTCTGATGCACTGGGGAAAAGTCAAGTTTGAATTGTCTATACAGTAAATCTTGATTGTTAATGACAGGCAATTAGATCTCTTTCCAGCTCTTAAGGGCACACTAAAACACCTACAGTATAGGCTTCAAAAAGGCAGGCTCTGAGAAAAGCTAGCACACTGACATATATTTATTTGTGTGGCCACTCCTCACCTGCAGTTGAGCTCTAGCCCCATGCCATGAACACAACACAAAAGGTGGGTCAAGCAAAACCTTGCCTCAAAAAGAGAATTTCAGCACATTATCTCAGCAATATAGAAACCAGCAATATCAAACATTACCTTGGTGCCTCATGCTGTACCCAAGAAGCTATGAAGCAGATGGCATTAAGATCGTCAAATATAACAAAATTACATTTCATATTGTCTTCACAAATACACTATGTTTGTTAAATGAGTGGTCCAAGTGTCCAAAGTCACCGCAAGAATGTTCTGACATATATGTGAGTGCCACCACATCCATTTCTATGACAAACATGTTCTGAGATTGTTTAGGTTAAGGAAAGACAGTTATACTCACTGCTCATGGCGTTAAAGAGTGGTGATAGGTTGCATGTTGATAAGTACATTCCATTAAGAATTTCACTATAATTTGAACACATGATCCTATATAAATCTACAAACACACAACCATTTGAATTCTTCTCTGGAACCCTGATCAAAACCCATGGCATCAGTCCACAGAATGCAAGACAATGTCATGAAAGATGGAGTATTGTTACCTAATTTAGAAATCTTAATAGCTAAAGAACAGCTTGCCAGAATTTAGCTACATATTGCTTTCTTGCTTTTAACAGCTACTTTGCGACAAGGATTTGTAATAACAGCAATAATGCCAGATGGTATACAAACACATTCAATGATGTGCATTCTGAGCTTGTGTGTGCATTAACGCAATATAGTCTGAAGAACAGAGAAATGACGCACTTGATGCCAATTTCGAAAACAAGCTCAACACTTCTGCGAGTATTTCAGTTAAGTTTTTTAGGAAATGATTAAAGGTACATCAGAATGACAACCTCCTGAGACTTGTCAGCTATTTTGTCACCTCGCTTTTAAGTATGATATATACTTTTGAATGCATTCATTTGAATCATTCAAATATACCATGTTCAAGACAATAGTAAATCTTTTTCTACAAAGGCTTTCTAGCACAGAATCTCTCCAATGGCTGAACACTATTAGAGCGATATATGCACTGTTGTGTTCTAATTAAGTGTAATTATATTATTCTTTACATAAAACATGGTACGCTCCCTGCTAACACACTGTTCTGCTGTTGTAGATGACAAACTGATTACAAATTGAAAATGAAGCTACTCAATTTTAGGATATAGTTTATATAATGAATCACTGTTACACCTGACTGCATGGGCATAATAAAATATCATTAAAACTGCTGTAGCATTAAGTGTGAGAAGAGCAGTCATGCCCATCTTTTACAGTCAGAAGTACAACTCCCATTAAAGGAGGAAGCATTTTGGTATCCTTTGTGTGTTACAATATTGGAATACAAATTTATTCAAATTGCTCACTGCTGTGGAATAAATCACAAACATCAGATCCACACTCACAAACAACCAATTCCAAACCCAAAAAATATCTCATGAAGTAGGCATCTTCTTACCCAAAACCAGAATTCCATGAGGTTACACCCATTACTACACTCGTACAAAACTCTGGAATCCAAAGAATGCTGACTGATGTTTTCTATTAAGCAGATTAGAAAATACAAGGATGGGGGTTTCTTAAAACATATGTGATTTGCATACATAAATTAGGCCATTTGGCTTGGAGACCAAATTCACCAAAACAGTTGAGTAAAAGTACTGTCAGAATCTGTATCAAAATTCTCATTATTTGCATTGCTAAAACTAAAGTTAATAGTGAACTAAATATCACCAGTCTTTCAACATTTTTAAAAAGTACTTCTAGTATTGTTGCATGAACCTACAGAATACATTTTTCATGTAGTGTATACACTTTATGGCTTTCTGTATATTGTATTATTTCTATGTGACAAAGATGCAAGAAGATCCAACTGTATCTGTTTTCATATAAACAACACAAACAACTAGGGGCAGCTTGTACCAAAACCATTTATTACAAACTGTATAACTGTAGGTCAGTGATAGCTATAACAAATGTCAAGCTATGCAATTTGTTTTGGGAAAAAAAAGTAAAATCAGTTTGAATTCAAACCAATCAACCTATGACAACGATTTTAATTAGGGACCTACTTCACTGCCAAAGACATGTGTCTTAAGTTAATTAATGATTCTAAATTGACCCAAGTGTGTGAATGTTCCCTGCAACACAATGACACCCTGCCCAAAGAACAGAAACCGCTTACAAGATAAACAAGTTTCTGTGTAGGGAGCCAGCCTAATTAATGTTTTTTATATTAGCTAGCATCTACCCAGCATGTTCACTTTATGCTACAATATCAGCAGATCAATGTAATTTTTCTGTATGACTATATATAGAAGCTTTATAGAAACTAATCAAACATTTATAATGTACTTCAGTTTAAGTAGGTAGTTTCCAAAACAAGTCCACCATGTATTGTAGTAATCCGGGAATTCCACACCGAATCACAAGAAACCTTTACCTCACTTCTTACAAAGAACACAAGGAAGGTATGTGAAGGAAGATGCGTCACAAGTGGGTTGCTGTGACATCCAATCAAAAAAAGCAGGTCCATTACTATTTTCTGAAGGGTAGCATATACTCACAATTATTACATTTCCACACTTAAGCTGAACTTTAGGGAAAAACCTTCCAGACTATTTTATATTAAAAAGTATCTTGATTCACCAAATAGTATCTAGCATTCATATGTTTATAGTATATAAAAGTCACTGATACCACCTTCCCTATACCTAATTAAAATACCATTTAAAATATATAGCATAGAAAAATCTAATTTGTAATTTGATGTTAAATAGACAATTTTTACTCAAAGTTCTAAAATATTTACATTAACTACATCTCCAACATGCCTTATCTATTTTTCATTAAACCCTTAAAGAAATTATAAAGAGTACAAACTGTTAAGACAACAATGGTGTACATATAAATAATAAATGAGTTAGACTTGCTTGACTTCAACAAACATTTAAGGCTTCCAGACAGTCAGCCTGCTAATATGGTACTGTAAGTGATATTTGAAATCATACTCTTACTAGACATGTCATTAACAAAATGCCATTTTCCCCAGCGACAGAGCACTACGTATCTGAAAATACTACAAGTTATAAAATTGTTATGGAGTTATTATTTATTAATAAGGGTGTTAAAAAATTTTTTCAACATAATGAAGATGACCAACACCCCTTTTTGGCAAAATATAACAAGGAGGAGGTAAAGCAGTTTCAGTTGACATTATAGGTTTATAATTATCTTGGAATACAATTCCTTGTTTATGTTTTTCAAAATTTTCCCTTAGCCTTAATTTTATTATACTTTATTACACAAATTATATATACTACTGCATGCTGTATGGTCAAAACACTGTCATTTTATAATAAAGATGCTGATTTGCCTGGGGATAGAAAAGAAAATTAAGAATAATGTACATTTTACATAGAATCCTCATAACATGGGAAAGAAAATGAAAAAACACATTAATACAAAAAAAAGCCCCATGTGTAGATCTGTAATTTTGGCAACAGCTGCTCTAACATTAATATTTTTTCCTTTAACATGTATAAATAATCATTAAAATTTTAAATTACAATTTAATGAGCACAGTTAATCATACTATTTATTGTGAATTACTGTCATATGATTGCAGTTGAAAATTTCAAAATACAACCCCCCTCCTTTCTCTGTAAGTACTTTCATGGCATCTCTACCACGTAGCATTTTGTCAATGCATTAATAAGAATGTTACAGAAAAATACCACCTAAATTCAAATAATAATTTTCACTTATTAAAGTAGTATTTGAAACGCTTTTGCTGTAAATGAAAAAAATAATGAAAGAGGGAAAACTGACATCTAGAGGCAATTTGTCAGTTTTATTGATGAACCAGATATATAGAATTATTCATACTGTATTACCAGTTCTGTTTATACAGATGAAAGGATGAAATGATACAGCTATGTATCACAAAATATATGCTCGAATACTATATATGCAGCCCTTTTTTCTCTTTTTTACAAAAATGAGTCATAAGAATGCTGAAATAGAGAATCCCGGGATATTATGAATTAAGCCTATCATTCATACTTCTGCATGGGAATGAACAGGTGTCTCATGCCATAAGCAAACAAGTGGCTGGTTATCCTGCATAAAGAAAAACTGATAATAATGCCAGTACTTATAGTCTTTTGATTTTATTAGTATTTCAGGCAGCATAAACGTATTTCAAAGAAACAGCCATGGTAAAATGTAACAGCTTGCCACACATTTCTTTTCCATATATTAGATCCATATACTGTATAATGCATGCTTAAAAAGTGTTAACTGCTCTTTTTGTGGTAAGGGTACAACACAATGAACAAACCATGCTGTAATATGATACCGCTCCCCTACATTAAAGCATGCAGCAAAACATATTTGATTTTAAGTTATATTTTTAACATCAGTTCATTTTGAGAATGCGCTGCATAAAAAAGGTATAATTTACCTTGCTTTGTTTCTGTTGCCCAGTACAAAATTCAGAAGAGTTAGATACTTTCAAGGACTTTGAACGGTGAGCCTGCCGACGAACTGATTCATCCCTGGCATATTTGACTGAGCCAGTTGCTCGGACCCTCACCTTGCTCGTACCCTGGACACTGTTTACACCAATCATTTCCAAAATGAGATTCCAGTAGCTTTCCTCTATTTAAAGTAATCAGATGTAAAAATCTGAAATGTTATAATCTGTAAATTTTCTAAAATGCAGAAAGAAACATTCACTCCAAATGCAGTGGGTGACTGAGAAGCTGTCAGCTTCAAAGTCCGCTCCCTGCTTTAGCTAGCATCCTCTACTAGTGTTTTGATTCAGCCTGATTGTTCCAAGGCAGAGCACACGTCAGTGACTAGGAGTTAAAGAAAAATCACCCCCTCATATGCAGTGAGCCAATGGCATAGGGCCAGGCAGGCAATTCATTTATATTCCAAATAGCAACACTATTGCTCTTGCGATGCCGAGCTGCAAGCTCATTAATGTCTGCAGCGAGATGCCACAAATAAAGGCTTTGAGTAGCCTGTCAGCCACTGTAAAGGAGGCAGATTGAGGCAGAATTATCAAAGGGCAGGTGCTGATGGGCTCAAGAGTCTATCACAGGGTCTCTCGTCATGAATAAGAACTGTTCACATTTCTGCTGTTTGTGTGGTTTCATACCTTTAAGTACAGGCAAGCGTAATGTAATAAATTTTCTTTTTTGCTCTTATGATAGCTACGTATTTTTCTCTTAATCTAGGAGAAATTTCTGCATTATGACACTATATGTTGTAGACTAACTGTAAATGTTCAATTTTTACCGATAATCTTTTACTTCTTAACATTAGCTAGTGATTAAGACTATACTGAGAACTAGGCACTGTAATTTGATGGCTTTCACAAATATTGTTTTAAAACCTTTACAAACAGAAAATCTGGCTGCTAAGAAAGAGGCTAGCAAATGTATTATGAAGTACTGCTAAACACAATAGTAAATATTCATAAGAAAAGGGAATTACAGTTGCTTATTTTGAATGCTGTTTGTCATTTCTTAAAGTCTGCTTTATAATTATACATGTTGTTTACAGCTAAATTATCTTGCTAAATTAAGCAGTAACACATTATCTCTTAAAAAAATGACATATTTAATTAAATTAGTAAATAAAATTTACACATTTAATTGCAATTATGTATTAACATGCAAAACATATTTCCTTTAAGAGTAAACAGTATTTGTAGAAAACATCCAGATTAGTTGCAGTAGGACACAGAGTATTTTGGCTCAGTCCTGCATCATATAAATACACTACCACTCAAAAGCCTGGACACACCCAGATACATTCATGTTTTTGACAGAAATTGATAACTTTTTTTTTATCAAGATACCATTAAATTTATTTTAAAAATACAGCCAATGCATTATTAGTGTTTCAAATGGCTATTTCCAATTGAAATGACTAATTTTTCATTTATTATTCACATGTGACTGCATATTACTGGTCAGTTAGCTTATCCTTGGTCATTTAAATGCTAATGGGTTATTAGAGAAACCTTTATAATTGCATGAGCACAAGTGAATTTCCTGGTGTTTTGTTCACTTGGATTACAAGGTACTGGCATTCCTGAAGTTCAGTTCTGGGTTTAAAAATGGGCCAACTTTTGTTTTTTTGCAGAAAGAAGGCAATTTCATGTGACAGATAACTAAGAAACTAAAGATTTCCTGTGAAGGTGTAAGAGGGCACACTGGATCTAAACAGGAGTGAAAAAGAAGGGGAAGGCCCAGATGCACTCCTGAATAAGAGGATAAGGACATCAGAGTGTGCAGTTTCAAAAGAAACACACTACAGGACTTCAGGTGACTTTTTCCATGAACTTTACGAATGCCAGTACCTTGTAACTGAAGAGAAGAGAATAGCAGATTTTAGTGGTGATATTGAAAATACAAAGGTTTCTCTAATAATCAGCATTTATATTTTATACATGACTAATGAAAGATAAGCTAAGGGAGCTCACCATTAGGACACTGAAGGAATAGATGCTGAAAACAGGTGCTTTGCAGTCACATGTTAGTAATACAATTAGAATCATTCATTTCAAGAAGTAGTTGCCAGTAGAAACCCTAGCAATGAATTGGTTATATTTAAAATCGGAGTAATGGTAACTTGAAAAACTAAAATATAACTTTCTATCAAAAACATAAAAAAAAGACTTTTGGCTGGTAGTGTAAATATTTGGTACTTCTCACCATTAGGCAGCTTTTTGGCTTAAAACTTTTGTGCAGATAAAATCCTGTACAGATGATGTCACATAGCACAACTTCCACAAGTCCTCAGCAAAAGATGGCAATTAATTGAAACTGACTTTAAATCAGGAAAATGTTACTTTTGAATTCCATGTCATTTAAAATATACATTTACAGTAAAGGATCTTTTTTTGTTTTTTATTTCATATAACCATGTTTGCGTCATCTTGTGAAGCACTTTTGAGCTACACTGCTAGTATGAAAATGTGCTATGTAAATAAGTGTTGTTAAAAAGGAAAATTTATAAAGTATAGGAAAAATTTAACAAAACCCAAAAACTTTGAACCCAAAGCAAAAAACAAAATGATTGAGGATTGTGCAAAAAACATTTTTCAATGCTAACCACGACTTACTATTACATGCAATGTGTCTGATGGTAATAAACTTTAGTAATATGTTTGTTTTAAATATTATCAAAGTGGCAAATATTTGGAAACTTATATATTTAATCATGTTAGCAGAAACATCCATCCATCCATCCATCCATCCATTATCCAACCCGCTATATCCTAACTACAGAGTCATGGGGGTCTGCTGGAGCCAATCCCAGCCAACACAGGGTGCAAAGGCAGGAAACAAACCCCGGGCAGGGCGCCAGCCAACCGCAGTAGCAGAAACAAAAATGTGGAAATCAATGACAAGGAAATATTAAATGATCTCAGAAGTAAATCACTGCAGTCAGGTATGATGTCATAAGTTAAAGGAATACCCCACCCAAAAGTATTTTGTTTAAATGGCACCTAACCCATGTGCTTTGTAGTGAAGGCTGGGCATTTTTTTTTATTTAATGCTTTTGTTCAGTCCAAGATAAAAGTGTCTAAGACATAATGGAACAAAGAGTAATGGTGACCAGTTCTGCCCAATGACAAACAATATGAAAACATCCATGGAAAAATGTTTCAAATTCTCACATTAATCGTGTTTTGTAGGAAAGACGTTTTACCTGTTGATATTCAATGACAATAAAATGGGAAGTAACTTAATACATTTTTTGCAAAAAATGCACACATATTGTATGTTTTGACCACATGAATGGACTAACAGACTTGTGGATTATTGAACCAAACTTATGTGAGAATTTAAAACAAATTTTCCATATATTTTTTCACTCTGTTATTGAAATAAATTGTCACCCATACTGTTCTATTATGCCAAAAACACTTTTCTCTTGTCCTGCATGAAAACACGAGATTAAATGTTTTCTTGGTCATACCTTAATTTAAATTTTTACTTACCCCATGTGCTTTAAAGTACCATGTGTGGGTGTAGCATTTTGTTTAATAAAGCCACTCTATCCTATTAGATTTATATTATCATTAATGATCATTAATGTTTATATCTTGTTCAAAGACTTTTTAGAAATGTGTGTGTTGCCTTCTTAACACTTTCAGCACCTGCTAACAAAACTTAAACTTTTAATGTGAACTTTAGAATATCCGGCTACCCATATAATAATAATGTTTTTATTGTTATTTTTACAACAGCACAGTGGGTGGTGTTGTGGTCATATTTGGTATGTATGTAAAGTTGATCTCAGGCTGGACTGTTCTGTGCAGTTTACAGGTTATCCCTGTGACCAAAATACCCAAAGTTAGACCAACTATAAACTGTAAGTAAAACTGAGTGAGCGTGTGCCTTGCATTGGACTAGGATCCTGCCCAGATTTGTTTCTGCCTTACATCTTTGACTGTTAGGATAGGTTTGGACTATCCACATCTCTGTATTAGCAAAAAGTATATTTTGAAAAATTAATGATTTATTATTATTATTATTATAGTAAACAACTTTATCATCTTGTAAACTATACTGGACTATAATCTAATTCGCTTTTTAAAAACAATGTGGTGTGTGATGCATCAGGTGGTAAATAAAGGATAACTGATATTTATTTTTAGTCAGACCTAGTAAAAGTAGATAAGAGTCCCAAAAACAAAACAGTACCAAGAATATTACTGTCTTCTAGACAAAGAAAGGTCTGCAGCACTAATTAGAATGATGCAAGTCAGTTACCAGATTTTGTTCTATGTGAGACATGATGGTGACAATAGAGGTTTAAAAGTGATATTCACACCAGACTATAAATAGCATGCATGATCTGATGATAAGCTACTGTTATATTTCTTACAGCTGTCTATCTTCTGACTTAATACTGGACAAGTAAATATATAAAAAGCTAAACAAGTGTAACAGTTTAATATTTGTCAATTTATGGAAATAATTTCGTATGTACTACTCCACAATTCAGTATATAAAACTGAACGTGTGTGTGCTTGTACGTAATATATTAAAAATTTTAAAAAAGAGGCCAAGGGGATGCCCATGTAACGCCTGGCTGTTGCAGTTAGATGGTCATTTCCGGAGGGTGGAGCTGGAGGAGTGCGCCTGCTTGGCTGATTTGCCAACCAGGATCTTAAGCTGTTTCAACGTGTTCCCCTGACCTGACATCAGGATTGGCTGATATTAAAAATGGTGTCACACATGGTAAAATTCCGTTACAATGAACTCCCAGGGACCTAAAAAATATTTAGTTGTAATGAGAGTCTGTATTTGTTACTATAGTGCTTTCTTTAACTTGCGTCCAGGCGTTTGCAATTATTTCAATAGCTCCTATCGCATTAATTTTTATTTCCTCCTGCCTACAAGTTATGCTGACGAGAATTTTTCTCAGCATTTCCTTGCCATAATACACTTTCAGTGTGCGGATGATGAGCAAATTCAATGGCTGAAGTACTGCTGTGCAATTGGTGGGAAGAATTCAACGCGAACATTATCTAAATGTAGAAGCATGTTGTGGGCAGCCCAGTTATCAATCAGGAGCCGAATTATCTTTTTCTTCTTCAAATTGTGAGGTTTCTGAACTCTTTTGAGACACCCCCCACTCCCCACCCAAGGGGAACGACAAGCTGAAGTGTGTCCCAAAGCGCGATTGCAGCATCTGTGGAAGATTGTCTGTTGCCGGGGCAAGGCAACATCAGGCTCATAGCGCTGCAGTGAAGCGACACAGAAGAATATCATAAAAGATCTGGGTCGTGCTATAAGTTCCTGTCTTGCACCCCAAAACACGAGGCTTAGTCTCAGTACTTTAGGAAAACCAGCTTTATTCAGCTTGAAACGAGAATGGCACACTTATTTATAGTACTGTGATCTGCCACTCTCCTATACACAGACACAGCAGTCAGGCAGGGTCATGGCCAGATCAGTGACCAAGTAAACCTGTTGTCTGCATTTACAATGTACCTTGAATTACCCACTGATATCTTTTCTGTTTGCTTTGGCGGAGAGACGCAGCATAGCTGTGAGCCTGCTGTTGCCTAGGCAATAGATAAACAGTCTTCCATAGATGTGGAGATCGGACTTCGGGACGCTCTTTGGCGTGCTGTCTAGTTGGGGGAGGTCCCAAGAGAGTTTACAAACCTCAAATTTTCTTGAATGAGTGCCGCATTAATAGGAATATTTCTTGAATGAGCATCACTGAACAAAATAAAAAATGCTTTTTCAACGTCTTCATATGCAGCAGTTCACATACATTTGCAACCCGAGATTTTTCTTCTTTTTTTGCTTGGTCTTTCAAGAAAGCTGACAATGGAGAAATTCTGAATTCACTGACAATGCCTTTTCTCTTTTTGCCGCAATCGAGAGCTGTAAAAAGGTAAATTTTTTTTTCTAATATGAACCTGTTATCGTTTTTTCGTGTCTGCCGTTTCTATAGGTGGGTGACAATGAGTTAAATTCCAATGGATGTTTTTCAAATGTTGACGAGCAATAAGCAAAAGGTATCACTGAAAACCGCAGGAAACAAAAAAGGCAAAAAAAAAAACAAACAAACAGTATGAGGAAAGTTTGAAGAAAGAAATAAAATTGCAATGTTTCTGCTTGGAGATCGTTGTGCACAACTGAGCTGCGGTCTCAGAACTAACTGCTCTGTGGATGATTCATTCAGGCATTTCAAGGTCTTTTGGGCACTTCATTGTAATGAAAGTATCTGCTGAATGTACTTCGTAGTAACGAGATGCCTATAGACTCGCGTCATATGGGGAAACTGTCGGGACCATAACAATACCTCGTTGTAATGAAAATTTTGTTGTAAAGATATTCGTTGTAACGGAATTTTACCTGTAATTTGGATAGGAATATAAACAACAAGCTTGTTAAGTTTGCAAATGATACAAAGCTAGGTGGATTAGCAGATAATACAGAATCCACTGAATCATTACAGAGGGACTTGGACAGCATACAGGCTTGGGCAGACTTGTAGCAGATAAAACTTAATGCAAGTAAATGTAAAGAATTAGACATAGGAGTTTAATATATTAGGTATGAACGCACAACGTGAGGTCTGAAAACTGAAACTACACCCCATGAGAAGGATTTAGGAGTCATGGGGGTTTCATTACTTCCAGACAGTGTTTAGAAGCCATTAAGAAGGCTAAGATAATGTTAGGTTATATAGTAGGTTGTGCAGATAACAAGTCACTCTTTTCTTAGTAATGACAATGGTATTTAATTTGGAGGTCTCAATTTTTATCCATGACTCTTATAATTTAGCTGTGAACCTCTCCATTGCATGCCTGAGGTGACCATCTGATGAGGCCATGTGGATTTCATCATCCGCAAACTGCACAGATGAAACACTTAGCTCCCCAAACTGAATATTCTAAAAGCTTTAGGTTCAATTTGATCTGCTCTTCATGGAAATCACAAACAGGAAAGGAGACAACACTCGCCCTTATTGGAGCCTATATACCCATTCATAATATATCCACTGACTTAATGTTAAGCATCAAAACACAACTCTTACTATGTAAATGTAGAGAGAAAACGACATAAACAAACACTTTTTGCAAGTTCCACAAAACGTTATAAGGCATGAAGCCATAAGCTCTTTCAAAGTTTACAAAACTTATGTTGTCAGAAGCAACAAACTTCTTTGAACTGTCATATTGCTGCGCAATGAAAAAAACAGAGCTGGTCCACTCTCTCATGAACAAAGAAAAGAAATGAAAATTGTTTTTTCCTAAATCTCAGGTTCAATCATGGCAATCTCAACACTTGAACCCAGCAAAGACTTTCTGAGTGAAGCAGAATTTTGTGATACCTGGATAATTAGAATTTAGCTTTACTGTTATTTTAAAAAATGTGGACAACCACCACCACCACAGTCTGACAATCTCAAGACCAAACAACACAACCAAAATACCTCAGTACATGGCAAATTTTCCAAGACTTCTACCAAATGGACAACTTTAATCACTGCAGTAAGCTCAGCCACAAAACAGAATCAATTCCAGATGATACACCCCCTTTAGAAGTTGCAGTATTGGATACACTAGATGTGGGGAACATACAAGCTTTTTTAGATTATTTCCACCAAAATGTTTGTATGTTGTTTTACAGGTGTTAATAGTATGGTAATATTTGATATTAAGGTGTAAAAAATAATTTATAAATAAATGTTACCATCTTATTTTAAAGAAGGACTTTAGGGCTAAATGTAACTGGAACATGAGTGCCAAAGATTCACTGATGAGATTGTAGGCAAAAGCTTGCCTGTCTGGTCCAAAGTGTCAGAAAAAACAGTGCGGACAGTGCAATGCAGATTGCTCTATATGGGGCTGCATATCCATAGACCATTCAGAGTGTCTATGTTGATGCTATATACTGTTTGCATGTATGATATACAGTGAACATGCATTTGTCCTCCTCTTCCTGAGTCTTCTGTTTTTGCTTATTCATACAATTTAATTGTTTCTGATCTCCAAGCAAATTTAGTACAATACAAAAGACAACCCAAGTAAACACAATAGTTTTTAAATGATCACTTGATTTATAGAAGGAAAAAATCTCACCAACACCTATATTACCTATGTGAAAAAGTAATTGTCTCCATAGTCACTCAATCAACCAATGAACCAAATTCAAATGACAACTGGTTAAATCAGACTAAGCACACCCAAGCTTGATTGCTGCCAGCTCTATTGAATCTAAACATCACTTAAATAGAACCTTAAAAAGAAATATACTATACCTTGAACAAAAGAAATTCCAGAAGACCTGAGAAAGTAAGTTACTAAAACTAGATCAGTCAGGAAAGGTTTACAAAGCAATGTCTAAAACCCTGGGATTCCATTAGGAGAGCCAGTCTCTCCTAATGGAGAACACTTGAAACAGTGATAAAATTGCTCAGGATTGGGCATCCTAGCAAAATTACTCAAGAATGCATAGAAAACTCATCCAAGAAGATACAGAATACCCTGGATGAACATCTAATGAACCACAGACATCTTTCATATCTCAGTTGATTGTCAGTGCTCAAGATCTCGGCATTAGGAAGACACTGAGCAAATATGGTATCCGTGGAAGAGCTGCAAGGTGAAAATCACTGCTAAACATAAGGGACATAAAGGTTTGGCTGTCATTTGCCAAATAACACTTGAGACAAAAGGAATACCACTCACAGACTAAACACTGTGGTGGCAGTTTGATGGCGTGGGGAGGCCTTGCTGCGAAATCTCTATAGAGGTGTGCTCCTTTCTTATAGCTCCGTCTGGGAGTACCCACACACCCCGATAGGGTTGTTCTCCAAGACTACATGTCCCAAGGTTACCTGTGGGAATATCAATGGAAGCTCTGCATGACAGAAGCTGCCACCAAGTGTACTAGGGGAATAAACAGCCCCCAGAGACAACCCTTCCCTGTCTTTCCATTTTATCCTGGCCAGGAAAGGTACTGAAAATGCATCCAGCCAGGACGCCTGTCCATCTACCTGGAGCTTCCCACCCGGTTAAGAAGCTTTCCTCTCTTTGTTGGGATGCCAATTCATCCACCTGGGTCTCCCGCCCAGGTAAGGAACTTTCTTCTCTTCAGGTCAGGATGCCCATCCATCGCATTTGCACATTTATACAATTTAAGCATGGACCTATAGTTTAGTGGCACAGCAAGTGAAAATCGGAAATGAACCAGGTATGCTTCGTTCCTACATCGTCTTTAATTAAAACAATTTAAGCCTCTCTCCCACTAGTAAAGTAGCTCACATTGCAAACCTTTACTGCCAATCCAAATACTTAAATAGGTCACCTGTGCCGTTTCAAAATACTTTTGAGTTACCTGTAAACTAAGCACATCCACTTACATACATTTTCAAGAGCCCACGCTGAATGCATTTCTTTGCTCAAGCATGCACTATAAAGTAGTTATGAGATCTTATCTTGAGTGCAGTGTGCATTTCTGATGTCCACACAAAAAGATAAAAAGCAGTAAACTAGAAAAGGGGAACCTGTGTTGGAACATTATCCACCTCTTAAAATTCTCAAAAGCACACAGTTTTTATCCAGCAGATTTAAAAAAATTTAGTAAAAAATTAAAATAAGAAATTAAATAGACATAACATTCAAAACAGAAACCACAATTCTCCTTTTTAAATGTGAAAATCTGAAAAAAACACCAAGTGATGTGAGTAAAGTACAGTAAAGTAAAGTTGAATAAAAGGAAAAACTGTTTTAAGTTTTAAACGCTAATCCTCTAACCCAGGACTTCTCAGACTGATGATCAACCAATGTTCTCCCTTAGGATAGGTGCCAAACAATAACATTCAAGAATGCAGCATAACTTTATTAACAATTTTATCTAGCAATATACAACACCAATTCCAATGAAGTTGGGACATTGTGTAAAACATAAATAAAAACAGAATACAACGATTTGCAAATCCTTTTCAACCTATATTCAATTGAATACACCACAAAGACAAGATATCTAATGTTCAAACTGATAAACTTTGTTGTTTTGCAAATCTTCACTCATTTTGAATTTGATGCCTGCAAAATGTTCCAAAAAAGATGGGACGGGGCAGCAAAAGACTGGGAAAGTTGAGGAATGTTCAAAAAACACCTGTTTTGAACATTTCACAGGTGAACAAGTTAATTGGAAACAGGTGTTTGTCATGATTGGGTATAAAAGGAGCATCCCCAAAAGGCTCAGTCATTTACAAGCAAGGATGGGGCGAGGTTCACCACTTTGTGAACAACCGTGTGGGCAAATAGTCCAGAAGTTTAAGAACAACGTTTCTCAACATACAATTGTAAGGAATCTAGGGATTTCATCATATACTATCAATAATATCATCAAAAGATTCAGAGAATCTGGAGAAATCGCTGCACATAAGCGGCAAGGCTGAATACCAACACTGGATGCCCGTGACCTTCGATCCCTCAGGCGACACTGCATTAAAAACCAACATCACTCTGTAAACGATATTACTGCGTATGCTCAGGAATACTTCAGAAAACCATTGTCAGTTAACACAGTTCGTCGCTACATCTACAAGTGCAAGTTAAAACTCTGCCATGCAAAGTGAAAACAACATACCAGCAACACCCAGAAACGCCGCCGGCTTCTCTGGGCCTGAGCTCATCTGAGATGGACTGACACAAAGTGGAAAAGTATGCTGTAGTCTGACGAGTCCACATTTCAAATTGTTTTTGGAAATCATGGACGTCATGTCCTCCGGGCCAAAGAGGAAAAGGATCAGCGCAAAGTTCAAAAGCCAGCACCTGTGATGGTATGGGGGTGTGTTAGTGCCCATGGCATGGGTAACTTGCACATCTGTGAAGGCACCATTAATGCTGAAAGGTACATAGAGGTTTTGGAGCAACATACGCTGCCATTCAAGCGACGTCTTTTTCAGGGATGTCCCTGCTTATTTCAGCAGGACAATGCGAAGCCACATTCTGCATGTGTTACAACAGTGTGGCTTCGTAGTAAAAGATTGTGGGTACTAGACTGGCTTGCCTGCAGTCCAGACCTGTCTACCATTGAAAATGTGTGGCGCATTATGAAGCGTAAAATACAACAATGGAGACCCCGGACTGTTCAGCAACTGAAGTTGTACATCAAGCAAAAATGGGAAAGAATTCCACCTACACAACTTCAAAAATTAGTGTCCTCAGTTCCCAAACACTTATTGAGTGTTGTTAAAAGGAAAGGTGATATAACACAGTTGTAAACATGCCCCTGTCCCAGCTTTTTTGGAATGTGTTGCAGGCATCAAATTCAAAATGAGTGAAGATTTGCAAAACAACAATAAAGTTTCAGTTTGAACATTTGATATCTTGTCTTTGTAGTGTATTCAATTGAATATAGGTTGAAAGGGATTTGCAAATCATTGCATTATGTTTTTATTTACGTTTTACACAACGTACCAACTTCATTGGAATTGGGGTTGTATAAATAAAAATATATAAAGGATACAAGCAAAATAAGCAGTAAAGATTAAGACAGTATTACAATAAAAAAAATTACACTGACTAATCCTTTACTAATGTAAAAAGCAAGCCTTGGTCTCCTTTTCCAGCTCATGCAATCATGATTCAATGCAGGACAATATCACTTGCAATGGAGAATGAATGAATAATAATGGTATTTCTGTACTTCATCTTAATAGCACTCAAGAATGTAAAGGAAGTCTCAAGTTTTAAAATCAGCAGACTTATAATATTCCACTTTTACTTTTATCCAAAGGGAAGCAAATGACATGGTTTCAAAAAATCTCCATTTCACTTTAGCCAGCAGTGCCAATAACCTTTTCTCCATAGGGACAGTTAATTAATCTTTTAGGCTAAATTGAATTTTGATCTATCTAGTCTCTTTATGTGGATCTTCTAGTGTTGGAAAATAAAACTTTATGGCAATTTTTTCAAATGTTCACTGACAAAAAAATCAATAAAGTTTTACTATTAACTGCTTCATCTGAACTGGCAATGACTGTCACTAATTTGTAAGACATGTCCTAATAATCTTATAATATATGAGTTTCCTAGGTTCCCAATTTTTGTTTCTGGTTGTAGATCTTGTCTATGAATATTAAAACAAGAAGCCAACCTTTCCCCAAATTGAGGTTTTCATATCATTAAAGATGGCAAAGTTATCAGTTAAATATTCTAGCATGGCTATCCATTCCACCTGTCCATCAACATTTGTAACCCACTTGTTTTTTTGCTTCAAAAAACAACTAAACTCATGGCATAACTTAAACTGTCTTTGCAGAATGTTTCCCTTAAAAATCAAATGTATATCAGCATGCAAAAGGACATTTTTTTTAATCAGTTCCCATATTATCACATAATGCAATGAATTTTGCTTTTAAAACATTAATCTTCACATGGTTTAATATTATGATTCTGCGCAAAATGTTTTGCTCCCATGACAATTTTTTGTTTCAATACTTTACTGGTGAAGATAACTATGACCATTTAAAATCAGATGGAAGTGCCTAATCTGTTAACAGTTCCCAGTTGTCACCAAGAATATTGTAAGAGTACCATTAGAAAATATGCCAAAATGTTATTATAAATCCAGCCAAAAGAATTTAATGATAAAGTCACTGAAAGTTCTGAAGAGTTCAGATCTATATTTTTGGTAACACAAGATAAGAAAGAAGTATTCCTTCAAATCAATTTTATTTTCAAAGTGCACATCAGAAATGGCAAATTTTAGAAATCTGTATATTCATCTACCTGCAAACAAAAGCACTTTTATCAATTTATTTTGCTCTATGAGCGGTTTTCTTCTGCATCCTGTGCCAGATCTCAGATCTGTTGAGCTATAGTGTCATTTGAAAGCAATATCTAAGCCATTTTCTTTGTCTCCAGCTTAACTAGTAATTCGATACAGCAGCTTTTTGACAATTGTACAGAGCAAAAATAAACGTAAAAACCAAGAGTGGAAGGTGCTATAATAGTGAATCATGAACTATGCCTTGAGACATAATGTAAAATAATGCCATATGACTGTACCATTAAAGAAGAGGAAAAGAAACATTTCATTTTTTATGTTAATGAAATATACTGTACTTGATATTTTCAGACAAATGATTTCTGAATATGAAATGTATATAAATAAAATTTCAAAGATATAGGATGATTTCTAAGTACATGGAAAGTTGTTACCTTTGAAAGCAATATTGCTTGAAGCTGCTATCTGTCTTACTGATTTGAACTTTTAATGATTCATGGAAGCATAAGAGATAAATGTGAGAAAACATACTAATTATTTAAATGCAAAGAAAATTTAGATGCCAGGCACCAGTGAACTGCACTGATGAACAAAATATGATGAGCACAGAAAGCCTGAAATGGTTAGAAATGTGTACAGAGTTGCTGCACCTTGCACATGGGGGTGGTGAGCAAGTGCCAGACTTCATCTAATGACTACAAAAGGCAGATTGCTTGCGTTGCTGAAACTCTGTAGAAGGTGGTCCCCTACACCTTCCAAGACAGCTTGCAAGCCATCTGCTCCATGTGGTACGGGTCTGTTGTCAATAAAACACACCAATATAGATAAAGCACTTTTTTGGCATAAGAACACCATGTAGCGCATTATCGCTTTTATTAATCAAGTGGTCATTTCCCACTTGAAAAAATCACATAGGATGACAATAGTTGTTCTTATAGGGTGTTAATACTAAGATTGGTCATTAGTGAAAATTTTACAGCCAAGAATAGTGAACAACTTGCATATTCTATTAAATATGACTATTTCATTTCATTGAATTTGTATTGATCAACGACTCATAAACATGTGCTTATATTGACAGCTAAAAGAAGAAGAGATCATATTTCCTAATTAAGTTGTTCCTATCAGAAAGATCCATTTATACATATTATGGAAGAAAATCACAACTTTCACAGAAGGCCAGTTCGTATGTTCTGCAGATCCATCTTTGTGCATTCAGACAAAGTGACATGCTTTGATTGTCAATCCAGATACAAAGCTGCACCATCAAATTGCTGTGTTTCTGTGGACTTGTCTGCATAACCTCACAGCACAACAGCTACAAGAACAGCTTCAAACACAGCTGAACAGTGGTCAAAAAAGCAAGTTTCAATTTCTACTGTGAAGATGAGACTTTGTGCTGTAGATTGACAGGATGAGTGGAAGTAAGAAAGCTATTCCTTAAAGGACAAAATAGGTCCTTGAAATACTTCCTATGGACTACTGTAGACTGGATAACGTCTCCTCTTAACATAATAGGTACGCAAGATACCTATCACGCAAGCTACAAACCCTCAGAAACTAGTCTTCTGATTGGGTTGTGACTTTGGGTATGCCGGATCTGCTCCTATGAGAGTTTCTTCCAGTTTCCAATTGCCTTTGGATTGTGTAATGTACTCACAGACACATTAATTATTACTATTTTTTTTTGCAATTTCTCTAAATGAAAGGCCTACACTTCTAACAGTAATAATGCACTCATTTAATTTGTTAATTGCCGTTTTCTTGCCATTATCATTGAAATACTGTCCAAGTAGTACTTCAGAGGTTGTAGTAACACAGTCTGTTCCAATTCTGCTTTAAGGTAGACAGAGGGTTTTTAAGTAATCAACAGAAGTTGTGACACCTGTGCAAACTATTTGTTTCAACTTGCAAGGCTTAATTTACTTTAATTGCTGCAGAACATCAGTAGGTTGTAACCTATTAGTGGATCCCTGAAGAAGGTTCATTTGTAATACTCTGACATTTCCTTTTTGTTGACTTTTTGCTAACCTAAAATTTTAATGTGAACATCTGGCAGTTTACTGCTTACCTTTCCACCATGTTAGGTTACTCATTGCATTTCAACTGATTAAACTGAAGAAAAACTAGAACAACTGAGGTGTTCTAAAATTTATGACCGGTAGTGTATATAAAAAAAACTAATTTCTGATTTACTAAAAAGCAAGATGTTAATAAAACTACAATTTACTTGTATTTTAGTAATGATATTCAATAAAATGCTCAAACCTTAAGCAAAACAGTCACAATTAAGTAAAAAACAAAAAAATCAAAATGACATAAGAAAATCTTAAATGTACAGCATGTCTTGCAGCTACAGTTCTGTGAAAACTATGTACTTAGGGGGTTTGTATAATCAGTATTACAGTATTATAGTGGACCTGAAAGCAACTGTGTGCAGTTTTAAACTATCAGTATATAAATTTATTTACAAATATGTGCTTTCTCACATATGGAAAATTCAACACTAAAGAACAAATTTTAAAAATCCACAAAACTGTTGAATGTGTGTTATTAACAATAAACATCCTTAATTACTAACTTTATTAGCTCTTCCAGATGGTTCGAGCTTCTGGGGCCCAAAAGTGTGGTCTATTTAGATGGGCACTGCACATACTGTACAGTAAAGAATCTGTTATTACTCTGTTTGCAGTCCATTGCAACAATGACTCATCTCCCTAGTCGGCCATTCCATGGGGACTTTGGCAGAGGTTTGAGAGATTTGAAAGGTGGAAGAACAGTGCTGCCAGACTGTCCTGCAATTTGCTTCCAAAAATCTGTACTGAGAATACTGTTATTTTATACTGTGGACATGCCTTCTCTCCAATCAACAATTAAATGTAGTATTTAAAATATTTATAATCCATTGATATTACAGATGCTGCTACTAATCATACACCACAAATTAAATGACACTGCAATATTCCAGAATATCAAATATCATTTTGCGTTGAATTCATTTGTGTAAGAAAACACCTGCATATACAGCAATGCTGGCAAAAAAACACTTGCCTTAATGCAATAATATTATGTTTCAAAAAGCCTGATTGTAAGATTATTTATGTCTGCAGTTGTCTTATGGTGTGATGCCTATTGCGAAAGATGCTGCATAAAATAAAGGCTCATTGTTTGTCAGATATTGTTTGAAGTTAAAATGAAATTCATTATTTTTCTAAAAAACGACTAGAAAGTTAAGTATAGTGTGGTGAAGAGAAGTCAGTTTGATCTTCCCAAAATTAGATTCAGCTTTACCTAGTGAAAGTTGAGATGACAAGCTGTACAAGAAAGATCAGACTTTTTTTTTCCTTCCAGAAATTCCAAGTCTTAGTAGGAAGGAAACTGCTAATCATCAATTACTATACATCCTATTATAGTCTTATTTCTAATAATTTATAAATCTGTACAGTAAAATTGAAATTTAAAGATTTAAATACCAAACCATGCAAGTATTTTGTAGAAACATCACACACATCTTATTTCCAATTAACTTGAATTAATTCAAATAAAAGGAGTTTAACCACTATTTTAACAAGCCTGTTTAGGAATCCTAGAAATTAGAATACCCATACTGCTGGTACAGGCAACGGATTTAAGAAACACTAAACCAAACAATGCAGGTAGTGATATCAAATGAATAAGAGTACAAAACCTACAAACTATCTTGTAAAACTGATCTGCACATTTTTTTTTTTAATATGTATAATATATCCAACATACTTTCCAAAACACTTGAAGTGCATCATGATCGAGTATCATTTCAAAGCTCCTTTAAAAGCTGTTTTCACTTGTCCATCAGTCACAGTTGCTAAGCAACCCTAAAACATTAGTTTCTTGTTGAGGGGAACTTCAGCAAATTGAGGAGAATGAGCTACAAAAGCATTTTCTGAGCTGCTGCACTCCACAAGATTATAGATAAAAAGTCTGTACTGTTCCATGCCTTTAATAGGTCTATATAAAGGAAAGGTTGATTGATAAAAAGCTGTGTCTTCACTCCTCTGCCCCTGCATTGCAAAGTATCTATGTCTAATTCTCAGGCCACTCTAAAATTATTTCTAATAAAGTGTCTCAATAAATGCACACAGGTCAGAGAATTAGTTTTAAAAGCATATGTAACATATGAATCAGGTGCATCGAATGATAAAAAAAGACTATCCAATGGTAAAGTAGATTGCGACATGGTAAAAACATTGACAAAGTGATACAGAGAGAAGGATATATATTATAATGTCTCTTGTTTGTTGATGTTTTAATCAGACACCTGAAGAAAAGTAAGAGACAGTTATGTCCTGATGCTGAAGGTATGGAAATTAAAGGAAAGTTTGGGAAGTAAACCTGTTGAAACATGGGTAGCAAAAATGAGGTTTGGAAAGCTGGGCCAAAGAGAACACGGTGGTGGAACACTGAGGCAGAAACGGCATTTGAGGAAAACATGAAATGCTGTAGCTGTGAATCACGTTAAAAATGCTAAAGGGAACAATGTGACTGGTAATGATACAAGTAGGGATACCTAGAAGAAGTACACAGAGAAACAGCTGTATGAGATGAATGAGTGGGATAATGATTGTGTGAGAAAAGAAGGACAAATGTTTTTGAAAAAAAGACGCCATAAACGCATTGAAAAAGATAACTACGTAAAACAGTGTGTACAACTGGAGTGAAAGGTCCTGAAGTTGAATGGCTGACAGTCAAGTGCAACAAGACTGTGTATAAAGGGAGTATGTTCATTCCAGCCTACAACAGAAAGAGTGATCCATAGTGATGGATAGTGAAAGAATGATGTGAGCTATATTATGCAATTAGGTCTTTTTAGCAAATAGTGAATGCAGTTGAGAGAGTATATGTGAAAAGAAACAGGGATTAGTCAAATGTTAGGGATATATAGTTTGGTTTAATGCCTTGGAAGGGGATAACAAATGTGAACTTTGTTGACAGGGAAATGCAGGAAAAACATCAGGTGAAGGGAAAGAAAAAGCATTATTGATTAAACAGTGGTATAACAGATATTGAGAAAGCCAGGTGGGGCTGAATGGTTGGTGTCTTCAGTTTTGTTAATGCATGAGGAAGTAAGAATTGCAGTCAGGACAGCAGGTAGGTACAGTGAAAATTTTAGATTGGTAAAGGTGAGACTGCATAAGGGAACCACCTCTGAGTCAATTGCTTTTTATGATAATGATTGGGATGAAACCCACAGAAATGTGTGAAGAACTGCCATTGTACCTCTTGTACGCTAATGTACTTTTTCTGATGGCTAAAACTTAAGCAGGTTTAAATAAGAAGACACCAAGACAGAAAATCAATTTGGAAATGAAAGAGACCAAGTTGAGGCCTGGAAGTGAAGGGGAAGAATACACAGATGTGCAGCATGTGTCGTAAAGCTGCTGGTAAAAACAATCTAATGAATGGTTTGTCGAAATTAGGTGTATAAAAAATATAGTGATGTGAAAGATAGTCTGCAGGTGGAAAGTGCATTGGGCGGCTTAAAATGCTGATGTAGCAAGTATAAATAGAGAAAGTCATTGAACTGATCAGAAAGTAGGGGAGGTTTGCTGCTTAGGTGAATTGTTAAGAGCACAGATAAAGGTGCCTGCACAGCAATGACAGCCAGGGTGAGAGGTGCATGAAAGAAATCCTGTGGCCTATCTGACACTGAAGGAAAAAGTTTATTAAGCTATATGAGCAGTAGTATGGTGTATGGAAGTTAAAAAACGAATGACTAAAATAGGTAATGAAGTAAGGCTTAAAAGAACAGATTTGGGAATTAATGATTGGATGGATGCATAGAATGTCATGGAGTTAGTGGAATACGAATGCCAAGTTACAGGAAAGACTTGGTGTAGAGGTGTCATGTGGTGTGCTAAGACACAGACTACAGTGGTTTGTGCATGTGAGATGAAAGGCTGAAGACGATGGGTGGTGAGCTGTACAAAATGGGGGTGGAGGAGATGAAGCCAAGGAGGAGGATAAAAAGGACGTGGTTGAAGTAGTGTCATATGAAGATAATGGCTCTAATCCCAAAGGATGACAAGGACAGTGGACAGTTGAGGAAAACAATTCAATTTTAGGAGCAATCAGTTAACCTGGGAAAACCAAAAATGGCTATTAAACTAGTGATGATGATGATGCCTAAAAATTTTGCATAATACCGTAAATATAATCATTGCGCCACTGCTTACTGCTCATCTTATCAAAGATGCTAGGTGGAGGTCGGATACTGAATAAATCCTGCCAAGATAGGCTGAGCTCACAGAATTTTTAAACTTATATGTTGAGAAATTAGATAGATGAATGTATGTACAGGAACAGAAGTCATCTGGCAAACCCACACCTGGACAGAAAGAACAACATTTGCAGCTGTTAGTTCTACAAAGTTTTTACTTATTTTACAGCATCTCTCTGCACTCCTAGTTTTAAATTTAATTACCTTTTTCTTTACTGTCACAGGGCTGTCTAAATCCGCTGGTGGACTTCAAATGAATAGAATTTGACATTCTGAACAATGTGTTTTCTAAAGGTGGCAGAAAAATGATGCTCTTATTAGCTGTGGAGAGATTTTTTTAAACTAGGCAATGACAGAATGAGGAAAGCATGTATAGAGAAGACAATACAATACAGGCATGTGCTCATGTTCCAAATATGCTACCAGCTGCTTGAATGCCATCAAGTGCAAATTAATAAAAGAAGAGTCCATGGTGGCAAGACAACAGCTTAAATAATATTTCACTTTGTTCGCTTTTGGTTTTAATCATTATTAATCTTTGATGCCCTAATATGATAAAGGCAGAAAAGAAAATATAGTTTAAACTTTTGGTTTATGTACACTGCCTGCAAAAAGTATTCAACCCCTTGGAAGTTTTCACATTTTATTGTTATATAAAATTGAATCACAGGGGATTTAATTTGGCACTGATCAACAGAAAAAGACTGTATAATGTCAAATTGAAAACAGTGAACAAATTTCTCATTCAACACTGTGATCCAACTGTGTAAGACATTTTCTAGACAGATTTTGTTGTCCTACCCCTTTTGCTTAGGATAATCAGATGTAGAAAGATGGATGGATCCATATATTCTACTTGTCTTGCAATATGCTGAGCTTGACACAGCAGACTACTTTACCCTAAGTATCTACTCCCATTCTCTCCTTTGGATTTTCCAGATGCTCCCAGGCTACTCAAGGAATATAACCCATCAGAGTCTGCCATGGGTCTTCTCCTAGTGGGCTGTACCTTGTATACTTTCCAAATGAAGCACTGTTAGGCCATCCAAATTAGTTCAGAACTACTTCAACTGGCTCCTCTACTGAGAAACAGAGCACCTCCCATAAAGTTCTCCCATAATACTAAGCTCCTGACACTTCATGGACAGTGAAGTTGACATGGCCGATGAACCTAAATGCAGCTTGTATGCTTTATTTTAGTCATTACACGGTGAGGGCAGGAAAGTAAATTAACCAAGAAATCAAAAACAAGTGACAAAAAATAGGTAGTAACCTCAAGAAAACTGAAAAATAAAATAATTTGCTGCATTTTTAGGCAAGTAAAGCGCTTTGGTAACTAAATTAGTAAAGTCTTGTCTTGTATTCTGACTCTTGTTTGTTTTTCTAATGCTTTGTTTGTCCGGCCTTGCTGTTAAAGACGGAAATATACAGGTATGTGTTGATCAACAGCTCCCTTGGAAAGGCTGTGATCACTTAACCTTCATTAAACTTACGGAGAAGGTGGGCTTCCTTGTATTTTATCTAAAAAAGTATAATATACCTTCACTTCACCTGGACCTGAACCCCACCAAACAATGTTTTCTTTGTGGGATGCAGTGATACACTACAACCAGAAACAGGTAAATATATTAGTTACTTTACACTTCTGAAAATTGCATCTCAATATCAACAGGAACAGCATCTGGATGAATCAAATAAGATTTTCCTCCAAATTGTTCAGTTGTTTATTGGATAAACTACAACACATCAAGCTGTTCACTGTTCTTGTGCTTAGCCTCAGCTGTAACATGCATCTGGCTCAGCCTTGCTTCTGTTGCTCTACCAGTCATGTTATTTTGCCTCCTTCTTAAATTAGGGTGAATATTTTGACTGGATATCTTTGACTAGAGAAGATTTGTGAAATAAGTTGTGACATGTGAGCCCATGCTCCACTCACAAAGCTTACCTGACAGCAGCATCCAAATCAATACTGAAGGTCTGCTTAATGACTTGTAGTTTTATTCATTGATGTTTTGGAGTCATTTATGCTTTAGCAATGTAATGAAATGTCAACTGAATTTTTTTCTATGTACTAAAGGCTGAGTTCTTTCATTTTAATGAGAACAAGCATAGCAATAATTGAGAGGCCCTAGTGTGTTACAAACAACAAATAAAATGAATAAACTAATAGTTAATTGGTAGAAATAAACAATAAAATGCAACCATAAATACCATAAATAAAGGAGTACAGCTGCAGCAACTGGACAGAACCAGGAGGCACAGTGATAGTCTAGCATTCACTATGGTGAACACAAATGTAAAGGTTTAAGGGTGGCATTCAAAGTTCATGAAATAAAAATTAGATTTTTAACTCTGTATTTCAGACATGTTACAACTAAAATAGATCTATGAAATCATAATGAAAAATGATTATTTTACTTTACTCTGTAAACTAAACAAAGTACTATCAAAAATACCACTCTTTTAAAAAATAAACCTATTTAAGAGTAAACAGCGACTTCCATTAAGTCATTTTACTTTGAAGTCAGGAAATGAACTTCCATCTGATTTGTGTGATAGTTTTTGTCATGCTTTTGTTTGTTAAACACAGTTACGTTGTTATAATAAGCATTGCTTACTCAAATTCCTGTTGGGTTTTCAAAGCATTAACTGTCATATCCACAATTAGTACACATTCCTTTTACTGCACAATGTCAACAATACAATTATTAGCTCTACATAATGACCTTTAAAAAGGCATGTTTAGCAGTACATTCACCAATGTAATCTGAGACTTGCATCTGTTAGATAATCTATGACATTTTCTTATTTTATTGGTGTGGCTTAACAATAGACCCATTGTTTTAAAATGAAGTGCAAAGTCTTTTCCCCAAAATAGTCTCAAACATTCTCATGTACAAACTCCTTCCCTCCTTCCCACATCAAAACATGGCAATATTTTTTACGTAACTTATAATTTGATAAAGTAAACTATTTTTTCCCTTCCCAAAATACATTTAACTTGATTGAGAATTAAAAAAAAAATGAGTATAACTATAGTTAACAAACTTGTTTTACAAAAAGACCACTGCCTAGCATATTATATATATACAGAGAGAGGCCTCAGGTCGATGATCGACTTTGTGGTCGTGTCGTCGGACTTGCGGCCATATGTCTTGGACACTCGGGTGAAGAGAGGGGCGGAGCTGTCAACTGATCACCACCTGGTGGTGAGTTGGCTTCGATGGTGGGGGAAGATGCCGGTCAGACCTGGTAGGCCCAAGCGTGTTGTGAGGGTCTGCTGGGAACGGCTGGCAGAGACCCCTGTCAAAAGTAGCTTCAACTCCCACCTCCGGCAGAACTTCAACCACGTCCCGAGGGAGGTGGGGGACATTGAGTCCGAATGGGCCATGTTCCGTGCCTCTGTTGTTGAGGCGGCTGACCGGAGCTGTGGCCGCAAGGTGGTCGGTGCCTGTCATGGCGGCAATCCCCGAACCCGTTGGTGGACACCGCGTGAGGGATGCCGTCAAGCTGAAGAAGGAGTCCTATAGGACTTTTTTGTCCTGTGGGTCTCTGGAGGCAGCTGATAGGTACCGGCAGGCCAAGCGGAACGCGGCCGGTTGTTGCTGAGGCAAAACTCGGGCATGGGAGGAGTTTGGAGAGGCCATGGAGAACGACTTTCGGACGGCTTCGAGGAGATTCTGGTCCACCGTCCGGCCTCAGGAGGGGAAGCAGTGCAGTGTCAACACCGTATATAGTGGGGATGGTGCGCTGCTGACCTCGACTTCGGACGTTGTGGGTGGTGGGAGGAGTACTTCAAGACCTCCTCAATCCCACTAACATGCCTTCCATGAGGAAGCAGAGCCTGGGGACTCTGAGGTGGGCTCTCCCATCTCTGGGACTGAAGTCACCGAGGTGGTCAAAAACTCCTTGGTGGCAGGGCCCCGGGGTGGATGAGATACCGAGTTCCTTAAGGCTCTGGATGTTGTAGGACTGTCTTGGTTGACACGCCTCTGCAACATCGCATGGACATCGGGACAGTGCCTCTGGATTGGCAGACCGGGGTGGTGGTCCCCTCTTTAAAAGGGGACGGAGGGTGTGTTCCAACTATAGAGGGATCACACTCCTCAGCCTCCCTGGAAAAGTCTATTCGGGGGTTCTGGAGAGGAGGGTCCGTCGGATAGTCGAACCTCGGATTCAGGAGGAACAGTGTGGTTTTAGCCCTGGTCGCGAACAGTGGACCAGCTCTTCACCCTTAGCAGAGTCCTGGAGGGTGCATGGGAATTTGCCCGACCGGTCTACATGTGTTTTGTGGACTTGGAAAAGGCATTCGACCGTGTCCCTCGGGAATCCTGTGGGGGTGCTCGGGAGTATGGGGTACCGGACCCCTGATAAGAGCTGTTCGGTCTCTGTACAACCGTGTCAGAGCTTGGTCCGCATTGCCGCAGTAAGTCGAGCCCGCTTCCAGTGAGAGTTGGACTCCGCCAGGGCTGCCCTTTGTCACGATTCTGTTCATAACTTTTATGGACAGAATTTCTAAGCGCAGCCAGGGTGTTGAAGGGCTCCGGTTTGGTGGACTCAGGATTGGGTCACTGCTTTTTGCAGATGATGTTGTCCTGTTTGCTTCATCAGGCCGTGATCTTCAGCTCTCTCTGGATCGGTTCGCAGCTGAGTGTGAAGCGGCTGGGATGAGAATCAGCACCTCCAAATCCGAGAGCATGGTCCTCAGCCGGAAAAGGGTGGAGTGCCCTCTCAGGGTTGGGGGAGAGATCCTGCCCCAAGTGGAGGAGTTCAAGTATCTCGGGGTCTTGTTCACGAGTGAGGGAAGAATGGAGCGTGAGATCGACAGGCGGATCGGTGCGGCATCCGCAGTGATGCGGGCTCTGCATCGGTCTGTAGTGGTGAAAAAGGAGCTGAGCCGTAAGGCAAAGCTCTCAATTTACCAGTCGATCTACGCTCCTACCCTCACCTATGGTCATGAGCTATGGGTAGTGACCGAAAGAACGAGATCGCGAATACAAGCGGCTGAAATGAGTTTCCTCCGCAGGGTGTCTGGGCTTTCCCTTAAAGATAGGGTGAGAAGCTCAGTCATCCGGGAGGGGTAGAGCCGCTGCTCCTCCGCATCGAGAGGAGTCAGATGAGGTGGCTGGGGCATCTGATCAGGATGCCTCCTGGACGCCTCCCTGGTGAGGTGTTCCGGGCACGCCCAACCGGGAGGAGGCCCCGGGGAAGACCCAGGACACGCTGGAGGGACTATGTCTCCCGGCTGGCCTGGGAACGCCTTTGGGATTCTCCCGGAAGAGCTGGAAGAAGTGGCCGGGAGAGGGAAGTCTGGGCCTCTCTGCTTAAGCTGCTGCCCCCGCGACCCGACATCAGATAAGCGGAAGAGGATGGATGGATGGATGGACAGAGAGAGAGAGAGAGAGTCTCGCTTATCCAACATTCCGTATTATCCGACGTCCCACCGCAATAGAAAACCCAAAAAAAAAAAACGCATTAATCAGCAACAACAACTGCAAGTTGCGAGCGTAGTCTATATTTTATTGCTCCTGACTCTACCACAGCTAATTACAGTGGAACCTCGGTTTGCGAGCATAATTTGTTCTGGAAAAGTGCTCACAGTCCAAGGCACTGGTACAGTATATCAAAGCGAATTTCCCCATAAGAAATAATGGAAACTCAGATGATTAGTTCCACAACACAAAACTATTCATATAAAAATGATTAATACAAAATATAAAGTAAAAACACATAAAGCAAATTAACCTACACTTTATCTTTGAAAAGAATCATGGCTGGTGTGAGTGGGTTTCTAAACTCTTGTGGGATTCCACACAACGGGACGACATGCGGAAGAGCGTCCCAAAGCAATTGCAGTCTCCCAGTGCTGTAGCAGTTCGCCATAAAAGCGAATACGAAAAGATCGCGCACATGCTATAAGCACCTGCCATTGATGGGTGATACAAGGAACATTATACATGCGCAGGCACAGTATTACTTTCCCCCGACCCTGCCTGACTGCTGTGTCTGTAAACAGGAGAATGGCAGATCCCGCTATAATAAATAACCGCTCTGTTGCTGTTTCAAGTTTAATAAAGCTGGTGTTGCTAAAGTACTGAGACTCAGCTTCGTGTTTTCGTGTGCAAGACAGGGACTCGCACATCACAGCACAAACACACACACACACATGCAGTCACAATGCTGTAGTAAACAGTATACGCTCGTATGGATGTTGACTATATGAGTGACGGAGTTAAGGCTCTAGAAACTGCAATTAAATACATTGAGCAACAAGAAGAAGCTACGGGAATCGACATAATGATTCTGCAAAGATGGCGAGACTTGACAGCGAAGAAACGGCACTTGTCAGGAAAGCAGGCTACGATCAAAAATGTCATTAAATCATCACAGGACTGAACTTTTTAAGTACAGCACATACTGTATTTAACTTCAGACAATTCTATAACTGTAAGTTAATTTTTTCATTTAATTTATTCTGTCGTTTTGTTGTAAAACATAATTATTAGGTTCGTAATGTGTAAAATTATAACATAGTTTGACGTTTAATAGGCTTTTTCTTAACACCTGCCATTCTCCAACATTTTCGCTTAACCGACGTTCTGCCAGCCCATTTATGTCGGATAAGTGAGACTCTACTGTATATGTACATATATACACACACACACAAATAAATAAATATCTCTATTATAAAAAAAAAATCCTGGGGAGAAACAGTAGGGTGGTGAGATGTGATCTTATAAGATCACGGAAGACATTTAAAAGACCCGCAAGACTAAAGAAATTGGCCACAGGGCGTCTCGCTGGGACCTTAAACTTGAGACTTTGTGCCAAGAGATTGATCCAGGACCGTCTCGCAATGACGTAGAACATGAAATTCTTACAAGACACGCCCTACTTACAACCAAATAACAGCACAGGCAGGAACACACTCACTCGTGTTTTGGCTTTAGGCACACACAGATCCAGGACTCTCAGCACATATACAGTAATCCCTCGCTATATCGCGCTTCGACTTTCGCGGCTTCACTCTATCGTGGATTTTATATGTAAGCATATCTAAATATATAATGCGTTGGTTTGACTTTGTGTCGAATGAACGGTTGCTCATAAAGTCCCGAATGAGGCACATTATCTGCATTGTGAGGGAGCATCAGTTACGGCACTACGATCATGTGGCGCATTTCCACGAGTCTGATCGGGCTCATAAGTTCCTCATTGTTGGGGACCCAAGTGCCTGAACCAGGCCAAGTAGTCACCCACGAAACACCTGGCTGTGCAGATGGAGGGTCATTTCCAGAGGGTAGGACTGGACAGTGTGTCTACCTGGGGGGTGGCCAACCGGGATCCCGAGTTCTTTCGCAGGGTAGTGGGTGTGCCAATGCACTGTACCAGTGCATGCTCCCCAACTTGACTTGACTTGACTAATGAACTGTAAAAACTATTTAAAAAACTACTGGAACAATATGTACAAAGTGAAACTGACGCCATGGATGAAACTCAGTAAATTACTGAGCCAACTGACTTGAACTGGCTGCACGCAAGCACATAGAGGTAAGCAATGATGCTTGCAGGCCAGTCTTAATGCTGTGGCTCAATCCCTGGGAGAGTGAGGCTGCAGTGCTGCAGGGTGTCACGCTTTGGTCACAGAATTGCACAAAAAACACAGGAGATTGTAGAGACAGGAACTTTATTCAAACACTTCAAACAAACATGTCTCTTTCAGAAGTAAAAGGAGCTCAGCATGCAGTTAGCTATCGATTAATACTAGAATTACCAGAGCCTACGAAAAAACTCGTAATTCCGTCCCACCTTAAATTGCTTCTTAAATCCCTTCACCCCTCTCCGCCAGCGTCCTTTGTCCTCTAAATGTGCTGATAAAGAGAAGCTAGGAGCAGCCGGCTATTCCATCCCCCCACCAATTTAGAACGTGCACGAACTTCTCTCAGCTCATGCCTTGATCGAGTATCTGGAAATGAAGTGGAGTTTTAGAGTGGAAATAATAGATCGTTATTTGGAACACACGCATTTCATGTCTGTTCCGTTTCTACAGTAATCTGTGTCAACACATTGTTAAAACAGAAACATTTTTTATATTCTAGTAGTAGATGACAAAATGTAGGCATAAACTATATAATGTATGAAGCCTGAAGTCCAAATAACAAAGAAACATTTTCACAAAAGGTTAAAATATAATACAATTGCACTTTTATTCAAAAATATAACTGCAGAAACAAAAAGCCGCCTTAACTTGCGACATTGACAGCCGTTTATTATAACTGCAATAGAATCAGTTCTCGCCTTGGAATCAAAATGTTGCGAGTTCGATCCTGCACCACTCCGTTTTGAGAAGTAAACTGCTCTTAGTCTTACTATTTTAGAATAAAAGCATACATTTGATTTCAGTCTGTAACAGCCGGTGCAATTTATGATCCTTGTAAAGGTTAGCTTTTTTTTTAAATTCACTTTTCATTCTCTCAGTCGCGTTCAGAATCAATCCATACAACCCCATCTGACACGGCTGTTTTCACATAAAGACGCGCTATAGCTCTGCAGTGTACCACGATGCATACTAACGCCCCCCCAAAGGGTTCTGACACACAAACGCTGGCGAAGCTGCCATCTTCGTATCTCACTGTCACATGATTTTCTTTTTATTCAGTTTTATTGAGTGTTCCTGTCAGTCCCCGCATGTTGCTGTATGCTGTTTCTTTTGTACTCCAGGACATGCAGAGGAAAGAATGGTAAAGAGCAGTTACTTCGGCGCTATATGCAAGCATCAGACGCTCCCATCTGCCCGTGTCGCTCAAACACAGGAACATATGTTGGTGTAAAAGTATAACAAAAGTGCACTTTTATTCAAGTGCACTTTTTCCCATCGCCTTTTCCTGTAAGAAGCAATGTACACACTTCTCTCTATGCTGTGGTTTCTATTACACACCTGAAAGAAAGAGACAATATATGTGAAAATATCGCACTAATGCAATATTATTTGAAAACGAACAGCGTCAGATCGGGTGTGAATTTATGCAGTAACTGGAAATTCTCTGATGTGGGACCTTCCCCCAAGGAAGAAAGTACAGTGTCAGGTGCTCATTCAGTGTAATAGGAACCCATAGCACAGAGAGGTGTGTGCACTGCAAACAGTACACGTGTCGTAAATGTACGAAGGACGGTCCTTGGGTGTGTGGGAACTGTTACTATTTGAATGTGATGATTTTATATAGCACGGAATGAAAATCAGCACTTCTTAGCATTGCACCATGCAAGCTGTCGTATCAATTGCCTACTGTAACTTGCTTTCTTTTTTCTTCGGTTATACAGGTAGTGTTGAATAAAAGTGCACTTGTTTTGTTTGCGAAATGAAGTGTCTGCGTGCACTTTTCGTGGCATTACACGTGTATTTTTTGAGCATGCCCGTTTGAGCATGCTCAAACACAGGAACATAAGTTGGTGTAAAAGTATAACAAAACAACGGGCAGATGGGGAGTGTCTGATGATTGCATATAGCGCCGAAGTTACTGCTCTTTACCATTCTCTCCATTGATGAATAAAAAAAAGAAACGTTCCTTTTTCAGGACTGTGTATTTCAACAATAATGTTTTAAAAATCCAAATAACTTTACAGATCTTCATTGTAAAGGGTTTAAACAATGTTTTCCATGCATTTTCAATTAACCATAATCAATTAATTAACATGCACCTGTGGAATGGTCATTAAGACACAGTTCTAAAAACGCAGGACACTAAAGAGACTTGTCTACCGACTGTGAAAAACACCCAAAGAAAGATGCCCAGGGTCCCTTGCTCATCTGCGTGAACGTGCATTAGGCATGCTGCAGGGAGGCATGAGGACTGCTGATGTGGCTAGGGCAATAAATTGCCATGTCCGCACTGTGAGACGCCTAAGACAGCGCTACAGGGAGACAGGAAGGCCAGCTGATCATCCTCGCAGTGGAAGACCACGTGTAACAACACCTGCACAGGATCGGTACATCCGAATCTCACACCTGCGCGACAGGTACAGGATGGCCACAACAACTGCCCGAGTCACACCAGGAACACACAATCCCTCCATCAGTGCTCAGACTGTCCGCAATAGGCTGAGAGAGGCTGGACTGAGGGCTTGTAGGCCTGTTGTAAGGCAGGTCCTTACCAGACATCACCAGCAACAACGCCGCCTATGGGCACAAACCCACCTTCACTGGACCAGACAGGAGTGGCAAAAAGTGCTCTTCTTGTCTCTTTCTTTCAGGTGTGTAATAGAAACCACAGCATAGAGAGAAGTGTGTACATTGCTTCTTACAGGAAAAGGCGATGGAAAAAGTGCACATGAATAAAAGTGCACTTTTGTTATACTTTTACACCAACATATGTTCCTGTGTTTGAGCGACACGGGCAGATGGGAGCATCTGATGATTGCATATAGCGCAGAAGTTACTGCTCTTTACCATTCTCTCCTCTGCATGTCCTGGAGTACAAAAGAAACAGCATACAGCAACATGCGGGGACTGGCAGGAACACTCAATAAAACTGAATAAAAAGAAAATCAAGTGACAGTGAGATACGAAGAAGGCAGCTTCGCCAGCGTTTGTGTGTCAGAACCCTTTGGGGAGGGGGTGTTAGTATGCATCGTGGTACACTGCAGAGCTATAGCGCGTCTTTATGTGAAAACAGCCGTGTCAGATGGGGTTGTGTGGATTGATTCTGAACGCGACTGAGAGAATGAAAAGTGAATTTAAAAAAAAAAAAAAAAGCTAACCTTTACAAGGATTATAAATTGCACCGGCTGTTACAGACTGAAATCAAATGTATGCTTTTATTCTAAAATAGCAAGACTAAGAGCAGTTTACTTCTCAAAACGGAGTGGTGCAGGATCGAACTCGCGACCTTTTGATTCCAAGGCGAAAACTGATTCTATTGCACCACGGAGGCAGTTATAATAAACGGCTGTCAATGTCGCATGTTAAGGCGGCTTTTTGTTTCTGCAGTTATATTTTTTAATAAAAGTGCAATTGTGTTATATTTGAACCTTTTGTGAAAATGTTTCTTTGTTATTTGGACTTCAGGCTTCATACATTATATAGTTTATGCCTACATTTTGTCATCTACTACTAGAATATAAAAAACGTTTCTGTTTTAACAATGTGTTGACACAGATTACTGTAGAAACGGAACAGACATGAAATGCGTGTGTTCCAAATAACGATCTATTATTTCCACTCTAAAACTCCACTTCACTCCCAGATACTCAAACAAGGCATGAGCTGAGAGAAGTTCGTGCACGTTCTAAATTGGTGGGGGGATAGAATAGCCGGCTGCTCCTAGCTTCTCTTTATCAGCACATTTAGAGGACAAAGGACACTGGTGGAGAGGTGTGAAGGGATTTAAGAAGCAATTTAAGGTGGGACGGAATTACGAGTTTTTTCGTAGGCTCTGGTAATTCTACTGTTAAAGAATAGACAAACATCATAGGGGAGCACAACCTCCAACAGGAGCAGAGAATGTCTGGGGGAGGAGAGAGAAACAAAGCAATCAGCCAAAAAGTACAGGTACCGTTCAGGCTTTTAAGAAAGCGTAGCGTCACGCGAGAAGCCACAAGTAGGCCCAGTAAGTAAGGGAGGAATGTGAAGCTAATCTATCAGTGTTTTTTAAGAGGGGTTTTTTGAGGAGCGTCTGTGTCTTCTAGGGGTGTGTTCAGCTCCCCTGGTCACAAGGGGCTGCCGCTAAAATTCACACCGTTGAGAAGACAGTGATTTATTTATTTTTATTGTGGAGATTCCAGGGATACACCCAGCCCTGACCCGACCCACACACACTCACAAACAGAGACAAAGAAAAAGCAAACCGGTAATGAAACAGCAAATAAAGAATGTAATGAAAACAAATGAAATAAGAAAACAACAATACCATCCCCGTTCCCCTTATGGTGATTACACATTAAATATAACAAAGCACAAACAAAACACATTCAGTAAATCATGAAAAAGTTCATGAAAAACTGCAACGGATGAAATGTAATGATGAAAATAGATAGTCCAGAGATCCGCATGTTGAATGACAATGTACAGATAGTCCTACCGGTAGTTCCTGAAATGGTGAAGACGGGTGGATGGGCTAAGGAGCGCTCCTTTCTTTGCTGGTTGGCCATGAATCCACTTACAGTCCTCATGTACACAGGCAGACAATCCAGACGTAAGAAACGATCCAGGACAAAATAATTACAGTAATATATATATATATATATATATATATATATATATATATATATATATATATATATATATATATATATATATATATATATATAAATATAAATATACACACACATTTTTTTATGTTACCAATGTGGTTTGTTGTGATGGAAGAAAGAAAATGTAATATTATGTTTTCATGGATAATTGAGAGTTTCTGATGGACAATGTACAGGTGCTGGTCATAAAATTAGAATATCACGACAGAGTTGATTTATTTCAGTAATTCCATTCAAAAAGTGAAACTTGTACATTAGATTCATTCATTACACACAGACTGATGTATTTTAAATGTTTATTTCTTTTAATTTTGATGATTATAACTGACAACTAATGAAAGTCCCAAATTCAGTATCTCGGAAAATTAGACTATCAATTAAGACCAATGCAAATTGCATCTTCTTCTTCACAATACCCAATAGATTTTCTATGGGGTTAAGGTCAGGCGAGTTTGCTGGCCAATCAAGAACAGGGATACCATGGTCCTTAAACAAGGTACTGGTAGCTTTGGCACTGTGTGCAGGTGCCAGGTCCTGTTGGAAAATGAAATCTGTATCTCCATAAAGTTCGTCAGCAGCAGGAAACATGAAGTGCCCTAAAACTTCTTGGTAGACGGCTGCGTTGCATTTGGACCTCAGAAAACACAATGGACCAACACCAGCAGATGACATGGCACCCCAAACCATCTCTGACTGTGGAAACTTTACACTGGACCTCAAGCAACATGGATTCTGTGCCTCTCCTCTCTTCCTCCAGACTCTGAGACCTTGATTTCCAAAGGAAATGCAAAATTTACTTTCATCAGAGAACATAACTTTGGACCACTCAGCAGCAGTCTAGTCCTTTTTGTCTTTAGCCCAGGTGAGACACTTCTGACGCTGTCTCTTGTTCAAGAGTGGCTTGACACAAGGAATGCGACAGCTGAAACCCATGTCTTGCATACGTCTGTGCGTGGTGGTTCTTGAAGCACTGACTCCAGCTGCAGTCCACTCTTTGTGAATCTCCCCCACAGTTTTGAATGGGTTTTGTTTCACAATCCTCTCCAGGGTGTGGTTATCCCTATTGCTTGTAAAATTTTTTCTACCACATCTTGTCCTTCCCTTCACCTCTCCATTAATATGCTTGGACACAGAGTTCTGTGAACAGCCAGCCTCTTTAGCAATGACATTTTGTGTCTTGCCCTCCTTGTGCAAGGTGCCAATGGTCGTCTTTTGGACAACTGTCAAGTCAGCAGTCTTCCCCATGATTGTGTAGCCTACAGAACTAGACTGAGAGACCATTTAAAGGCTTTTGCAGGTGTTTTGAGTTAATTAGCTGATTAGAGTGTGGCACCAGGTGTCTTCAATATTGAACCTTTTCACAGTACAGTAATCCCTCCTCGATCGCGGGGGCTGCGAAGTAGAAACCATATGTTTGTATGGTTATTTTTATATATTTTAAGCCCTTATAAACTCTCCCACACTGTTTATAAATATTACCCGCAGAGTTATTCAGTATCCCTTTGTATTCTCTTAGATATTAGGCAAGATTCATTGAAATTATGCATATAAACACACTGTTTATATACAGTAAAACCTAAATATTATTTTAAAGATATCGAGCGTCTCCGATATCACATATGTTACAGCCATTACGATAGACAGGCCACCAGCAATAAATACGTACAATGCAAGAAAAATAGTATACAGTAAATGTGTGTACAGTGACACTAAAACGTACGTACATGTACTAAGTACTGTAAGTAGAAAATTAATTATGGTTACTCACCAACAATGACATGATGACTTGTCCGATAACAATGAGTTTAATTTTACTGCACAACAAAGGAGAGCGTTAAAGCCCTTGTAAAGGAGCCACTTCAGGCGATTGTGTAGCACTGCCGTTGTTCTTCTTCTGGCAGTCTTCAATGCAAATCCTTAAAGCAGATTCCATCCAGACTACTGCTTTATTACATCCACTTACAACTCGTTTTGCACCCTGGTTAAAAGGACACTGCGGCCGTAGATCTTATATTCCTTTCCTACTTTTTAAATAAAAAGAATCGTACCCTTCTATGGCGTTATTTCAGTGCCACTATTCTGAGCGCACGTAAAAAAAGATTGCAAGTGCAAGTGTTGCATTTTGAAGAGAAATTTATTTTGAGCGTGCATAAAAGCTGAATTTGAGTGAACAAAATTCATTGCTGCGTGCAAAAAATGTATTTCAGTGTTTGCGCTTATCCATATACACACACACAATAGCACCCCCTCACGCTCAGTTTTTTCATTTGCGCTTGCTCGCAATGTGTTGCTTGCGCTCACAACATTCTCTGCTGCGAGCGCTCAACTCTCTGTACACCGTTATAAGTGTGCCACAAAACCAACCAATCACAGACTTGGTTTCAAAAATTCTGATTGGCTCTTACGGTCTCCAATCAGCTCGCTAGCTGCTGCATTCCGGAAACAGTCCGAAATGTAGCTAAATCCAGCTAAACTCAATTAAACCCCAATTTGCGGATTAAAGATATTATAATACATTTTTTGCACGCAGCAATGAATTTTGTTCACTCAAATTCAGCTTTTGTACGCTCAAAATAAATTTCTCTTCAAAATGCAACACTTGCAATCTTTTTTTACGTGCGCTCAATATTTTTTTACGTGTGCTCAGAATAGTGGCACTGAAATAACGCCATACCCTTCAACAAATCCAAAACATTTACCTTTTCGGCAATTGTTAACATCTTCCGTTTGCGCTTGGGCACGGCCCCTGAAGCAGTAGCAGATCGTTTTGGAGCCATAATGAAGGGCTTGACTATGCACAAAGATAAACACAAAAGAGCACAACTCTTTACACAGAGAAACACGTTGATGCTGAATGAGCGAGACAAGACTTCCTGGTTAACACTGCATTCAGCACGCAGGAACTTAACTGCATGCTCTGATTGGTTAGCTTCTCAGTCATCCGCCAATAGCGTCCCTTGTATGAAATCAACTGGGCAAACCAGCTGAGGAAGCATGTACAGGAAGTAAAAAGACACATTGTCCGCAGAACCCGAGAAGCAGCGAAAAATCTGTGTTATATATTTAGTTATGCTTTCATATAAAATCCACGATAGAGTGAAGCCGCGAAAGTCAAAGCGCGATATAGCGAGGGATTACTGTATTCCAATTTTCCGAGATACTGAATTTGGGACTTTCATTAGTTGTCAGTTATAATCATAAAAATTAAAAGAAATAAACATTTTAAATACATCAGTCTGTGTGTAATGAATGAATCTAATATACAAGTTTCACTTTTTGAATGGAATTACTGAAATAAATAAACTCTGTCATGATATTCTAATTTTATGACCAGCACCTGTATATATTTTTGTGTAACATCGCTAAATTGGCTTAATTTACAATTGCAAGGCAACAACCACACCTTCTGTGGAAATGCATGAGGCCACCAAAGCCTTCTGGTTAAAGATGGTCCTGAATGACATCTATATGTAGGAAAATAGCACTTTACACTTTTGCAGCAACATTACAAGAAAACTGCTTGGTGCACATTCATAGCAAGACTGACAAGAGTTTCAAGAAACAACTTGAGAGCTTCATCTTATAAGATGAACTACTTATTCTACTGCAGCAGTTCTTTGGTTTCTGCAGAAGGCCAGTGGATTGCTAAGGACAAAAGGCTACTTCCAGCCTGAATAAATTATGTCTTCAACTGGAAATCTTACAAATACCAAAATAAGTTTTGCTTATAGAGAAAAACAAGATCATTAGTATGAGAGACCTCTTGCTAAACATGGTTTGCAAATTCTAATACACAAGAATGGCTGCAATTCAGCTCCTCAGAATATACCCCTATACCTACAGTATATGCAGTATATGAATCATGCTTCTCTTAAGCAAACATTATCAAAAGCCAAGGCAGGAATTGATCCCCCAGTGTACATCTGAGTCAGTGCCTTCGCATTGCTAAACTAGAAACATTAGCCTTGATTTGTGCAAATATTGTTGATTTGGTCATTTTTACTGTGTGTCATAGTTCAAGATTGAGGTATCTTTTTTGCCATCCTTTTCATGATTACTATTGAACTGCTGTGTGTCTCCATAACAGGGTAAAGGTCCAGGAAAACCAAAAGGAACCCCACAAGAAAGGTTTCCCTCTCTCTCCTTCAGGTCTCTTGTTCTCTTACCACTGTCACTGCTCTCACTGAACACTGAGTAAAGTCAAATATACCAGTAAGTCTTACATAGGTAAATACATTTAATACTGTAATATAAGGGAGCTGCAATAAAAGCTACAGTAGAATTATTTTTGTGATCAAATATTTATTGGATTATATATAAATATTAAAAGACACATATCAAAATTTTGATACTAAGCAATATGAGGCTGATGCACTGTTCTCTTGGTTTCACACTGTAATATATTACATGGATTTTTAACATGTATATGAGCAATAATTTTTGAACTGATATATTAAAAAATATGTACTCCAGAACATTTAGCAATAATGAACCACTCAGTTTCACTTTACCTAGAAAATCATCCACAAAACAGTAAGAAGAGCCAAGAAACTAGCATTAAATTTACAACTATACATGTAGTAATGTAAAAATGCTAAGATTCTAACATGCTTTATAACCTGAAAGTTCAGGTTTCTTATTAAATGGCAAATTGATCAAACTAAAATATTGAAACTATTTCAAAATTATTATCTATTATTTAATTAACATAAGTTTTGGTTTGCTCGTGTTCTTTAGATAGATTTTCCATTACCATTTACTATTTTACAAACATATGCATAAAATATTATTTTAAAAATAGACTAATTCAAAAATAATGTTTGAAAAATATATACATCAAGATATCAAGTACAGGGAAAGAACCTTCTTCTGACATACAGCACTGCATTAAACATTTACAGTTAGCTATTAACAAGTTGTATGCATGAACTAGTATAAGATTGCAAACTATAATAACCTCTGGAGTGGCACACGCTTGATACCATGAGCACTGATAAGTGAATACTTACAGATTAGGACACAGATATGCCCATTAAGTGATTGGTACTCTCATGCATTGAATTTGGAATGTCAAAAGTAGAGTTTACTGGCCAGCACAGGGCATCCATAAAGCGAATTGCGGCTTGTAACATGATCTACTCCTCAAAAAGGACACTTAATACACCCTTATAATAGTTACTGTTGAATATTTAAGCATAGCAACATTTCTTCTTAGCATATCTCAAGATGGTTGAACAGAGTCAAAACCTGACCCCAAAGATTTGAGATGTAATCTCATTAAAGGAGAATGGTTTACACTATACTATATATTCCAGTTGCCAAGACATCAAGCACTGAAGCAAAACATCAGATTGGACTTTTGTGGTCTAGAAAGTTTTGGTTACACAGACAGGGTTGCAAAAGTAGCAACAAAAATACACTAATAAAATTAATTTGCAGATGTCCACACCACATAAGCTTAAAGAGGTACATAATTTGTAGTGGTATTGATTAAGAATTATATAATAAACTTTTATTTTACATGACATATGAAAAATTAAAACTGACACTTGTAATGTGTCAGAATCTGCTAGAAACAATGCACAGCAGATCAATCCTCTCAAAATCATAATATATTCACTATTGATCAGAAGTTTTAGAACACCTCAATGTCTGCTTTAAGGCACACAGAGGGTTTTTAGTAATCAACAGCAGTTGTGACACCTGTGCGAATTTGGTTCAACATACAAGGCTTAATTTACTTTAATTACTAGAGAACATCTGTAGGTTGTAACATATTAGTTGTTCCCTGAAGAAGGCCCATTTGTCATGTTCTGATATTTCCTTTTCTGTTCAGTTATTGCTAACCTATTCTTTAAATTGCAATCTCTGGTAGTTTACAGCTTACATTTTCACCATTTTAGGTCATTCATTTCATTTCAACTGATTAAATTTGAAGAAAACCTGGAAAAATGGAGGTGTTCTAAAACTTTTGACCAGTAGTGTACATCTGAATCATCATTTAGGTTATTTTATTTTGTTATTATTTATTGTTTTGCTGGAAAGGTTATTATCATCAGTGCCATTTTATACTTTGTTGCTCACAATACTAGAGCTGTGCAAACAATTCAGGCGCATATGATTATGGGAGTCATCTAAAACTATGACATACTTGCCTGGCCTCTGCAATTTGTCTCTCAAAGACAAAAAAACTCATTGGCACAAAAAGACTACTTGTATACTCGACCCCATCCCCAGCACACTACTTAAATCCTGCCTTCATGCCATAATCCCGACTGCTACAACAATAATAAACTCATCACTTGACACTGGCTCTGTACCGCTCACTTTTAAAATCGCTTCTGTAACCCCAATGTTAAAAAAGTCTGGTATTGATGCTGATAATCTTAACAATTTTCGGCCTATTTCCCCACTTACCTTTTCTGTCAAAAGTTCTTGAGCGTGTTGTAGCTTCCCAACTCACCAATTACTTAACCTCTAATAATTTGATGGAACCCTTTCAATCTGGTTTTAGGGCGTGGCACAGCTGTGAAACTGCTCAGCTACGGGTAACTAATAATTTGCTTATGACAGCAGACTCTGGACAAACCAGTTTATTAATTCTGTTAGACCTCAGTGCAGCATTTGACACTGTCAGACATGAGATTCTACTGTCCAAAATGGAGAACATGCTGGGTATCTCTGATACTGCCCTCCACTGGTCTTGGTAGCAGCAGATCCAGCTCGGCGCCAGTCACACAAGGAGTTCCTCAAGGCTCTGTCCTCGGCCCTCTTCTCTTCTGTATTTATATGCTTTCCCTTGGCCATATTATTCGTAGCTATGGACTGGGCTATCATTTTTGTGCAGATGATACTCAGCTCTACTTCAATGTTAAAAGTGGAACTTCATCAGAGCTTTCTCAGCTCACAGCTTGCCTCTGTGAAATAAAAACCTGGATGGAGCAGAACTCTTTAAAATTAAATTGTAACAAAACTGAACTCCTGCAAATTGGGACTAAAATGCAACTTAATAAAATGAGCTCTTTCACAGTCCATCTTGGCGGTGATCTCATCAGACCTGCCCCTATTGCAAAGAATCTTGGTGTCATTTTTGATTCCTCCCATTCTTATTCCGCCCACATAAGTCACATTAAGAAACTTTCTTACTTTCACCTCTGTAACATATTCTGTGTTCGCTCCTTCCTCTCCTTTTCTAATGCTGATGAATCTGTCCATGCTTTTATTACATCCCGCATCGATTATTGTAACTCGCTGCTGGCAGATGCCCCTTCTAATCTTATATCACAGCTCCAGCTTATTCAAAACTCAGCTGCAAGAGTCCTTACTCGAACCAGCAGCAGCGAGAACATCACACCCATCCTGCTCTGTCTTCACTGGCTCCCTGTGTCTTACAGAATCGAATATAAAATCCGTGCCAAACTACATCAGTGACTCCCTCCATCACCATGTGCCTGTCCGCCCACTAAGGTCCTCTGATTCTGGTAATCTTGTTGTTACCCACACTAATTTACACTCCATGGGTGACAGGGCCTTCAGCTGTATAGCACCCAGACTCTGGAATGACCTAACAAAATTAATTCGATCACCTGACTCCATGAATTCTTTTAAAAAACAACTCAAAACTCATCTGTTCAGGAAGTCTTTTAGCTCTACTTGACTTTATTGGCCTTCTCTCAGTTTACCTCTCTGTCAAGATGCTCATGTAACCTGTGTGTGTGTATGTGTGTGTTCTAGACCATCAATTATGTTGTCTGTTATGCTTTTTTCTTCTTTTTTCTCTGAATTCACTGTCGTAATCTTCTTTATTAATTTATTTGGTTTGTACAATGCTATATACTGTATATCCTGCCGTTCTTTCTTATATTCTGTAAGTGCCTTGAGGATGGGAAAGGTGCTATATAAATAAAATGTATTATTATTATTATTAAGCCTCTTAAGCAGTTTTATTTTTCTTTTAATATTTGTTCTTGTTTCTGACTGGGCTTATCCAGTTACTCCTTTGCTAAGATTTCATTGACATTCATTAATTTATTGCCACTTTGGCATAAATAATCTGCTCTGCGTGATCACTTATTGGACAATGACTGTACTAGAACACCGATACATATTAAAAAGGCTAATATGATGTGAACTTTGGACCACTATACTGCGCAATTTTCTTTCAAATGTATTTTCATAAAGCAAAAAGCAAAGTTTCAAATCATTCAAAAATCCATGAAGATATTAACCAAAATATTACAGTCAAGTGAGATTTAAAGTCTGTATTTGCAAAATTAGATTTTTTTCTTTTTTTGCAACTGACTGTTGGTCAAGCAGCTATCCATATATCATAGCCAAACACTGACAAAGGTGTCCCAAATCTCTGGCCAGGGCACCACATCAGTTTTTTACTTTCACTGATAATAGCAAAAGTTAACATTGTAAGAGTTTTTCCTTTAACTGCAACTTACATTACATAACACATATACTGTGGGACATATTTTCATAGTCTAGATGTACTGACGCCTATTTTTAAAAAGACATCAAACCTGCAACCAATGCCATTGGCAGGTCTGATCATTTTCATACCAAGATAGTTAAGCATTTTAAACTATAACAGTGAGAAAGCACAGAAGACAGTGAATTGCATTTTTAAGAATGTAAAATACAATTGCAGGTTAAATAAAATAATTTTGTTACTTGAAAATCTTCCACAGAAGTTATTATTTTTTATGATCTAATAGAATTACAAAAGAATTAATAGTTTTTTGCCTAAGGCACTCTCAGAGATAAAAATAAACTACAAAATGAAGATTAAAATCTAGCCAGAGGAAAGATATAACACGAGATTCCCATTCCTGCTTAATCCACATATTATGGATCAGACCACTGTATAAAAACAATTTGCCAATTTTACCGTTTGATCTGAATCTAAGCATAAAATGTCATTAAAAGCTTCCAAGGACATATCATTTGCTTATTAACTACAAATTGTAATTAAAAAAAATCTTTTAACATGTTTTTGATTATTCAACACAAGCACTGAAAAACAGCAAATGTTTAATAAACAAGTGACTCACAGATTTTAAGAAAACATACATTTTGAACTGTTCTAAAACATTTTTTTTCTAACTGTAAATTTCTGAATGTGGCAATAAATAGTTATAACCATTGCAAATTATACTTTTGAATACTAAACCTCAGTTTATTTAATTCTTACTGAATGAAAATCTCTTTAAATGATGCTTTGCCATTAATAAAGCAGCCCCTTTGCATCCCAACAATCAGTAGTAATCAGAGTGATAATTTTCCCTTTAAAACTAATTTTAAATGGATGCATTATTAATGAGATTATAATTCCTCCTACATAATTAGTCACTTTGTTGGTTCACATACTGCCTGTGTATAAATTTGTTTGGAGAAATCTCATATTTTAAAAAAAAAAAGTGTTTTTACTTTAATGTACTGTAGAATAGCAGCAATCATGTCCTAATACAAAAAAAATAAAGATAATAAGTAATGAGGAAGAAAGGAAATTAAATATAATGAATATTATGTGACACCAGACTGAAAAGTTTTCAGGTTGAGCTGGACTGACTATGGTAATTTGCCTATAGGCACAGCAGCATTAAAAGTATGGGCTACATGTACACCATATATAATGAATGTGTGTCAACAAGTTTGATAACATGAGACTACAATTACAATATCAGGAGATTGGGAAGGCTAGAATTATGCTCAGATGAACTTCAATCTAAAATTGACTCTCTTCACTTTATGGCATTTTGTCAAACAGTACTGTTCCATAATATATACTCTTCATCAATCCATGCAAATAACAATTCAATTCACCTTAATACTATACAGTGTACAGATCGTTCTAGATCAGAACTGTCCAAATATATCAACAACATGACCCCTAATGATGCAATGTAAATCTGGCATCGCCTAATACAATACTTGGGGATCCTAAATTATTGCAACTTTGGGAAAGATATTTGATCACCTGTCAAGCAAGATACCTCTGGATTTAATTCTGGCAGTGTTCAGAGTAACACTATAAAATTATGCTATTTAGAGATAAAATCACTGTGATCTCCTTTAATACACTCTCAGCTTGCTAACTGATTACCTGTAAGAATCATAATGCAATGCAGACTAATTCTGTGGTGGTGGTGGTGGGTTTGGGGTTACCTAAAACATTTAAAAAAATGTACTTTGCATAGAATAGTGCAGATTTTTTGGGGGGGGATTTGGCAATATTTTATAAGTGCTATTTTAAAATCGACCTGCTGGGGTCCAGCCAATGATTCCACTAAACATTTACTGATTCAGTTAATATGAAGAAATTAAATATTTAGGCTTTTTCACATCAAATGTTTCACTGACATGGTAAGCAGTGTATGTTTGATTGTTAAGTTTTTGTAAATTAAAAAGATCATTGTTCCAGAAGTGATTTTTTTTAAAAACTACAAACTGCACATTTACTCATATGTAGTATTTAATTTAACAAACTTTGCAAAATGTGTAAGAAAATAACACAGACATAACAGTGCTTGAGCTATTTACCTAAACACAGGATTCTGGAGTCAAAATATAGGACAAATAAAAAAAACACATTAGGGAAAAATAAAAATATTTTAATGCTATATTTCTGTGTATATAATAGTCTCACAAGAGCTCACAAAAAGAAATGTCCCAACAATTAATTTGTATTTATACAAAAAATGGGTACAATTAATTTATTCTAAATGAATCACATCTGTTAACATGCTTTAATAAATGTCCTCAAGTATTACCACTCTACCCGGTACCTCATAGCTTGTATAGAGTTAATCAGGTTTTTAGATGATCAATTTTATCTGATATAGCATCATTACAAGGTGAATCTATAAAGCAAACAAAAAACTACAGTAATTAAGCATAGAGTTCCAATGAAAAGAAGTGTAGAAAATAAAACTTAAGACTGGCTATCACAGACTTTTTCACCACTGTTTCATTCTGTAAATGCAGTAAAGGACAGACAGGTTTTTGACTATTTAACTGACCAATATGGTTAAACAAACAAGGCTGTATTACTATGGACAGGTAAAAATCCCCATAAAAGTAAAAATCATAGAAGGAAAAAGCACACAATATTCTGAAATCCAAGAGTGAAGAGATCCATTGTTTATATGAAGTTAAAGGGAAAGTTTAATGAATCTCATTAAAATTTTTTATGATGTGATAAATGTTGATGCCAGGCAGTTAATAAAAACAGTAGGAGCAAGCCACAATGCCTCCAGAAATTATAAAGCTTAAGCACGTCCCTGTTTAAGCTTGCCAAGTTACTAATAATATGTTTCTGGAAGTAATAATGAGAATAAAAACATGTATTTATATACAAGAGACCAAATCATGCAACTAGGATATAGCAACATAGCCTATAATAGGAGTCAACAGCCACATGCTGGTATTCCAAAATCTCCTGTGAAATGTGCCTAACAGCAAGGAAGTGCAGACTGATGTGAAATTCTGTCCAAGCTGGTAAAAATCTCATGTTATACAGCTTTAGCCCTGGCAAAAACAAAATACTACACCATCAACAAAATTTTATTAGGGAAATGATTTATGAGCAGTCTGCAATTTAAAACACATCTTAAAGAGTCTGAAATCAAACTATTCCATTATTCATAGTAGGAAGAGGCTGCTGAACATTTCCCTGGTGGATATGTTCTCACAAATACCTAAGTACTTTTTTACCACTGTCTTGTTAATCTCAAATTTATTCTTCATGAGAGCAGGGCATGAAGCAATCTCTGACAGGGCATCAGTCCTTTAAAAGTCATACTTGCTTACACATCCTCACTAACTGAGGCCATTTAACTGAACGTGTCACATCTTCTTCATGTGACAGGTAACTGGTGCACTCAGAGAACCAGAAATAAATTCACCATATCACAAGAGGTGAATGAGGAATGGTGTAAAAGGGAGCATATTACAGTTAAAACTGTAGCTTGTAATACAGATGTTGAAATTCTGGCTGTTACAATTCATCTGTATCATTTGCCCAGGGAAATAAGTTACATGTTGTCACAGAAGACTGGGGGTCAGAACCAGCCGGGACGCCTGGAAGGAGCAGGAGGTGGTCTATACATCCCCCGGGCCATGAGGGAGCAATCGCCCTGGATGTTAAAGGGGACCACAGGGAAGGAGCAAGGAGGCTCAAGCCCACAGGGGCCCGCCAGGGGGCACCCCAAGTGCCGTGGAGCCCGGGAGATCGACACTTCCGGCACACCTGGGAAGGTGGAGGAAGGACCTTCCAGGGACCTGGAGCACATCCGGGTGGAAAGAAAAAGGGGAGCAGGACGAAGCTCCCGTGAGGACAGGAAAGGTGGCCCATGGACATTTGAGAGGAAGGCCCGTGTTAAGGGTGATTGGTGCGGGAGCACTGTGTGTTGTGTGGACTATTGGTGTAAATAAACGTGTGCTTTATATAGGAGCGGTGTTTGTCTGATGGTGTTTGGACCCGTGCTCACAATGTCCTTATTGATGTTTATATTGCTTCCTCTACAAATGGGGACTCGGCAACGGAAATGGTTTACCCTGTCACAAACACTTTAAAAGCAAATCATCCTGACCCTACAGTTATACTATGTGGCGACTTCAACCATGTGACTTTGGTAGAAATTAAGCCAAACTGTACCGCTCAAGGAAATAAGAAGCTGGATCTGCTTTATTAAAATATTAAAAATGTCTTTAAGTGCAAACTTCTGGCACCTTCAGGTAAATCTGACCCACAACCTGATTCATCGTATTCCATTAGCATAGCGAGGAACTGCAGCCTAGAGGTTGAAATAGCTCTAAATGACAGCTTCTAAATGACAGACTAGATAATTATGTGTGAGTCACATGGGGATGATTTTGACAGACTGTATCAAAGACAATATTAACTTTTGTGTTGACACAGTGGTACCATCAAAGACAGTGCATTGCTTTTCAAATAACAAGCCTTGGACTATTAAGGAGCTAAAAAGTCTACTGAATGAGGAAAAATACAACATTCAAATCCATTGACAATAAGGCTCTGAAGGACACATAGCGAGTGCTAAAGAAAATGCTAAGTAAAGGAAAGGAATCTTACAAAGCTACAATAGAAAACAAAGCAAAAAAAATGAAAGGTGTCTGGAATGGACTGGGTATAATTACTGGACTCAAGCAATCCAAGGTATTGGTGCTAGACAGGGATGTGGATAAGGTAATACCCTGAACCAATTTTCCCTCCCACACATTCTTTCAATGACCAGTCTCCCCACACCATCCCTAATACATCAACAAACTCTACCGTTTCAACTGGAATGGTCAGTGACATGTCCAATTCTGACCATCCGTATGAGCAGTCCATATCTGAACACCAAGTGATAAGACAACTAAGGAAGTTACACACTGGAAAAGCTGCAGGGTCCATTTACAAACAGTTCTCAAGTTCTTAAGGCCTTTTCACCGAATGACTACAGACTAGGGCTGTGCGATAAAACAATAAAAGATAATTATAATGAAATAACTTTTTCTCAATAGATATATAAGACATGCTTGATAGAAGTTTATAGTACTCATTCCTTCCATGTTTTGACAGAAAACACGAAAAACCGACGAGAATAGCGCCTCATCGAACCAATCATGTGGCTGGAACAGTTACAGACACATCAGGTTAGGTTGAGGCACACAGCACATAGTGTATCACATGGCAACACCACACATGGGCTGCAAGTAGCTACGCGCACACCAGAACATCAGGAGTGGGAGTGAGTTAAAAGAAAAAATGACAACAGAAATGTTAACAAAAACTCAAAAAAAAAAAACATTGTTACTGAAGAAAACGCTCTAACAAGGCTAGCTCAAAACTCAAAAGATGACAATGTTGCTGAAAAGAAGGGTCAGAGGAATTTGGAAGTGTGGAGATATTTTGGTTAGTTAAAGTCCGACAAGAAGCAGAGTAGCGTGCACTGCCAGTCGTGTCAAAAGCATGTTTACAAGAAGACAGGTAATACCAGTAACTTTTTGTAGCATCTGAAGCAGTGCCATCCTTTAAAGCACTTCTTGCGCCTTTGTTTTTTTTTTTTCGTCTTGGAGCATAAGATGAGCACAATTGAGTGAATATACTACACGTCAATATTACTGCTACTTCTTTGTCTTGTTTGTGTTTTAATTTTATTTTAAAATTTAAACTTTTAATTTTTAAAATTAAATTTTAATTCTATTTTTATTTTTTTATTTGCACTTCATGTTGTTACATTGTGGACCCTGAGCTTCGCAATTTCGTCTATCTGTATACTTGCATATGGTTGAGATGACAACAAATTTCGCTTTGACTTTGATATATGTTATGTTATCCTTCCTTTACATTTCAAAGCTGCTTGAATTTATACTGAGGATATAAACAGAATGTTTTTGTCTATTTTTTGGGGGTTTTGATCCCAACGATTTAATACAGTCTGAATATGTACAAATGATACAGTACAGAAGTAGTTTTTTTGATATTTGATTTTAATGTCGACTTTATTTATTTAGAACTGATTAAAGAATTTACTTTGCATTCTCCTGTATAACTTGAAAGCTTTAAGATTTTATCTTTAAATTGAAAGTTTTAGAATTTTAGAAATAAGATTTTATTTATTTATTTGGAGTTGACCACCAAATTTAGTGTGTTCTCCTGTAAAACCTGAATGTTTTTTACTGGTCAAAACTGAGACTTTATTTTGTATTAACTGTTGTATTTATTTGGAATTGACCAAAGAATTCAGTTGTGCATTTTATTTGTGTGCTCCAGTAACACTTCAAGCTTTTCATGATTTTATTTTATTATAGACTAGCAAAATACCCGCGCTTCACAGCGGAGAAGTAGTGTGTTAAAGAAGCAATGAAAAAGAAAAGGAAACATTTTTAAAATAACGTAACATGATTGTTTTGTCACTGTTGTGAGTGATGAGTGTTGCTGTCATATATATATATATATATATATATTTACACACACACACACACAAAAATATATATATACATATCTATACATATACATATATATATTTATACACATACACACACACACATATATATATATATATATATATATATATATATACATACATACATACATACATACATACATATCTACATATATACACACACAGCTATTTCGTATCAGTGCAATACGCTGCTTGTTAAAACGGATAACTCCCGCTCTTACGTGCAAGTCTGCGTGGATATTATGAACTATCAGATTTGTTCAAGTTCTATTTAAATTTTAAATAGAAGGAATTTTTATTTAGTCGACAGAAATATCTTTGGTAGGAATGGTAAAAACAGACAGGAATATTATTCCTGAATAAATCAACTCAAACCTTAAACAACTTATAATATTTTGCTCTCCATAAAAATATATCCTGTCTAAATTATACAAGTTAGAAATAAAGTAAACGTTAAAAGAACAAACATTCAAATTTCTTTACTCTTATGTAATTTTATATAAAAATAAACTTAGATTTTAAATATCCCAAAAGATTTTGCTCTCCATAAAAATATAAATATATCAAAATTATACAAATTCAAATATGAACATGCTGCATAACAAAACCTGGAAATATAAATAAAATGTGTTCCTTTCAGCAATAACAAATCAAATCATTCAGTTGTCTTTGCTCATATGTCATTTTAGAGCTGGACGCCTGGCATCTTTTTGGCAACAGGTTCGTTTATGTTTGGTGTGAGGTTCTGTGTTGTGGAGATTCTCAGGATGGATTGCAGGTGCTCATCAGTGAGGCGACTCCTGTGTGCTGTTTTGTTAGTCTTTATCACTGAGAAGAGCTTCTCACACAGATATGTGCTACCAAACATGCACAAGGTTCGAGCCGCATGTAGACGGACTTTTTTTGTTCTTCAAAGTCACCAAAGCGCCGTGCAAACTCAGTGCGCCAGTTTATCAGCAAAGTGCGTATTTGGGAACACCGTAGTGACGGCTTGGTTTAACATTACTTGGCAACAGGGAAAGTACAAGTTGCACTGGTGCATTTGTGTCTCCCATAAAAGAAGCTTCACTTGAAATCACTTTGTGATTGTGCACGGGTAAAAACGTCCGCTGAAGTGTCAGATTCTTATTTAATTCTTCTGCTTTCTGTATCTTCTGCATTGCATTCAGGTTACCCTGATGTTTTGTCTCATAGTGCCGTCTTAGATTAAATTCTGTAATTACAGCCACATTAGCTCCACAAATGAGACACACGGGTTCAGTAAACATATACTCAGCCTCCCATCGGTTTTAAAGGCTCTATTTTCAGAATCAACTTTTCTCTTCAGCATCGTGTGAGCTAGCTTCGCAATAACTTGCAGCATCATAAGGTAGACTTGATTAACGCGGTAAGTGTTCGGCAAGGCAGCTGAAGCGCTGCATTATGGGATCTGTAGTTTATTGTGTTACCAGCGCTTCATATACCCGGGCCATTAATAACAATAATACAGTATATAAAATGATCTTGGGCCGGATATAATTACACGCCGGGCGGATGTGGCCCGGCCCTTGAGTTTGACACATATGGACTAAATAGAACTTGAAAAGATATATTTTTCAAATGTGATCGCGCAATTCAGATAGAGTTGACGCGCACTACAGCCTGCATGCCTCAATAAGTCATCCTCCTCGCTCTTACTTTTTACCGCTCATCTAATGAATACACTGAGTATGGCTTTACCAAAACAATCATTGATGGCGAATAAAGTATCCATTATTCGAGTATGTAGATGTAGTATGTATATACATATATATATACCCGCGTATCGCAGCGGAGAAGTAGTGTGTTAAAAAAGCTAGAAAAGAAAAGGGAACATTTTAAAAATAACGTAACATGACTGTCAATATACAGTATTTGTTTTGTGAGTGTTACTGAGTGTTGCTGTCATCAAGGATTTGATTATCATTATTTCTTTCAATCAGGTTTGTATTTGTAGGATGTGTTGTGTTCAAGTTACATTCCGTGTTTGTCAATCGCTGTAAAGATGACAGGTTTCATTCATCGATTCGTTTCTTACTGCATCAATAAACAGCTCGCCTTCTTCTTTATCTGAGACCTGACACACTGCATGCACGGGTTTTTTTACACTGTCTTCCTTTAGCGGGACATTGACTTTTTCCACCATGTGCTTTGTTTCCGCAGTAGCTGGATTTATGAATATGCTTGTATGTATCAGACGCTTCATATTTTTTGCTGCCTTTTCAATTGTGTAATTCGGTTTTGTTCAGCCTTTGGAACTGTTGCTTTTTATCTGTGCACTGCGTCAGTTCACGTGAGCCGCTCGGTGTACATGCATCGAAGGTTCCCAGCTGTGCTGGTGCCATCTCGTGCTATGTCCATGGCTGTATTTAATGTTACCTTAGTCCTGGCACTTAAAACTTTCTCTCGCAGTTTCGCTGAGTTTGTGCCAAACACCACCCTGACCATCTCATCTTCCTCTGCATAAGCACAGTCCTTCACCCGTGAATATTTAGTGGGAGCTTGCTATTGGATTGCTGCTGATGGACGGCCTTATATGGGCAGGCACTAAATTACAAACGCCAGCGGCAGCCTGTCTATGAACTTAATTTAAAGTGTAGGTTTGCATCGTGCTTTGTTTCCGAAGTAGCAAGAACTCATGAATATGGTTGTATATGTCACCGCTCGCTTCTTATTGTTTTGCTGCCTTCTCAATTATATAATGCATGTTTTCTTCAGCGCTTTTTGGAGGTCTTCCTGGTTTTCTATGTACTGCGTGATTACGTGGGAGGCGTGATGATGTCACACGAAACTCCGCCCCCACGGCGTTCAAGCTCATCTCCATTACAGTAAATGGAGAAAACAGCTTCCAGTTATGACCATTACGTAGAATTTCGAAATGAAACCTGCCCAACTTTTGTAAGGAAGCTGTAAGGAATGAACCTGCCAAATTTTAGCCTTCCACCCACACGGGAAGTTGGAGAATTAGTGATTAGTCAGTGAGTGAGTGAGGGCTTTGCCTTTTATTAGTATAGATACCCATTTTATTTATTTGAAATATAGTCGTATAATGTTCTACAGCACATTTGTCATGTTCAACTTCTGACATAAAATAAATATTTAAACCAAAATTAACCTTATGGTATCTTCACGTCTCACTTAGGAGTAAAAAGGAATCTTTAAGATTGACAGAAATAGTAATTTGATTTATCTCTATATATAATCTTCATTTGGATCTTGATCTTTGTTTGTCCACAAATGAATTAGAAGAAAAAGCACTAGATGGCAGTAGAGAGACAGCTAAAACATAGCCATTGCATTAAGAATCTCCTCCAGGCTTATACTACTGAAGACTGTAGTACTCCAATCACACCTCTAAACACAGACATTCAAACTAAACAAATTGTTGTGCTTTAAATTAACTAAAGAGATCTTCATTTAGATCTTGATCTTTGTTTGTCCGCAAATTCCACGCATGCGTAGACCACCTTCCAGTTTAGTACGTTGTTGTTACTCACGGATGTCAACAATGTGCTGGAATAACAAAAGGGGTGGTGGACAGTGTTACGCTGGTTAGCTCCTGAGGTCTGGTTAGAGAATGAGATTGCCGAAGATAAAATGTACGTGCCTACGTAACATGAATGAAAGAAAGACAGTGGGTAAAACGAATGACAACGTAACAGCACGTTCCAGAAATTATTATTGTTATGTTGTAGCCGCGAGTGCTGCGCGTCTCACAGTTGTACCGTGGCTTGCTCACATGTCAGTGAAGTGATCCCTATTTATGCTTTAAAGAGCCTGGATACCTATGTGTCCCCCTTTTATAACCATTGCTCCGTGTATATTGCCTTACTCTTTGGATTGCCACAAAGCAACCTGCGAGATTGGAGAAAGGTTGAGAAGACATCGTGAGAGGAAACGATAGTGTCGTGAAAATGAGATGGACTGTGAACGGACAGAAGCACAAATGCTCCTACACCACCACATAATTACTATTCAGACAGTGATTCCGAGTAGGCCGTTCCTATCGAATCAATGTCCAAGGGTTTTCTTTTACAATTTTGTTTCCCTTATAAAAAATCATAATGCTGTGCGACGAAGGAACCAGTTCACGACTGGCAGCCACGTTTAAACAGGGAGCCCTTCACAGACAACTTTAACACGCGCAACGTATCAATATCGACTGCTATGAAAAAAAATACTGTGACAATTTTTTTTCCCTACCACCCGGCCCTACTACAGACCAGTGGCACTTGCATCTCAAATCATGAAGACTTTCGAGAGGCTGGTCCAGGACTATGAGTTCTCTTGTGATAGACTACCTGGACACATAGCAGTTTGCTTATTGGACAAAGACTGGAGAGGAGGATACAATTGTCTATCTGCTCTATGGTTTGGGATAAAACTACTTTACACATATTAAGCTTGATTTCTATAGAATCTTCAGATTTTTTTTCTACTTGTTCAAACACTAGCATAAGAAATGAATTGCAAAAGTTGAAAGAATTTATTAGAGTAATTAGAATATAATGCTACACTATTAAAATTATTATAAAATCCTGCATTTTTTAGGATATATTCCATGCTTCACACATCACAAAATAACAGCTTGCTAACCTTCTCGTTAGTTGTTTTGCTGCTTCAATATCTAAGGTTTAATTTACATTTTCCTACAATTAAATGCATTTTACATGTAGTTGCATCTGAATACTGAAACCTTCCTGTTTGTATATTAGATGACAGCATTTTCTAAGCAGCTGCTTCAGTCAGGAACACATAATCCTTATTCTAAAGACCAAAAGTATTTAGGACATAACAAAACATTAAAGAGTAACTTTTTAAGCATGCATCTGTTGATGATGGAATTCCATTCAAATAACATCTAAGGGACAAACAGGCTAAATGTTCTGTCTGATTAATGCATTTCAAAACCACTTCTGAATGTTAAGCTGATTTATGTAATAGCATAATACCTGACACATTGAGCTATATGTTGTAGGATTACATGCTACTGAGAACAGCTGAAGACAAAATAAGAATAATTTTGCGCATAAATAAAATAAAACTGAGTACCTTGAGCTTTTTACTAGCAAATAGTAAACACTGAACTGTTTTGTTTGTAACATAAACACATAAATATCCAAAGCTCCCCTGAAAAATATTTTTATTTCCAGTGTTTCCTTTCAGACCTGTATTAATATCCTTACTAAATAATTTACACTTCCTGAACCAGTAACGGTTGTTTTAGAGAGCCTGCTTTGTATTTACTCCTTCCCTTGTGACTGGAGACTTTTTGTGCTTTGATCTAATCTACCATTATGCCTGTACACCAAAGGAATGACGTTCTGTAGCCTGTAAGGTTGAAAAAAATGATACTTTTATCTTATCTGCCAAAGGATATGCATATGTAAAGGAAAAAAGGAGAGCTATCAAAGTAAACCAGCAGAACCACTAACATCATATAACATACAGTAAAGAAAGCAAACTCTTCAACTGTACTGTCTTTAGCCTTATTTTATCTAAAAGATATAACATCTTTTAATTAATTGTAAAGTGTAATAAACTACCTTTGCACAAAAGGCTATGGTCACTGTACCGTAATTGACTGCAATCGAATCTATGCAGAAAGGAAGGATATACTCTTAGGCTCAAGATTGCAGGGAGATAATATTAAAAGTGGAACTTTGTCAAACAAGCCAACTTCTTTACAAATGTTTTCAGTCATATTAACTTACAGCTGTCTCACTATGTCATTAAATAAGAAGCCATTACCTTAATGAAACAGCTTGCTATTTTATTATTGAAAAGGGATCCTCAGAAGTAAGTTTTCATTAATATTACGTACCAGCAACAGTGCCAATCAATTTACATGATACTAGAAAAAAAAACACGTACTTCTGAATTTCCAGAACGGTGTCCAGCAACTTAATAATAATAGTTCCGTGTGTTACTTACAGTATAGTAAACATTATTTAATATTGGAGTAATGTCTATTAGGTTCACTAGAATGAAAAAGTAAAATATTATACAATAATAATCAAAAGAAAAAAACTGGATTCAGACAGTACAGATATAAATATTGATTTTTGCAGCAAAACAGTATCTCTTTTGCAGTGACTTTTTGATGAGCTTAAGGAAAATGTCATATCAATTACAGATCTACTTAGTAACTGGAAATTATTATGCAGCATAATACCCATTAGAATACATGAATTTTTGAGCTTTAATTAATGCTCTCTTTCAGAGATATGCTTTCCAAGGTTTCAAGATCAACCCAGATGCAGACTAGATCAACTAGATCCTGCCTAAAATTAAGAGGTATTATACCTATACTGTATTAGCATTAATGTGTCAAGGGAGGTCTGATTTTTATGCAAATTTTTATTTTGTAATAGAAATGTAATTTGATGCATCAAAATATTAATATGAATCCTACTGATGTTTCTGGAAACCCTAACGAAAGAAATATTACTCAAGAAACAAAAAAAGTTCACATTGCCACATACCTCCTTTATATCTTAATAAATAAATCCATACATCGAATATCTTTGGTACCTCTTTCAAATATAAACACTCATACTAAGTTTACGACAAAATCACTTAAGAATTTTGAAAACAATACAGCGTTATGTTATTTTAAAGAACCAGACTGGGTTCAACAAGATCAGACACTCATTTTCAGGTGTGTATTTAATTTACGCTATACTTTACCTGTATCAGAAAACACACAGTTTAGCAATACCTAAAGAGGAAGGAAAGGCTTTCAACAGAACTAAATATGAATGTGTATTTGTTGTACTGTATAGGTCAGGGGTCAGCAACCTGCTGCTCACGATCCACATGTGGCTCTTTGACTGTGACTTTTCCCAGAATGATAGAAGCATTTACATTTTCCTGTCTTAACATATTATTTGATAATACTTTCGTAAAGTCTATCTATCTAAAGATAAATTATTTATGGGTTAATATTATTTTTCATTTATATATTTCTTTAGCAATATGTGAATCAGGTGGTCCGTCACGCGTCTTTGTTGCATTTACCCTCTTAACTCCATCGTCTACATCTTCCTCAAATTCTGTTCGACGAGATTACATCTTCGGTCAAATGATATGCTCTCCAGAGTTTTCTTCAGTATCAGAGATTGGATGTATGCTTCAATGTTTATTGGGATTCGTAATTCATTCATATACTTTTTATGGTTAATCGTCACCATGCCTTTCCAGGTCTTTGTAAACATTATTATATTTCCTCTTATTTACATGTTATAGCCAGCTCAGTTCAGAGTGGCGAGTACATTTTGCACTGCTCACTCAGCACAGTTAAAGTAGTGAAGTGAAAAGAGAAGGGCAGACAACTGAAGAGCTGAATGAACTTTACTCAAGAAAGGGAGGGTGAGGGTGAACCATATCATTACAAAACTGAACAATGTTGTGATATTAGTCACCTTTGCACTATTACACATTTGAGTGATTCAAAACTGAGGCTCAAAACTCTATGGGTCTTCTAAGACATCTAAATTGCAATGACAAGTTACATAATAACAAAAAATTAAATATCGAACACCAATTTTCAACAAAGCGCAACGCATTTGCACAAAAAAAAAAAAAATCATTCAGAGATAAAAATAAAAGCAATGACAGAATTAAAGTAAAATATGCAACAATCAGAATTTTTTTGCTGTTTCTCAATAGACTGCAAATCAGAGAAATCCTTTCACAGATGGGAAAATATGAAAAAAAAAGTGCTTTTGAAATTTGGCCAAACATCTCTACTATGACTTCAAAAATAAAGAAGATATTGTTAGGAAATTAAAGATACTCCACTGTCTGCAAAATACTGTTCACGACAGAATCATTAGGATGGGTTAAGAATGTGACAGATCAACAGATTAATGATATAATATTGGCATCTGTATTTTCTTTGGCATGTGATGAGTCGTGACGTGAAGGAAATCACACAAATTAGCCTTCTGGGACGGTATGTATGTTTATAATAAAGGTCTCCATGAAGAATTACTGGCTTTGATACCTGTTAAAGGACAAACTCGAGGTGAAGGTATCTCAACAATTTTGAAATTTCCAACTGTTAGGGAAATTGATATCAATAAATTGGTATCTATTGCTACAGAAGGAGCACCCAGTAATGACAGGTAAAATAAAGGCTTTGTTACTCTCTTCAAACAAAACTAGTTTTGTTTGCAAAAGACTTGAAAAGTGGAAATCTGTTTCTTTTCGAAACTTTAAAAATCATCTGGAAACTTCTGGAAGTGCCACTGACAGCAAGTTGTTTCTGGCAACTATTACAAAAATACATGATTCATTTGCACAATCACATCACAAATTTCAGAGATGAAAAGTCCACTTTTTCATTTTGAACAAAAACATTTGCGGCACATGCCAATTGAATACATTTTTTACTGATTCAAACGGTTGACAGACCTCAGTTTGAATTACAGCTAACAGACTTGAAAAGCAAAGATTTGTGGTCTTCAAAATTGACATCTTTACAAGTGGAACTAGAAAACCTGAAAAGAGAAATGGCAACTTTAACTATAAATTAGAAATGGGTGAAACTTTCCAACTGACTATTACTGTCAATTTAAAATAATAGTGTTTGGAATTTTGATGAGTTTTTGAATCCACCTATTCTTGTGAGCAGACGTTCTCCCAACCTGAATGATATCAAATGCAAGGTAAGAAGTCAGCTTTATGAAGTAAGCTTGGAATCATGTTTAAAATTGAAGACTTCCAACTACTCACCGAACATGAAACACCTCTGTGGAAATGCAATGTCAGAAGTCTCATTAAATTGTTTTTCTTTATTTCCTTCAAGTACTTGAAGTTTTGTTTTTGTGTTAAATGCATATATACTCATATTGTTTTAAAAATCGTATCTCAAACCTCCTTCTCTACCCATTGCAGCTCTTTGTAAGTATTGGGTCAAACATTTAGGATAAAATGGCTCTTTGCTATAAAAATGCTGCCAACTTCTGGTAGAAGTCAATGTTTCAGCCTAAGGTCATAGACTGGAATACACAATTTTACATAAATCATAAAAATAAAAACTCCAATTTCACATTTAACTCCAATAACACATTTTTTCTGATCTGATGCTGCATTTACACGCAATGGGAAAATTCATTACTGAACCTTGTGACATTTCATTGTCTCTCTTATTATGTTCAAATGAACGTCTGATCTGTGCTTAGGAAGAAAATGGAGATTGTAAATAATGTGTTACTTGATTCAATTTTTGCAAAAACAAAAGGCATACTAAATGTATTAAGTGTACTACATCAATTAATATACAATAGGTCCAATTTTAGTCACAAACTCGGCTCTGAACTCAGCTATCACTTTAAAGGGTTTCTACTGTGTTGCAAATGGTATATTCCCTGGGTTGCATTTACTTTCTGTTTTATGGTTGTTTTCTGTTAATATTATTTTTTCATGCTTTTATGTTATTTCTGTTAAATGTGTTTATTATTTGTATTCTGTCTTTTTAAATGCACTACCATTCTTTGGGCTTTGGGAATGGAGCTCCAGGAATCAGAGTCAACCTGACTTCACTGTTGCTCAGTCCTCCTTCCTGATTTTACACTGTGCCAAAAAAGAGAAACCCAGCAGCAGGGCATTGAGTTGTGTGAGTGCTGTCTATCTTTTAGTTGTTGGATTTCTTGTTTTCTTTTTAGGATTTGCTCTTTAAATTGTATTTTAGGACTTGTTCAGCACATATTGCCTTTTAGGCAAATCCTTTTGCCTTTTTTGCTCTTTTGAGCACGTTATTTTGCATTTCTATCATTGCTAATAAATTCTTCATTTATAAAGATTCTTTGTTCCCCTTTCTTTCTTAGGCCAGAGGTTTATGAAACCCCAAACTCACAGTTGAGAATTTTTGGAACACTACTTGTATTTTCATCTTTTAAAGCCAGTTCCCCACTTCTCAGCCTGTTTAGGCCACAGTCTGCAGGTAGCAGTTGGGACTAGCTAACTTGGACAAAGTGCCTCCTCTGGACAGGCTGCTGAAGTACTTTGCATGCTTTTGAAGGCCACATACCCTTTGCCATGTTTGTGATTTCAATTCACAACAGAGTCCACCTAAAACTTTCCACTAGGAGATTTATGCCTTTCATCGTCCTACAGAATATGAATACATCATATGATATAAAAGACTCCAGAAGGATACCCTCCTTCTCTCCTTTTCTTCATTGCTACAGTGATGCTGTAATAATGAAGATGACAAAGGTATATAAGCAGCAAACCTAAAACCAAAACTTTCACTGAATGCCGACAAAATGCTACTATATTTTACTAACCTAGGTAATTCACTAACAGGCACATATCAGATTTCTGGATTCATGAAAAAAACTGAATCAAATCATATTACTTTCTTTGAATGTTAGTATTGTCATTGTACGACTGAATAGCTTCTTTTTCACTTGACAAATAGACTTACATATATGTAGGAGTTATTATTATGTACACATGCACAGATATTATGATCAGGAGAACAAACTGCCTGCTTTGCAAAGAGAGAGGATATAGCATAGCAATATATGGCAAAATACTCTTGGCAAAGTGACTTTTGCAGACATATGTAAAAAAAGAAAACACACTACATAAAGTAATATCCGTTGGAGCAGATGTGTATGTAATCCTGTGGCTTCACCTTTTAGTTCCCTGCAATGAATTAAATCGTTAGGAAGTGCACAGCTGTATTACAATTGATTCTGCTCTAGCTCAGATTATGCTTGAACTCTCCACTATCATTCTGTTTAACAGGGTGCTGTGCAATGTGCCAGATACCTGCTTCTGGAAACATGGGAGTTTTGCCTAAGCACTTACTGTTTTGTGGAGCTGTCACTGGGTTTTCGTGACAGTGTGATTTAATATTTTTCTCTTAGTTATTCCTTTTTTCAAACTGAATTGTTTGAAATAAAGAATGAAATCGTTAAAATACAAAAGAACTCAGACTGAGGTCTACTGCGCACCACAGAACTCAGTATTATGGCAAATTCAGCACCTGCTTAACTAATATTTCACTTCTGTCATTGTCAGCATCAAACAGGACTCAAAACTCCAAATGACATAGTGCTCGTTCTCTTTTCATTGAAGGAAGGCACTGAAAGTGCAAATGACAGGACACACCCAAGAGGAGAAACTGGAAACACAGAGAAACCAGAGTGGCCTAGAAAAGTCTAGTAGGACACTTTAGGGATTCCCCTCTAGTTATGCCTCAGATCAAAGTGGACAGCAGTTCAGCTGACCATGGGCATCTTTTATAAAACTTTGTGGGTCTGAGCATGAAAGTATGCATATGTCAGAAAAACATGATGGATTGAAATGTGACAGAGACATTTCTGACCTGTTGGCCAGTTCCCAGAGAAGTAAGTTATTAGCTGGTTTGGCTGCATGTTCCTGTTTGATCAAGGGTGTCATCATCTTCCAGTTTCTCCAAAACGTTGTGTACAGATGGGTTATGGTTACTGTAAATATACACACATCCTTCTATCACATTTTCTTTAATAAATCCTGAAATGTCTATGGAAAGCTGCATATGCACATTTCGATTCTCTTTTTGTATGTACACAAGTTTTATAAACCTGGCCTAGGACAGGATCTCTGTCTGAAAGTCATATCCAGGAATCCCAGAGAGGAAATAAAAATCCACACGAACAGGAACAGTATACATCCATCCATTATCCAACCTGCTGTATCCTTACTACAGGGTCACAGGGGTCTGCTGAAGCCAATCCCAGCCAACACAGGGCACAAGGCAGGTAACAAACCCTGGGCATGGCGCCAACCCACCGCAGGGAACAGTATACAGTATACTATAAATAAATAAGCCAATATGCAGAGGCTGAAAGAAGTTCAACATAGTTGCCTCTCTTGATTTTCAAAATGTCCCTCAGAAATCACTATACCATATATACACATATGTACATGCACACAAAAAATCATTTGCTACTTCAATAAGCACACCTGCTCGCTAACATAAATAATCCATTCCTACAAACAGCCAGCCATTTGGCATAACTCAAAATATATTGCAAACAAGTACAGTAAAGTTGTTGCTATTTGATATTTAGGGATGTAATCAACAGTGTTGAAACAGATTTAAAATGATACCTATGTTAGTGCCTGATTCTCAGTGAATTTTGAGCCACAAATGTACTAAAACTTTGATGGCTATGTACACGGCGGGTACTCAAATATTACAGCCTGGCTAGAATAAATCTATGAGGGTTTTCAATTATAAACAGGAATTTTCATGCTCTGTTCTTATAAAGAGTGCAAGGTAGACATGCATGTTTGTACTTGTTGTTAGTAGTGCTAAGCTGCTCTTTCCCCCATTCCTGTTAGTTGTAATCAACATGTCGGATCAGGAGATACACAGTAGTGTCGCACAGCGAATTGTAATTACATTTTTGACACATGAAATAGTTATTCCATCCCATATTTATTTGAGACATAAAAATCAGTTTGGGGATGAGTGTCTCTCTCTGGAATATATGATTGGTGCAAGTAATTCAGAGAAGGACTATCATCTCTTCAGTACACTTAAGGAATTTTTAGGAGGGAAGAAATTCAAGTCGAATGAGGAGATTACTGATGCTGTGCAAGAATGGGTCAACATGAAGTCTCGGATTAAAAAGCTTCCTAAGCGTATTGCTGCACTAGCAGGAGACTACACAGAAAAATAATGTGTAAATCATTTCATTGTATTCAATAAATAAAGTGCAGCTCATAAATTCCTGTTTACATTTGAACACAACCTGTATAACAACAAGATTCAATAAGCTTATTTTAAATGTAATATACCAATTCATTTGTTCTTTCAAAGATCTACACATTTATTCAGTATGCCCTACAAGTCCAATACAGTGTCAAAATATCCAGTATTTGAAACAGTAGTAGGCAGCAGTTTCAGTCATAATATACTTAAAATAGTAGCAGAAGAATCAATAAATAGCTGTTCTTCCTACATTGTTTTAATTATCATCAAGACAAATATTAGGTTAAGCAGAGGTAAAAAAAAAATAAAAAATAATCAACTGTGTTTCATCACATACCTTAAGCAGATCCCTAGGGAAGTCCTGGCCATCATTAAATCCATCTAAATTGGTGATGAATTCTTGACAGGTCATCTTCTTCCCAATATTCTAAAAGAATATTCAATTAATTCATTAAGTTAGATTTATTTTATTAATTTGACAGGAAGTAGTTTATTAAAATGACAATGGTATATTAATGGAATCTACAAATTCATTTGGCACCCAGTACCAAACGTAAAACAAAACCAGAAATATCATTACTAGTACATTATTGCTTCATTGAATAATGTTCTGACTTATCTTCGTGTTTCATGCATAGCTTAGTCCAAAAAAAAAAAAAAAGGAAAAGTGGATGATACTAATATCTTCTATTAGTCTTCTGCAATATGCAGGCAAGGAAAAAATAATTGCATACACAATACACAAAAGTAATTAGAATTGAAAATGGTAAAATGCAAAACCCAAGTTCACTATTTGGCATTTGGAATGTGCTTTGCCCAAAATAATAAATTAAAACTGTTTTAAAATTATTTTATTGGAACACAGCGCTACATGAATAAGTGATGTAAGTAATTAAATCACAAATGCTTGCTACATGTATACAGCTAAAATATAACATCTCACCCCCAGAAAGACGACAAAAGCCCTGCAAGTAACATAATCATATCCTACAGAAACAACTATAATATTTTCTGAAACCTGCAATCATAATCCTTTAAATGGATCAGACTGTGAATAAAACTGTTGATGTATTCATGTAGTTGCAAGCGCAGACATAAAGATGCATGCCTTTTAGTATTTCCCATCTTATTGCAAAATTTCTTAAGTATTTTATGTTGGCAAATCAGTAAAGTAATGAAATGCTGCAACCTATAAAATTATGGATGTAGTTTCACATTTAAAACATAAGCACAGGTATTACAGAAGCAGTCTTCGCATTTAACTCTAATAAATTTTTTGTCTACGATTGTCACATGAAATACGTAATTAAACACACTGTACATATTTCTGTGATACAGCCTTTAATCTATATATTTACAAATCCACCAGTTACGAGGGTAGTGAGGCTTAAAAAGAAGTAGGAATGAGGGATTACACACAATAATTACTTAATTCAGGCTTACTGTTATATCTACATTTATCTATATCCCAGTCAATCATCCTATTCATCCAAAAATACTAATAGTTATTCCATGTGTAAAGCATTTACATTATTTATCTTTAAAGTGTTACAAATTCCACAATACCTATTTAAGGTTAACTTCCTGTGGCAAATTCACATTAGTTTGCAAGATAAGCAAAAATAGACACAATACAGTTAGAAATGTATTTTTTACCTACTTTACTTAATTCCCATGTGGTACGTCACCAAATAGTAAATTAATGAGCTCTAAATGTAAATACTGTATTATACTTTGGAGATTTTGAATTTCTACATCAATTTTGCTGTGAAAGGCTCTCTACCTTTCTTTTTTTTTTTACATGACAAGGCAAGGAGTACTGCTTGCTGAAACATTTTAGCCAAATTTACATTGCTGAAAAGGTTCCACTTAGGTAATGTTTTGATTCAATAGGACTGGTGGCAGTCAAGCTTAGGTGTATCTAGTCTAACGTAGCCCATTATCATTTAACTAAAGCACACTACAGACAGGAACACAGTCCTGAGAAATAAAAAAGATTTGCACTTCTTTTGGTTTATCCAAACAGTGATACTTTTTAGCCGCATACTCACATGCTGTTATGACATATGTTTGCCTATGGGACAGCAAATGTAAATTCAGCTTTTAGGTTAAAGCACCTCTGCTGGCTCAAGGACGCAATCTAGTCACAGGCATTAGCACTCCAATATGTGAAACAAAAATACTGTTTTCAGGTAAAAGCAAATTACCAATTCATTTAGAAAGAAGTTATCTTCCCTGACAGTTAAGTGTGATTTGTTGTGGGATTTTTGGCTACACCGCTAAACTAGTGGTTATCCTGGTCAGTGTTTTTTTTGTATGGCTGACCCAGCCAATGACTGAAAGAGTACTGTAACAAAGTAAAACCTACACTGATTATAACTGCAACAATTGAAATAATGTTGGCATTTGGATACTCTCATTGCAGCTTCACAATCGTAAAGAAGACATTGCTGTAAACAAACTATAGCACATGCAGAAGCTATGCAAGAAAAACTATTTAAATAAATGGAATGTTATAACTTACAATTAAAAACAGATTTATTAAAAATGATTAGCGAAAATAAGTTATATATTAAATAAAATATAGCAATCCATATAACTAACTTTTTTTGACATAAATTTATCTTTATAATTAGATTTATAAATGGATCCTTTAACATTGACACTGTTAACTTTTTAAGCAGGTAAATAAAGATATTAATATACACAAAACCACATGTCATTTACATTTTTGAAATATTTTAGTCACTGTCATGGTTACACACTGCCATCCATATCCCCAACTCTCACACATAGTATAGTATACAATACATACATATACTAAAAAGTCAAGCAAGTACAAACAAAAATATTTCTGAATCCTGTATACATATAAAGGGTTATGAATTCTAAATATAAAGACAAAAAGACTAGCTATGCATTGAATCTTTTTGCACTCTCTGCCAAGCGGTCAGTGTGTTTTGAAACCTTTTCAACTTTTGTATTACAGTGGAGGAAATAAGTATTTGATTCCCTGCTGAATTTGTAAATCTGCTCACCTACAATTTTTATGGTAGTTTAATTTTAATGGAGAGAGACAGAATATAAACCAAAAATCCAGGAAAAACACATTACATAAAAGTTCTAAACTGATTTGCATGACATTGAGAGAAATAAGTATTTGATCCCGTAAAACCCAGCCGGAATTCTGGCTCCCAGAGATTGGCTGTGTGCCCATGTGGCACACAGATTACAATAAATCAATCAATCAATCAATCAATTATGGATACTCTTGATCTCAACTCATTATGTGTATAAAGGACACCTATCCACAGAATCAATTTCTTCCATTCCAACCTCTCCACCATGGGCAAGACCAAACAGCTATCAAAAGATGTCATGGACAAGACTGTAGACCTGCACAAGGCTGAAATGGGCTACAACACCATTAGTAAGAAGCTTGGTGAGAAGGTGATAACTGTTGGCGTGATTATTCGAAAATGGAAGAAATATAAAATGACCATCAATCGCCTTCGGTCTGGAGCTCCATGCAAGATCTTGCCTCATGGGGGTGAGGACAATCATGAGAAAGGTGAGGGATCATTCCAAAACTACACGGGAGGAGCTTGTTAATGATCAGAAGGCAGTTGGGACTACAGTCACCAAGAACACCACTGGTAACACACTACGCTGCAATGGATTGAAATTTTGCAACACCCGCAAGGTCCCCCTGCTCAAGAAGGCACATGTACAGGCTTAAGTTTGCCAGTGAACATACCATTACAGATTCATTGCTTATAAATAAATGCTAACATAAACAATCCTGTCTTTCTGAAGAATTTTATAAATATGTTATTTATAATGACTTTTGTGCTTTTGATTATTAATTTTTTGTTAGATGACAAAATAAAACCCACTGAATAATGGAGATTCACCTGCTTTGTACAAAAACGTGCTTCCATTGGTATGCTCATGAAATCTATAGTTTTAACAATGTAAACTTTCTAAAAGAAAAGATAGTTAAGGAGTTTACATTAACAACATTAATAGAAACAAAGTCTTTTTTAAAATTGTTAGTATACAGTAATGTACTTCATAATGGTGTTAATATTGCATTAAATTATTGCTACTTGTTAAAAAGTTACCAACACAGAATCTAAAGAAAAAACTTACCACCTGTCAAGCAAAATAAGCAGAGTCAGCAGGTCCAAGAAAAATAACATTTAGAAAACAAACAAAAAAGGCATACAATTAAAATGCAATAACAGTAAAATTTGCATACAATTATAAAGAAAAATGTACAGCAATCACATACAAGCTATGTATTACTTGTAATTATATACCTAAAATACTGGGTTTTGCCTTTAAAATTCAGTTTTTATTATGAATTAAATCAAAACATAATTCTTTAAAAACTTAACTTTGCAAACTATCAAAACTGCCTATATAGAACATGTAAAAACAAATAATGTAGATAGATAGATACTCATAAGCATGCTTTAGCTCATCGAAGGTAAATGGCAAATGACCGCATGACATACTTTACAAAGGAGAGTTGAACAGCAAACACTACATGGAAGAATAAAGATTTACATTAGTTCTCTTTTAGGCTTTTAACTTAAACATATAACTACAACTATATAGTTATAGTTGTATATTACATAAAAGATATAACTATAACATTAAGAAGAACATACAAGGAGAGATCCCACACCTTATCCTGCTCATTGGAAATGACAGGCAGGATATGGTAAATAAAGGAGCTACATCTATATTACGAAAGACTCCAGAAACTCCTTATTGTCAACAAAAAGAAAAAGCTGCACAGACCGCAAGAAAAAGCTGGACACTTAATAGAAATAAATAAGAAGCAACAGACCTGTATTGTTAATCTCTCCTTATACACCACAAATGAAGCCAAGATTTCAGTAAATACAAAGGGACTCTTATATTTTCCTGCAAAGCCCATTGACAAAATTAGACTCTGCAGTGATATGGAAGAATTCTTCAGAAAACTCAGACTTAAAAGAATTTTTCCACAAGAAAGAAAACGTTGACACACATGAACAAACAACAAGCTTTTACAACAACCCCAATAATAAATCTACATGGACACCAGAACCTGGCAGAAACTCCACCATGGACAATTACATAGACTGGTTCTGACAGAGAGTCAAAACTGGGATCCTAAATAGACAGCAAAATTAGGATACAAAATATCACTATTCACAAGCAGAGAGCCACACATTCACTAAGAGAAAATACAGAGATCATTATTAAGCAGGCAAAGGGGGTGCCTTAGTTATCATGAACACATGTGACTATATACAGGAGGCACAAAGGCAATTGTCCAGTACTATGAATGAAACTACATGAAGACTCTACAGATCTCTACAAGAAAGAACAAAAAAAGATAGTAAATAGCTTTCCTCTTGACATCAGGGATCATGTAAACAGTTTAATTCCTGAGAACACCTAAATCGGTTACTTCTACATGCTTCCTAAGATCCACAAAGAAGGAAACCCCAGAAGGCCTATAATCACAGGACTTGGTTCTCTTACAGAAAATGTTTCAGAATGGGTGGAGTACATCCTTAAACCCCTCGCCCGCAATGCAAACAGCTACATCCAAGACACCATTGATTTCCTAAAAAAACTGTCTGCTATAGGCCCCTTACCTGAGGGAACCTTACTGGCCACATTGGCTGTTGAGGCACTTTACACAAACATCCTCTATGATGATGGCATATTGGCAAGTGAAATATCAAAAACAACATGATTTACCCACATAAATCAGTTACTCAAATGATAAAATTCACTCTGACGCACAAAAGACTTCTACTTGCAACAAAATGGGACTGCAATGGGCTGTTACCTTGACATCACCATTCAACTTCTGTTTTTCACAAACCAACAAACAGAAGGACCTACCTGAGAAGTGGAGAAGTGATAGCTTCCACCCCAAGCATATAAGGCTCTCCATCATTTTCAGCCAAGCAATACACAACAATCATATTTGCTCAGACCCAACAGACTGGGATAAACAACAGTAGCAGCTTAGACAAGATTTCATTAGACAAGGATATACTCCCAAAATAACAGACAAACAAATAAGAAGAGCTACTGCCACACCCAGAGACAGCCTTCTGGAAAATAAAAACAAAGACAACAAGAACCACCCCTTGTTATCACCTATTGAAACACTTAGAAAAATTATGAAAGAACTTGAGCCATTACTAAATAATAATGAAACACAGAGATTTCCAGAACATCCAATAATAGGGTTGTTCCTGTAGGAGCTCACTTCAACAGCAATGGACCCTGTGAGGAGGACTTTAAAGTAACAGTGCTTATGGGCATCTTCAAGACCCAGCAAGAGAGAGAAAAATGGGAAGTTACACTGATGCTAAAATTTAACAAATTACAACATGGTTTAAATAGAGACAAGAGTTTATCCTCCCCTCTCGCTAAATGAATCTGAGCCTGGAGAGGTCTACTTCCAATGCTGTACCTCTTCTAGTGTCTATATAAACACAGGGAATTCCAGTTTCTGTATTACATCTTGCCATAATAAGGGGCCTGAGCTTACATATTGTACACTTGTAGTTAGCATCCATAATGGCTAACACCCTAGTACAATTTAAATACTTAAAGGTATATACAAAACACAGCTGTCAAATCAGACAAACAGGAAGGTTGCACAGCCATCTTTTTTTTTTATTTTTACTGATGGCTGAGTGTGAAAGTCCTTCTCAGGACAACAAGTCTTAAAAGCAGCCATTAAAAGGTGTTGTGCTTTCTTACATTATTAATGCTTTTTTTTTATTTTTTTTACTTATGCATCAATACTCATCAAACATATTGAGATGTTTCTTGCTGTCAAACAGGCAAAGGCAGAGAAGTTTTAGATCAAAAGAAACACCGATTAGGGTTATTAAGAAAGCAACAAGGTCAGAACAAGTAGAGTAAAAAAAGCAGGCAAGAGGGAGGCAGGTCAAAGGTGGACTTGTTATTTTGAAGGGGTCCAACGGGCAGCGGCGTGGTTATGTTAACATCATGACATTCAAAATAAAAGCTAGTCGGCACCCATGGACTCATCTAGAAAAAATGGAATTATCACAGTATCAAGTCAGTGTCCACCCAATCTGTCTACTTTTTTCTTCTTTACAGATGCAGAAATATTTTAGTAAAGGTGACCTAAATATTTTTAATTACACCTAATTGTTTTAGACATTATGTATCAAACCAACAGCCACATAAGAGGGAGACTAATTGTGGGACATGATGTGTCAGTTGATTAAGCATTTTAAAGTCAGGATTTTAAAGAATAATAAAGGGGAAATCAGAATTATGACAGTTATTTTCCATTTGCTGAAATGAGAAATTCTTAGCATTAAACAAAAGTTAAGGATCTCATGTTTAAAACTGAATGGGACAGAATCAGATGCAAACTGATACTTTTATAGCACAGGAGAAGCATTTAGAAAAACTGCTCTGAGTACACTTGTAGACCAAAGTGAGGAGCAGTGAGGCAAGGAAAAAAAACCATTGTGAAGTGGTCTGGCTGCAAGTTTTACTAACAGACAATAACAAGCTGTTCATTGAAAATTACGAAAAAGATGATCATGGAAAAGAAGTGCAAAAACAGATCAGTAAAATACCGGAGCTTGGCATAGTACATCTAAAGTAACTAGATGCCAAAATTAGTGTGGATAAAACAAGCCTACAGTTCTTTTGACATTTGAATGTCAATTTTTGCCATCAAACAGGAACTTTTTTTAAAATAAATTAGAATTATATTTGAATAGCGAAGTTCAACCTGACAGCCCTAATACAAAATCAGTTTCTGCATGTGTCAAATGATTCTTTGGGTCACTATGGCTCACAGATCCCTATATAATGGAGCTTAATTTCTGTTTTTAAAATAATACACTATACCTTGACCATTTAAAATTATTATTATTGAAAGAAATATAGAGTAAATAGTAACTTTACAGTTTCCCTCTTAAGATTTTGTTTTTGCGTAACAAATATTTCAAATATTTGATGAGTCGCAGTTACATAGCCCATATGCCTTTGCAGCAGCAAACTAAGAAAAGTTACTGTAGGATGCAATAATGTGCAATAAAAAAATCCAGTAAAAATGTTCAGCTCTTATTTCAGCTGGACCATACACTAACATAGAATGCTGCTGTGTCATTCTGCCATGTAACAGATTTTTTTAACTGTATAACTGGCAAATGGATACTTATTTCAGGTGTAAATAAAAATGGGCAGTATACATATATATATTATATATAATGATTTTCATAATAGAAAACAGGCCATATTGAGTGAGTCTCTTGTTAATTAAAAAAATATCTATATCAATTACAAACTTCATTAAATTTCCTAAATTCAAGTTTTTCCTTATCAGACTTCACGTTGTCACATCCTGGGCCAGATGATATTATTCCAGAAACATAAACCTACAATGCTAACTTCAGGAACTTGCAAGCCTTTTGATTTTAATGAGACAGGGAAAACAGAACGGCTAATTAAGCTGTGCGCTTTTAAGGAATACATCATCATTTTATATTAAAAGCCATCAAAACATAATGATGGAACATATTACCTTGAATAAAACCTAAACTCTTAGTCTTTAAACTAGTTTACATTACACTTTGTCATCTGGAATAGTACACTTCTGTATTAGTTTAACAGTAGTTTACACATTCCCCAATAATGAACATCTGTTTCTACAAAAAGCACATTAAAAAAAAGCAAAATTCTTTTCACTGTGTTATCAAGAGTGTACTGCATGGGAACTCATTCAGGGACAATCACATGTATCCTGGGACAAAAGTCAATCACTGACGATTTAGACTGACAATTCCTGCAAAAAAAATCCTGTCATTACATAGTACAGCTAAAATTGACTAATGAGTGAAACATTTTCACCTTGGCCACAGTGCCTATTTCAGTAATGTTGTGTGCGTGTGCAGCTGTCATTCAGCTATGTACATAAATCTATTCAGGACAAGCATGGAGTTACTCAGGCATCTTTTTGTAGGCAGCTGAGGATGTACTCAACCCAAACAGCCACAATTAGAATTAATTTCCCTGGACTGAGAATCTGAGGAGCTATCAGATTTCTTGGCTCCCTAGTAACAGGACAGTCAACGTTTATGTTTTTGACGTGTCCAGATATGAGACAGTTGTGTTTGTAACTGATTCATTATGTCTTTCACAATTAAAATTCTGAAACCTGGTTTCTAAACTAATTGATTTAGGCATATATTAACATCTATTATTGTCTATTTGGAAAATATGAGCATATTTACTTTGTTGTTTATGTTGGCATAGTATTTACAATCTGAAACCTGTAGAAACCATTTAATTTAGAGTAGCAGCACTTCTTTTTAAGGTTAACAAATAGCCTTTCACATTCAACTATCTATGTTCCACTTTTAAAGTGAAAGGCTAAATATTTAAATTAAAGAAACTGTTCTAGGTGGGAAGATCATTTGGTCGGGAATTTTATACTACTTGGAAATCTCCTGCTGTCAAATTCTTTTAGCTTTAATGATGTCAAGGGCGGCATAGTGACGCAGTAGTAGCACTGCTGTCTCGCAGTAAGGGGACCTGGGTTCACTTCCTGGGTCCTCCCTGTGTAGAGTTTGCTTGTTCTCTCCATGTCTGCGTGGGTTTCCTCCCACAATCCAAAGACATGCAGGTTAGGTGCATTGGCGATCCTAAATTGTCCCTAGTGCATGCTTAGGGTGCGTGTCTGTGCACCCTACATTGCCCTGACCGGGGTTTGTTTCCTGCCTCCTGTAATTAGGATATAGCGGGTTGGATAATGGATGGATGATGTCAATGAGAGATCCCCTATATACAAGTACATTTCAAAATGAATAATATATTTTTACCTTTTCTGTAAATGTGATTATCACAACTGTACATTATATCTGTAGACAAATAATTAGGGCTGGGTATCAGCACTAATGTCCCAATTCCATTCGATTTCGATTCATGATGTCCTGATTCACTTCAGTATCAATGTTATCTTTATTTAATTAGCACGCACTGATATATTTAAAGTTTTAGCTTTTTTTAGACATTATTTAACCATGCACTGAGAACATTAATATAATGTGACAAATTTCAGTAACACTTTATTTGAAGGGTGTCTACATAGTGTGTTCATAATATATGCATAAGCATGGAATGACATTTAAGAATCAATACTTTATTACTTTATTAGTAATGAACAGTTAACATTAGTATTTGCACGATGTGGAACAAAATATTGCTCTTTAAAAAGAAACTTTTTCACAGCACTGCACTCATTCAAAATTGACTATAATTTAGCAAAACATCTATTGCCACATCAGATTCCACATATATTGGGGGGGCTCCTTGTATTAATACAATGCAGTGGCATTTACTTTATAAAATACCTGTATCATCTAGAAATTACTATTATTAAAAAAATAATTAAATATTGCTTCTTAAATACTAAACTATTCAGTAACCTTTGAGCCAAATGTATTACCCTTTTGGAAATTTTAAATTAATCTTGAATTAGTTGAAATTAAAGATACAGTGGGAAGATTCAAGTCTTTTTTATAATTCTACAATTTACACATACAGTTGCACATGTGTAACTGTTGGATTAATCAGTCTTTAAAAAAACTGTATGTCCTCAGACAAAAAAAAAAGGAAGATGCGTTTTAAAATGTGGATCTGTGCTGAGGCTTGCTGACAGCAGTGCTGGATGAATGGAACATAAAAGACAAACAGCCACTGTGACTCACACCTCCGCTAATATGATCTGTGCAGTACAGCTTATAGAGCTATTTTACATTGGCTGCTTTGTGCACATGCTCAATTTGGCATCACAGGCTGCTCTGAAAATTCCAACAGTTCCAACAATTGTCACAAGAGAAGAAAAGAGAATTGTAAAAGAGAAACAATGTTTACTGCACTTGCCAACACACAACCTTGGTCACATTGGAGATGCTAGAAAGGTTTTTGGAACAACGGCCAGCATCTAAAGAGCTCTACATACTGGGCAGCGAAGTTGTCGATGCCCCTTTGGCAGCAATTACAGCCTTAAGTCTTTTTGAATATGATGCCACAAGCTTGGCACACCTTATCCTTGGCCAGTTTCTCCCATTCCTCTTTGCAGCACCTCTCAAGCTGCATCAGGTTGGATGGGAAGCGTCGGTGCACAGCCATTTTAAGATCTCTCCAGAGATGTTCAGTCGGATTCAAGTCTGGGCTGTGGCTGGGCCACTCAAGGAAATTCACAGAATTGTCCTGAAGCCACTCCTTTGATATCTTGGCTGTGTGCTTAGGGTCATTGTCCGGCTGAAAGATAAACTGTCGCCCCAGTCTGAGGTCAAGAGCACTCTGCAGCAGGTTTTCATCCAGGATGTCGCTGTACATTGCTGCAGTCATCTTTCCCTTTATCCTGACTAGTCTCCCAGTTCCTGCCGCTGAAAAACATCCCCACAGCATGATGCTGCCACCACCATGCTTCACTGTAGGGATGGTATTGGCCTGGTGATGAGCGGTGCCTGGTTCCCTCCAAACGTGACGCTTGGCATTCACAACAAAGAGTTCAATCTTTGTCTCATTAGACCAGAGAATTTTGTTTCTCATGGTCTGAGAGTCCTTCAGGTGCCTTTTTGCAAACTCCAGGCGGCTGCCATGTGCCTTCTACTAAGGAGTGGCTTCCGTATGGCCACTCTACCATACAGGCCTGATTGGTGGATTGCTGCAGAGATGGTTGTCCTTCTGGAAGGTTCTCCTCTCTCCACAGAGGACCTCTGGAGCTCTGACAGAGTGACCATCGGGTTCATATATCTTTATTCGAGTTCCGGTTGAGTGAACGCTGACGGGACTGGTCGCCGCTGCTCGCCGGTAACTAGAATATTGATTTTGTTAAGACTAGTGATTTTGATGGTATTTCTTTTGCCATATTGCTGACATCTCTGCGTGGCTATATGCTATATACTACAGTGGAGGAAATAATTATTTGACCCCTCACTGATTTTGTAAGTTTGTCCAATGACAAAGAAATGAAAAGTCTCAGAACAGTATCATTTCAATGGTAGGTTTATTTCAACAGTGGCAGATTGCACATCAAAAGGAAAATCGAAAAAATAACTTTAAATAAAAGATAGAAATTGATTTGCATTTCATTGAGGGAAATACGTTTTTGAACCCTCTAACAAAAAAAGACTTAATACTTAGTGGAAAAACCCTTGTTTGCAAGCACAGAGGTCAAACGTTTCTTGTAATTGATGACCAAGTTTGCGCACATTTTAGGAGGAATGTTGGTCCACTCCTCTTTGCAGATCATCTCTAAATCCCTAAGGTTTCGAGGCTGTCTCTGTGCTACTCTGAGCTTGAGCTCCCTCCATAGGTTTTCTATTGGATTAAGGTCCAGAGACTGACTAGGCCACTCCATGACCTTAATGTGCTTCTTCTTGAGCCACTCCTTTGTTGCCTTTGCTGTATGTTTTGGGTCATTGTCGTGCTGGAACACCCATCCACGACCCATTTTCAGTTTCCTGGCAGAGGGAAGGAGATTGTCGCTCAGGATTTCACGATACATGGCTCCGTCCATTTTCCCGTTAATGCGATTAAGTTGTCCTGTGCCCTTAGCAGAAAAACACCCCCAAAGCAAAATGTTTCCACCCCATGCTTGACGGTGGGGACGGTGTTTTGGGGTCATAGGCAGCATTTTTCTTCCTCCAAACACAGCGAGTTGAGTTAATGCCAAAGAGCTCTATTTTGGTCTCATCAGACCACAGCACCTTCTCCCAGTCACTCTCTGAATCATTCAGGTGTTCATTGGCAAACTTCAGACGGGCCTGCACATGTGCCTTCTTGAGCAGGGGGCCTTGCAAGCCCTGCAGGATTTTAATCCATTGCGGTGTAATGTGTTTCCAATGGTTTTCTTGGTGACTGTGGTCCCTGCTAATTTGAGGTCATTAACTAACTCCTCCCATGTAGTTCTAGGATTCTTTTCACCTTTCTCAGAACCATTGACACCCCACGAGGTGAGATCTTGCGTGGAGCCCCAGAGCGAGGTCGATTGATGGTCATTTTGTGCTCCTTCCATTTTCGAACAATCGCACCAACAGTTGTCACCTTCTCTCCCAGCTTCTTGCTAATGGTTTTGTAGCCCATTCCAGCCTTGTGCAGGTCTACAATTTTGTCTCTGACATCCTTGGACAGCTCTTTGGTCTTTCCCATGTTGTAGAGTGTGGAGTCTGCTTGATTGATTGATTCTGTGGACAGGTGTCTTTTATACAGGTGACTAGTTAAGACAGGTGTCCTTAATGAGGGTGACTAATTGAGTAGAAGTGTCTAACCACTCTGTGGGAGCCAGAACTCTTAATGGTTGGTAGGGGTTCAAAAACGTATTTCCCTCAATGAAATGCAAATCAATTTCTATCTTTTATTTAAAGTTATTTTTTCGATTTTCCTTTTGATGTGCAATCTGCCACTGTTGAAATAAACCTACCATTGAAATGATACTGTTCTGAGACTTTTCATTTCTTTGTCATTGGACAAACTTACAAAATCAGTGAGGGGTCAAATAATTATTTCCTCCACTGTATATGCTGTGTCTGCATTTAGCTTCAGCCTAACCTCCGTTTCGTTTGAAACTTACCGGTTTATTCTCTGCACGTCTGAGCTGCTTGCGGCCTCCTCGCCTACAATGTGGACTGGTAGGATTTTTGCTTGGTTGTTTGTTTGGAGTCTTCTGTCACATGTTATTCAACCTGCGACTGGCCTGCTCCAGTACCCAGCTGCTGAGCTGCTTCGACTGCGTTTTCTCCAGTCTGTGCCTTTGCTGTCGGTGCTATATTTCGACCCGGACGTCATACTTCTCCCTCGTCGGAGATACATCCATTGTGGGTCCCGCCGGAGATTCCGAACGGACGCCTCGAAAGGAATTAACTCTTTTTGGTCTGATTTTCGGCACCCTCCACATAACAAAGATAGGAACGCCGACCATAGCATGTTGGCCAGCTTAGCTCGGTCGACTAACACCACTGTCAAATGCGACAGCAACATTGTCAGCTTTGGTCTATTGAACATCCGCTCACTTACGAGCAAGGGACATCTCATTCAGGATCTCCTCATTGACCGTAAGTTTGACTTTCTCTGTTTAACTGAGACTTGGCAGCAACCTCAAGACTTTTCACAACTTAATGAATGCACCCCCCCGGGGTTTGTTTACACTTGTCAACCCCGTGCATCTGGCCATGGAGGAGGTGTCGCGATAATTTATTGCGAGAAGTGGAAAGTCCTGCCGTTGCCTGCTCCTGCTGTTAGCTCTTTTGAATCGACTGTGTGTCAACTGTCTGGGCCAGTTCCAACCATCATTGCAACTGTCTACCGTCCTCCTAAGTCTAACAACAATTTTTTGAACGATCTTGCTACCTTCCTTACCAATCTATCTGTAATTACTCCAAATATAATTCTGCTGGGGGATTTTAATATACATCTGGACAATATCAATATCCCTCTCACTAGAGACTTTTTATCTTGCCTGGAGAGTTTTGGATACCAGCAGCACACTGATGTTCCTACCATTGTAAAGGACATATCTTGGACCTGATTTGCTGCTCTGGTGTTGTTCCTTTTGATCTTACAGCAGATGAACTCACTATAACCGACCACTTTCTCCTCTCATTCAACGCTAAACTTACCTTTTCTGTTCCTAAGCTTCCACGCCTCATAGCCTTTCGTAACATTAAGAATATCAACTTGAATTTGCTGTCTTCTAGAATTGATTCGCAAATGGACTTTTATAATTTATCCTCTCCCATAGAACTGGTCTCATATTATGACACTTGTCTTAATGGTATTCTTAATTCTCTGGCTCGCTAAAACCAGATCTGTTTCTTTTCCTTTTCTGCCCCTGGTTTACGCCTGAACTTCGCTTCTGAAAGCTAAAGGCAGGCAACTTGAAAGGTTGTTTAAAAACAGACTCTTTGTCCACAAAGAGATGTATAAAAATCATCTACTCTATTACAAGGATTGTATAGCTCAAACCAAATCTAATTATTACACTCAGTTAATTACTAGTAATACAGGTAACACCAAGTCTTTGTTTTCTTTACTTAATAATGTTACACAACCTCCAGACTCTTTACCATCTCACCTTCACTCAACTGCCTTCTGTAATTCTCTTATGTCTTTTTCAATGAGAAAATCCAAAAGATACATCAGCACCTTGGTCCAGATCCTTTCTGTATTTCTTCTGAACTACACTCACCTATTCACTCTTTCTCTTCTTTCCAGCTTCCCACTTCCTCTGAAATCTCAGATCTCATCTGCAAATCCAAGTCATCTACTTGTCAGCTGGACCCCTGCCTACAGTTTTGGTTAAAGCCTGCCTCCCTCTCTAGTCCCTCTTATTTCTGCCATCATTCACTCTTCTCTTACTACTGGTATTATTCCCTCATCTTTCAAAACTGCTGCTATAACCCCAATATTAAAAACCTGGTTGTGATCCTACTAATTTCAATAATTTTCGCCCCATTTCTAACTTGCCCTTTATCTCCAAAATTCTTGAAAAATAGTAGCTATCCAACTTCACACCCACTTGTCTCACAATAATCTATATGAGAAGTTCCAGTCTGGTTTTCGCCCTTCATAGTACAGAAACAGCACTTGTTAAAATTACTAATGACCTCCTTATGGCTGCTGATTCTGGTCTAATCACTATTCTCATCCTTCTTGATCTGAGTGCGCCTTTGATACTATTTGTCATACCACTCTCCTTAATAGATTATCTTTGATTGGCATTACTCACACTCCACTTGATTGGTTTAGATCTTACCTTTCAGGCCGCACTCAGTTCATACAGCTTAAAACTTTCACATCCCAACCCACGCTGTTACTTCTGGTGTGCCCCAAGGCTCTGTCCTGGGGCCTCTTCTTTTTATTATTTACCTTCTTCCCCTTGGCAATATTTTTCGCAAATATAACATTAATTTTCACTGTTATGCTGATGACACCCAGCTCTACCTTGCTGGTAAACCCACCTCCTCTTTTCCACCACCCTCACTTATTGATTGCATTTCTGAAATTAAATCCTGGTTCTCTTCAAATTTTCTTAAATTAAACAGTGACAAATGGAGGTTCTCCTCATTGGTTCAAAATCATCATTATCCAAAACCAATAATCTTTCTTTTATTATTGATAACTCTGTTGTTTCCCCATCATCTCAGGTCAAGAGTCTGGGTGTCATCCTCGACAGTACTCTATCTTTCCAATGTCACATTAATAACATCACCCGGTCTGCTTACTTCCACTTACGTAATATTAATCGCATTCGCCCTCCCTCACTCCTCATACCACTGCCATTCTTGTTCATAGTCTTGTCACTCTCGGCTGGACTACTGCAATTCACTCCTCTTTGGTCTCCCTAATAAATCTCTTCACAAGCTTCAGTTAGTCCAGAATTCTGCAGCACGTATCATCACTGGAATCCCATCTTTTCACCATATTACTCCGGTCTTGCAGCAGCTTCATTGGCTCCCGATCAAGTTTCGTATTGATTTTAAGATTCTGCTACTAACTTTTAAGGCCATCCATAACCTCGCACCTCCATATCTGTCTGACCTTCTACATGTTGCCATTCCATCCCGTAACCTTAGATCCTCTTCCTCCACCCATCTGACCGTTCCTCCCCCCGCCTAACCACCATGGGGAGCAGAGCTTTCAGCCGTTCTGCTCCCAAGCACTGGAACTCATTACCTGCGGATCCCGAAATATCAAATCATATTCATCTTTCAAATGTAAACTTAAAACACATTTGTTTAAAATGGCTTTTTCTTCTTCCTCCTAATTATAGTGGTTTTGTTTGGTTTTAATTTTTAGATTTTCTGATGTTTTAAGTTGTTTATAATTGTGTCTTTTATTTATTTATTTATTTATTTGTTTGTTTGTTCGGTGTCCTTGAGTTCTCTGAAAGGCGCCTTGTATAAATAAAATGTATTATTATTATTATTATTATCTCCCTGACTAAGGCCCTTCTCCCCCAATCGCTCAGTTTAGATGGCCGGCCAGCTCTAGGAAGAGTCCTGGTGGTTTCGAACTTCTTCCACTTACGGATGATGGAGGCCACTGTGCTCATTGTGACCTTCAAAGCAGCAGACTTTTTTCTGTAACTTTCCCCAGATTTATGCCTCGAGACAATCCTGTCTCGGAGGTCTACAGACAATTCCTTTGAATTCATCCTTGGTTTATGCTCTGACATGACCTGTCAACTGTGGGACCTTATATAGACAGGTGTGTGCCTTTCCAAATCATGTCCAATCAATTGAATTTACCACAGGTGGACTCCAATTAAGCTGCGGAAACATCTCAAGGATGATCAGGGGAAACAGGATGCACCTGAGCTCAATTTTGAGCTTCATGGCAAAGGTTGTGAATACTTATGTACATGTGATTTCTCAGTTTTTTTATTTTTAATAAATTTGCAAAAACCTCAAGTAAACTTTTTTCACGTTGTCATTATGGGGTGTTGTGTGTAGAATTCTGAGGAAAAAAATGAATTTAATCCATTTTGGAATAAGGCTGTAACATAACAAAATGTGGAAAAAGTGATGCGTTGTGAATACTTTCCGGATGCACTGTACGTGACAGGCGCCCAGTCATTTTTAAAGTAATGACATGTGATTGTCACATAGGAGTCTGCTACCCTGGATTTCCAGCAGTCACGTGTTAGGGATACTCTCTCCAATGAACTGCAAGACATTTGCTTAAGATCTTCATAAAGCCTGGGTACAATGACTTCCTCATTTGCTTTCCTTTAGGTATATAGCAGTTCCAAATCCAGTATCATTTGTTGAAAGCCATCGTTGTCAATAACAGTGTAGGGTCTGATATCTTTACAGATAAAAACTGAATTAGATTATTATTATTATTTTTTGGGCAGAGACAAATTAAGCTTGGAGTTAAACACTATATCCAGAGAAGATTGTTTGGGCTCTATTCGTTTAGTTGTCGACTGAGACAATGTTTCTAGGTGATGTCAGGGTAAGTGACTTCTCTAATTTGTTGTGTTACCACAATACTTAACTTCTGAGTTGCACAGCAGCTTTGCTTTTATCTAGCTGTGCTTTACCAACACACTGCTTGAATCCGTAGTAAGTCAACAAATCTAATTTATGTAAAGACAACTGATTTCAGTTAAGGAACACATGTCAGTTTGTGCAAAGTACTTATATGTAGATTTTTGCTTATCTTCGTTTAGTGTCAAAGATGCGGATTTCAGAAAAGGAGGAGGTGTCACTGGATCAGACGTCAAAAACTAAGATTAGCAAACATCTACATGTGGTAATAGAGCATGACAGAGATCTTCTAGATGAATCTTGAGACTTTAAGAATCAATATCAAATTATTTAAATGAAAAATAATGATTATTCAAAAAAATCTATATTTTTACCCAGGCCTAAAGATAATGACGTATATCTCTGTATACAATTTAATATATGAAGATCTGAAGATAATAAAGAAGTGCAATTGTGGCACAGTGGACTGTCAACTGGGCAATGGGTGCTATTAATAACTGTTATTTATCCTGTTTTAATGTTAAAACACTTTGTGTGAAAATATCATACATTTAATGTATTTCTTCAGTATTTACATATTTAGTATTAGCTAAGGAAAACTAATACTTAAAAAACATCAGCACAATCAGAACAAAATGTATTTGAAAAAGTCTTACTTTCTGCCCGTTTTTGTAATAGCCAGGCCTCCCCAATAATAGGATGCAACTTTAAACTGGAAGATGTTAAATCTGACATACAGTGTGTAAATGTATACACTGTAATGGGCAGCCAGGATGCTTATCTGGCCGGGACACTCCGTAAGGGAAGGACCGGGAAAAAAGAGGTTGCACGGGCAATACTTCCCCCGGGACGACAGAGGGCAGCCCACCTGGCTTGCTACACTGACAATCATAACAAAATGTATTTGAAAAAGTCTTACTTTCAGCTCGTTTTTGTAATAGCCAGGTCTCCCCAATAATAGGATGCAACTTTAAACTGGAAGATGTTAAATGTGACATACAGTGTGTAAATGTATACACTGTAATGGGCAGCCAGGATGCTTACCTGGCTGGGACACCTCCGTAAGGGAAGGACCAGGAAAAATAGGTTGCACGGGACAATACTTCCCCCAGAACAACAGAGGGCAGCCCTCCTGGCTTGCTACAATGCCACGTAGCAGGGAAGCTCGACCCTGCTGTGGCCCATGGACACCGTCAGGGGGCGTGTGGAGAACAGCTGAGCCCTCCTGTGTAGGGCTGCCGTCACATCCGGAAGTGTAGCCGGAAGGTGATCATGGAACAGCTGGAGCATTTCCAGGTCCTCCATAAAAGAAGACAGTTGCCACAACTTAGGCAGCGAGAGTTGGGTGGAAGGATGAGTAAGCTTGCTGGGAGAGGAGTGGAGGCAGCTAAGAAAGAGGAAGAAGGGACTGAGTAGTGTGGTGATTGGTGCATTGTGCTGTGCCAAGGAAAATAAAGGTGTGCTGTGTGGCAAAATTGTGTTGTCTGTCTGTGGTCCAGGCTTCTGTTACAACATACAAAGAATTTGTTTCTGTTTCCTACTTCTTGTAGGAAAAAAATCGCTAATCACATCTGGTGAATACAGAATCTTTGCCAGAAAAAAAACTTCTTATTAAAGTTTAACTCAACAAAGTTGATAAGTTTACTCACAAACACAAAGGATATTCACACAACAGCTAGGAAATGTATACATTTACATTTATTCATTTGGCTGACGTCTTTATCCAAAACAAATTACAACATGTGAGACACAATTGGTCACATTTCTTTTCTTTTACCAGTTGGAGCACAGGTGGATGAAGTGACTTGCTCAGGGTCACACAGTGTCAGTGGTGGGATTTGAACACACAACCTTGGGGTTTAAAGTCCAAAGCCTTAACCACTGTGCAACATTTCCTATTACATCTTAGCAAGAGAGCACAGTAATGCATGAAGACTTGTTTCATGTAAGGGGTGAAGTCAACAATGTGCATTATCATCTTTATAACTGTTAACATACAGTACATATAAAAGTTAACTGTTAAGTAAAATTTTCAGTTACATGTAAGCAAATAATAACTGAATAACCACAGTGGAAAAAAACAACAGAGTCAGAGAATTAAAAAATTAAAATATACAAGACCATTTTATTTTTTAAAACTTCTGGAATCAGGAAATAAACAGAAACCTAAAGACTCACAAGAAGGACATAATGACTTGAAGACCTGCCCCTCCCAGTCATTCATTGGTCCTGCCTTCAAATTCAAAAAGTCCATCTAATGAGATTTTAAATTTCCTGTTTATCTCCCCACTGGTAATACCATAAGTAACTATTTAACAGTATTTTAGCAAAGAACATTTGTTTTGCACTTTTTTAGCGATTGACTGCATAACAGACATGTGAATTAAGAGATATAAGTAAAATTATTATTTTTTTCTTTTTTACATGGCAATTTTACACATTGTTTCATTGTACAGGACTGGTCATTCTTAACATCTGTTATACCATAAACCTCTATCTCCAATCAGAATTCCTCATCTACTACTACAAAGTACATGGAGTAAGTAACATATAAAAATATATTTTTGGGTGGAGTGTTCCTGTAAGATGGAATGTAGAATCTGCTTAAGAGGTGATGAAACACTGGAACAAGCTGTCTAGTTAATGGAACCATTTAAATCAGTTAATCACTAACCTTAACCTAAACTGGGACTAGTCTAAGTGTTACGTTTACAACTGAAAAATGTTGTAAAAGTTGAATCGACTTTAATAAATATTATCAATATTAAATTATTTTTGTTTTTATATACTTACATGGCCATGAAGGTCAGTATTTAGCAGCATCAAGGCACAAGTAAGGCAGTGAACTCCATCTAAAATTAAATATTAACAAAACACATTTAAATAGCTAGAACACACCAAGAAGCTAATACAGACAGACTGCTGAAAACTGTTACTGAATACAATAATAACCTAGATCAGGGGTGGTGAACTCCAGGCATCGAGTGCTGCATTGGCTGCAGGTTTTCATTCTAACCAAGTTCTTAATTAGTGACCAGTTTTTGCCGCTGACTAATTCTTTTAATTAACTTGACTCGGGCCCCATAGTTGTTTCTTTTTCTTTAATTAGCAGCCAAATAATAATGCGACACAAAACAAGCCACCACATGATCAGTTCCTCTGTGCCCATTACATAATATCTGAAATTAAAGACAGGTGATGGTCTTGGTAAGGATGATCTCTCAGGTCATCAAAACATTTTGATGGTGCTCTTAGAAAAAACAGAAAAACAACAGTTTTCAAAATGTGTGCTGTGGCAGAATGAGAGCATTCCATGGAATTAAATAGCGGGTTTAATTAACAGCAAGAACTGGATTCTCATTAAGAAAGTGATTGGAGTGAAATTGGTTGGAGTGTGAAGCCCCAGTTTAGCTGGTCATCTGTTACCTCGTTTCACATCTCATTTCTGCTTGGCTGTCATTTAATTAAGAAAGGAATCAATTCAGAGGGCTGAACTCTTCCAACAGGGTAAAGTGATGGGGAAAAAGTTAATTAGCAGTGAAAACTGTTCACTGATTAGGAAAAGGGTTAGAATGAAAACCTATATCCACTGCGGCACTCCGGGCCTGGAAAAATGCCATAACCTTCTTATTGTGTGTATCCTAAAAATAATAATATAGATATTACAAACTAGCGTCCAAAGTACAGTGCCCCAAAACATAAGCGCAGTATCCACTTAGGGATGATGACATTAAACTGCTACAAAGAAAACAGTACATATGTACATCTTTGTCTATGGGTGTTTTAGCAATGTGTTGGGACTTTGATAATTGGGGAAATTCATATAATTTTTACTGCTTTAGATTTTTTATTAAAATTATTACCTTGTCCCTAAAGTTAATTCAAAACATTGCCAAGGAGATGAAGCCAAATTGAAAACACTACTCAATTTTTTCTATGTTAGCATATTCTAATTTGTGGTATAAACCACATATTTAAATGTATTTTGCAGCTTTTTAGTACATTTAGTTTGTTGTTCAATATTTATCACAGCATAAAATTCTAGAGCTCTCCAACCCAACTGATGGTCACAAAAGGTATGAGCCAGTGTTGGTAGCATGTTCGACACCGTCTCTTGTATTTTTCAACCAAAAATTGTTTAAGAATTTGAAATTATAATTAGGAAAGTGAAAAAGTTCTCTTTATTAAGTATTACATCTGAAAAGAATACCATTTTTCCTTCTAAAGTTTGAAATAAAAATGTTAGACCAGGATTGCATTTTATTTTTTTGTGTTTACTCTTAAAAGGACCACAACAGAAAAACTTAATTTCTCTTTTTCTATTATCACAGTTGTTGTTTAAAAAATGTATATCATAAATAATGACAAATTATGAACATTTGTTTTGAATATCTTAAATGACAAGGTACAAGTCATCTTTTTGTGTATACTTTCAGGAGATGCTGCCAAAGTTTGAGCTCTATGAAACTGGTGCTCGGATAGTACAACCTATACAGATTCACTGGGAACTGATTGTGCTGGCACAGTTTGTTTTTAAACCTTTCCATACCTAAAAGTGGTTATCTTTCACGATGTGCTTGTGTGGAAAAATGTACTTTGCACAACTAAATATTTAATATCTTAAAAACTTACTTTATGTTGTAAGACACTAGAGGTCGCTGTTGCCTCTTTCAACCCAACAGACAGATGCTGACACAGGGTAAAACCACCAAGAATATCTTCAATGATCTTTTCTTCTTTTAAACAGTGCCCGAAAGCATCTCCCCCACCATACACAAGCAAGATGACAATAATCAGCACACAAATCTCTCCTCCACTCCTCCCACCAAGCTCTGTCCTACTCCCTCGCTGGGTCTCTACCAATCCTTTATATAGTTCTTGACCCGGAAGTGCTTCTGTGCTTTCGGCCACACAACTCATCTGCACTTCTGGGTCAGATGGAGATCTGTGGATTCCTTCAGCCCAGATGTTCTTCTGTGGTTCCATCCCTGTAACTCGGGAGTACTTCTGGGATATATGGAAAGTACGGATTCTCAAGCCCCTCTGTAGCGTTTCCAGGCAGCACCCAGCAGGGCTGTGAAGCTGAACTCCAACTCCCAAGGTGCCCTGTGGGAATCTGGGGTGCTGCTATGCTGCAAAGGCATCTCCATCTGGTGTTCTAGGGGAGGCAGTGTTCCTCTGTACCTCCTGTCCCCCATCCTACTCCTTTCTGGGCGTCCCGGCTAGGTTGAACAGCCAGCCATCTGCCACAATGTCTAAATGAATCAAACTGTGTGCAACTACACAAGCAATTCCACTGTGTTACTGCTGTCCTCGGCCCTCTTCTGTATTTATATGCTTTCCCTTGGCCATATTATTCGTAGCTATGGACTGGGCTATCATTTTTGTGCAGAAGATACTCAACTCTACTTCAATGTTAAAAGTGGAACTTCATCAGAGCTTTCTCAGCTCACAATCTGCCTTAGTGAAATTAAAATCTGGATGGAGCAGAACTCTTTAAAATTAAATTGCAACAAAAATGAACTCCTGCAAATTGGGACTAAAACGCAACTTAATAAAATGAGCTCCTTCCCAGTCAATCTTGGCAGTGATCTCATCAGACCTGCCTCTAATGCAAAGAATCTTGGTGTCATTTTTGATTCCTCCCTTTCTTACTCCGCCCACATAAATCACATTAAGTAACTTTCTTACTTCCACCTCCATAACATATCCCGAGTTCACTCCTTCCTCTCCTTTTCTAATGCTGAGAAACTTGTCCATGCTTTTATCACATCCCGCATCGATTATTGTAACTCGCTGCTGGCAGGTGCCCCTTCTAATCTTATATCACAGCTCCAGCTTATTCAAAACTTGGCTGCAAGAGTCCTTACTCGAACCAGCAGCAGCAAGCACATCACACCCATCCTGCTCCGTCTTCACTGGCTCCCTGTGTCTTACAGAATCGAATATAAAATCCTACTAATAACCTACAAAGCCTTAAATAACCTCACGCCAAACTACATCAGTGACCTTCTCCATCACTGTGTGCCTGCCCGCTCACTAAGGTCCTCCGATTCTGGCAATCTTGTTGTGACCCACACTAATCTACACTCCATGGGTGACAGGGTCTTCAGCTGTATAGCGCCCAGATTCTGGAATGACCTAACAAAATTAATTAGATCAGCTGACTCCATGAATTCTTTTAAAAAACAACTCAAAACTCATCTGTTCAGGAAGTCTTTTAGCTCTACCTGACTTTACTGCCCTTCTCTCAGTTTACCTCTCTGTCAAGATGCTCATGTAACCTGTATGCGTGTGCTAAACCATCAATTATGTTGTCTCTTAGGCTTTCTCTGAATTTACTGTCTTAATCTTCTTTATTTATTTATTTGGTTTGTACTATGCTATATACTGTATACCCTGCTGTTCTTTCTTATATTCTGTAAGTGAATTGAGCATGGGAAAGGCGCTATATAAATAAAATGTATTATTATTATTTATCAGACTTACAAAAGGTCCTTTGAACCATTTTATGAGCTTTTTAGTTGCTGGGGTCTATCTAGAAGTGGTACAAACAGATTCCAAGCTATTGTCTGCAACTTTCAAGTGACTTTCTGGAGTGGACAAAATCAATTTAAATTATTTTTTTCTGAAAAAGGTGGGGGTGGGGTGGAGCGGATATCAGATTAAAGCAAATTCACTAACCTTTTTCACTGTGTTGTTTGTTTCCAGGGGATTTTTCAATGAAAGTGGAATGGCTAATAAAAGGTCTGACAATGTATTACTCGCTTTAACTGAATGTCAAAAAAAATGGGAAGATATGGAGACTTAGGGGTCACCTAATAATTTAGGATAAAGTGTTTTGATATGCTTTCCATATTAAAATATTGCATCCATTTTAGAAATATAAAAGGGTTAATAAATGTCAGAAACCAGTTCAGGCATATCAAGAAACCAAATAAACGTCAAGTGAACAACAAAGACAAGAATGTACCAGGAGCAGGTTGATGTAATACACCAAATGTATGATTAAGAGATCAGCAGAAGTCCTGTAAACAATAAAATTGGACCATTGTCACATACACTGAGGTTTCAAGGGTAATATCTAGGCTAAGAGATATTGAAGAAAAAGGATATAATCAAGAAAAGACTTTTATTTAAGCTGGTTGTGCTCTGTGCTAAACACCTCATGTATTTTAGCCAATCAGAGTATGATATGTAACCATTAATCAGCACTGTTATTTATATTCAGTTATCAATAAATTATGAACTTTGGCTTTTATTCTGTGATTATTCTGTACCAGACTGTTACTGTTGTGAAGGATTCTCACTCTTCAGCATGGTACTACAGTACAAGAGAATAAATGGAAAAAAATTAATGACTTTCCTCCTGCCTGATTTCTGACTCGAAGAGATCTTATCAACTAGAGGATAAGCTTCTTCCTTTAATTAAGATGTTCAATTTCTACTACAATACAACTATATTATATTGTCAAACTTACCTTTATACATCACTTTCTTACAGTAAATACTTCTTAAAAGTGCTTCTCAAATGAAAAGCTCCACTGCATTTGTTTACATATATAGTTTTCCAAATGAAGCTAAGGCAGTTTAAGGAATTCCTTTTGGGTCACTTTAGTGAGCCGCAGAAACACACTGAACCAAGTCCCTTAGTCACTTAGCCACATAAGTTTAAAAATGTCTGTTTAGCATATTTAAGGTGTTCTATAAACTTTAATACCCTGCAGCATTTTTTTGAAAAGATTTTATTACCTTGTGTAGAAAAGGTGCCGGGATTACATTGGTAATATCGATTGGAAAAGTGCATTAAGATCCGCTCTCTTTCCTGCGTTTCACCCATTAGTGCAAAGGCTTTCAAGAAACGTCTAAAACAAAAAATATAATTAGTATTTAAAAAACAAAAACACATACAGGACTGCCAGCATAACAACCTGTTTACATTTCTAATTAACATTATGGCAGAGGTGGCTGCTCCAAAGTATTTCCAACACAAAACACTTATTTGATTAATAACTAGGGTGTCTTCTGGAGAGTGCTGCTGATAAGTAGATTTTTTTTGTTAAAGATAATAAAACAAGCTAGAAGATGATTAACATAATAAAGAAATCACAAAATCAATATGCCACAAGTTTGTACATACAATGTGTATAAAAACCTGTCAGAATAATTCATTAATAGGTGTGCAGCCCATGCCATTTGAATTTGGTAGACCAATAAATCTCCTTAAACATCTACATACAACAGTGCACCACACCCTATTAAGTCACAATTTTTTATTAGTATCTGAAATAGGCAATGCAATGTACTTGTGAACAAATTACATTAGTCTGTCAAACTGGTGAAAAAAGACAACACACTAATACAACAGACAGCTTTACTTTTTCACAAATACTCCAAGAAAGGAATGTAAAGCTGAGCTCAGAAATAAACTGGTGGCGGAAATCTTGCTCATGGGAAAAAATTTGTAAATTTCTTCATGTCTGCATTTTTGGCTTATTATTTGAAGAAAATACAGAAACTACAATTCTTTGTGTTATTCTCTAACATTAAGACTGAATAGAATGTAGCAAGTTTTTTTCATGGTTTTATATAGTACAGAAAGCAAATGTGCATTATAAAACACCCAATAACACACATCAAAATAAAGAAATAAAGTACAGTCAGTCCTCTGTATCCATGGGTTGTGTATCTGTGGATTCCACCAACCATCGACTGAAAATTGTAGAAAAAATAAATTCCAGAAAGTTTCAAAAAGCATAACTTGAAATTTCCATGCACAAAGCACTACACTAAATCCATGTGAATGAAGTGACATATAAATATACCCTGCTGTAGGTTCCCATAGATCTCCAGTCTATCCCCAGCACTCAATGTTCGAACACTGTTTGCTACTTCTGTCTCTCACACTTACACACACTACACAACAGAGAGAGACAATTTATTTATATTTTCTCCATTTCTAATTATATTTTTGATATATACTTGTTATTTTACACATTCTGTTTTTTATATGCATTTTTCTTTCAGGTTGTTAAATGAAAGCAATCTGTAAGCACTGAAAGAAAGAAATCGTTACTTGGGTGCTGAAACATACTATGTTGTTAGGCCTATAATGGTTGCATCTGCACTGAACATGTATGGATTTTTTTTCTTGTAATTAATCCCTAAACAATACAATAACACAAATAATTATAATACCTAATACAATGTAAATGTTATATAAGTACCTAATACAATGCATGGTTAAAAGTATATGGGACATTATCGTAGGTGTTATGCAAATATTATTCCATTTTATATAAGGGACTTGAGCATCAGTGGATTATGGTATCCGAGGAGGGTCCTGGAACAAGTAAACCACTGTAACAGGCGCAGTGATTTTGGGAACAAAAAAAACACTTTCACAGGCCTATGAATATGCTAGCATTCTGAAGAAAAAAAAAAATTTAAGTCACTGATTAGTCATGTACTAGTCTCATGGGGCCAGACGAGATTCTCAAACAAAAATACACAGCTCAGTAACACAAGGTAACTGAAGCCTACTAATTAATTTACACATTGTAATGAGTGCTGCAACAGTAGAGACAGAAGACGCACACTCATAGATCACCACTACTACGCTCCACATATTTAAGAAGTGCCTCTGTCTGCCATGATAGCTTTCTGTTATTTTAACTATTGCATCCCTATGACATAGCAACAGCAAATAAAGTTTAGATCAGCATTATGGTTTATGCATATATAACAAGTGAAAATGCTGCAATTATTTTGCTATGGCATGTTTGCATTTCAAATTAAACAGTAAAGATAAATTTTGTATTAGTTACTCATTTAAATATGCAGTCAGAAGGTGGATGTTGTGCTGCCTTATCTGTGTACCTACTGCTGTTGTTCAGCAAATTTGTTGATTAGAGTATTTTGAGTTCTAAAATCTGCATCTCTTTTGGCTCTTCACTATCAGCTCTATTGACAGCAGTCCCTTTAAACAGTGTGGCACATTGTTTACTTTAAATGCCTATTTTGTAGTTCATATTTTCACGAATAGAAGCTAATTCTTTCATGCTTACCATTGACTCCAATGCTATCGTATTAATGCTGAATACAACAGAGAGCACATGCAGCCTGCAACAATATATTGTTCACTTTTACCATTCATCCATTGATGATGTCGAATGTCAATGTATAATCTCATGCTACAGAAAGAGTTCCCTTGCTTAAGGTTATGTTAAATTTGGAACAGGTTATGCTTATTTTTTAATAGGGTTTTTTAGGAGACTTTTTGACTGTAAATAGTACCTTATAAACAGAAGCTTGCTATCTGTCAGAGTAGGTTAACGGGAACATTTTACCCTTTGCAGTTCAAAATCACTGCCTCTACTTTGAATGCCTTCATGAGGTGTTTAATTGGTTCAGAAATATGACACCCAGTGATCCTTCTAATTGTTCCCACCGAGTTTTACACAAAATTCATTCATGGTTGTCTCCTTATACTATACATCTGGCTTCAGCGAGACTAGAGGTGTACTAATATAAACAGCAAGGTATTGTGTATGTCTGCTTGGAAAGATCACATCCTGGTACATCTAAAGTATATGTAATATTGAAATAAATAAAACTTACAACCTTCTGTTTGCTCACAAGCACCCATCATTCATCCACTTATACACTGTTGAAAACAATAACTAGTTCAGGGAGAGCCAGAGCAAATTCAGTTGGACTGTGGTATGGAAATAAGTAATATTTCATAAAAAGTACAAATAATGTTGGACACGGCAGTTAAATCTGCTTCAAAAGTTTGTCTGCAGGTTCTTGCAAAGAAAAGAAGGGAGCAGTTATTATAAAATTAATTCTAAGATTTACTAACATCAAGGTTGTAGTCAGTTTAAAGCCAGCAGCAAAGGTTTTTTTATAAGCAAAAAATGTAAAGTGTAGCATGTAGAATGTAGTGGTGGAGAGTACTTACGAAAGTACATTAACATGCACATGATCAAAGCACTCACACAACATAGTTCATAAACATTGTTTATTACGTCTAGTTTACAGACGTATTGATTCTTTTGACAGAACACTATTTATGATCGAAGTACTATAATTGCAATTGGTAGAAGGTCCAAGTCACATAATCCCAATCTTTGTTCATACTGAAGTAATAGTGACACTGTTGGTTAGAAAACAAGTCTCAGTACCAGATGAAAAGTAAAAAAAAAATGGTTTGGGAATTAATAAATACACATAATTTTCTTATTGCTATGGAGCTCCACAAAAGTTGAAGACATGGGGAAATCATTTCACATATTCTCAAAGCTTTTGTAAAATATACACTATCAGTGCAAAGAATGGAATCAACTGATTCGGTGCATGCCTTTAATCTTAAAAGACATTTTGATATAAATATATATGTTATTCTTACATATTTGTTTCTATTAAGACAAATATAAATACTGAACTTGATGTATTTCAATAGAAAAAGAAAACTTTTAAGCTTTAAAAATATTTTTGATATGCCCCAAAACCACTGTAATTTCTATTTAAAACTTTAATGAAACTTTAAGAGTTGTAAAATGTTGAACCTTAATCACTGTATCATTGTAAATACTGTCTCTAATTTTTGCCAAAAAATCTTGTTGTGACATGGCCGCATTGTGACGGTGTGGGTCAGCTCTACATTCCCAGTTGCTCTAGGAAGCCTCTTGAACCAGCTACCACCAATAATGTACCCAAGGACTGAGCCTAGCAGATAAAGACACAAAAAACAAAGCAAGAGGTATGTGCAAAAGTGCATCATTGCTTTTATTTAAAACTCCAAAACAGTGTTCAAAAGTGCAATGCGAAGGTCCATAATAAATAAATAATCCATAAAACAGTTAATTGTGGAGGATAAAATCCAAATAAATAATCCATTAAAACGAGGTTAGAATCTCGCAGGCAGGAGTCTGTCCTTTAAGTCACATGCTCCCCTGAGGCCTCTCCATACTGCTGCATGCTTGCTCTCTTGTTCACTTGCACTGGCACTCTCTCGTCTTCCTGCCAGCAAGCCTGCCTGGCTCTCTCTCTCCCCCCGCTTTTAACCTGTGTACTTTACCTTTTTATTTGCAATTCTCTTTCTTCACATGCCATCTATCCCTCATATCTTCTGTGGCTGCGGCGCCTCAATCACGCAATGCTGAAAGCTAATGAAGCAATTATGACAGATCACATTCTCACAAGCAGGTGCGTCTTGCCTTAACTACCTCACCAACCTCCCACAGCTACACAGGCACGCACACTCATGGAGATCAAGCCAGTCATTCAATTATTTATTTATTAAAAACAGGCCTCTAATCTCCCAGATGCGAACCCACCATTCCACGTGCATGGGTGCAAACAATTGTTTGGGTTGTAGCAGTCCATAATACAGTGACAAAATATCAACTTGTTGAAGAGAAATTACAGCTCTTAAAGAAATCTAGGACAGTCAATGTGTCAGATTTCAAGAACTTAGGTTTCTTTAAGTACACTCACAAAAAGCACTATGACCAAACAGGTTTACATGCGGATCTCTACAGGAAAGACAGACCAAGAGCTATCTATTCTGTACAGGATAAAATTATTAAAAGTTATTATTCTGAGAAACAACCAATTAACTACACCTTATATTATACCCCAAATATATACTTTACAGAATTCAAACAACAGACACTTACTTCCTTCAACATTGAATTACTACAAAGAAATCATTATTGAAAGAGACATATAAGAAGTGCCTTCCTTGGACCAGGAAACACAGGCAGTGAACATGAGATGAGGCCAGTGTAAATTTGATGCCATGATTTTAAACTTAATATTTTTAGGTCCAATGACCACGTTTCTGAAATGGATGATATCTGCATGTGTGGTTCCCACAGTAAAGCATGGAGATGTAGGATTTTGCAATAACATGCTGTTCCATCCTTTCTGGCTAAGACAGAGAATGGTAGAGTACAGCAGCAGGTAACCTGGCCACAACAGTCACCTGACATAAGCCCAAAATAACATTAGAACCATTTTAATGAGACAATACCATTTATCCCAGCAACATTCAATAAATCAGCACAACCGAATTTCTCCAAAAAGGACACCATCCAAGTTTAGACAGTCCCTAAAGATTAATTTCTACCACACTACTTGGTAAATTATTAAATGTGTGTACAGCTCTCTGTAGAATGATTCAATTGTGTCACCTCAGTCTTAATAATTACCACTTGCTCAACACTAGAATCCCTGAAGCCTACGAAAAAAGGTTTAATGCCAAGCCACTTTAAATTCACACCTTCTCATCATAGTCTTTGTTTTGCAAATGTGTCAATCAGCACAAGCAGAAAGCAGCCTGCTATACCATTCCCCACCAACGCAGCTGAAGTTCTCCCAGCTCAGGTCTTTTTATCTGGGTACGAGGTGCCTGGAATTGCACAGGGTAAATAATATATTGTTATCTGGAATACATACATTTCATGTGTGTTCCGTGTCTACGTGCAAATGTATGATGACAGGAAATGTGAGGCAAGAAATGTTGAATATAACTAAAACAGAAACTTTTTTCATGTTATAGTAATAATTGACAAAATGCTGACCTGAAGTGTATAATGTGTGAAAACTGAAGTCCAAATATCAAATAAACATTACTTGAAATGTGTAAAAACTGAAGCCCAACTATCAATCGACAGAGAGCAAACACGACTCTTTGGCTGGTGCAGTAAGAACTGCCACTTCACAATGAAGTGATTAGTGGTTCGAACCCGGGTTCTTTCCGTTTTGAGTAGTGACCTGCTATTATTACTATCAGATAATAAAAGCATATATTTGATTTGAGTCTGTAACACCCAGTGTATATTTTTGCTAACTGTAAAAGATATCGCTGAATGGATATACTGTAAGCAGACACAAAAACGCTAGTGAATAATGTCTTCTTGGTATTTTGTCACAATTTTTTGTTATTCAGTTTTATTCTTGAAGAAAACCACACTTGTTTTGTTATACCTTTGCGAAAGTGTTTATTTTATATTCCAGTAACAACTTGAATGAGATAAAATCTGTCTCTGCCTCTCTCATGCATGCACACACACATCCATGCCTGAAAACATCAGTATTTGAAAATGCTACTGCATATCATTTGAACATGGTTTTCTTTTTCCGATCTTGCCCAGTCTCCACATTATGGTGCATGGTACTGAGAATTCAGACAGACTTCTTTATTGGCACATACACCATCAGCATGGCACCGCCAGACCTAAACACTAGCGTGGAGAATTGCTCACATACTAAAGTGACTTTAGCTGCAGGTGGAAGTCCCACTTTATTTATGGTGCCAAGCAGAGTTGTGTTGTGGTACACCAGTTTATTAGCCTGCAAAAGAGATGGGAAGAAGTTGTTTGTGGTTACAATTCTGTCCTTGTCCAGAAATGGCTCCATAAGCTTTATGACCACACTCTCAGAAAGTCTTTCTCCCATGAGACAACAGATTTTTTACTAAATAAGGAGGGCCATTGCACATGTACTTTGTCTCCAAATCTACCACATTTGTGAGGCTTGGTAGAGATGTAAGGACAACAGACCTTGAATGGAAACAGTTGCTCCACAACAGTAATATGTTGCTCTTGGTTGTAATTCAAAACACAGTTCTCAACAAAACACTGTCAGATGTCCAAATTTACAGCAAATCTGTCATTTTTCAACATGTTCTGCAAGGGTGTTGTCAAAGCGCAAATGTCACATGATTGTCTGATAGCGGTCATGGGACACTGTATCTTTGGTTACTGGTACAAAAAATATTTCTGACCAGACATCAACCACATCACCAATTGTGGTCATCGCTGCTCTTGTGAAAAGAATAACCGATAAAACGCTATCAACTCAGAGAGGGAGAGGCAAGTTTGTTGTACCACATGAATGTGACTAACAGAATAAAATTGAATTAAAAACAAAAAAAGTTAACTTTTACAGGTAGCAAAAATGTACACTGGGTGTTAGATTTAACTCAAATGTATGTTTTTATTACATAATAGTAATAATACTAGCAGCTCACTACTCAAAACTGGGAGAACCAGGGCTCAAACCCGCAAGCTCTTGATTACAAGATACCAGTTCTAGCTAAGCAGACACATCAGTTTTCTGTCAATTGATATTTGGGCTTGGCTTTTTAGTCATTGACAGCAACATGTAAATTGAATGATTTCCTTTTCTATGGTTAAATTCTTAAATAAAAGTGCACTTGTTTTGTTATACCTTTTGTAAAAGTATTCATTTGATATTTGGACTTCACACATTATACACTTCAGGTCAGCATTTTGTCAATTATTACTATAACATGAAAAAAGTTTCTGTTTTAGTTATGTGTTCAACATTTCTTGCCTTGCATTTCCAGTCATTCTATATTTACCCAGATCGTTGCAGACATGGAACATACATGAAATGTATATATTACAAATAACAATATACTATTTACCCTGTGCCAGTGCATGCTCCCCAACATAACCTAATACAATTCCAGGCTCCTCACACCCAGATAAACAGGCTTGAGGTGGGAGAACTGCAGCTGCGTTGGTGGGGGGGGATGGGATAGCAGGCTGCTTGTGCCGATTGACACATATGCTAAATAAAGTATTACAACTTTTTAAAATCGGCTCCAGGGATTCTGGTGCTAAATGTAAAACTTTCAGCTCCTTTAGTCTTCCCCCATAGTTTATGCCTTGTAGTTCTGTAATCAGCCTAGTTGCTCTTTTCAGAATATTCATGTATGTTAAAAGAGGAGTGGCCCCAGCACTAATCACTGAAGGCCACCACTTCATTAACATTTAATTCCGAAAAAGTTCCTTGCATCTTTAAAACTTTGCTTCCTGGGTGTATGCCAAATTTTCACCCATCTACATATTGCACTATAAACTCAACACTTGTTTATGTTTCATCACAAGTCTCATTTGTAATCCTATGAAAAGTCTCCTGAAAATTAAAATAACTATATATACCAGAGGGGTTAAGTCCATAATGCCATTTAGTGGAAGCAGAAAAGCTAACTACTCTAATGACACATACACTATATGGACAAAAGTATTGGGACAACTGACCATCACACCAAAGGGGCTTTAACACTAGAATTACCAGAGCCTACGAGAAAACTCGTAAATCCGACTCCCCTTAAATCTGTTCGCACCTCTCCGTCAGCGTCTTTGTCCTGTAAATGTGCCAATTAAGGCAAGTAGCCGGCTATTCCATCCCCCACCGTCGCAGAACGTTCACTAAGTTCTCCCAGCTCGTGCCTTGTTTGATTATCTGGGAGTGAGTGAACTGCTCTAGTTTTAGAGTGGAAATAATAGATCGTTATTTGGAACACATGCATTTTATGTGTGTTCCGTTTCTACAGTAATCTGTGTAAACACATTGTTAAAACAGAAAATTTTTCACATTTTAATAATAAATGTTACAAAATGTAGGCTTAAACTATAGAATGTGTGAAGCCTGAAGTCCAAAGATCAAATAAACACTTTCACAAAAGGTTCAAGGACAATACAACAGCTTCTGTGGCGTAGCGGTAAGATTTGCTGACTTGTAATCAAGTGGCCACTGGTTCGATCCCCACTGCCTCCTATATTTGCTGTTTTCAGTAGTGAGCTGCTCTTATTGTTAATATTATACAGTACACACATACATTTGGTTTGCGTCTGTAACAGACCGTGTACATTTATAGTACTGACACACAAACGCTGGTGAATCTGCCTTCTTCGTATCTCACCATCACTTTATTTTTTTTATTCAGTTTTATTGAGTGTTCCTGCTCACGCAGAATTAGTATGCACCTTATGGTTTATGATGTCAAAAAACAAAAAAAACAAAACACAGATGTGGGTATAACCCCCTGATCTGACTCACATCCGATCTGACGCTGTTCGTTTTTAAATAATATTGCATTAGTGCGATGATGTTTTCTGATTGGTACTATTCATGTCATGAAATGATTTCTGCAAAATATCATATATACCTACGGCTGTGTTTTTTTGACATCATAAACCATAAGGTGCATACTAATTCTGCGTGAGCAGGAACACTCAATAAAACTGAATAAAAAAAAATAAAGTGACGGTGAGATACGAAGAAGGCAGATTCACCAGCGTTTGTGTGTCAGCTTTTATCCCTCCACATCAGAGAATGTCCAGTTCCATTGCCACAAAACACCACTCACATCTACAGTTATTCCCAGCTTCAAATAAAAATTAACAGCGTCAGATCCCTAGGGCTGCAGTATGGACCGTGATTGTGAGTGAGAGAATAAAAGTGAGAAAAGAAAGGTAACTTTTACAAGTACAGTACTATAAATGTACACGGTCTGTTATAGACGCAAACCAAATGTATATGTGTACTGTATAATATTAACAATAAGAGCAGCTCACTACTGAAAACAGCAAATATAGGAGGCAGTGGGGATCAAACCGGTGGCCCCTTGATTACAAGTCAGCAAATCTTACCGCTAGGCCACGGAAGCTGTTCTATCATCCTTGAACCTTTTGTGAAAATGTTTATTTGATCTTTGGACTTCAGCCTTCACACATTCTATAATTTATGCTTACATTTTGTAACATTTATTACTAAAATATGAAAAGGTTTCTGTTTTAACAATGTGTTTACACAGATTACTGTAGAAACGGAACACACATGAAAAGTGTGCCAAATAACAATCTATTATTTCCACTCTTAAACTCCAGCAGTTCACTCACTCCCAGATAATCAAACAAGGCACGAGCTGGGAGTGAATGTTCTGTGACGGTGGGGGATGGAAAAGCCGGCTGCTTGCTGCATGTCTTAATCCGCACATTTACAGGACAAAGGCGCTGACGGAGAGGTGCGAATGGATTTCAGGTGGGCCGGATTTACGAGTTTTCTCGTAGGCTCTGGTAATTCTAGTGTTAGTGACAATGCATTCAAATGCATAGATTTCAATATGGAGATGGTCTCCCCTTTGCAGCTATAACAGCTTCCACTCTTCTTAGAAAGCGTTCCACAAACTTCTACAACAGTTTGGAGTGTTTCTGTGGGAATTTGTGCCAGTTCATTCTGTACTGGTGTTGGACGAGAAGGTCTGGCTCGCAATCTCCATTCCAATTCATCTCAAAAGTGTTTGAAGGGGTTGAGATCAGGGCCCTGTGTGGGCCAGTCAATGCTCCCACACCAAACTCATCCAACTATTTCTTTATGAACCTTGCTTTGTGCACTGGAGAACAGTCATACTGGGATAGAAAAAGGCCTTCCCTAAACGGTTTTCACAAATTTGGAAGCATAGCATTGTCCAAACTGTCTTGGTATGCTGAAGCATTAAGATTGCCCTTCACTAGAAGTAAGGGGCCTAGCCCAAAACCCGAAAAACAGCCCCACAACATTATCCCTCCTCCATAAAACTTCACAATTGACCCAATGTAGTCAAGCAGGTAACATTGCCCCACCCTCTGTCAAACCCAGGCTCATCCATCTGAGTGCCAATGTGAGTAGCACGATTCATCACTCCATAGAAAACGTTTCCACTGCTCCACAGCCTAGTGGCGCTGTGCTTTACACCACTCCATCTGACACCTGCCATTGGATTTGGTGATGTAAGGCTTGCATGCGGCAGCTTTTCCATGGAAACCCATTCCATGAAGCTCCCTCCACACAGTTAATGGCAATGGAAGCTTGGAACTTGTCAGCTATGGAATCAGCAGAGCATTGGTAACATTTATGCACCATGCTCCTTAGCAATAGTTGACCCCTCTCTGTGACTTCATGTGGTCTTCCACTTTGTGGCCGAGTTGCTGTTGTTCCTAAATGCTTCCACTTTCCAATAATACCACTTTTAGTTGACTGTGGAATATCCAGCAGGGATGAAATTTCATGAACAGTCTTATTGCAAATGTGGCACCCCATCACCGTACCACACTTGAAGTCACTGAGCTCTGAGTCAGTGCAGTTTCACAAAGACATGCAATTGTCTGTGCTACCATAAAGCAGCCTACTTTGATTGCATTTTGATGGATGTGATAATTACAACAGTTAAAGCAGTTCTGTACTAAATCTTAGTCTAGAGGAATCCAAACAGACATTATGCAGTAAACATCTGAATGCTTTTGGGAAACACCTTGAAGAGAAACTGGACTGATTTTTATTGGAATAGCAAAGTGAAAAAATTGTGTCTTGCCTCACATCCACTAAGTGTTATTGATTAGCTAACTATTATTAAATATACAAATGAAAACAAATCTTGCAACACTTCATGTCAAATAACTGACAAAGTGACTTAATGGCACACATCTGAACATTTTTTTTTTTACAAATGCAGGTTAAAGTAGGACTGAAACAAACTGAACATAATCCAAGTATCACCAATGCAGATTTGTGTTGTTGACACTTGCCTCTACACAATGCTTCGATATAAATGTTTGCATGCATTAGGAAGAATAAAGGAAAAGGCATTGGAAATGGGTTGACCCAAACACTCCAAACTCTGGGAGTACTTCTCAAGTCAAACAAACCATACACTAAAATGTAATATCTGTAAAGCTGAACTTGCTTTCCACAGCAGCAGTATAATGATGCATGAACATCTGAAGTGTAAGCATCCAAGAATCAGTGTATCACCATCATCAAGCTGATAAGTGTTAGGAATCTGGCTAATGATTGCCTGGAAGCCAGTAAACTGAAATTATTCGAATGTTGGTCCTATACCCAAGTTTACCCATCAGTTTATTATATTACTGGATAATATATTGTTTGATGAAGACATTAAACATCATGATACAAAGAGATATTGTTAAGAATGACTGATTAGCAGGTTGTACATGCAATGTGAGACACCTCTCTGTGCATAACAGGAGTTCTCCCATTAGTTCACACAGAAACATTCCTGTTACACATAGAGGAAAGGTTCAACCAGCTCACAAAAACTTTGCAATAGTTATAAACTCAAATTTTACGTAAATATAGTAGAAACTCTGGTAGTGTGGAGACCAGACAGACAGTCTTCAGAGCTAGAAGCTCAGTATGGGAGTGGGGCTGAGTATGAGCTGGGCACAGAATAAAGTGTTTAGGCTGTACATACACTCTTATCCATCGCATTATTATGAGACTGTACTATGAAATTTGTGTGTAAAGGGGGCAAATCATTCGCTCAGAGTGAATCAAAATAGAAAATTATGAATTTAGTTATTCAAGGTAAACAGTTAATGTGGAGCAGTTGTGTTTTGATTTCAAAAGACAAAGGAAAACTACATGACTGAAAGATACTGAACTAGTGTATTTTTCTTTTCTTTTTTTAATGTTGTTCTCTCCCTGCCTTCTCTTTTTCATAATTCTTTCTCTGCTCTGTTTAAAAAGCACAAAAACATTACTATTAGAAAAATAAAGTCTCAAATAACTTACCTAAGTGACTGGTCTAATGTCATTCCAGTAAAGTCAAAAAAAGTGAGGTACTCTTCTGCTACAAGCTTGCTGAAGACATTGCTTTTGATCACAAACAGAAAAAAAAACAGCAGTTAATCTAATGTATGTCAATGAGTATCATTCAAATCTCAAATAAAATATTAGTTTTTAAACAACTTGTTAACAGTAAATTAAATTTGTGCAGCATCACTTAATTATAATATTCACCTTAATATTTTTTCTAAAATTACCATTACGTTAGATTGTTATTCACATATGGCTCAGAATCTCGTACATAAAACATTTAATAAGTTCTTGTGGAATATATAGACACCATAAACTTTGTGGAATTACCTTAAAGAATTTTGTTAAAAATGCCTTTAAGCAGGAAACTGAAGCTATTTTGCAGAAGGTTTAGTGCTTTACTTTACAAACTGATGATTGTTCTAAACTATGAAGCATGCCACTGTGCCACTAAACAATTCTAAGTACTTGCTTCTAGATGCATGTATGCTTCTTACCAGGGACATTTACTGTATGTGTACTGTATGTGCTTTAAATCAACATCTTGTACCAGTACTGCTAAGGGTGTACTCTAACTAGGCATGTTTGTTCCGCACTGTGGCCAAGTGCGATTGTGCCTCCTTCCTAGTACTCCCCCGCTAGCCTGCACTCACACTGTGCTTAACGCTTTGGGCCTGGGCATACTTTCATCATGAAGATGACCTCCGAACATGGAGTGACAGCATGCATGTCCAAACAATTTTACTTATTTTGTGGTTGCTTTGGAGTCATGCAGGGCAGGATAATGCTGTACCCTCTTACAAATTTCTTGAGTGTGTAGCGCAATGTTTTGCTGTTAATCGTTCTGCACATACAAGAAGATTTTTACAGTGACAAATCATGTTAGGGGAGCAATTTGGAGCTTTTCTTGCCAACTACAATTCATGTTCATGTGTAAGGTTAGGTTTTATTATATCTGACTTGTCGCATCATTGACGTTATGTCTGTTTTCCATGCTCGGGCACATTTAGCGATCACACTGTTCCCGTTTGCTACTGAACCATGCTCAGGCCCACCTCTTCCAAGTGGGGCAGGGCACAGTACGGTTGGCTTGGCACAGAGCAATCACACTAATCAAACAAACTAGACTTTGCAGGGTTACATGCAGACAAATGTGCTCGGGTAGAAAACAAACTGCCAGTGCGAGTACACTCTTAGAATGGAATTAATTTCCTAACAGCCCTGGAAGCGCTGTGCTATTGGGCAACATTGACTTCCAGAAACCCCTGTGACGAAGAAGAGGCACTACTTTTAAAAAACGTGTTCACAACCAGATCACAAATGCTAACTCCCTTTGGATTACTGGATTTATGTTTGTCCTGTGCATGTGTATTTATGTAATTTCTTATAGACTGGAAAATGTCTTTGTCTAGGGAGCAATTACAAATCTTCACATACATTGGCTTAGGACAATGCATTGCATTTCACGGATGAGGCTTTTCACACGGGGTTTCCTTCCATTCATCATCATCATTTGCACTATTTAACTGGATTATGGAATTAAGATTCCTTATTTATCGTTTCGTAGGGTTCCATTTGTTCAGTGGGAATTGCATGTGTGTTGTTTGTTCATTTTTTTCATTACTTGTAAAATATATTCCTTAACACTGATTTTCTGAACAGTCATTTTATGTGTCTCTGTTTGGGAGTGTGAATTCCAAATCACTGTTTCACAGCAGTGTGAATCGTAGCATCCTGTAACCACTACAAGCTAACCTAAAACTTCAAAATTTCACATTAGCTTTCTTACCTTAAAAAATTTTTATGGGCAACAGGAACCATGTTTTCCTTTTTATTTGATATTTCATTATTTTGCAATGTTGAGTTTAGTGTTGCTGCTTCACAACTCCAGAATCCTAATTTTGAATTTTAGCCCGAGTGCTATCTAAGTAGAGTTTGTATGTTTTCACGTTTCTGTAATAATTTCTAACCCAGTATTTTGGTTCTTCTTCCCACATCCTAAAGACATGAGTGTCAGATTTACAGGTGACTGTAAATTGGCCCAATTTGAGCGAGGGTGCTTTGAAATGATGCATAATGTAGAGTTGAGTCCTCGCATGCAGTGCTACCCTAAATAGGCAGTGGCTTTCTGCAATCCTGAACTAGAAAAGCTGGTTGTAGCAATAGATGGATAATTTTTGTGGCAAAAATTTTTATGAACAAAAAAATGTAAATCAAAATCATCTGAAAGTGTAGTCTGGAAGAAATACTTATAAGGTGCAGAAATTATGTATTACATTAAATATGCAGTAAACATGATAGTGTGTCATACACAATACAAATTTCATGGTGTCACTTCAGAGATGGACATGTACAAGGTGTGTCTTGTATTTGGATTTAAACAAGTATTCTCCAGAAATGTGTTTTCTATAGTCTAGTCCAAAATGAGTCAGTATATTTTTAGGTTTAATATGTCAATAAAGAAAAATATTCTACAACAACATATTATGATTCAATGTATGTTACAGTACTTATTTTACTAATCCTGCATTTGAGAGGGTCAGGCTATTTGTTTTTCCTTCATTTCTTATTAGGTACCTATGGGCTCACTCCAAGTGTTTCATGATTACCCTTTTAACAGCCTACGAAAAAACTCGTAATTCCGTCCCACCTTAAACTGCTTCTTAAATCCCTTCACACCTCTCCGCCAGCGTCCTTTGTCTTCTAAATGTGCTGATAAAGAGAAGCTGGGAGCAGCCGGCTATTATTGCAATATTTTCACATATATTGTCTCTTTCTTTCAGGTGTGTAATAGAAACCACAGCATAGAGAGAAGTGTGTACATTGCTTCTTACAGGAAAAGGTGCACTTGAATTTGACGTTAGTTTGCATCTTGGTACACTGCAGAGCTATAGCGCGTCTTTAGTGAAAACAGCCGTGTCAGATGGGGTTGTATGAATTGATTCTGAACGCGACTGTGAGAATGAAAAGTGAATTAAAAAAAAAAAAAAAAAAGAGCTAACCTTTACAAGGATCATAAATTGCACCGTCTGTTACAGACTGAAATCAAATGTATGCTTTTATTCTAAAACAGTAAGACTAAGAGCAGTTTACTTCTCAAAACAGAGGGGCGCAGGATCGAACTCGTGACCTCTTGATTCCCAAGCAGGGGCTGAGTCTATTGAACCACAGAGGAAGTTACAATAAACTGCTGTCAATGTCGCATGTTAAGGCGGCTTTTTGTTTCTACAGTTATATTTTTGAATAAAAGCGCAATTGTGTTATTCTTGTGAAAATGTTTCTTTGCTATTTGGACTTCAGGCTTCATACACTATATAGTTTATGCCTACATTTTGTCATCTACTACTAGAATATAAAAAACGTTTCTGTTTTAACAATGTGTTGACACAGATTATTGTAGAAACGGAACAGACATGAAATGCGTGTGTTCCAAACAACGATCTATTATTTCAACTCTAAAACTCCACTTCACTCCCAGATACTCAATCAAGGCATGAGCTGAGAGAAGTTCGCACGCTCTAAATTGGTGGGGGGATGGAATAGCCGGCTGCTCCCAGCTTCTCTTTATCAGCACATTTAGAAGACAAAGGACGCTGGCGGAGAGGTGTGAAGGGATTTAAGAAGCAGTTTAAGGTGGGACGGAATTACGAGTTTTTTCGTAGGCTCTGGTAATTCTAGTGTTAAAAACCTACTAGTTGTCCTTCGGCAAGTCTCCATAAGGATCATTCAAACACACACAAGTATTTTTCCAGTTGCTTTTAGTTATTGCTCTTTTAAAAATCCTTTTTAATTTTTTGCTAGGTTTTGTATTTTTCTTTGGTTCCTGCTTTCTTAACTTTCAGATTTTTTTTCTAGTTTGACTATGAAGTCATTTGTTGTACAAGTGCTGCACTAACACTGTATTCAATGTTATTTTCTTCAAATAAAATACAACTTTTTTATAAAGCACTTTTCTGTTCCCAATGATTCCTAAACTAGCAACGAAAAAGAAATGCTAATAAAGTTAATAGTTTTTAGCTATTCCATTCCATTTATTATGAAACCTGTCCACAAAATTCACTGCAAGTCTGATTACATTTAGCTGAACAAACAATATTTTAATTAAGAAAAGCACACTTCTTAGGATTTTATTTTTGCAACTGTAAGCACTAGAAGTACACATTGTCCTTAAATATGTTGACAGAGTCCCTTAAATGGAATTGAAGAGCACTGGCTTCTGATCAGTTCTCTCTGACAGTGGTAACTTTAGGGTTTATCACTGGTAAACTAAGATTCACCTGCCCTCTAGTGTCCTAGTAAATGTACCACTCAAGGCATTCTTTATCTTGTAATGCAACCCCATTACCACTGCTCTTCTGTGACACAACATCTGATAGTTTCTATTGCCCTTTAGAGACCCCTGCTTTCCCAAGGCTGGCATTTAGAGTGGCCTTCTTCATGTCTATGTGTATCTCAGAAAAATCCACAAGAAGACCTGCAGCTATCATTACTTATACTGCACAGGCGCTGAAATTCCAAAACAAAAGGCAATACCATACAGTAGAATTTGATTCATACATTTTAGGAACATGCTCTAAGGGAAACATATTAGACACAATGCAATTAAACACCCAAAACAAGATTATGAAGTAGAAAGGAAAATAATAAATAGACAGGCAAATAAGTAATTAGATGAATCCCTGTGGTGCCTCAAGTCTTTAAGGAATACAAGAAAAGAAGCCTATTTGGCAGTGCTAAGCAGAATTTCAGGTTGGTGATTAATGTAAATTTGTAACTGTAAAATTTTATGTGTGTGTGCATGTGTCTAGTATGTCTATATATAGACAGGCGGCCATGATTATTAGCCAGCTGGGGCACCAACTGAATGGAAGGACCAGAGAGAGAGAGCATCTGCAAGGCACTGCCTTCCCTGGTCCCTCCTGGCCAGCTGTGGCACCATGGATTCCCACAGGACACGCTGGGAGTTGAGTTTGGTGCAGTCCTGTTGGGTTCCATGGGGGTCACCAGCGAGAGCTGCAGAACCTTATCTTGCACTTCCATCACACCTGGGAGTAATTCCAGGTAATGCTAATGAGCCACCTGGAGCAATCCCAGGAGCAATATAAATGGGGTTGCCTCACTCCATTCAAGGAGCCAGAGTCGGGAGGAAATGGACAAAGCATGCTGGGAGAGGAGAGGAGGAGAAAGACAGAGATGAAGAGAAGAAAAAGATTGTACTTTGGTCCTTATTTGTATTGTGCTACTGTGGGGAGCGATGGAAAAGGACTTCCCCACAGAAATAAGTGTGTTGTGTGCTGCACTTGTGTGTCTCTCATCATATATATATATTGTATATATATATATATATATATATATATATATATATATATATATATATATATATATATATATATATATATATATATATATATATATACTAGCAAAATACCCGCGCTTCACAGTGGAGAAGTAGTGTGTTAAAGAAGTAATGAAAAAGAAAAGGAAACATTTTGATAAAATAACGTAACATGATTGTCAATGTAACTGCTTTGTCACGGTTATGAGTGTTTCTATCATATATATATATATATATATATATATACATACATACATATATATATATATATATATATATATACATACATATATATATATATATATACATACATATATATATATATATATACATATATATATATATATATATATATATATACATACATATATATATATATATATATATATACATATATATATATATATATATATATATATATATATATATATATATATATATATATATACATACATATATATATATATATATATATATACATACATATATATATATATATATATATATATATATATATATATATATATACACAGTGGTGTGAAAACTATTTGCCCCTTCCTGATTTCTTATTCTTTTGCATGTTTGTCACACAAAATGTTTCTGATCATCAAACACATTTAACCATTAGTCAAATATAACACAAGTAAACACAAAATGCAGTTTTTAAATGATGGCTTTTATTATTTAGGGAGAAAAAAATCCAAACCTACATGGCCCTGTGTGAAAAGTAATTGCCCCTGAACCTAATAACTGGTTGGTCCACCCTTAGCAGCAATAACTTCAATCAAGCATTTGCGATAACTTGCAATGAGTCTTTTACAGCCTCTGGAGGAATTTTGGCCCACTCATCTTTGCAGAATTGTTGTAATTCAGCTTTATTTGAGGGTTTTCTAGCATGAACCACCTTTTTAAGGTCATGCCTGCCATAGCATCTCAATTGGATTCAGGTCAAGACTTTGACTAAGGCCACTCCCAAGTCTTCATTTTGTTTTTCTTCAGCCATTCAGAGGTGGATTTGCTGGTGTGTTTTGGGTCATTGCCCTGTTGCAGCACCCAAGATTGCTTCAGCTTGAGTTGACAAACAGATGGCCGGACATTCTCCTTCAGGATTTTTTGCTAGACAGTAGAATTCATGGTTCCATCTATCACAGCAAGCCTTCCAGGTCCTGAAGCAGCAAAACAACCCCAGACCATCACACTACCACCACTATATTTTACTGTTGGCATGATGTTCTTTTTCTGAAATGCTGTGTTCCTTTTACGCCAGATGTAACAGGACATTTGCATTCCAAAAAGTTCAACTTTTGTCTCATCAGTCTACAAGGTATTTTCCCAAAAGTCTTGGCAATCATTGAGATGTTTCTTAGCAAAATTGAGACGAGCCCTAATGTTCTTTTGCTTAACAGTGGGTTGCATCTTGAAAATCTGCCATGCTGGCCGTTTTTGCCCAGTCTGTTTCTTATGGTGGAGTCGTGAACACTGACCTTAATTGAGGCAAGTGAGGTCTGCAGTTCTTTAGACGTTGTCCTGGGGTCTTTTGTGACCTCTCGGATGAGTTGTCTCTGCGCTCTTGGGGTAATTTTGGTCAGTCGGCCACTCCTGGGAAGGTTCACCACTGTTCCATGTTTTTGCCATTTGTGGATAATGGCTCTCACGGTGGTTTGCTGGAGTCCCAAAGCTTTAGAAATGGCTTTATAACCTTTAGCACACTGATAGATCTCAATTACTTCTGTTCTCATTTGTTCCTGAATTTCTTTGGATCTTGGCATGATGTCTAGCTTTTGGTCTACTTCTCTGTGTCAGGCAGCTCCTATTTAAGTGATTTCTTGAAACAGGTGTGGCAGTAATCAGGCCAAGGGGTGGCATACGGAAATTGAACTCAGGTGTGATACACCACAGTTAGGTTATTTTTTAACAAGGGGGCAATTACTTTTCACACAGGGCCATGTAGGTTTGGATTTTTTCTCCCTAAATAATAAAACCATCATTTAAAAACTGCATTTTGTGTTTACTTGTGTTATATTTGACTAATGGTTAAATGTGTTTGATGATCAGAAACATTTTGTGTGACAAACATGCAAAAGAATAAGAAATCAGGAAGGGGGCAAATAGTTTTTCACACCACTGTATATATACATACATATATACACATACATCCACATATATATACACACATACATATATACACATAAATATATATATATATACATACATATATATATATATATATATATATATATATATATATATATATATATATATATATATATATATATATATATATATACATATATATATATATACATATATATATATATATATATATATATATATATATACATATATATATATATATACACACACACACACACACACATTATATATATATATACATATATACACACACACACATTATATATATATATATATATATATATATATATATATACACATACACATATATACAGTCTTTCGGGTGTGAGCAACTGTTGCTGGGGGTGCCAGAATCCATGAATGAAGAAAAATGAAAAACATTATTTGTACAAAATCTTAATTTATTTATTCATTCCTAAATAATTAAATGGGCAGGCTATTTCATATCAGTGCAATACGCTGTTTGTTAAAACGGATGACTCCCGCTCTTTCGTGCAAGTCTGCGTGGATATTATGAACTATCGTTTCTGTTCAAGTTCTATTTAAATTTTAAATAGAAGGAATTTTTATTTAGTCGACAGAATATTATTCCGGAATAAATCCACTCAAACCTTAAATAACTTATAATATTTTGATCTCCATAAAAATATATCCTGACAAAATTATACAAATTAAAATATGAACATGGTGCATAACAAAACCTGGAAAAATAAATAAAATTTGTTCTTTTCAGCAATAACAAATCAAATCATTCAGTTGTCTTTGTTCTTATGTCATTTTATAAGAGCTGGACACGTGGCATCTTTTTTTGGCAACAATTTCGTTTATGTTTGGTGTGAGGTTCTGTGTTGTGGAGATTCTCAGGATGGACTGCAGGTGCTCATCAGTGAGGTGACTCCTGTGTACTGTTTTGTTAGTCTTCATGACTGAGAAGAGCTTCTCACACAGATATGTGGTACCAAACATACACAAGGTTCAAGCCGAATGTAGACGGAGCAGGAGCATTTCTGCGGGAATGGAGTGAATAAATTGTGCGGGCCCTGCAGTATCGTACTTTGCCTTCAGTGTGCCATTACACTGCAGCTCAATCACCTCCATCTGAATCTGCACAGGTGCAGTTTCCACATCGACGGCAAATGGGTTGCGAAACAACTCAAAATTCTTTTTCTTTTCTTCAAAGCCACCAAAGCGCCGGGCGAACTCAGTGCGCAGTGTGCGCAGTGTGCTCAGTTTATCAGCAAAGTGCAAATTTGGGAACACCGTTGTGCCGACTTGGTTCAACATTACTTGGCAACAGAGAAAGTGGGGCAAGTTGCACTGGTGCATTTGTGTCTCCCATAAAAGTAGCTTCACTTGAAATCACTTTGTGATTTTGCATGGGTAAAAATGTCTGCTGAAGTGTCAGATTCTTCTTTTAACTCTTCTGCTTTCTGTATCTTGTGCATTGCATTCAGGTCTTTCAGGTTATCTTGATGTTTTGTCTCATAGAGCCGTCTTAGATAAAATTCTGTAATTACAGCCACATTAGCTCCACAAATGAGACACATCGGGTTTACTGGCATTGTCAGTAAACATATACTCAGCCTCCCATCGGTTTTTAAAGGCTCTATATTGAGAATCACCTTTTCTCTTTGGCATCGTGTGGGCTAGCTTCACAATAACTTGCAGCATCATAAGCTAGACTTGATTAACGCGGTAAGTGTTCGGCAAGGCAGCTTAAGCACTGCATAATGGGATCTGTAGTTTATTGTGTTACTTAATTCTACTTAATTATATAATGCACGTTTTCTTCAGCGCTTTTTGTAGCTCTTCCTGGTTTTCTACGTAATGCGTGATTACGTGAGAGGCGTGATGATGTCACACGAAACTCCGCCCCCACGGCTTTCGAGCTCAACTCCATTACAGTAAATGGAGAAAAATAGCTTCTAGTTATGACCATTATGCGTAGAATTTCGAGAATTAGTGATGAGTCAGTCAGTGAGGGCTTTGCCTTTTATTAGTATATGTATGTATGTATATATATATATATATATATATATATATATATATATATATATATATATATATATATATATATATATATATATATATATATATATATATATGTATGTATGTATGTATGTATGTATGTATGTATGTATATATATATATATATATATATATATATATATATATATATATATATATACTCACATCTCACATACATATATATATATACACACACACATATATATGCATATACACATACATAAACACACACTGTACACAATAGTTTCGATTTAAGGATTAATCTAAAGACATTTCACTTTATATGACTTTCTCTTACATGTGGGGCTTAGGAATGGTACTCTAATATAATCTGACTGTACTGTAAGATCACCCAAAATGTTTGTAAAAATAAGCATTCAATTGGTTTCCAAATAAATACAGATATTAGCTCCTTTGTATGAAACACCAAAAGTGTATGGAATATACGGCTTACTCAAGTGCACTTATAATTTATTAATTAATATTAAATACTAGCAAAATACCCGCTCTTCACAGCTGCGAAGTACTGCCTTAAAATTTTTATTAAGAAAAAAATTAAGCCTTTTTAAACTGAGGGAAAATATACAACTAATTATTTGTTAAGGATCTCTTTGTATACCACGTTGTCAGTTCAGCCCTCCGGTTGTAATATGACCAAGCTGTGCGCTGAGCTTACTCTTGAGCATGCAATGTACAGTTGGCCATGTGAAAAGCAATCCTGTCTCAAATCAATGCCAACCTTTTGCAGGGTTTGTCCCTGAGACTTATTGTCATTGCGAAGCAGAGCCTTACTGGAAATTGAAGGCGTTTCAATTGAAATGGGAGCCTAGAGGGTATAACGGGGATGCGAAGAATAAAACTCTCTCACCTGAGCTACTGCCAGTAAAAATAGTTGCCTCAATTAGGTTGTTTTGCAGACATGTGACCTGAACTCTTGTGCCGTTACAAAGTTTTGGTGACTATAAGTTTCTCAGTAACATTATTGGTGCCCCAACCTTCAAAATGAGATTATGCTCAGGAGTGCCTGGAGGATTTAGAGTGTTGAGAAACTCTACCGGATAGTGTACCGCGTCTTTCACTTCTACAACTGAATCAAAAGACTGATATGTTTTCGGTTACACTTGAAAGCGACAACCGAACAATCCAGCGGCAGCAATCAACTCACAGCAGAACCATAGGTGAAAGGCTTAAGCATTTCAGTCTTATAGTGCTCCTGTGTATCTCCTGTACTGTCATCAGTCCACACCTTGAACCTGTCACAGTCATTCAATATATAAGACACAATGTCCCTCTGGATATCAAGAGTGAGCCTGATATGTCCGTGCAATATGTAACACAGAGAATGGAAAAGGCAAGCTCCATCTCCGGGCATGGAAACCACTCGGTACGCGATAGTTCTTTGATCAATGGTGATCACCTCGATAGACATGTTAATGGGGGTATGGTTGTAACAATAAAGTAAATGGGTACCTGAACAGCAAACTAAGTCTAAAATACCTACACAATAACTATAATAATTGTAAAAAAACAAACAATAAAACAGCGGAGAAGCCGTGGATTAAATAAAAAAGCTGCTTCCATGGCAAACCAAGGAAAAGAATGAAGACACCGCAGCGAAGGACGGTCTTATATGGGCAGACTGTCAATTACATGGGAGGCGAGGCGATGGAGGATGCAATATAGGCAGGCAGGCATCCAAAGAAGGGAATCAAGAAATAACTATAATCGTAATAAATGAACAATAAAACAGCGGAGAAGCCATGGATTAAATAAAGGAAATAGGTACCTGAACAGTAAACTAAGTCTAAAATACCAACACAATAACAATAATAATCGTAATAAATGAACAGTAAAACAGTGGAGAAGCCGTGGATTAAATAAAAAGGATGCTTCTATGGAGAACCAAGGAAAGGAATGAAGACACTGCAGCGAAGGACGGCCTTATCTGGGCGGGCAGTCAATTACATGGGAGGCGTGGGGATGGAGGATGCAATATAGGCAGGCAGGCAGCCAAAGAAGGGAATCAAGAGACCAGAGTGATGGACGGCCTTATATGGGCAGGCAGTCAATTACGTGGGAGGCGTGCTGATGGAGGACGCAACGCCGCGTCACATGGCGACCGAGCTGCAGGCTATAGACATATATATGTATGTAAGAAGGATTCAGTTATGACCGTTACGCGTAGAATTTCGAAATTAAACCTGCTTAACTTTTGTAAGTAAGGACTGAGCCTGCCAAATTTCAGCCTTCTACCTACATGGGAAGTTGGAGAATTAGTGATGAGTGAGTCAGTGAGGGCTTTGCCTTTTATTAGTATAGATTTTTATAAGCATTTTAATCTTTGCCTCAAAACACATTAGTAACACTTTTCTGTACTTTATAAATTAGATATTTTCTGTTGTAGGAATAAAATTAATAGGTTTATCAAAATGATACAATCACACACAAGTACACTGTGGATATGTGATGAAGCAACTTAGGAGCATGTTTTTGGACTTTCTGAAGATGTTAAGACAGATAAAATTAGGCACTTCTTCAATGTATGTTTGAAAACATATAACCATAAACAAAATCACAAAGACTTTTAAACAAATGCATATCTGATACTAGAAAAGGTAACCAGATATGAAGAACATCCAACATTTCTCAGCTCACTGATCTGCTTCTTTGAACTCAAGGATTTGTGTTTTTCTTTATACATACAAGTATTCAGCTTTTTCTCTCCTTATTAACACTTCTGTTAAAACTGTGGCCTTGAATTGGACTAAGGAAGATCAGATATTGGATTGATGGATTCCATTATAGACATTGCTTATTTTTGTTGAACATTGAGAACAGTAGGAAAGAGCATGAAGCAAAAGTATACCCAAAATATATTTAAAAAAAAAACAAACCTCACAATGTATTTGGTAATTCATTGAGATCTCTGTTTTGAGGTAACAGGATGAAGCACATTAATATTTTACAGAATATTATAAACAATTTCAAAATAATGTTTATTAATTTAAATAATGGCCAGTGGTTCTTACTTTTTTCCTAGGTGTTTTGCTACATCTGAGCGTCTAAATCCTTCTAGCTTGTAAAGTCTTTTAGCTAGTCTTCTTGCTGCTTCCAGATCACACTTGTTACTGTTATTCAGTGTGTCAGTGCTACCACGAAGTCTCTCTGTGCTGCCCATCTCAGAATCTGAATCCAAAAACATGTCCTTCAATCCAGCATCGCTATAGGAAGAAAGGAAATAAGTTACAGCAAGCAAATTATTGAAATTAAAGATCAAAACTATCAAGTGTTTTACTTGCTACTTTCCATGGCAGTCCTGTAAGGCAAAAAAAAAAACCTTAACTGTTGTTAAAAACAGACATAACTAAACTTCATAATCTTATTATTTTTTTTTTTAATGTTACGGCATAGGTCAACCTAAAATCATTTTGAACACTTTTAAGACTCCTGGACAATAAAGTAACAGAATAAGCACAACAAATGTCACAGCATTTTTATTTTTTGACTGAAAGTAAATTAAGTGGTACTAATTAGGGCAGCTTTGTTAACTGCTATTGCAATGCTATTACAACACAAGAAGGAATAACACTAAATTCACTAAAAGAAAACAAAGATGCAGAGGAACAAGAAATGCAATCCTAATCCATCCCATATGAGATCTCATTTCATAACATTCTTTTTTAATGAGCCTAATTTAACATACTACAATGCACTAATTAATATTTACACAAAAGCCTAAAGCAACAGCATCAGTAGTGAGGTGGCTGCAGCATACAGTATGTGCAGACTTGCCAACTGTAAAACCTCTTTTATGCCAGTAGATGGTGACAGCAAGCCACCATTGGCTTGACTATATTCTTTAAACAGGTTTTTTTGCTTGAAATTCAAGTCTTTGCAGATTTACCATATTGACAAGCTGTGAACATTTATTAAGTTAACATTTGTGACTACTCAGTTTTCCATATATTTCATATGAATTTCTGATTAGTGCTTCTAGAGAAAATAGAGGTCGCTGTATTTATAGTGAAAATGAAAAGAAAACTGAACAAGCTTTGCCCATTTCGGAGATTCTGGAAACTTTTGGGGCAAGAAAAAATTAAAACAAGTGTGGAGTGACAGTCCATTATTGGGCACATGTAAACTCCGTACAGAGACAACATTCAAAATGAATGGAACCTGGTAGGTAACAATAATATTCAAATAATAAGTGAAGATGTTGAACAAAGTACATTTGAGATATACAGTGGGTACGGAAAGTATTCAGACCCCCTTCAATTTTTCACTCTTTGTTATATTGCAGCCATTTGCTAAAATCATTTAAATTAATTTTTTCCCTCATTAATGTACGCACAGCACCCCATATTGACAAACAAAAAAAGAATTTTTGAAATTGTTGCAGATTTATTAAAAAAGAAAAACTGAAATATCACATGGTCCTAAGTATTCAGACACTTTGCTCAGTACTTAGTAGAAGCACCCTTTTGAGCTAATACAGCCATGAGTCTTCTTGGGAAAGATGCAACAAGTTTTTCACACCTGGATTTGGGGATCCTCTGCCATTTCTCCTTGCAGATCCTCTCCAGTTCTGTGAAGTTGGATGGTAAACGTTGGTGTACAGCCATGTTTAGGTCTCTCCAGAGATGCTCAATTGGGTTTAAGTCAGGGCTCAGGCTGGGCCATTCAAGAACAGTCACAGAGTTGTTGTGAAGCAACTCCATTATTTTAGCTGTGTGCTTAGGGTCATTGTCTTGTTGGAAGGTAAACCTTCGGCCCAGTCTGTGGTCCTTAGCACTCTGGAGAAGGTTTTTGGTCCAGGATATCCCTGTACTTAGTCACATTCATCTTTCCCTCGATTGCAACCAGTCGTCCTGTCCCTGTAGCTGAAAAACACCCCCACAGCATGATGCTGCCACCGCCATGCTTCACTGTGGGGACTGTATTGGACAAGTGATGAGCAGTGCCTGGTTGTCTCCACAAATACCACTTAGAATTAAGGCCAAAAAGTTCTATCTTGGTCTCATCAGACCAGAGAATCTTATTTCTCCCCATCTCAGAGTCCTTCAGGTGTCTTGTAACAAACTCCAAGATAGAGTTCAGTATCAGTTTGAACATTCGTTATCTTGTCTTTGTAGTGTATTCAATTGAATATAGGTTGAAAAGGATTGGCAAATCATTGTATTCTGTTTTTATTTACGTTTTACACAACGTCCCAAATTCATTGGAATTGGGGTTGTATAATGTGTGTGTGTGATAGAGTACACAACACGTTTCACCCTAATTGGGGCTCGTCATGGCGGCTGGTTCACTTACTTGATAGGATGAAGATTGGAGTATTACATTCATAAGTCTGAATCACAATGTGATTATTTGGATGGTTACCTACCAGGTAACGCTTATGGTTTTGCAATCTTTAATTTGTCTTATAATGTTTATAGCCAAGACAAGATTATATTATAACTTGTTTCTTGGCTCTAGTCAGTATCTATGAATCAAGGTAAGTCTATTTCCCTTTTTTAAATTAGTTTTTACTTCTATACTATTTTCACCTGTCTTTCGAGTTTAGTTTTCAAACTATTGGTAGTTTCCATTTTAGGCTTTAATTTTGATTACTTTCCACAATTATTTATTTTGAGAGAATTACTTTAATTTGTATTCATTTCAGCTTTTAAAAAAAAGGCTATTCAATGTTGATTTAAAAACACCATGCTGTATCTACAGAGAAAAGGAACTGTAGCCGTGAAACTTCTTTTAGCTCTATCCACCAATGAAGTTACTTTCTAAAGTGTTGAAAAGATACAGTTGTGCTTGAAAGTTTGTGAACCCTTTAGAATTTTCTATATTTCTGCTTAAATATGACCTAAAACATCATCTGACTTTCACTTAATTCCTAAAAGTAAATAAAGAGAAACCAGTTAAACAAACGAGACAAAAATATTATACTTGGTCATTTATTTATTAAGGAAAATGATCGAATATTGCATATTTGTGAGTGGCAAAAGTACGTGAACCTTTGCTTTCAGTTTCTGATGTGACCTCCCATTGCAGCAATAACTGCAACTAAACGTTTCTGGTAACTTTTGATCATTCCCGCACACTGGCTTGGAGGAATTTTAGCCCATTCCTCCATACAGAACAGCTTCATCTCTGGGATGTTGGTGGGTTTACTCACATTAACTGCTCGCTTCAGGTCCTTCCACAACATTTCGATTGGATTAAGGTCAGGATTTTGACTTGGCCATTCCAAAACATTAACTTTATTCTTCTTTAACCATTCTTTGGTAGAACGACTAGTGTGCTTAGGGTCGTTGTCTTGCTGCATGACCCACCTTCTCTTGAGATTCAGTTCATGGACAGATGTCCTGACATTTTCCTTTAGAATTCTCTGATATAATTCAGAATTCATTGTTCCATCAATGAAGGCAAGCCGTCCTGGCCCAGATACAGCAAAACAGGCCCAAACCATGATACTACCACCACCATGTTTCACAGATGGGATAAGGTTCTTATGCTGGAATGCAGTGTTTTCCTTTCTCCAAACATAATGCTTTTCATTTAAACCAAAAAGTTCTATTTTGGTCTCATCCGTCCACAAAACATTCTTCCAATAGCCTTCTGGTTTGTCCAAATGATCTTTAGCAAACTGCAGACAAGCAGCAATGTTTTTTTGGAGAGCAGTGGCTTTCTCCTTGCAACCCTGCCATGTATACCATTGTTGTTCAGTGTTCTCCTGATGGTGGACTCATGAACATGAACATTAGCCAAAGTGAGAGAGGCCTTCAGTTGCTTAGAAGTTACACTGGGGTCCTTTGTGACCTCGCCAACTATTATACGCCTTGTTCTTGGAGTGATCTTTGTTGGTTGACCACTCCTGGGAAGGGTAAAAATGGTCTTGAATTCCCTCCATTTGTACACAATCTGTTTGACTGTGGATTGGTGGAGTCCAAACTCTTTAGAGATGGTTCTGTACATTTTTCCCAACCTGATGAGCATTAACAACTCTTTTTCTGAGATCCTCAGAAATCTTCTTTGTTTGTGCCATGATACACTTTTGTTTGTGCCATGATACACTTCCACAAACATGTGTTGTGAACAGCAGACTTTGATAGATCCCTGTTCTTTAAATAACACAGGGCACCTGATTGTCATCCCATTGATTGAAAACACCTGACTCTAATTTCACCTTCAAACTAACTACTAATCCTAGAGGTTCACATACATTTGCCACTCACAAATATGTAATATTCGATCATTTTCCTCAATAAATAAATGACAAAGTATAATATTTTTGTCTCATTTGTTTAACTGATTTCTCTTCATCTATTTGTAGGACTTGAGTGAAAATCTAATTTTTTAGGTCATATTTATGCAGAAATATAAAAAATTCTAAAGGGTTCACAAACTTTCCAGCACAACTGTATGTCATGACATTGTGTAGTGCACATCTGTTGAAAGAGGAGGCAGGTTATACTTGCTGGCATTTGGTATTTTAAACTTCTGTTCCAAGTATGTCATGGCACCTTATGAAAACAGATAATTCACATAACCTTCTAGACATTTAATCGACAGCTATACCTGCATACTTACAAAAGAGTATATCAACATAAGCTGTAATTTTCCCCTTATTTTGTAGGCTTTTTCAGTACGCCACAATCTTTAGCTCTATCACATTCTTTTATAAAAGTAGTCTGACTGTTTTTAATTCTTCAAGACTCTTTAATGGAGTTCACAAACCTGACTTCCATATCATCAAGTAAGCACTTAGTCTTGTTACTCTTAGTGTTAGGCTCAATGTAGTCCCAGACAGTACTTTTCCCATTTGTAACTAATTATTTTCTGTGTATCCATGTTCAAAAATTTGTTGCGTCTTGGCAGCCAACAGCTGTCTTGCTCATTAGACCACACAACCATATAACGGACAGCCATTTAGAGAGAAAAGGAGGGACATTCAACAGTAACATTCCCATTAAGGATTGGGTTGGCAAGTGCAAATAAAAATTTTCATTTGTACAACCCTATAAAGTCTACTTACTGTTACAATATATAATAATTATTTTCTTTATATGTGAAATGTGCATTGAAATTTAAAGTTATGCCTGAACACACAAGCACCTCTAACGGAATACTGCTTAACAGTAGGCCACAGACAGGTGGTTTACTTCAAAATAGAAACAGTTTCCACCCATTTTTATTTTATTTGATGTAGTCCGAGTATGGAATTTTAATTTCAGTTTAGTTTTTATTTTTTTATTCCAGTTTTACCTTTTGTTTCGTATTTCATTTAACAAAATGCTTTTTAGTCATTTTAATTAAGAGTTTTTGTTAACAATAATAACCTTAGTAGGTACTGTGTGCATTAATTTCTTTATATTGTGTACTATGATGGACTTGGGCAGGTACTCCTGTTATGTTTAATGCTGTTAGATTGGTTTCTAGGACAACGCAATCTGTTGTGATCAATACAAGAAGAAAGGAAACTGCATTATGTAACAGATTGTTTGAATTTAGCTACAGTACCCTTTGTGCAAGCTATAAACAGGAGTTGCTAAATTTAAAATATAAAAATGGCAGCTGTGCTGTGTACAACTCTAGGTGAACTAACAACCCTGTTTATACTGAAACATAATTACTTGGTTGGTCCTACAAGATAACACAGTAACACATGACTTCATTCTCATATTCAGTATTTTCTCTCTCTGATCATGACAACATAGCTACCTATACCCTGTATGTATTCATCCTCTTGGAAACACCCAAACCTACAAAGACTCAAGGTTAATATGAAATAATGACATTTCACAAACGTATACTTAGAGATGATCTATTCCCATTGATCCACAATGTCTAATATACAAAAATACACATCTTTTCTGGTAGTTACTGTAACTTTGGTAGTGCAAGTTAAGTTAATTGAATTACTGTACAGGAAGCAATGAATAAAGGAATGTATTGAAGTGGGTTTTAGGCTACTCATAAGCATCAGTATCAAGACTTTTATGGCTCTGGCCACTTACAGAATGAAACAATTTTCTGTAAATGGAAATTGTGTGGTTTACATGGACAGTATCATACGTAGATAGAGAACAAAGCATTGACTGTGATCCAACAAATTTAAATGTTAGTAATTATCAGTCTGTAGTAAAAGACAGATCACTGCTAAATACATTTACCAAGACTAATACAGTGTACTGAATATGTTAAGAATTGTATTCAGAGGATCAGAAATGTTTTTTACAATTACAAAATTGTCATTTAAATGTTTTCCTTAAGTAGTCTGAAAACATGAGGTAGGTGTCATTTTTTCATACTGAAAAATGCAAAGGGTAGAAACACAATATTTACTAACAAGTTGCAATCCACCGTAAATATGAACTGTCACACTATGAACTGACAGTGTTCCTCAGTCTCTAGCAAGAAATTAGTTCAATTTGTGTCACCTGCAAACTAGGTTACAATATGCCTAAAAAACATCAGCAGTTCTTAGTATAAATAAAGTCTATACAGTAATCCCTCCTCGATCGTGGGGGTTGCGTTCCAGACCCCCCCGCAATAGATGAAAATCCACGAAGTAGAAACCATATGTCTGTATAGTTATTTTTATATATTTTAAGCCCTTATAAACTCTCCCACACTGTTTATAAATATTCCCTGCACAGTTATACAGCATAATCCCTTTGTGTTCTCTTAGATATTAGGTAAGATTCATTGAAATTATGTATGTAAACACACTGTTTATATACAGTAAAACCTAAATGTTATTTTAAAGATATCGAGCGTCTCCAGTATCACATATGTTGCAGCCATTACGATAGACAGGCCACCAGCAATAAATACGTACAGTGCAAGAAAAATTGTATACAGTAAATGTGTGTACAGTGACACTAAACGTACGTACATGTACTAAGTACTGTAAGTATTAAATTAATTATGGTTACTCACCAACAATGACACGATGACTTGTCCGATAACAATGAGTTTAATTTTACTGCACAACAAAGGAGAGAGTTACAGCCCTTCTAGAGGAGCCTCTTCAGGCGATTATGTAGCGCTGCCGTTGTTCTTCTTCTGGCAGTCTTCAATCCAAATCCCTAAAGAAGATTCCATTCAGACTACTGCCTTATTACATCCACTTACAACTCATTTTGCACCCTGGTTAAAAGGACACTGCTGCCGTAGATCTTATATTCCTTTCCTACTTTTTAAATAAAAAGAAGCCTCATTGATGCTGTAATGGCGTCCTACAGCATCATGTAGCTTTTCCCTTCCCTTAACAAATCCAAAACGTTTAACTTTTCGGCAATCATTAACATCTTCCGTTGGCGCTTGGGCACGGCCCCTGAAGCAGTAGCAGGAGCAGATTATTTTGGAGCCATAATAAAGGGCTTGACTATGCACAAAGATAAACACAAAAGAGCACAAAAGTTAACTCTTTACACAGCGAAACATGTTGATGCTGAATGAGCGAGACGAGACTTCCTGGTTAACACCGCATTCGGCACGCAGGATCTTAACTGCATGCTCTGATTGGTTAGCTTCTCAGTCATCCGCCAATAGTGTCCCTTGTATGAAATCAACTGGGCAAACCAACTGAGGAAGCATGTACAAGAAGTAAAAAGAACCATTGTCCGCAGAACCCGCGAAGCAGCGGAAAATCCGCGTTATACATTTAGTTATGCTTTCATATAAAATCCGCAATAGAGTGAAGCCGCGAAAGTCGAAGCACGATATAGCGAGGGATTACTGTACAGTTAAGCTGATGCCTCATTACACAAGTTGTTGGATATGTCTAACTTACTGACTGCAGGCAGTAATCTCATTGCCAGAACAGGTCATTTTACATGACTGAATCATCACTAAATTTGTCAAATTTAGTAACCGTGTGGTGGACTTACAGCACAGCTGTGCTTGCCCCTTTTTGCCAATGCCTACCACCTCCTCACAGGTGGCACAGTGGTAGTGCTGCAGCTTTGCAGTAAGGAGACTGTGGAAGATTGTGAGCTCACTTCCCAGTTCCTCCCTGTGTGGATAGCGCTTTAAGTACTGAGAAAAGCACTATAAAAATGTAATGAATTATTATTATTATTATTATTACCACCGACTGAAGCAGTCTGGTTTTAAAAAGTCTACCATCGACAGCATCCTGGCACTAAGGGTTAGCTCAAACATTATATAAGCAGAGTTTCTTTGTAGCCTTTGCTATTTTTGTAAAGAGTTTGAATTAGTTGATCAAGCTACCCTGTGGGACCATCCTGAGACTTTGCAGGACCACTCAGAAGTTGCTGGATATTTTGGCTGGCCTGTACACTGGTATTGAGTGTGCTGTGCAGAGTGGAGGTAGAACTTCTGCATTTTTCCCCACTTTATACAAGGGGTTGTCAGGGGTGTACTTTTGCGTTAACCTGTTACAATGCTTGCACAGACTGGGTGTTGGGCAGGGTCAAGAGATCCAGCGGATGTGGGAGATCTGTTGATGAAGAGAGGTTCACTGATCTTGAGTTTGCTGATAATGCTGTGATCTTCACAGAGTCAATGGAGGTTCTGATCAGAGCTCTTGAGAGAATTAGCAAGCAGTCTGAGTGTCTGGGCTTGCGAGCATCCCAAGATCCAGGTCTTAAATGAGTTCTTAGGCACAGCCATCAGTAGTGTGCCTGTCTGTGGAGGGACTGTCGACCTCATCAAGAGGTTTACTTACCTCAGCAGTGACAATCATGTCTCTGGTGACTATTCCTTAGAAGTTAGTAGACAGAGATGATGGGTGGTCATGAGATCATTGGAAAGGAGTTTGTGGCAAAAGGATGAAGGGTCTAAGTCTTTAGAGTCCTGGTGCTCCCTCTTTTGTAATATAGTTGTGAGACACAGACACTATCCAATGACCTGAGACGAAGACTTGACTCCTTTGGTACTGTGTTTCTTCAGAGAATCCTTGGGTATCGCTGGTTTGACTTTGTGTCGAATGAGCGGTTGCACACCGAGTCCTAAATGAGGCATGTTACCTGCATTGTGAGGGAGCATCAGTTATGGCTCTACAGCCATGTGGCGAGATTCCCCAAAGGTGATCTGGCTCACAGGATCCTCATTGTTCAGGATCCAAGCAGCAGGACCAGGCCAAGGGGATGCCCACGTAACATCTGGCACCAGCAGACATGGTCGGACTGGACCATGTATCTGTGTGGGGTGTTGCCAACCCAGATGCTGAGTTGTTTCGTTGTGTGGTGGGTGCAGCAATAAGCTTGTACCAGTGCATGCTCTCCAACCTGACCTGAAGGTTATTCTATAGTGAGACAAATGCTGTAAGGATGGCACCTGCCCCCCTCAATGATACTATATTAGATTAAGTGGGTTTATGAATTTATATTACATTTATTAATATTGCCCTTCATTGAAAATCAAGATGTAGTGGCAAATGAGAGAAAATTTCCAGAAGAACCTAGATCTGCCAATTAGTATAATTTCACTTTCATATTTCTAGCTACACCCCTATTATCTTTAACCTATACAAAAACATGGCTTGTTAAACTATTGGTTATCTCTAAAAATAATTAATTCATCATCAATTATTATTTAGAAAAATCATATTTTATTAACCCTGTGCTGGGTTGGCGCCCTGCCCCGTGTTTGTTTCCTGCCTTGCGACCTGTGTTGGCTGGGACTCGCACCAGCAGACCCCCGTGACCCTGTGGATAGGATATAGCGGGTTGGATAATAGATGGATGGATATTTTATTAACCATACTGTTCAATCTTTAATATCTTTGGTTCTGGTTCTGTATGTGGTTAATTTACGTTTGAAAATCTCATTTTGTACTTCCTCAAAAATAATAATCTTAAAAATACACTGTGTCTTATTTGTTCATACCTATATTCAACAAAGAAAATTGTACAAAACACCTTATATAAGTTAAATGTCAACAACAGCAAGTACCAGGTCCATTCCATGTTGTGTGGCCATTGTATAAAAATCTGCAAAAATGCTGTCTTTGTGGAATACAGAGTAGGTATTGTGAAGAGATGAATGGATTCCTCAAGGTTACTGACTGAAAATTACAATTTTTCACTGGTTGGTACACGGCCAGGAATTTCTCAGGTTGGCCATTAGTGTTTAAACTATTTTTCAGCACTATCTAATCAACATTTCCATAACCAAATACCAAATATATATATATTTTTTTTTAATTCCAAACCGCCTTCTACAAAGAATACAAAATACACTTTTAGATTAAAACACATTTCATGTCAATACTGAATATTCAAAAAGACATACATATGAAAAATATATTATATCTATTTTGTAGACAGGTGGAGATGTCTACATTGCTTTCCAGTCCTGGGGGGTAGTTTCAGCCACATAAATTGAATAAATTGAGAAAATGCTGCTTTATTAATGTTTATTATGAAGAGAGTTTTCAAGAAAAGGAACTGAGCTCAGAGTTTCGAACTTACATTTAAATAAAAAACAAGAAACTGTGACATCTTTAAGATTTAAAATAGTCTAAATAGATCTACACTTGTACTGAATGATGTTTCAAAAACACAATAAAAAGATGGCAGTATCTCTTTCCGATTTCTGATATTTAAACGAATGAAACATTTTCCAAAAATGTGACTGGAAAAAGTTATTTTCAGATTCTTCATTCCAAAACAAATAAATAATTCAGTGTTTATTATGACATGAAGGAGAAATGTGTTTTATTTACTGATGACATTTTAATTTTTCAACTTAATTTGGATTCAGGAACATTACTTCATTAAATATAAGTTGTAATGGTGAAAAAATCATTATTTTGTTAAAATTTAATGAGAAGTGGATAAAACTTCAAAAGGGAAAACATTGCATAGGAACCATTCCAAAGGAATAATTTATAATTTATTTGTATAATGTACAATAGACAGACATATCTAATTTCAAGATACATAACTATTATCAAGACCTTCTCAAAGATTAACCAATATTTAAGAAAATGGCCCCCAATTCATATTAGGTAGTTTATTTAAGAGTAGAAAAGGGTGAACAGATACTGAAAGGGGAGAAAAGATGATCTTGGCGGCCTTTATAAAAATATTAGTGGTAAAGTGCTTCCCTCAGGAGGTCAAATGAAGTATGGCACATAATTCTTTTCTCAGCATAAGCAAAAACAACAAAAATGAAGAAAGTGCCTGCTTTTCAAACATATTTAAAATCTAAAAAGATTAAAGATTTTTATACATTAAAATTAAACTAATTTTGACAGTACTAATAAGGGGTCTATTTTATTTTTAATTTCACAACAACAGAACAAAAATATTATTTATTTTCATGGCCAGTTATGGGCAATAGGTTTAGACTATGCAGCAAGTGCAATTCAGAAGCAAAAAAAAAAGTTCACACTCAATTATTAATAGATTCAGTGCAACAAAGAAACTACTATCTAAGCATGCTGATTCACTTAAACACAACATAAGAATAAGGGATGCCCACTTAGTGCAGTGCTGCCACAATATAATTCAGACTCAGAAGTGCTCACTATAGATGAGCTCCTTATCAGGTAACCCATAATTTGACAATCACTGTGCTATTATCATTTATGCAAATACTGTAACGGGCAGAATGGTACGCACATCATTGAGTATATGGACGTAAAGCTGTAAATTTGCATGAATACACGCAAGTCTCATCTGTTTTTAAACATTTCATTTAATAATTTATTGTTTAAACACACACCTGCTTTTCACAGATGCCATTTTAATATTTCATTGATCACATGCTGAAAGCAGAAAAAAAAAGATTTTTTTTTTTTATTTCAAGGGGAAAACAAGCAGAGGAATATCAGAGGCCAATATTCAATATTCCACATTTTCAGCGAAAGGGACATGACAGGCTGCAATCAGCTTTCAGTTCTTACTAACAACCCAGTAGGTTACCAAGGACACAGCATTAATGCCATATTATTTGATCAATTTACAATTGCCATTTGCCATTTTGAAGGCCACTAACTCCCTGGCTAAAGATATTACATTATGTTCAGGTGATTTTGTTTTATTAATTTTGATTTATAAGTTGAACTTTAAATTAAGAGGTGTTTATTTTACAATAGTATAGTTTCAAAAACATGCCCAATATACAATAGCAATGTAAATATTGATTTAAAAGAAAATACTGAATTTCTAAGCATGTCTATGGCAAACCAATTCAAATACTAATGGCATGATGTGAAAAGTACACTATATGGACAAAAGTAGTGGGAAGCCTGATGATTACATCCACAGGGACTTTAATGACACTGCATTCAAATACATAGACTTTAATATGGAGTTGGTCCCCAGCTATATGGAGTTTGTTTACAGCTGTAACAGCTTCCCCTCATCTTGGAAGGCTTTCCACAAGATTTTGAAGTTTTCATGTGGGAATTTCTGCCCATTCATTCTGTACAGCATTTATGAGGTCAGACACTGATGTTGGACAAGAAAGCCAGGCTCACAATCTCTGTTCCAGTTCACCCCAAAGGTGTTGATGGCATTAAGGTCAGAGCCCTGTGTGGACCAGTCACATTTTTCAACACCGAATGCATTCAACCATGTCTTTATGGACCTTGTTTTGTGCACTGGTGCACAGTCATGCTAGAATTCTCCAAACAGTTTCCACAAAGTTGGAAGCACAGTGTTGTCCAAAATGTCTTGGTATGCTGAAGCATTAAGACTGCCCTTCACAGGAAGTAAGGGGACCAGCCCAAACCTTAAAAAGCAGCTTCATACCATTATTCCTCCTCCACCAAACTTTACATTTGGCACAAGGCAGTCAGGCAGCTAACAATCCCCCAGCATCTGCCAAACCCAGACTCACACATCTGACTGCCAAACAGAGGAGTGTGATTTGTCACTCCATAGAACACGTTACCACTGCTCCGCAGTCCAGGGGCAGTGTGCTTTACACCACTGATTCTGACGCTTGGCATTGGACTTGGTGATGTGAGGATTGCATGCAGCTACTCGGCCATGGAAACTCATTCCATGAAGTTCCCACAGCACCATTTTTGTGCTTACATTAATGCCAGTGGAAGTTTGGAACTTTTCAGCTATGAAATCACCTTAACAGTCTTTGACCTCGCTCTGTGACTTTACGTGATCTTACCCTTCATGGCCAAGTTGCTGTTGTTCCTAAACGCTTCCACTTTCCAATAATACCACTTACAACTGTGGAATATCTAGCAGGGATGAAATTTTACAAACTGTCTTATTGCAAAGATGGCATCACATCAGAGTACCACGCTTGAAGTCACTGAGCTCTTCAGAACGACACATTTTATTTCACAAATGTTTACAAATGGAGACTGCATGTTTATATGCTTGATTTTATACACCTGTGTCAATGGGTCTGATTGAAACATGTGGATTCGATAATTAAGAGGCGAGTCCCAAAACTTCTGTCCATATGGTGTAGCATATATTACTGTACTTACTGGTATTCTTGGAGAAGATTTTTAACTTTGCCTTTAAAATCTGTATAATTACTAATCTGCAATATAGCCATGTTTAAATTAAAATTTCACAAAAAACATTTACTTTCAGGCGCCTAAAATGTACAGGAACTAGGAAACATGCAGACCTCTGGTCCTTATGCACTTCTTTTTCCATCTTACTATCATGGAGTCCACAAATGTCAGTCTGCACAGTCAGCTCTGTGTATTTATGGAACCTGCAAACTTAAGGAGTTTGGCCCATATTGACATGACAGCATCATGCAGATGCTGCACATTTGTTGGATGTGCATCCATGATGCGAATCTCCAGTTCCACCACATCCCAAAAGTGCTTTATTGGATTGAAATTTGGTGACTGTGGAGACCATGAGTACCGTGAACTCATTGTCATGTTCAAGAAACCACTGTGAGATGATTTGAGTTTTGTGACATGGCATGTTATCCTGCTACAAGTAGACATCAGAAGATGGGTACAATGTGGTCATAAAGGGATGAACACAGTCGTCAACAACAATACTCAAGTAGGCTATGGCATTTAAACAATGCTCAATTGGCATTAAGGGGCCTAAAGTGGAACAAGAAAATATCTCCCACACCATTACACCAATACCACCACTTAATCTAAAGAAAAGCCAAGCAAAATGCCACCTTTTATTGGCTAACTAAAAAGATTGCAATATGCAAGCTTTCGAGGCAACTCAGGCCCCTTCTACAGGCAAGATGAGAAACATGAGTTTCTGTATTACATTTTGCCTGAAGAAGGGGCCTGAGTTGCCTCGAAAGCTTGCATATTGCAATCTTTTCAGTTAGCCAATAAAAGGTGGCATTTTGCTTGGCTTTTCTTTAGATTAAGTGCAAAGTAAAGAGTTATAGTCACCTAAAAACATCAAAAAAGTGTTGGAATTATTTGTTGCAATAAATTGCTATAGGCAAAACCGTATTTAGCTACATTTAATTATGATGGTGGAAAAAAAAAATAATATAAAATTAAATGTATTACCAGGAACATGACGGGGACGTAGTAACACTGTTCTCATTATATCTTTATATTTACATGGCATGCTCAATGTTTACATGTTATTGTTAAACTAATGATGTATAAATTAAAGCAAAATTAATAATAGTTATTGAAAAAATATATGCATTATATAAAATACAGTTTTTAATATCATGTACACATTTATATTTCCAAGATATAAAACATGTGGATGGTTGTTTAAATAAAATACTACTTGCAGTTGAGTAATTTTTCTCAGATTTCCTATCTGTTTGCATTTTATTATTAATATCATCTATATAAAATTTGAATCATTCATCTGTAATTGTAGCCATAGTTTACTTTAAAATTTGCCTAAGTATTCAGTTACAGTAGCACTTCTGGTTGCCAGAAGTGACCCAAAAGTTGATAGGATTCCTTATTTTTGATATAAAGCAGGTGTACAAAATCTTTGAGTTATCGTGTTTACACACTGACAGACATAATTTCAAAAATGGTATTTTCAGACACAGGAAGGTCTAAAACCTCAATATTCATCAAAGACTCATGGTTTCATTTTTTTATGATTCCCTATACTTTCTCTATACATGGCATTTCCAGATTCAGGAAGATCTAAAAAGTCAAGATCCGTCAAAATCCTGAGGTCAAATTTGTTCATGATTCCTATACTTTCTTTGTGTAAATGTAAATGAGAAAGTAAAAAAGAAAAATTACATTTCTAATTCTAGTGAATTACGTAAAACGTAACTAAACAAATACTCCTAAAAATCTCTCAACTGTGAAATAACAAAAAATTCTCAAACCCAAATAGTAATCCAGCGAATGAAAAACTTCAATAACTTAAAATTAAATTTTCACTCTAAAGTTTACATATATAGAAACTTTACATTTACAGAAGCCAATATATAGCTGTGCCTAATAAGTTAGAGAAAATAATCATGTTAACATAACAAAGTTACACCAAGATAAAATGCTAGTGCTCCCAGTAAATCATTCTTATTGGCGGTTTGGTAAACACTAAACTGAAACATGTTCCACTATGCTTTGCAACCTCCCAGACCTTCCCAATTTTCAAAGAGATGTCATTTACTTAGGATCAACTATTAGGACTTAATATTTATATTGTCACAAAAACTGTGTTCTCCTATTTCAAGACTTAACAAACATGTCTGCCTTATTTTTACTTTAATCATACACAATAAAGTCAGTAGCATTACATAATTTATACATGATTTATGCTTTATTTGTAGACTATTATTCTCAATTTTTACAAATCGATTTAGCTTGCTTTAACAGCATACAGCACTAATGAGTGTACCCCCTCTGAAACTAACATATTCAGCTATGTTTATAAATAAGAGAAATGAGGGGCTCCTGCATGATGGTAGTTTATCAGTAACATTTATCATTTACCAGTGATACATGTCAGTGCTATTTAGGAAACTACTGCAGTGTGGATTGGTCTGTTCTAGATCCCGAACGATAATACTGGTTGCCAATATTTTGGGCAATATTTGGTCTCCGGCGATGCATCACTATTGGTCTATCTAGCACTGATATTATGATGTTGAAACTCTCTGAAGCAAAGCACATTTATTGCATTATTTTTCTGTTTGAAAAGACACTCCCCTTGACTAATACATATAATAACGGTAAACAAATTGAACCTTAATAATGTATATGCTAAACCAGTGTTTCACAACCTGTGGACAGCACTGCAGATGGGCTGCAGTCTGCCCCGGATGATACTGCCTGCTGTGACTGCTTTATTTGTCAATAGATACATACCAACCTGCTGCGTTTGTCCTCAACTCAATAGCTTGCTTTCAAACCTACAATTGCTTGTACTAAAACTAACAGCCTGCACATGTTACTGTGGCTCTTGAAAGAATCACATTTAATATGGAAATAAGCTTCCTAAAATGCTTACTTAAATTTGTCAAATGAACTGTTGTTTCTTTGTGCTTCAGATAAATTTTCAAGTTATAGATCCTTACAAAGCAGATTTGTTAACTTTTACTAAAATGTAAACATTTTCCGGTAGTTTTTTTTTTGGGACAGCATTTTTGTATCATGTAGTCAATGAATGTGTTGCAAAAACAATTACATATACAAATCAAAAAACTGCAGAAATAAAAAAAGAAAGCTTATCCTTTTGGAGTGAAGGCTGACATTTTTCAGTGTATAAGGTGATTTAGTTCAGGTCATGAGCAAAAAACAAATCTGTTCGCTCGCAAACAGTTTCTATTCAGGACAATTACCCGTTTTAAATCATAATACTGGAAAATTTTATTGACATTAATGACTGGTGCCCTTATTTTGGTTATGTTACTAAACTGCAATCAAATTGTACTTCTGCTCAGATGAGATAACAAACTGGTTGTCTGTGATGTTTCTTCTTCATATTTAAGTCAACATGAAAGAACAAGGGTACAAAAAGACTAGGGAATCACTGTTATTAAATCAAACTACAGCAGTAAATGTGGTACAAAAATGCAAAATATATGTCCTTCACTTGTGATAAACATCCTAAAAAGTTCAGTCTATCTCTGTAAGCTGTCACATTGTGATGAGCATTTTTTGCTATGAAAAGAGCAGGAAAATCACAAAGCAAGTGCCACAGAGCAAGCAAAAGTTGTGCATAACCAAACTGGAATTACTACTTCACCAAACTGGAGTGACTACTTAACCTCATACAGTAAGATGCATCCTGCATGGTTATGAAAGCCACTGCAAAAGCCAAAGTACAAGATGATCTATTTAGCCTTTGTCAAAGTAACCAAGGTGAAGACTTCTGAGAATCTATAATCTGGTCATCAATCTTTTTCAATCTGATTGTGCCCAAAATGAATGGTGCTGCAAGGAAGATGACTACATTGAGAACTGCATGATTCCTATAGTAAAGCACTCTGGAAAAGTTCTTATATGGGTAGGCACAAGAGCTAAGATGTGGGAGAATTATGCTTCATTGATGTAATCACAGATATTAAAAAAAGGAAGATGATGAGACCCATATGCAGGGTCGTCAAGCAGATTTTTAACATGACCCAAAAAATCCTTCCAAGACCAGTGCTGCATTCTGAAGTAAAATAGTGAAAGTGCTCATGTCACAAAAATACACAACCTCAACCCTATTAAGTTACCGTGGGTAATTTTGAAGACACAAGTTGCACAGCACTCCCTAACAACATCAAGGCAGTCACAGAGGTCATCCACGAGGAGTAGAACAGGACAGACATGACAATATGAACTGAACTTACATAATATAGCGTGAACATGTACTCAATGCCAAGATGGATCAGTGAAGTACAAATGGTGAAAATATTAAGTTCTAGAATACAGTAATCCCTCCTCAATCGCGGGGGTTGCGTTCCAGACCCCCCCACGATAGGTGAAAATCCGCAAAGTAGAAACCATATGTTTGTATGGTTATTTTTATATATTTTAAGCCCTTATAAACTCTCCCACACTGTTTATACATATTCCCTGCACAGTTATACAGCATAAACCCTTTGTATTCTCTTAGATATTAGGTAAGATTCATTGAAATTATGTATGTAAACACAGTTTATATACAGTAAAACCTAAATATTATTTTAAAGATATCGAGCGTCTCCGATATCACATATGTTACAGTCATTACAATAGACAGGCCACCAGCAATAAATACGTACAATGCAAGAAAAATTGTATACAGTAAATGTGTGTACAGTGACACAAAACGTAGGTACATGTACTAAGTACTGTAAGTAGGAAATTAATTATGGTTAATCACCAACAATGATACGATGACTTGTCCGATAACAATGAGTTTAATTTTACTGCACAACAAAGGAGAGCGTTACAGCTCTTCTAAAGGAGCCTCTTCAGGCAACTGTATATCACCGCCGTTGTTCTTCTTCCGGCAGACTTCAATCCAAATCCCTAAAGCAGATTCCATCCAGACTACTGCCTTATTACATCCACTTACAACTCATTTTGCACCCTGGTTAAAAGGACACTGCGGCCATAGATCTTTTATTCCTTTCCTACTTTTTAAATAAAAAGAATCAGCCTCATTGAAGCAGTAGCAGGAGCAGATCGTTTTGAAGCCATAATGAAGGGCTTGACTATGCACAAAAGTTAACTCTTTACATAGCGAAACACGTTGATGCTGAATGAGCAAGACGAGACTTCCTAGCTAACACTGCATTCAGCACACAGGAACTTAACTGCATGCTCTGATTGGTTAGCTTCTCAGTCAGGAGAACTTAACTGCGTGCTATGATTGGTTAGCTTCTCAGTCATCCGCCAATAGCGTCCCTTGTATGAAATCAACTGGGCAAACCAACTGAGGAAACATGTACAGGAAGTAAAAAGACCTATTGTCCGCAGAACCCGCAACGCAGCGAAAATCCGCATTATATATTTAGTTATGTTTACATATAAAATCCACGATAGAGTGAAGCCGCGAAAGTCGAACCGCGATATAGCGAGGGATTACTGTATTACATATTTGTAAATGGTTAACCAAGGACGTACACATTTTTGCCACCATTACACACAGAGCAGACAAGAAATGGTGTTTAGAGACATTACTGCATTATTACTGGACTAGCATAACATATAAAAAAAGCAGCTAACACATACTCAACATACCTTTTTATTCACGTGGCTACCCAGCCACCAAACCAAAGGACACAGCTAAAGAGCCACAAACTCAGCAATAATAAAGAAACTACACCATGTTCATGTTATGACTACTAGAAAACAAACTTTTGTGTTGTCTTGTTGTGTCTTGTCAGATTATTACAGAAGATAAGCAAGCATTAATAAAAGTTGCCTAATGTTTGTCCTTTCTCTTTACCTGGGCTACAATGTGTACGGAGGGATTAGGCAAACAGCCAAGGCTACCTGATAAAAGAACCACTTTCATGAAGTACGTGCCCCATGAAATATACACATAGTATTAGAGAAAATACTGTAACAGGGGCAAAATGATGACATTTTATGGATCACTGGACATGATTTTACCATTTCTGCCACAATGTATTGTATGTCTGTGTGTATATATCGGTTGGTATCCATGGCACACACCACTAGAGGGTAGAACAAGTATTAAAATCTAATCAAACTGAGCAATTTTGTTACAATCCTTAAACCCTAAGATTCTAATAATTTTAAACAAATTTGCTTTATAGGAACTTCTATTTTAAGAGCACAATTTCCTTATTTAATAAAAATAATGTATTTAATAAATTTATATTATTATTAAAATTAATATTTATTAAATTCCCTTTTCGAAAAATATTTCAAAGTATATTTTCAAAAAAATCAAATGTTTTACAGATTTCCTTCAAAATATATTCAGTGTTTTAACCATTTCTGCCATTTTAAGGTTATCACAAATTAAGGAACAAAGTCACTTCATTTTTCAAATGAAAGTAGCTGTGAGTAATATTTTGTACAGTATTTAAAAACATTTTTTTAATTTACAAATGATTTTGAGAAATCTAAAGTTATCTGGCTTTTTCCACTTTGATATTCTAAATGAGGAGGTCATTTCAGATTCAGGTTGAGATGAATTTTGGCCCAGGTCAAATATTATATTATGTATATATATATATATATATATATATATATATATATATATATATATACCTGTAGTCAAAATGCATCTTTTCCAATTCAGAGGAATTTGATCTGCATTCAGTATATATGTGCCTTAATTACTAATGCCTGTAAAAATAAAGAATATTTAAGTATTTGCATCTTTAAAAAAATTAGTTAAATTTGCAGTAAATTAATCACAACAAAAGCAGAGCTTCTTCTATACTTCCACTCTCTCTGCTAATCTGAAAACATATTTTACTTGGTTTTCTTTTCTTCTCATTTCACCTCCTCGTATCATTCAAGTTTTCACTACAAGAGAGAATTCTCTGTTGCCCAACCTCGCACACTTCCATCTGGAGACACTTGTAGCAATACAAAGGATATCAACAATAGGTCCTTTGCTATTGTCTATGAATTAGGTTCTGTGACAATGCTTATTTTCTTGCAGAATGCATGGTAAATATACTTTGCTGGCAGACTGAAATGTATACAGAGAAATACTATATTTTTAAAGATTACATCTTGCCTGAAGAAGGGGCCTGAGTTGCCTTGAAAGCTTGCATATTGTAATCTTTTTAGTTAGCCAATAAAAGGTGTCATTTTGCTTGGCTTTTCTCTAAAGTACTAGCGAAATACTTGGAATTTTGCATTTAAAAACATAACAGTATTCACATGAATGTATGAAAATGTATAGTTTTGGTTAGTTTCTTAAAGTGCTTATTTAATATCAGTCCACAAATACAAATGCACACATAACCCCACTACCACACATGTTGTCCCATTATAAGAAAGGAATAGAAGAAAAATACAGAAAGTACAGCCGACTTGTACTGTATAACACAAAAGGCATACAAAAATTGACACCAGCCAGTGTCAGTTATATGAACAGTGTGCTGTTTAGGAGTGGGCGACAAACCTGTTGATGCAGTTTATCAGTTAAAATTTTCTTATGGTAAAGATTCATAAAACAAATGTTTTACATATAATTGCAAACACATTTGAATATAAAACATTACATTATAAACTGTGCATGTGTGCACAAGAAAAAGAAACTGAAAATGGGATTTTTTGTATGCTATTGTTCTAATAGTAATATTTTTGTGTATATACTTATATGTAAAAATATTTGTAAGCATACCCTTTTAAGCGTTTTTCCAAGAGTGATATGCAGTTCAACCTGATTGCTGAGTTCATACTTGCTTGGCCCCCTCATGACTGCATGAATTAAGGAGGTTTGACAACATGCTGACATATTTCCAATGTAATCTCCCCCAGCTCCCTTACTTCCATAGTCTGTACTGCAGTTGCAATATTTGTTTAGAGGCGAGAATGTCAGAGAAAAAGAATTTTAAGTTTCAGTGTACAGATTGTCACGGTTAGTACCCATACCTGAGTTTATAACCAGTATTTTAAAAAAGAATTTTCCTGAACCTGTCTGAGACAGGGCAGCAACTGTTGAAGATGGGAGCAGTTCCTGCATTTTTTGAGTGGAGCAATGTCTCCTTTCCACTTTCAAGACAGGGGGTTTGGGAGAGAAGAGGAGAAACTGACCGACGGAGGATGACAATGATAAAATCCTTGAGGACCACAACTACGTTTTGACTCCAGGCAGTTATTGATGAAAACATGTCTCTCACAGAGGAGATCCTCCAGCTAAGGAAACAAACTGAGACCCTTACAATGAAGCAGTGGCTTGGCATTCACCGGTTTGCTTGCTCAGACAGAGATATTCACTTTATTACAAGGTAAGATGTCTAGCAGACTCATGTTATTATGTACTATAGCATCGGCATCAAGCACCACAATGAATGGATTGTCTGCTCTTTACATGGCTCTTTGAGGTGGTTCTCTATTCTTAAGAGGACTGCTTTCCGTTTGTCACATGTGACAATGCCGAGTTACTCTTTTTATAGGCGCTCCTGCTATTGAGGATGTAATGACAGTTCATTCCTTTGGTGAATCAGCCCTGCTGAAATAACTTGTCCATTGTCGCTGCAGTATTAAGCTTACATGCATATTCACTCATCCCTGAATAAAGTTTAATGCCTAAATACTGAAATTCTTATTTTTAAAATAAGCCTGACATAATCACATAATTATCCTATGTAAGTTTATAGCAGAAACAAGTTTTTAATATGTCTGGATATTACCTTTGTAAGTATGGATGTAGCTTGAAACCTATACTTTGAACCCAATCTTCTTTTTAGCTCCTGACGTTTGGCACAATGTTTGAATAATGCAACTTGTATCGTTTAATGCAAGTCTGGGCATGTCTTGAACCAACTGGGTGAAAAAAGCCATAGGTAGTCCGTTTTGATAATAGCACCAGAAGTAAAGCAGCTGGCTAACATGGAATCCAGAAGAAACTGTGTGTATTGCCTGGTTCCGTTAAAAGCCAGCAACATGAAACATTGAGGGAGGACAGAACGAAGTTGTGTCTTGTTCTGCGTTTGCTTAGTGGCAGTTCTAGTGAGAAAGAAGCTTCACTTTCATAAGGTTCAATTTCACAAAGATAAAATGCTGTAAAGAGACAGGAAAGACCTTGTTTGACCATTTCTTGAATGAAATTCACCATCTGGAAACTGGAAGTGTTTAGTGCTAAACTGGCAACTGTTTAAAAACTCTTTTTACCTGGACAAAAGAATAACATAGTATTGTCACACTTGAAGTAAATACAATATTGCATATTTTAACATTAATGAAGTAAAAGAAGAAACATATACAGTACTCATGAAAAACAGCAGCTGTACATCACAGCAGCAGCTAAAAGAAAATCAAACCCTATATCATAAAATTCTTGCCAATCTACCCAAAATAAATAACTTAATATTGAAAAAAAAACTGTCCTTTCTTTAGCTTTATTATTCATATTGTTAAAATAATATTTTTCCTAATAAAAATGCCTTCAGGATTTATGTAAGATAAGCTAAGTGTGCAAGTCAGGCGTTTTCTCTATAAAGTCTGATGACCACCACCCTACTGTGAATTCCATTGTTATGATAACAAATGGGTGAGTCCACCATATGTGAGCAATAAAGAACAAAAGTATCTGTTCCAGTTCTAAAATACTTTTTAATTATTCAATTAACAATAAGCGATCTCACAGAAAATGCTAATAATTATTTTCTTTTTACACCTTCTATGAATACCTATTTAGAGAACAGACAAAACAGCAACAAAACATTCACTTGAAATTTTTTTCTTTTAAAACAAATTGTCATTTTTTTTTAGAAATTCTAAAATTGTGACAGACATGGAAACACTGTGTTAAGATTGAAAAGTGGAATGGCTGTTGAGCAATAAAAGGTAACTTCAGGAAAATTTATGCTGTTTATATAAGCAAAGTTCTTTGAAGGAACAGCTGAAATCATAGAGCATAAAAATACAAATAGACATAGCTGTGTCACATCCAGCTTATGCAGTACAGTATAAACCCGAAAATGAAAACTACTCACAGACTTTCAGCTCTTCATTAATCCAGACAAGGGATGGTGGGTGGATGACAATGGATTGCTTGGAGCTCCTCCCAGCTACCATTAGGCTCAAGGCAGTAATAAATCATGTACAGGACGCTAGTCTATCAAAGGGCGAAACACACATCCATCTACAAACCAAACACACACTAGGGACAATTCAGCGTGACATTTCTCCTAACCACCTTTGGACAGTGGGAGGAAACTGGAGCACCTGGAGGAAATCCATACAGACACAGGAAAACAAGTAAACTCCACAGGGAGGACCCAACATGTTAACCCTAATCTCCTTACTGTGAAGCAGCAGCTCAACCACTTCGACACTGTGCCGCTCCTTCATGAAAAAACTATCAACTGTAATCAACAAAAAACTCCTCAATTAAGTAGCTTCTTACTTATATATTTTTTATTTACAATGAAAATAATAAAGTGTGTTGTGTTGTGCAATATTTGCAAAGTTACGTCTATATTTTCATTATATTTTGCTCAAGACAAAACAAGATTAACTTATATACAGGTCACTTGTATGGGCAGTTTAACATCAAAAACATTCTGTTTTTCTGAATTGTACAAATATCAATCACAGTACCATCTGTTTGAACTGAGAAGGAATTCGGGAGATGCCTCAAGCTGTACTGATAATTTTATCACCTCTGAAGGGAAGGACACCAGGACTAAATTGGTTTACAGCTTGAGACTTTATGACTTGGGAAAAAGGACATATTCAAATAGATTAAAAAGTCTGAGTGAATTAATTCATCATATTGACAGTCAGCCAATCAGAATATCTAAAAAACATGTGTTGTGAAACCCCTGCATAAAATCTATACTAATAAAAGGCAAAGCCCTCACTAACTCACTCACTCACTCACTCACTGACTCATCACTAATTCTCCAACTTCCCGTGTAGGTAGAAGACTGAAATTTGGTAGGCTCATTCCTTACAGCTTACTTACAAAAGTTGGGCAGGTTTCATTTCGAAATTCTACGCGTAATGGTCATAACTGGAACCTATTTTTTCGTCCATATACTAAAATAGACTTCTGCTCGATGCCCGTGGGAGGCGGAGTTACGCTTCCCACGTAATTTAGTGCCTGCCCATATAAGGCCGTCTGTCAGTGGCAATCCAATAGAAACACTGCTGCTGAATATTCACGGGTGAAGGACTGTGCTTATGCAGAGGAAGATGAGATGGTCAGGGTGGTTTTTGGCACAAACTCAGCGAAACTGCAAGAGAAACTTTTAAGTGCCGGGTCTTAGCTAACATTAAATACAGCCGTGGACATCGCACGAGATGGCACCAGCACAGCTGTGAACCTTCGATGCATGTACACCGAGCAGCTCACATGGAATGACGCAGTGCACAGACAAAAAGCAACAGTTCCAAAGAGTGCTGAACAAAAACCGAAATACACAATTGAGAAGGCAGCAAAAAAATATGAAGTGTGTGATACATACAAGCATATTCATAAGTGCAGCTACTGCAGAAACAAAGCACACGGTGGAAAAAGTCAATGTCCCACTAAAGGAAGACAGTGTAAAAAAAAAAAAAACCTGTGCATACAGTGTGTCACGTCTCAGATAAAGAAGAAGAAGAGCTGTTTATTGATGCAGTAAGAAACGAATCGATGAATGAAACCTGTTATCTTTACAACGATTGACAAACACGGAATGTAACTTGAACACAACACATCCTACAAATACGAACTTGATTGAAAGAAATAATAATAATCAAATCCTTAATGACAGCAATGCTCATAACACAAAACAATTACTGTATATTGACAATCATGTTACGTTATTTTTAAAATGTTCTTTTTCATAACTTCTTTAACACACTACTTCTCAGCTGCGATCGCGGGCATATATATATATATATATATATATATATATATATATATATATATATATATATATATATATATATATCCCGATCTACATACTCTCAAATAGACAAATCACACGCCGTGGTGCAATGGTAGAGAGGTTTGATTCCCGACAGGGGGTGTACGCGCGCTTCCCGATTCATTTTACCCTTGCATCCCCTTGGTTTGAGACGTATGAAAAAATATGCGGTTAACGCAGAAAGACGGATCACCAATTGAAGCTTTATGAATAATGGATACAAAGCGCGTTCCTAAGACTGATCGGAGGCAAATTTCATTTCAAAAGACTACCAGACGGAAGCCTTGATAAAAGCGTGGTTTTGTGCAAACTGTCCAAATACGAACCTGATTGAAAGAAATTATAATGAAATCCTTGATGACACCAACACTCATAACGGTCACAAAACTATTACATTAACAATCATGTTATGTTATTTTTAAAATGTTTCCTTTTCTTAGCACAAGCACAGCTGAGAAGCTTCGATGCATGTACTCCATAACGTTAAAAAAATAACGCATTTAATCACACTTTCAATTCCAAGCAAAGGGGAACTTTTGTCAATGCATGATTTCCTGGTATATCGATTACATTGATGCACACATCAGAGCTACAAAAATGTTAGAGTCGGAATAAAGCGCATTCCTACGACTGAACGGACGAAAATTTCATTTCAAAAGACTACCCGACAGAAGCCTTCATAAAAGCATGGTTTTGTGCACACTGAAAAGCAAGCAAAATTAGATGCATTACAGAAAGCGGACTTTATGGCTCTTACTGGGGATCATTGGACTTCTGTGACCGTTAGTAATTCTAATTACATCTAATTACAAAATGTTCAATGATCACACTGTTTTAGCCGAATGTACAAAAGAATTTTGGCTAAGGTTACTCAGAGTTTAAAGATTAAGCTGGTCAAATTACCTATGTTGAAATTTTTGTTATTATTATTTAAAGACAATACCATTCTGAAAATGTACTTAAAGTACTTAAAATACCACTTTATTTTTACGTCTGCCCAATTTTAGCCAGGGATGATATTTTTGTTTCTGTTTTGAATTGAAATGCAGTTTAAAAGCATTTTTTTTTTCAGAAATTAAAAGAGCTTGAGTTTACAATATTCATGTCCATGTCTATTATTTAATTCTGTTGCCCACTAAAACCCTTTTAAATTAAAAAAAAACATTTGCGATTTGGGGCAAATTTTCATGTGTGATTACATATGATTAATCAAGATTAATTCTTACACAGCCTCTAATTAATTGGATTAATTTTTTTAATCGAGTCCCACCCCTAATATATATGTACATATATATATGTAGATATGTATATATAAGTAAGTGTGTGTGTGTGTATATATATATATATATATATATATATATATATATATATATATATATATACAGTATATATGCCAGCAACACTCATGACAATGACAAAACAATTACATTGTCAATCATGTTACGTTATTATTAAAATGTTTCCTTTTCTTTTACTTCTCTGCTTAGCTGGTATTTTGCTATATATATACACATATACATATATATATATATATATATATATATATATATATATATATATATATATATATATATATATATATATATATATATATATATATATATATATATATATATATATATATATATATATATATATATATATATATATATATATATATATATATATATATATATATATATATATATATATATATATATATATATATATATATATATATATATACATATATATATATATATATATATATATATATATATATATATATATATATATATATATATATACATATATATATATATATATATATATACATATATATATATATATATATATATATATATATATATATATATATATATATATATATATATATATATATGGCAACAACACTCATATCAATGACAAAACAATTACATTAACAATTATCTTATGTTATTTTTAAAATGTTTCCTTTTCTTTTTCATAACTTCTTTAATACACTACTTCTCCGCTGCGAAGCACGGGTATTTTGCTAGTTTTATAATAAATATGACTTGTCTGAAGAAGATGACGTCAGAAGAAGAGGTGGAAACGGCGTCAACAACCTGTGGCGATTTTCATCTGATCGTCAGCAAAGCATCTCATGAACAACTTCAAGTGCTACAAACCGGATTCCAAAAAAGTTGGGACACTATACAAATCGTGAATAAAAACTGAATGCAATGATGTGGAGGTGTCAACTTCTAATATTTTATTCAGAATAGAACATAAATCATGGAACAAAAGTTTAAACTGAAAAAATGTATCATTTTAAGGGAAAAATATGTTGATTCAGAATTTCATGGTGTCAACAAATCCCAAAAAAGTTGGGACAAGGCCATTTGCACCACTGTGTGGCATCTACCCTTCTTCTTACAACACTCAACAGACGTCTGGGGACCGAGGAGACCAGTTTCTCAAGTTTAGAAATAGGAATGCTCTCCCATTCTTGTCTAATACAGGCCTCTAACTTTTCAATTGTCTTGGGCCTTCTTTGTCGCACCTTCCTCTTTATGATGCGCCAAATGTTCTCTATAGGTGAAAGATCTGGACTGCAGACTGGCCATTTCAGTACCCGGATCCTTCTCCTACACAGCCATGATGTTGTGATTGATGCAGAATGTGGTCTGGCATTATCTTGTTGAAAAACGCAGGGTCTTACCTGAAAGAGATGACGTCTGGATGGGAGCATATGTTGTTCTAGAACCTGAATATATTTTTCTGCATTGATGGTGCCTTTCCCGACATGCAAGCTGCCCATGCCACACGCACAGAACAGTTTTGCTACACTCCATTTTAAATGATCCCTGGCCCAGTGACAACGCCTGAGCTTGTGGATCTTGCTTAGAAATGGCTTCTTCTTTGCACTGTAGAGTTTCAGCTGGCAACGGCGGATGGCACGGTGGATTGTGTTCACTGACAATGGTTTCTGGAAGTATTCCTGAGCCCATTCTGTGATTTCCTTTACAGTAGCATTCCTGTTTGTGGTGCAGTGTCGTTTAAGGGCCCGGAGATCACGGGCATCCAGTATGGTTTTACGGCCTTGACCCTTACGCACAGAGATTGTTCCAGATTCTCTGAATCTTCGGATGATGTTATGTACAGTTGATGATGATAGATGCAAAGTCTTTGCAATTTTTCGCTGGGTAACACCTTTCTGAAATTGCTCCACTATCTTTCTGCGCAACATTGTGGGAATTGGTGATCCTCTACCCATCTTGGCTTCTGAGAGACACTGCCACTCTGAGAAGCTCTTTTTATACCCAATCATGTTGCCAATTGACCTAATTAGTGTTTATTGGTCTTCCAGCTCTTCGTTATGCTCAAATTTACTTTTTCCAGCCTCTTATTGCTACTTGTCCCAACTTTTTTGGGATTTGTTGACACCGTGAAATTTTGAATCAACATATTTTTCCTTTAAAATGATACATTTACTCGGATTAAACGTTTGATCTGTCATCTACGTTCTATTACAAATATAATATTGACATTTGCCATCTCCACATCATTGCATTCAGTTTTTATTCACAATTTGTTTAGTGTCCCAACTTTTTTGGAATCCGGTTTGTAGATTGCAAGCACCCTGGGACATTCATCTTCGGCATGTTTATTTTTTCGTAATTTTTTCCTAAAGAATATATCCAGACTTTACTATAAATCTTATTTTCTATTATTCTTTGTTCTATACGATATTACTATTAATGTAATAAATACCATGCTACTTTTAACTTTCTATACTTTGTCTTCATATTTAGAGTGATTGAGGTAATAAGGTAATTTTTATTAAGAGCACCAGGAGCACTTGGAAGTTTGCCATACGCTCTGATCTGCAAGGTTCATTAAGGAGACAGCTCCACCTAATGGTAAGGAACAGTACATAAAGTAAGGGATTCTTGGTTGATAAATGGCCTATAGACCAGTATGTTAAGCCTTTGTATGTTTAAACATATTCCTAGAGAACAAAGTAATATTTAGGTCTGAGATATATTTTAAACATTGTTTATTATTCATGCCGATAATAAGCAAGTCTCTTGAAGTGCTAAGAGAGTGACAAGTGGTACATGTGTTATTCATAAGGCACTTGTGTGCTTTGAAGTGCTACAGATTAACCAGTTATGTGTGTATCATTCATTGTGGTTAGGATCGGTATAAATGTGTATATTTGTGTGTGTGTGTGTGTGTGTGTGTGTGTGTGTATTACTCTTAAGGTGCGACAGTAGTTCAACCCAGTAACAAACCTGATGAGAACACTTATCCTTGAAGAAAATAGGTAAAGAATAAGTAGAGGGAAATATCATGATAACACAAAGTGTTTTTATGAATTAATTAACCATTTTGTAGCAATTTACATCTCAAAGTAGGTTGTTTATTTACTTTTAGTTAAAAAGGTAATTAAGTTAGTGATGAAAAAATGACATTGGTGCAAATGTATTTTTTAGGAGCTCCCATTGCAGCTTTCTGGGTCCTAGTCAAGTCCTCATATAGGCAAGAAACAATGCAGACTGGAAATCTTTAAGAATGCAAGCAGTAAACCTAATGTAGCATTAGGTTCCTTTCGCCCTTGAAGGAATTCCTACCCTGGGATAAACAAAACGTATTGCATTTTTTAAATGCAGACAACATTTTTGAAAATTTTAATGAAGTACATATACTGGGATTTCCAATCAATCCAAAGGGTCCAATAACAGCACACACTCAACAACCGTCAAAATAAAACAAATCCACATTTGAGAATTTGTGCATCAGATACTTATGGTAACATTAGTTTATTCTTAATTTTAAAATGCCAGCAGTCTAAGCTATGGTTTATAAGATGCTATCAGGGTAAACAAAAACTAGCTACGGAGAATAGACACTTTAACACCTCAGCAGAAGTGAACCATTATTACACTCTAAATCACAATAGAAAGGCAGAAAAACAGGCCAGAGGCACAGAGCTAACATGTCAAGGTTTAATCTCCAGGAACCAAGAAAGCAACATTTATATGACCTTCTACCATACTTATACCCAGACAAAGAGACCAACATGACTCGCTTCTTTAGAGAGGACATTAGATGCTACACCCAGCTACTTACAGCTGTATTGTCTTGTGTAGTCACCTTACATTCTCTTTATGGATAAAAAGACTGGCCAACAGCCACATTCAACCGTAGAGATGACACAGATACTGCATCTTCAAATGCTTGCCAAGTGGGCACTAACTGTGAAGGATACAGACTTGTGGGTTTTAAACAGCTTTTCACAGAAAATTTAAAGAAAGGCAAAGCAAAAAAAACTCATAAAAAAGACAATTCAGTTCCAGAAAAAAAGACTTGCTGAATTCACCAAGTGTTATATGGGAGTATTCTGTCGCATGTTCAGCCATGGACATGAACTTGGCAAGAAGGATGTACATCTCTGCTGATGAAATAGCTAAAGTAAAAAACAGTTAAAACCACCTTTCAGAACTGACTTTTATATTCAATAGTAACAACAATTAATTTTGGTGAACTGCAAAAACTATTATAATTCTGATTACTATCAGAAGAATTGCTGCCCTATAACTTACTACATACAAAATTAGAGGTAAACAGTGCCCTCTATGATGTTCAGGATAAAGGCACATTTTTTGTTGATTTACCTCAGTGCTTCACAGACAAAACTGATGGCAAGATCAATTGAGCATGTTACCAGAAAACACTGGAGGACAACTTGCATTCATCAGTCTAGAAGCCGTGCATGGGACGCACTTGGATCTTCCACCATGACAACGATCCAAAACACAAAGCTAAGTAGACCCTTCAGTGGCATCTGCACAAAAACGTGATGGTGTTGGAAGTGGCCATTACAGTCTCTTGACCTCAATATCATTTAGCCACTTTGGGGAGATCCCAAACGTGCAGTTCATGCAAGACATCCCAAGAATTTACGAGACATGGAAGCTTTCTGCCAAGAAGAATGGGCAGCTCCTCATCCAAAATTATCACAAAAGGTTGCATGCCATCAGTGATGCTAAACAGGACAATGCACAATATTATGAACTAAGGGTATGCAAACTTGTGGACAGGGACCACCTCATTATTTTCCTTATCACTATGTTTTGTTCAATGGTTGTGCTATTCAGTGATGCCTTATTCTTTAATTTGGATTCTATTAAAAGTAAATTAAATATGTTTTGCATGATCAGGCAACTTTTCTTTAAAGTACGGTACACATCTTACAAATTCTGCCAGGGTATGTAAAGTTATGAGTACAACTGTATATATGATAAGAGAAAAAACGAAACACAAAAACAGACCAATCAGAAAAAAATACTAGAAATTAGAGGACAGGTCATAAATTGCCTACCAACCCAGCCCCCAACACCAGTCCCAATGGGGAACCCATGTCTGCACCCCAGGCCACTGTAAATTAATAAATACCAAGTTGGCATTTAATGTCATTCATACCAGCTTTTGACTTCTAATCCTATTATCTGATGCCCAATTAATCTCTGAAGCAGAAACCTGAAAGAAATAAATTATAAAACAAAAACTTCCCATGCCAAATAGGTCAATTATTTCTGTTTTTAGGTGCCAAACCAGCAATAGAGGCAACAGAAATAACATATCTGTACATCTGAGAAAAGCAAACTGAAGAGATTTATAAATTGCTTTTTAATTAAAATCTAAATAAAAGACTGTCAAATCTGCAGCTCAATTTCTTTCTTCAAACTTTAAAGTGATGCTTACTTCAATTGCTGTTATGCTGTATTTGAAGCTGTTGTCCTATGAGGTGCCTATCAAGCAAGTTGTTGATTCTCAGAAACATGTCTTCTATTGTGGCTTTGGGTCTTTTCCAAATTCCTTTTGATAGTACAGGAAACTATAGTCAATGACACCTTGGCTTAAAAGTAAGAAACTGGTCGAGTGTCTGACTTAAGTGCAAGGGCAAACTTAATTAAGATGTATTTGAGAAGAGAAGCTGACAAAGCACAACCATGCACTTCAAAAGCAGATCTTACTTGAAGATTAAAAGAAAAAAATAGCAATTCAGAATAGAAAATTTTTCAGAGTGATTAAAAAGATTTAAGGTCCCAGGAGTCAAAAATTTCATCTTATGTATGAATTCCTGCATTAGACCACATAGCGAAAGAAACTGTCTAATTAACCTTGTGATTCAGCCTAAACTATACTAACGTGGCCAGTATAAGACATGTGGATCTGCATGATTGTGACATGCAAAGGACTAACGTCTAATCCAGCTTTGATCTCTGTCTTATGGTCAGTCCAGTTAGAATAGGTTTCAACTTCCACTGACTGATGTATATAAGCAATTATCTGCAGTTCCAGTTGTTTTATGAGTAAGATGTTTTAGTTTTTTTCTCTTTTCTGTTTATGAATTATTATTTTAAACCATATTTTGTGTCAATTTATAATTTTTGTATTTAATATTATTTTGCTGAAATATTATTTAACATTTATACACTGTGTATGTGTTTCCTGGTTAAATCCATTGCGTTCTGTGGTTGTAACCCCAAGAGAAGGGTTTGGATTTCTCATTTAGGCAAATTCTTTTTGATTATTTTTGTATGTATATTATTGCATAAAATATAACATCAAATAACTAATATTTCACTAAAAATGCTATGTGTTTGCCTTACAAAAACAACACTAATAAGACTCTGTGGAAAAAAGCAGAATGGTGGTGTGTGTGTTTAGCATATATTAAACAAAAGCAAAGACAGCAAACTTACCCGTGATGTGCACCTTTTAGCTAAAAGATAATTTATTATATCAAATAAATAACATTACACTAAAAATGCTATGTGTTTGCATTACAAAAACAACACTAATAAGATTCAGTAGAAAAAAAAAACAGGATGTATGCACCAAAACAAGATTTAATTCATACAACTGAACTGCAAATTAAATCACAAAAATAATTTATTTAATAAATAGTGTGTGGAAATATCAAAACTTAGATGTAACAAAATTATATATGCATATATATTAAAAGTAAATGCATCTCCTAATTACATACTGTATGCAATGTGATCTATACCAGCCACAAACATTCAGTTTCCAAAACAAATAATAAAGAAATAAAAAACAGTGCCTTTGTTTCAGTTTCAGAACGACAAAGGGAGATTAAATTAGCTAAAAGATAGATTTGTGAGGGAAGAAAGTAACCTTTAATTTGTAAAAATTAACTCACCACCAAACTGGTTACCTTTTCATGTTAGGTTTTGGATCACCATGAGGGAACTACCATTTAAGCAGGCGTAAGTTGCACTCTGTGCTAGATTAAGGAATTTGGGAGTGAAAGCTAAGACATTTTATCTATAGTATGAAAACAACATTTCTACTTAGGGAAGTGACTCGCTAATACAGTACTAGTTATATGTACAGCAACTTAGCATAGAGAAAGTATACCATTTACAGTATATCAAAACTATTTAAAAACAATGCTTTTGTAAAGTATATTGTGTTTTCAATCTAATTCCAGTAAATCAAAGAAAAATGGGCATGGAAATTCACAGCCCAAATTCCTCAACAAGCTTGTATGCGAGGGAGTCATCTCTGGAGTCAATTTTTGCAAGGGGTAATGACAAGATACTGTCAGTTTACTGTGAGATACTGCACATTCCAGCTTCTAGACATCTTGTAGTCCAGTGATGCTCTAAACAATGGTGATAGTGTACAGTGCAAAGTAGGGCCTAGATGTGAGACATTCTAGAGCAGAAGTGACACTAGGTGGCAATGATCATAGTTAATAACTTGGAAATGTTAATCAGAAATGTGGTGTTTAGCATATTTTAAACAAAAGCAAAGACAGCAAACTTACCCTGTATTGATCCATTACCAGTACAAGCTGAATAACAGTAAGAAGCACAAAGCTCAAAAATGGGCTTTGTGCTGAAAATTAAATGCTAAAATCATCTAGGTTTATCCAGAAAGCTTTAGACAACAGATATGGCAGCTTGTGCTGTGTACCTTTTAGTTAAAAGATCAATTATTATACTCAGTTTCACAAATTAAAGCATTCACAAAAAATACAGTTCAAGACTGGTGAAACAGTGAAGAAAATGCAAAATTCTAGTTAAACCATGAAAGCCATAAAAGTTGTCTGTTCTCTACACTTTCCTTCATTATATTTTTCTCACCTCCAAACAGTAAAAGTAATTTACCTATTTCACGTGATTAGCAATGACTCTCTTCCAATGTAAATGTAGAAATAGCATTTAAAATCTTAACACTGTTGAAAAACTGAACCAGTTTAATAACAAATGTTTAAAATAATGAAAACCATTTACAGACTTGTAGGTTTTATCTATATATATATAATTCACTAAGGCTAGACAACCATGGAAAGAATGCCAGAAGGGCCGTGAATTCACAGAGCCACCGACAAGCAAGACACCTATGGCGCACGCAGGAAGGAGCCACACCCACCAACTCCTGGCACCTCTGAGCCACGTTGACTGTTCATAGAGGCATGTTTCTTGCGGAGGTGAATCGCCATATGCAGCGTGTAAAACGGTTTGCGAGGGGTATCCAATGGGATCCTTAAAACAATCCTTTCCAACTGAGTTTAAAACACAATGAAGTAAGCAGTCTTTAAAAACCAAGTTTTCGGTTACGACGCACGACCGCGTGCACCATAGCAAACTGTTTTACACCCTACATACAGCAATTCGCATCCGTGACAAACGTGCGTCTTCTTCACTCGCGGACAATTATATGTTGCTCTCTCCAGAGTTCCATCTTTTCATTCACTTTCTGTTGTATCCTCAAACCCACCCTTTTTAGACAACTGTGTCTTTCCAGAAGTGTTCAACCATCAATAAATAATTATGCAGCATTTTTTATGCCGCGGCTTCACTATTGTGTTGTATTTTGCTGTCTTCAGAGTTCCATCTTTTCATTCACTTACTGTTGTATTCTCACACTAACCCGTTTTAGACAACCGTGTATTTCCAGAAGTGTTTAGCATTCAATTAATAATTATGCATGAGATTGAGCGTGTGTCTACCCTGCGCAGAGGCGTGGGTAAGCCGTTGAACCCCATTCGGGCTGCAAACCGTGGAATTCCCACTAAGTGCGACTCATACGCTCCCACTGGTTGCGTCCCTACCCTTTGTGCACACCCCCCTCCCACCTCGCTACTACCGTGGTCGGGTGTCTTGGTGGATTATATATAGAAAAGCAGCCAAAACCGCACAAAGCAATGAAACGTCTATGTGAGTCACATGTGCATCTGGACTATGTAAAGACCACAACGACTCCAGTGACGAGTTGGGAGGTGGGCACATGAGCGGGCAGTGCATACTGAAGGAGAAATCAGCAGACTAGTATGACGGAGGGAGCCGAGTGGACGTCGTCCTCCTCTCCTGCAATTCCACACGCGCCTTAGCGCAGTGCACTCGCATCCCTCCGTCTGGCAGGACAAGGCATTATGACGGTCCTCCACTTTTCAGTCACAGACAATTGTGTATTGGTTCATTCCGTGCATTGTTACAATGTTGGTTTTCTTGCTGATTTATTACATTGCCGATTTTTCAAATTTTAATTTTCTCCCTGTGCTTAAAAATCATTAAAAAAATTGGCCCGATTATGGGGGTTGGCTAGTAGTTAATATTTCATTCCTACTTTTTGCATCGAGAGTAAGGGCTTGTTTATTTTTCACGCTCAGAACGCGTACGCGCCCGCATCATGGCTGCCACGTGTTCCCAGCATTCATTTGATGCGTTCTCTGAGCAGGTCCTCAGAAATTAACGTGACGCGTGCACGAGTTGGAGTACCAGCAAAAAGTCAGGGGGCACAGTATGCAAAAAATTGGAATGTGACGTCAGAGTCTCTGGTTACTATCTACATGTGACAGAAAGCCACTTTGCGGATCCTACGAGATCGGTGTGCACGCTTCAATGTTTGATGAATGGTTCAAAGTGGTAAAGCAAAATGCCAACATACAGCTGCATTCGTGGTGTTTTTATATTCAAGCGCCGCATAATCCCGATTGTAATGACACGATACATTTTAAAAGTCTCACATACCATCTTCTGTGCCGTCTTTTTTTCTAGGGCTTCCTCCAGTCCTGACAGCAGCGGCAAACAGCAATAGATCACCACACAGAACACATTGCATTTATGATATTCCAACTCTCTGCACATTTAGAATCCTTAGATTTATACTTGATATCACTTTCATGATGAAATGCATTAAAGTATGTATGTTACATTTTACACATTATTTGGTAATTTCGTTTAAATAATGAATACTGTTAATAATTACACACATGGAGTGACAAGCTGACGGAGCGTTTGCGCTGCTGTCTTGCAGGGAGTCACGTCGCTGATATTCCCTGCCTAGAATTTATATGTTTTCCTGCTGGGTTTCCTCAGTGTGCTCTGGTTTCCTTCCAAAGATATGCAGATTTGGTTACACTAAAATGACGCTAGTGTATGTGTGTGCTTGTATTCCCCTTGCGATGAGCTGATGCCTCATCCAGGGGTTGTTTCGGCCTCGCGCCGAATGCTAGCTGAAATGGACAAATCCCTAGACTGATGGATTTAATCATTAAACATCCTTTTCAGAGATATTGTGGTAAGGTATCATCAGAATTTAATGGGTTTTCCAGGCAATTCACAACACAGCGAAGCCGAACCTATTCTCACCATGATAATATCTCGCACTGCCACCTGGTGGATTCCTCCAGATTTAAGTAAAGTACACGCACAAGTACAAAACATTACAACACTTGCGTAGCAGAAGCGTCCACTGCAGCATGCGTCGCGTGAAGTATAAACCCAGCCTAAGTGCAATAAACTAGCCCATCCTTACCTTTAATTTATCAAGTATTAATTACATGACAAATATATTCAAAAATATAAATACCGTACCAAGCTAAATTAGTCAACTAATAAGGAATACAAAATATGGCAAGTGTTATGGCATCATTTTGGTTTGTGCTGCTGTAGGGAACACATTAGACCGACTCATGGTTCCGTTATTATCTTTGTAGAGCTTGTATGATATTCTTGTGTCTGCAATGTGTATTCATTTTAAATATATATGCTCAGTGTAGCTAGGAAGGAATCTGGTGATGGAAAGAGAGGTTCAGAAAGTGGATGAAAAATACCTGTATGACTAAAGCATATATGGTCAATATTTATTTTTTATTTGATTTGATCATGGTCAATATTTAAACTACTTAAGCTCAATTAAAGTCAGCAGATACTAGTAAATTAAACTTGTCCTGAAAAGACAATATGGTCATACAAATTTTCCAAACAAATTTGTACATTTTACTTTCAGAAAATTAAGCTAAAATGTCAGTCATTAGGGCTATGTGATGTATTAAACATTTGCACTGTCATTTCAAAACATTAACAATGTACAGCTTGAGATTCTGCTTCATCGTGTAGATATTTTGCCTTTTCTTAACATCAAGCAAACAACGTGCTGCAAAACAAAGGGCATAACATCATTGACAGTTTGCATTATTATCTGTGGATCAGTGACCCACAGTATGAGATGACATTTCACAATGCAAATGACAAACTTCAGAGCAATAACGATGAGTGGACATTTTAAGGATAGTGAGCTGCCTAAAAGATAGGAAAATAGTTAAAATGTAAAGAGCAAGAAACCATGGGTACTCTGAGCCTGTGAACACTGCAGTGGCACAGTGCCATAAATATACCTGAACTACAGTATTCCCTTTCAAACTTTAGGCTCAATGTACTGATTAAACTGCCTCTTGTCAGACATGGGGCGCTTCTGGTGCTTGATGAGAAGTGTAGTCCCCTCATTTGTAAAGCTTTTTATATATATTAGACACCATTGTTCCTGTCCCAATTGCACAAATATTACTGTGAACTACTGAATCACGGAGACCTCTCAGACCAGGCATCTGTGTAAGGGATAGCTTGGCCAGTCCCCTGTTGCAATGCGCAAGTCTTTCGTAAAACTCCCACTTCATCCACTCGAGGAAGAAAAAACAAAACGGGCCATGATGCATAGCATAGGAATCTCACACTCTCCTACTGTGAATAAGACTGCTTGAATGATTTTTTGTGAGCATGAAGCCTGAGAGAATTAAACCAAAAAAAAAAAAGTCACGGCTCCAGTTTGGTAATTTGAGGAAATTTCTGTAAATATTTCAAGCTGATCATTGGTTTTATTTACATCAACAATGAGGTCAGCCAGTCAGCAAGGGGCAATATCAGCAACCATCGCCTCAACCCCTAATAGTCATTCCCACTTTAACTGTAGAAGGCACTCATGGCCATTACACGTGTTTTACAATCTTGGGTTTGAATCTGAGACCAGTTACGATTCGTATGACTTGAACTGTCCTCCCCTGTCTGCAAGAATTTCCATTTGGGAACTCTGGTTTTACTTCCACATCCAAAGTCGTGCAAGTTAGATTATGCTGGTCTCATATTTTTCCAGGTTTGTGAATATGTTTGAAAACTATTATTAGGCAGACCAATGTCACAATTAGGCTTGCTTTCTACCTTTTGCACAATGCTGCTTGGATTCACTCCAGGCCTTCAAGACCCAAAACTGGAATAGGCCAGTTTATTAATGAATGGCTGACAAAATAAAATTTAATAGACTATCAATATGAACTTTTCATCTGATCACTAAAAAAACAAAAAAAAAACGTAATCATGAAACATGAAATGCTTTTCTTAATGAAAGCATCTTTATTATTGTTATTTTTAATTAGTAACTACAAGAGTGGGTTATGTTATGTTATGTTTATTATATTTAAAGTAGTGACAGTAAAGGATTGTTGTAAAATGAAGAGGGAAGATGGCAGAGGAAAGTAGAGTTTAATACAGGTTGTGGAGATAGAAGGAGAGGGCAGAGAGAACAGCAAACTAAGCATGTTCTGCAGTTTGTGTCAGTAGCTTAGACAGACTGGATTGGAGAAGTGTCCTTTAATTCAACAGCGGTGCCAGCTGTAAAAAGTGGATTATCTACGTAAAATAAAATAAATAAACTTAATAGTGTGTCAAGTGTCAATCTCTGTTTTCACTAAATAATGAATAAAAAAAATTATGCAAAAACATTCCACATATGTTTTTGGTTTTCAAGTTCTGTGACTGGTTTCCTCAGCAACAGCAGCATCAGACCCTGTTTTCATTTTTCAGCATGAAGCCTTTAATTAAAGTTTGCATATACTTTAATAGTTATATGAAAGATGACCAAATGTAGCATTATAACTATGCAGCACTTGATATCAGTCAAGTGTAAGGTAATAACTATGAATTTCAAAGTAATTAAAATTTTTCATTTTTAAGGCTGATTGTACACTGTAAGCGCCAGTTAAGGTAGATGGGCATCCTTACCAGGATGGAAATGGAGGTCTTGACAAGACTGGACGCCTTAATGGAAGGATCACTGGACTTGACAAACAACCCACCTGAAACACATAATCTTCAACCTGGCTGGATAAGGAATGGACTGCGAGAAAGTGGGTTCCGGGAACAGTTTATACTCCGACACAGAAAGTGGCACTGTTCCTCAAAGTTGATCCCAATCGCGACATCTGCAGGATTGCATGGGAAATGGAGTGCAAAAGTGCAGCCCTGTTGGGGTCCTTGGGTCCCACACTGTTGGAGGGAGAATAATGTTGGTTTCGATGTGACCCAGAAGTGCAACTGATATGCAATTCGGCAACACCAGAAGCACTCTCAGGTCTTGCCAAAAGGGGCTTGCCACCTCACATCAATCTGGTAGTCAGAGTCATGAGGCAGCAGGTGGAAGGAGGAAGAATTTGACAGAATTGTGTATTGGTGGCTGAAATGTTGTGGTGTATAAATAAGTATCGTTTATTTAAACTCAGAATTGTGTTGGGCATTACTGTGTCTGCAGTTTAGGTCTCAAGAGTGTCCCCTGGTGGTTACAACATAAGACGATTTCACATTCCACAAGCTTTTTCACAAAAAAATGCAGATTCTGCAGACTGGCACACGAAGAATTAACCTGATCAAATTATTGTCAAATTTTAAAGGCTGTCATACAAATTGTCATATTCATGAAAACAAACCTTGGTCTGTTTGCTGTTATAACGATCATGTCAACTTATGACAACTTTAGTCCATATGATCTGCAAAATGACAACTTCTGGTACAGAAGAAGTTGCTTCTTAGTTTCTATTTACATAATTAGAAGTATGCTACATTTTATCCATTGCTGAATTGTTTGTTTTTCAAAAGCAGTCACAACAGGATACCATTCAACAAATGCCTCACATGTCAGCTTGAAGTAGTCTGTACAAACATGAAGCTCTCCAATCAAAATATGCTGTTCCATTGAATATGACATGTGTTCACTCCAGCAAGGCCATAGACACTGTAAAAGAGCTAACAAAATGAAATTCTAGGGGAAGCCCCTGCTAGCTTCTCCTGCTACATCTGCAGCAGCTAAAACTAGGGTGGAACTCCTTAACTTATGTAGGGCTGATTTTCCCGACATTAGCTGCGGACTCTGCACAACCGAAATATTACACAAGTTTTCCTTTTAAGATAGTTTGATCTACACAATAGGCAAAACTGACATTTGTCTACTCGCATAATCAAAAGAGGTACTTTTCAAATATATAAAAATAAACCCTGAAGATACCTTTTTCCATGCAAAAACATTTCAACCACAAAGCAGACAGGACAGTATTCATGACAGATACGCAGTTTACACCTCCTCACCCAAAATCTAAGGAAACTTTCTTTTTGGGGGGATAAAAATACCATAACATAAAGAATACTTTCCATGCTTAATCTGCTTGTTTAATCCAATTCAAAATCTCATTGAATGCGATGCAGGAACCAAATCAGGACAGGGTACTAAGTCATCAGTACGCACAATGTGACACATAGGAACCATGTATTGGGGTGTGGAAGAAAAACCATAGTATCTGAAGAAAAACTCGTATAAAACAGAGAATATTCAATCTCCACAAAAGCCCAACGTGAAATTTAAACCCAAGCTAATGAAACTTTTCAGGAGAAACCAATTTCATATCTAAATCTGCAGTACTACTGTCGTTGTTGTCCTTTATTTCTAAAAGGATAATGTAGCATAGTTGGTAAACAGCATCATCCCCAAGGACAGCTTCTGTTGCATACACTATGCAATGCATTACATAGCATCGCTAGGATATTTTAATTATCTGTTACTTATAAATATTCACATACTATCTACAACAGCTGCCTCTGTTAATAAATCTATTCTCATCAGAGAATCTTCTGATAAATTAGGTTATGTAAACATGATAGTAACCAAGATAAATGAATAGTTACATTCCACAAGTTGGTACCTAGTGTTATAAATACACGTACAACTAATTTTAGGATCTGTCCCATATATGGCAGTCTACCAACTGGTGTCACATCCAAACCTGACATTTACATTATGGGTGGTATGTTCATTAAGCTTAACAGCACCACCCTGAAGGGAGGGTGTTAAGTAAAGACATCACGGTTGTGAGAGTTAGTCAATTATTTGTATGCCTGTTTGGGGAATTCGGCAAATTTTTATGACCACCATATTTTGTGGGAGATGACATAAGATTAAGATTTCCCTAGTTTATGCACTCACTGAGCAAAAGTTGTGATTGCAAGAAGGAATAAATCCAAAACTGGATGTTGCCATTAAGGTAGGTAACGGCAGATGGTGGCTATAAACAAGCTTTTTCTGTGAAAACGGCACAAGATATTGGGGCCCAGTTCCTTATAGCAAATAAGATTCTTTTCCTTCAGTGCTAAATATTGGTTTATTGCTGCAGTCTGCACATGCTCTAGATAATAAAAGCATGGCTTCATCAAACTCAGTTTTTAAAACCTTTTAAGAAATAAAAAGTCAACTTCCTTGTCATAAAATACCAATTACCATTTTTTATTATTTAACATGATGATAATATCAGGCATAGTGGTTTAAATCCCGCTACTGACATTGTGTGACCATGAGCAAGTTACTTGATCTGCCTGTGCTTCAATTGGAAAACCAAATAGAAATATAACCAACTGTAGCAAAAATGTTATAAGTCACCTTGGATAAAGGTGTCAGCCAAATAAGTAAATGTAATACCAAAAGTAATGAGCAAACTGAAATTACCAACAAACACTGGATGATATTAAAACACAGAGATTCATAAGTAGCAGTGTCATCTACCACTTCACTAACGAATGATAATGATTACTAATGAAACCACATGTCTTGGTTACTTGAACATGGTTCAGCGAGTGAAAATTGCCTGACAAAGAGACCAGAAAATGTCATTTCAACAATATGCAATGACTAATCATTTTTTTGTGAAAGAAGAAATTATCCCAAGGCATATCCAAAAAGACTAAAGATAGTTTGGACAGCAGATGCCAAAACCTGGAAGTGCTAGTAGATCTCCATTCACCACCAACACATGAAGCACAAATAACATCTTTTCAAAGCAATTCAGAGTGATGAGAGACAGATGATGGCAAATACGTCATTTTGAAAGGATAGATGCTCAAGTAGTGTGTTTATCTAAAGCAGCATGTGCTGATTAGATCAATAAATGTAATGTACTATTAAACAAATGCAAATATTAGAACTTTACAATTAGGAATAGATTGTTATAAGTTATTGGCCATGGAAAACAGTGATCAGATAAAATCACAACTTACCTTGAGGTGAATATATATTTTAGGGAACTGACCGACTCATGACAGTATCAGTGCTGGCTCTTACTATGAAAAGTTAGGCCATGGTCAAACTCAAGAGTGTAAGATTCAAATGAAATGTAACAAATAGCCATATGCACAAAAAGAAAACTCGTATTATGCTGCTGATGGGTGTAAAGCAATTCTCCATTTACAGTAAAAGTAGGAACGACATTTAAGAACTTGCTTTATTCTTAATCTTTCCTTCTGTTCCAAGCAAAGACACAAGTGAAAAATGGTTGGGGGGGGCCCCTTTCTGCTTGAATGCATTTTTCCACTAATAGACTCAAATTAAGGGAACACCCACACAAAATGCTCTAGAAAAAATTTTCAGACAACCAAGGAGGATAAAATAAACTTGACTTGGATAATGTGTTAATAGGAATATAAATTAACTGTGATCTTTGCACAATCAGATTATGAAACTCTTTGGTGGTAAAACAAGAAAAGAATTTTTCAGCTGTATAGGTAGTTTATAATATACAGTTGGGCATATGCCTATCTGTATAAAAAAGTTAATAAATAAAATTAAGAGTTCAGTCTTATTTTCTACCTGCAGATTTGTTTGCCAAAATAAGTTGGCTGTAAAACTAAAAAAAAGCTAAAAGTCAAGAAATACTTTTAAGGTGCTTAAACAGTCTTGTAATGAACAAATAAGAAATTAAAAACCTAATAAATACTAGTGGCAAAAAACAAGCAACTTTGCTGCTCTGTATAGAAAAAAGTATAGGTCAATTAGACAGTTTATTAATGATCCAGTAGTTATAATTAACCTTAAACTGTTGCCATAGGACATCAGTTTCTTTTCTGAGCAGATTTCTTACAATGTCCAAATTTACAGCAGGCAATTCCTGCCTCCTTTTTTTAACTTTTCACACCCTGCACAGCTTCAAGGTTACATTCTTACTTCTTCCAAGTCAGTGCCAAAGTTAAACCGTAAAGCTCATAAAACTTTGTTTACATGCAACAAATAAAGGTTGTAATGGTCTCTTTTGCACTATGCTTTCAAGGTAAAGAAAAATAAATCTAGAAACATATACATAATGTACAGTTTTGTTTATTTTGAAATGCTGATCAGCCTCAAAAACTAGGGCCTGCAAGTCACTCTTTTTTTTTTTTTTACAAGATTACATTTTATATAGGCCAATTGGAAAATTATATACCTCTAATAATAACACTCAACGATTCTTAAAACTATGGCCTCTAAAAATAAAAAACTGCGTTTGATATTTTGGTAAAAGGAAACCCATTGGTCAGACAATATGCAGGTATACATGCACACACATTACATAGGTATTCAAATGATTACCCTGCTTTACTACTTATGTAAAAAATTAAACTAATATTTGCAGATTCAAAACAAAATGCATCAAACATAAATTTGAGCATGAGATCAAATTTCACAAGTTTGTACTTAATTATTATCATGTAAATTCTGATAAAATCAGACACCCTTCTATAAACCCTTCAATACTATTAACAAGCTGACACAATTGCTCAGTACTGCAAATTCATTTTCTCTTTTTATGACAAACTCTGCAGAGTCTCCTCCTCTTTACAAGCCCACAATACTGTTCACATTCACAAATATTTATTCTAGCAAAGAAAAACATTAACAAATATTGTATAGATCACAAAATAATATGTTCAAGCCTGTTAAATCTAATTCAGTAGCAACATTTAATTAGATATAGCATATTTTAGTTTAGCTCAAAGTGCCTTACAAGAAGTAAATAAAAAAAAGAATTATAATAAATTGGGAAATATAAAAACAGATAATGCAAATAAAACAAATTAAAAAAATACAAATGTAAGTGTCACTAGTGCAATTAAGCATAACTTAAATTACTACTTAGTGCAGTATATTCAGTTTTCAACTCTCTAATTGTTATAATAGTAAAGGTCAGCGTCCAAAATTACAAAGAGATGGCCAGGAAGGAGGTGAAAACAAAATCTCCAACCAATACGATGCTTGAGAAAATAAACCTCTAAGGATTCCAGAGTCAAAACTCCCAACCCACCAAACCATATAACTATTTAATAAACAAAACGGAATAATATTATTTGTTATTAAGACACACCTATAAGATTAATTAATTGCAGTGGATCTCACCATTGCAATCCTGACGATCCAGGCACCACTGTAGCCAAGGCAGAAACCAACCTTGGGAGTGACACCAATCAATCAAAGGACCCACACTTACATACATCCAGAATCAGAAAAAGACTAATTTGTAATCTGGGATGCGAGATGACAACCAGAGTACCTGAAGGAAAAACCATGCAAGCCAGACAGTTATAGAATGTCTTATTTTGGAGTTTGAACAATGTGGGATTTGATTTCAGGATGCTGGATCTGTGAGGCAGTACACCGTATCTCACCATGTGCAGTACAAAAACAACTCAAGATTATATGCAACAACATACAAAAACACAATATTTACTTGGAAAATACATATACTTGCTTTAAATTACTTTGAAAACTAGGAGTCCACACTTAGTTTAACTACCAAATGGACGGATACAAAAGGCTAACAGGAGCTAATCAATTAAGTCACTTAAGCATACTACAGTATACAATTAATTCACTTAAGCATACTACAGTATAAGTCAGAAATTATTTGTCCAAATTATTAAATACTATAAACATATCTTTAATTTAAGACACACTAAAATTTTTCATTGTTAAGATTTAGAAATCTGGTGTTTATACATTAAAAGGCCAAAAACACAAACTGAAACATTTTATACTTTCCAAGTATTTAGGAGGACTTGTGTATTACGCTGTGCATACCATTACCATTCATCCATCAATCAATCCGTCTGTTTTATCAGAATAAATGTTTAATAAAAAGATCCATTATTTTTAAAGGTATTAAAAACATAAAACTCTCAAAAGTTACTTGATCTAATTCAGGGTCACTGAGGGCATATACAAACCTTTCAGCACCGAGAATAAGACACCACTAACATTAATGCACACACTCACTCTCACTCACTAATTAAATGTCCATTTGGAATTGCCCGTCCATTCAACAAGCATATCTTTGAGATGTGAGAGAAGAACCAGAGTAACCAGCAAAAATGCATGCAGCCACATGGAGAACAGCATTCTAACCCTGATGTTCAATCTATGAAGTAGCAGCAGTAGCATGTATCACTGTACCACCATGCTGTGGCAAAACAACACTGTGAAATTCATAAAAATTAATTAAAAATGAAGCATCAAACACATATAGTGGGTGGTAATCCTACAATTTGTGAAAACTTTATTGAGAAAACCTATGATGACCCATGTCTAGGTTTTAAGTGTTCACTTCAAGCTGCCCAACAGTAGCAATAGTTTTTAAGGGCCCAAATAAACTCCGACTACATGATTTTGACTACACTACAAGTATAATCATATTACAAAACAATACAGTATGCACTCCTGGCAGAAAAGGTACAGAACCTCAAATAGCAAGCACTACTGCAAACCACTTTAGTAAGCAGTCGTACTACTATTCAACAACATGGTCAAGTGTAATTAAATATGTACTCTGTCTAACCACACTGTTTTGATTTTTTTTTTACTCATATATGGTACTGACTAACTCGGCATATCATATCTTAACTCAAGCATATCTATCCAACAACTTTCCAATTAAGCAACTAGATAAGGTTTATCTAAACTGACTTGCAGATTCAATAACTAGACACAGAAATTAGTTTTAATCCGTGAGTCTGAGTATGCCTAACTAAAACATTTTTAGTTAAGTACTTTTCTAAATGATTGTACATTTACCGTACAATTGCAGATTTTGATGTGTCACAGGGCTCTAACTTTAAACCCAAGGGCGTGTAACGTGAAGTGAATGACCGTGGAAGTCTTTGAGGAAGGAAATAAACGTATTTTATACACAGAACCACATGTCGTTAAATCGGTCTTAGTGGTAAAGAAGATAACACTTGCCAATTGTGTATTTCCAAAGATGTGCTTATTTCCTGGCACTAGTCGGCGGAGCGCTGCTTCCCCGGCGGCCGTCGACTGCCACGAATCAGAGCCAGATGTAGCTTGCGAGCTGCCTGCATCCAGAGCCCCAGTGACAGACGCCGACAGCTGGGTGCGCACAAAAGCTAGCACCACCATTGCCACCTTTTAAGTGTCTGCCTTCAGGAACAAACGATCACGCATACTGGGTACGCGTTAAAACAGTCAACGGAACAGAGACAAGAGCTAGGGCGGAAAGGTACCACAGGATGAATAAATGCAGGTGTATGAATGAAACATCTGCCTTCTTGTAGCACCTTTCGTCGGGACCTTTCCTTGCCACACCTGTGGAAGACCTAAAATCTGCCCGTGGAGCAACGCAATGATCGCCCGTTCTACATCGCATCTGAAACTTAAATGTTCGCTTCCAGTGACAAACTAGCCTTTGATGGTTCCACATATTATACAGAACTTTAAATCTAACACAGCTTTTGGTCCCAAACTTATAGTAACAAACAAAGTCCTTAGAAAACTCGCATACAAAGTAAACATTCTTACTTAGCTATATACCTGAAGTCCCAGTACCATTCCGGTAGTCGACTTGTTCTCAAAAGTTGCCTTTTCATCGCCTCACTTCTGTCTTTTCAAAACCATTAAGTTACAACGAGGACAGGACAGCTGAGTTATCCGTCTACCGCCTATTCTGAAATCCCGCAACTTCCCATGTGTTACAAAAAGTTTGTGGTCTTCTAGAGTGCAGCTGCTGCCCCGAATTTCCCACAAGCCCCCGCATTCGAGTCCTGCAAGACAGGGGAGCTGAAGCTTGGACACAGGCGGCGAATCTCCGAAACGGCCAGCCTCCTGATTCACTGCAACTTCCCCTTCATTCGGCCGACATCGCAGTTAACACTTTCAACGCCCCCGATCCCTCTGCGCTGACGTTTCTACGTGTTAGGATTATGGTGGTAAGAATGCCAAAATGAACCCGATCGCTCATTTTAAGCGTTTAAATTTTTAGTTTAGCAAGTTCATTTTTTATCAATAGCATTCTGGGTAAAAATGCCTCATGCGTCTACAAATAGGTGGGAGTTTGTGATAACGGAAACGTAATTTATTTTAGGTGATAGCTGACAATCTCGTGCTTAAAGATGCAACTGACATGGCACAGACTGTGCTCACTTTTTGTACTTTCTTTTTCTGGGAGCGTCTCTCTGTTTTCTAAAGATCGGTTAGTTGTTTTTTAGTGTTAGGAGTAAATTAATGCCCGTGGATCTTAATAAATAAGTAGTAAACAAATAAGCTCTTTTCACTGTTACAGAATGGACAATTGTATTTTGCAGTCTCCGTTATTTTGCAAATATCCATCCAGTATCCAGTATAATTCAGTCCAGGATTGCAGGGATTTTAAAGCTTAAGTGTGACATTTCTGAAAATTGTATATAATTATGGCATTATTTGTATTATTTTAAAATTAAAAAACATCTGCGCTGTTATTTAGATATACTGGTAAATTATTACAGTGTGGTAGAGTGGGTAGTGGGTTGGTGCAAATCCTGTGTTTAGATTACATCCATTTGGAGTTTGCATGTTCACCAACATGTCTACACTCCCATGAAAAATCACATTTTCCTCTGTGTTGTGGGTGTTTGTGTTAGAGAGAGGAGGCCCTGCAATGGTCTGGCACCCCCTGTCCAGCATTGATTCCTACTTTGCACTCTGTGCTGCCTGGATAGGCTTTTACCCTAATGACCCCAAATTAGACTAAGATGATTTGAAATTTGTCTGTTATTTTGAAAAAGTATGGTGAATATTCCTGCATATTGATTTTGGACATTCTCTGCGTCTGCATCAGTTTTCCACCTCTATTATTTTCATCATGATTTCTCTATTCACAATTATTGTATTCACCATAAATTATTTATTAAATATGACTGCATAATTTTAACCAGTTATTCCATTAATTTGCAAAAGTGCTGTTATTTTGCAAAAATGGTTTGTAAAATAATACAGCCATTGTCAGGGTATGGACTTAAAGAAGTACATTTTTTAATTGGCAGAGAAATATTTTGTCAATACGCAAACTGTATTAATGTTCATCCATGCATTTCCAAACCCACTTTGTCCAATTTAGGACCTACCTTGGCTGCCATGGATGCAAGAAAACAAGTAACCCTGGAAGAAGCTCAGGTTAGAGTCGCTAAATCAACTATCTTCTTCACCTTTAAGATTTGGGGGTAAACCAACAAAGATCCTCAGAGAAAAATTAACAGGACTAACTGAAAACATGCAAACACTACACAGATGATGACCAAAACCACATATGAGCCTAGTTGTCTGGAACTTTGAGGCAGCAGCAGCACCAACCATTACATCATCCCACTACTTCACTGTATTAATATAGGAAATGAATGAATAAATAATTAAATAATCCACTGCCATACACACAGCATAGGCACACTTTGCTTTGCAACATTTTATGTTTGTACCACTAGCAACATCTCCCATACTTTAACTTAGAAGCAAAGCAAATACAGTAATTTTTATCATTACATTTTCTCTGTATCTAGATGTTTCCAAAATAACACTATTTTGTAAAGTAATGTAATCTTTTTTTAAATAATATTTTTGTGACATATAAATTAATCTTCTACTATCTTTCTTTAAGTTGGCACTTAAAGAAAAATGTTATTGCTGATAAATATGTAATCGTTAATGGTATTATGAACGGCCATGGTCGTTATCCTGTTGGGACATCATCTGGATGGAAGGACTAGAGGAAAGAGCATCCACAAGGCATTATCTTCCCTGGGACACTAAAGGGCAGCCTCCCTGGATGGGTGTGGCACCACGGATTCCCAAAGCACACACAGGGAGTTGAAGTTTGAGACAGGGTGTTGGGCTCCGTAGGGATCACCAAGTGGGAGCTGCAGAGACGGCAGAGCCCTGCTATGCTAGGCTTTCACTTCACCTGGAAATTATTCTAGACCTTGCTAATGAGCCATCCACCTTCATTCAGGGCCGGAGTCAGGAGGAAGAGCATGAAGATCACTACAGAGGAGTGGAGAGAGATGGCGGGCAAAGTGCTGCATTGTATACCGTGCTTAGTCTTGTACTGTGCTGTGTCGTGGGGAGCGAGTAAAAAAGTGCTTTCCACGGGAAGAAACGTGTGCTCTGCCTGTCTGTGTTGGGTTGGGGCAGCTGGAGCACCCGTGTTAGTTCACAATGGGTACATTTACTACCAAGATTAAACCCCCTTACAACTGCCAATTTTGTATGTGTCAATCTTTCAATCGAAGGTCGCATCCTTTTTTTAGCTGGTCTCCAAAGCTAAAAATATAGAAAAATGTATTCTTGCTGCAGCCATTAAACTCTTTAGTTTGTGCAATGTCAATGTTCCCATTTTTTGGAGTAGTAATCTAAGATCAATTTTTATGTTTAGTGTAGCTGCATTCTTCTTAAATTGTTTCTTTAAAAAATCAGAATGACCAAAATGAAAAATCATGTCTACAACAGAGTAAACAAAAATGTACTTTTAGGCTTGTTTGAAAATAAAGACCTGAAATGTCAGTCATTCATTACTTCATAGGCTAATACATGAATACTATATATATTCAGTTAATAAAAATTTGTCTTGCATTTAGAAATTGGGCTGAACATTCATCAATAGAATAAACAAAACCGAAACCATGACTGAATGTAGCTGCAGCAAAATATTTTTTTGTCTTTGATGACAGCCATATAACTGCTTTTAGCCTCCAGGATTTACTGGAGACACAGTCAGCTTTAAGTAAAAACTCTTGTCAGTCTTCATTCCTTAACAATTGCTAGGTGTGACTTACACAATAGCCATTGCAAGTCCTTGGCACTGAGGAAAATGCACTGTTCTGACTGTATTCAAAACTACAAGTAGATGAGTAACATACAAAACTGAATCCAAATTAGGGCAGTGACCAATAATTATACCCATTACACAATGGCTGAAACAAAGTCCTGTGTTAAATAACTGAAGATACTATACATAGCTTTTTCTACTGTACACTGCAGCATGTCTGTATTTAAAATGGTATGATGTGGTATGCTTTGGATAATGAGCTGTTCCACGCCTTCTCCATACTTTTTTCTTGCCATCATTCTGGTAGAGGTTAATCTTGGTTTAAAGTTCTGGCTTTTTTAGATGTTCTTTAGCAAAGTCCAATCTAGCTTTTCTATTCTTGAGGCTTATGAGTGACTTGCAACTTGCAATGCACCCTCTGTATTTACTTTCATGCAGTCTACTCTTTATGGTAGACTTGGATATCGATACGCCTACCCCCTGGAGAATGTTGTGCACTTGGTTGGCTGTTGTGAAGGGGTTTCTCTTCATCATGGAAATGATTCTGCGATCATCCACCACTGTTGTCTTCCGTGGACGTCCAGGTGCCTCATGCATAACGTCGTGCGTAGAATTTGCACTATAACATGACATAAGTACAAAAGCCGAAATGTGCTTACACACAGAAAAATCTCGATGCAGGAATCTGTGCGTACTCCAACGTCCACATTCTTCCGCTACATAAATCCCGGTCAGCGTGAAAAGTAACGCTCATGCATGCACCTTCTGTCCCGCCCCAACTCCTCCCAGAATTACACCTCTATGAATATGCAAATCAATATAAATAGTCCTTAAGCTCAGTCTTCTGGGAAAAGCATGGGGGAAAATATAAGAATTTCAGTGAATACCATGTGGAAGCAAGGAAAAACTTACTATTTGTTGGTTTAAACAGTGTTATAATCAACAAAAGGAAGTTGATTGAGTAACAGAGTGTCAGAGAAACTCGAAAGTTCAAGTCCACCAAGTCGCACAGTACCCGAAATAAAAAAGAAGTTGTCACATATCCAAGTCGCCGTGAAAAGGCGAGTCGTAGCCCAACATCTGAGTGTCTTATGAAAGCTTATTATGGTACAGAGAAAAAAAAAATAGGCACACAGTGGGGAAAAAAGCAGGAAATAACAACTTTAATCTCGAATTTTCACTTTAATCACATTGTTTACTTTGTCATTAAAGTAGAACATCATAAACTTCATCTTAAAATCGATTAATTTACTAGTTTTTCAAATCCCATTGTAACTAAAGTAACATGGTAAATGCTTTGTTTTGTTTTTGATCTTCTTTGTGCTCTGTGTGTGAATCACTACGTGGTTCTTAAACCGGCTTTCTCTTCCTCCGACAGGACACAGAATCCATTACATTCGTGATATTACAGCTGTCTAATTAAAATACTGAGATGTATGCGTGATATCTTTTTCATGATAGGAACGAAAGCATGTTATTAAACATGGGAACAATACAGATTATTTAAATGAAGTTAGTTTTATCTGTATAATATAATCAACATATTTTGCTGCATTTCATCTTAAAAATGATATCGTCATCATATGTAAATACACGCTTTATAAAGTGGCGCAGGTTGTGCAATATTATATCTGAAGTGCAAGTTTACAGAGGTAATTGTACTTATATGTACAAACAGTTCTACAAGGAGCAGTTGATGGACTGATTGACTGTGTTTAAAGTTCTTGGGATGAAACTGTTTCTGAACCGCGAGGTCCATACAGGAAAGACTCTGAAGCGTTTTGCCATGGCTGAGGAAGCATGTGCTTGATGCTGTATCCCGATAATTCCCTTTCCAATCAGCTGCTGCTGTGATTCACCACTCAGATACAGTGATATAAATACTCCGAGTGGTGCAGTGAAAATAATATGGAAAAAGATGATCCGCTGTGGCAACCCGTAACAGGAGCAGCTGAAAGCAGAAAAAGAAGGTGTAGTGAGAGTAACAACGCTAAAGCAGTTATGGTATTTGGAATACTATGGCTATTCCCTGGACCATTATATTGTTACAGGTTAATTACAATCAGATGCATTACACTAATAAACACTATGCAGTTAGTTTCAGTGTATTTATAAAGTCGCGTCAGGAATGTGTGTCTAAGAAAGAAAGGATAACCACACAGGAACAGTAGCACTGCTTTGATGCTGGGTGTCGCCTGTCTGCAAAATCAAGCAGAGAACTTGCGTACGACAGGGTATGAGGTACTGTGGAAATGTGCGTGGCTTTACACCAATTTTAGGTTTTATACATCGCGATTTGAACGTGGAAACGTTCTTACGCAACATTTCTGTGCGTATGCACCGTTTATACATGAGGCCCCAGGTCTTTTTGCGTTGCTGAGTTCACCAGTGCTTGCTTTCTTTCTCAGGATGTACCAAACTGTAGATTTTGCCACTCGTAATATTGTAGCAATTTCTCAGATGGGTTTTTTCTGTTTTCGTAGCTTAAGGATGGCTTCTTTCACCTGCATGGAGAGCTCCTTTGACCATATGTTGTCTGTTCACAGCAAAATCTGAGTCAATTGTCCAATTACTTTTGAGCCCCTGAAATGAAGGGATTGTGTTAAAAAAATGCTTTAGTTGCCTCACATTTTTATGCAATTGTTTTGTTCAACCCACTGAATTAAAGCTGAAAGTCTGCACTTCAACTGCATCTGAGTTGTTTCATTTAAAATTCATTGTTGTAATGTACACAACCAAAATTAGAAAAAAGTTGTCTCTGTCCAAATATTTATGGACCTAACTGTATGAGTAGATTAAGTCATGCAGTATGAAAAGCACTGCAACATTCAATAGTAGAAAATTCAATATACAGGGCAAAATGATGACAGGAAACAGTTATGTTTATGCACAAAAGCAAAGAGTTAATGTTGATTTTTTTTTCTTTGATTTGATATACTTTATTAATCTCCGAGGGGAAGCAGTCTTTCAAGGTTCAATTTAAAGTACATTTCATAATTTGTATCTCTTGGGTATGCAAAATTTCCTCAACTTGGTTGTCTGAGCTTTGATTCTGTGGTATCACCAGCTAGATTTTCAAGAAGAGAACAGTTTTTGTTTGAGGTGTTGGACTTCTATATACAGACTTTACTTCTGACAGTGATTGATGTAAATTCCTTCAGCCAAAGGTAAATCAGATCATAGGGCTTTTTGTGGAGGTCATGCCCCAGTTCTGTGGTTTTTATGTCCTTCCTTATCATATGATAATGGTGTCAATTTCTTGTAGAACTTTTCATAGTCTATGCATTTATTTATTTTCTCCCTACTTAGACCAAAAACTATCACAGTGAGCTAGAAATTATCCTTGTTAAAAAGCTTAATGTATTACCAATTGTTAAAGCTAATATATTTTTACAGTAGTTGAAAAAGATCCCCTTCAGCTTGTGTTTTTTTTTTTTACATTACATTACAATACATTTTGCAAAAGCAGGCTGACTCGTTTAATTCATGTGATATAAGCAGTTTGTTAGTTAAAAGAAAATATTTGGAGGAGTTTACCTTCAGCCTAACAATTTTGATATAAGCAGAAAAAGTAAGCTGAACCTATAGGTGCATCAATGCACGTTTTTAATCACCTATCGAATCCTGTGATTATAAATATTACACGTCAATGAGCCCATTAGTCAGATACCTTGGGTTTAGCCATATATGCATCCAGAAAATGTCACTTCAAGTGAAAAATTAAAAGCCGTAAAACAGAAAATACCAAGCCTCCAACTAAACAAGAACATTTTTAACTCCTGTTTTTGTAAATTGTAGTGCTGCCAAAACTGATCTGTTTTGATGTAAATTATAGAGTTTATCAGGTAAGTGGAAAGGCACTTACTATGAAAAATGAAGTTGGTGCCCTGGGTCACAACTAGAGTGGGCAACCCATAATTTTGTGACCAGCTAAATGAATCACTCACTAAAGAACTATCAATAAAGTACATTTTGCTGGTGGTACATTATAGCCTATCCCTCCTGACACTGGTCAAGAGAAATAAAAAAAATAGAAATTCTTGGCTCAGCTCACGAGCTAAATCAATTAGTTTCTGATGTAAAAATACATCTGCAATAGTAAAAGGGGAAACACTTAAAAGTGGCAAGGACTCTGGAAGACACAAATGTGTGTTTAGTGTCAACAGTATAAAACTGGAGCAGAGAATTTTAAAAATGCAAAGAGTCTATCCTGAATTTGTTTCAGGGAAATCTGGTCACTACACTTACACAAACAGGAAAATCGAATATTTGGAATGCAGTCCCCAAAAAATTCGCCAATTTCTACTGGATGCCAGAATGGCTTTAGTAATTTGCCAGTCAGAGCTGCTTGTTGTCCTCAGTACTCCAGTTTTACAGAAAGAATTTTCAGACACAGGCTCCTTGTCATCCAGAATTGAATATATGGGTTTGGGATAGAAAATTAACATATACAGAATAACAGATCCACTGAACCATTCCATACATTTTCTGAATTTGGACCAGGAGGCTTGCTGTAACAGTGTTCTGACCCATCACAGTCCAATTTGAATACTGATTAAGAGCCTACTGCCCATGTACTTAACAGGGAAAAGAATTTAAAACTATAGAAATAAAAACGCTTATGTAATAATATCTAGCAAAGCATGATGAAGAGAGAGAATGTGGATTGCTTCGGCCGAGAACAAGTAGTGATTCATAACACTGAAAAAAGGAGAAATAACAGTAAAATCCTTCTAACAGTAAATTTGAAAACAGAATAAAAATATGTAAAATATATTCTCAAATATATTATTTGCACACACAATTTCAAAATATAAAAGAATAGATCCAATAAAATTGCTATAATCTACCATTTAAAAGTTCACTTAGATGTCCACTGGCTTTAATTATCAAATATATTGTGGAATGTTTGAAATACTCCACTCAAATTAGTGGTAGAAAGTTCAGAGAAGTGTCTCATGTCTATTCAGCATGAGAATTGTGCAACTGTGTCAACAAAAAGGAGTGCTACAAATCCACATGTGCTAAGTGGAATTGCCTACTTAACCTTGCAAAGACAGAGGTCACAGGATATCTGTAGTGTATCAAGGCAGAGGATAGTTCAACAGCCGGTGAAGCAGCTAAAGTTTTGTGCCTCCAACAAATACCTATTGTGGCATAGCACAAACAGATAGTGGACAGCCTTTCAAAAGGGTTTAAATGTTTATTCACAAGTAAAATGTGTCTGTGCACTTCAAAATACCATGACTTCACCTTCTTACTGTACTTCATCAGTGCACTGGTGTTTTACTGTTGGCTTTATGATGAAAACAAATCCTACAACATCTTTTTTACTGTGTTACTTTGCTAGTTGTTGCTACTATAAAGAAAGTTAAATGCCATAAAGACTTACTATTTATCATTAATAGCAAGAAAAAAAGAAAAAGTAGTTTTTAATTCTTTGACCTTGAGATGTCAGCATTTGATTCCTCTGTTGTTCTCCAACCATAAATGTTAGGAGCTTTGTTACAAGATAACGGACCATTACATAAACACATGGAGTAGTACATTTCCCTTTTAGCATTAAAAGAGTCCCCTATGCAGTAATCACAAAGAGATCTGGATATCAACACTGCATCTTACGCAGTTCAAAAGAGAAATTCTAAAATGAAAAATTTTATCTGAATGGGAAAGACATTATATAAATAAAATGTATTATTATTATTTAGTATTATTATTACTATTATTAAAAAAGAAAACTAGCTGAGAATCCAGCACCATTACTACATCCTGCACATTCTCCCCATGTTGCTTTGATTTTCCTCCCACATCACTAACCGGAGACTCAAAATTGGCCCAGTATGACTGTGTGTGGGTCGATTGGTTCTGGCCTTGAAATCATTGGTGACAGGATAGGTATCAGCTCCCCTGGACTCTTAAAAGAATATGCAATTTAAAAAATGGATGGATAAATAGTTTGATTAAATGTTGAATGCCTTTGCGTATTTGGCAAATTAAAGATAATTGAGATTTGTTCTACATTTAAAGTGAAACAGTACAAAACTCCTGAATGTAGCAAAACCTACAGTTGAAGTCAGATGTTTGCATACACTTAGCTTGAATGCTTCAAAACTCACTTTACAGCCCTCCACAGATATTATACTAACAAACTATAAATTTGGCATATCGTTTAAAACATCTAATTTGTGTAAGGCAAAATTTATTTTTTCCAACAATGTTCACAGACTATTTCATTTTTTATTGACTACAGTACACCCTGAAAATTCATGGGGGTTACGTTCCTAGAGCACCTGCGAATTGTGAAAAACAGCGGCTTTTGAATGTGGTTAAAAAATGCCTTTTAAATGCCTATTTTTATAGTTTAAACCCTAAATACAGTATGCCCCCAAAGCACTTTAATTTCGTTGCAAACTCAGCTTAATACATTAATACATGACCTAAAAAATGACCTAAATACATTACATAAAAACAGAATGGTAATGTACTGTACTGCTATGTCTCCCGCAGTGTTAGAATGTAAAATACCGATGTTACCGCTATACATACTGTAATTCATGCAAGCACATTTTCTTTGGTATGTGCTGTCATTTTCTTTGTTTGGGGTTTCGTGCTGGCTTTTCTTTATAGGTTTCAGGAACATTGTGATCGGAAGTTGCTACATTGTCTCCTGTAGTGAACTGCTGGTACAATTTCCGTGCTTTCTCAAAGATGATGTTACCGTCCAAGGGGATGTTCTTCTTCCTGCAGTCGGTGATCCACAATGCCAAGGTAGATTCCATCCTGGCGATATTTTTATTCCTTACGGTCATTGCCATTTTGGAACTATCACAGAAACTTACAGATACGGTACTCCAGATCACTGCTTCGTTTTTCGTTATGAAGCGTGTGGTGCTTTCATTAATGCAATAGTGGCGCGCTACTGCAGCATAACTTTTTAGTTCCCGGAGAAAATCCATTAGTTCTACCTCCTCCTGAAGTGTTTTAAACTTCTTCTGGCGCTTAGGCTCAGTGCCAGAAGCCTTAGAAGGTGCAGGGCGATTCGGCGACATCTTGTGCGTTTAAGAATAACAAAATTAATACAATAACAAAATGGAAAACATGAGGACACTCAGCTGGAGTTGCATCACAGGGCAGCAACAAATCAGCAGCAAGGAGAAATGAATAACTCTCTTGGATTGGCTACTTTCACCATCCCAAACCGCATTTTCCTCAGTGATGGTAAACCCACTCACCTGGAGGTGCGCCACAGGGCAGCAGTCAATCAGCAGCAAGAAGAAATAAATAACTATGTGCCTGCCTGCCCACTAAGGTCCTCTGATTCTGGTAATCTTGTTGTGCCCCACACTAATCTACACTCCGTAGGTGACAGGGCCTTCAGCTGTATAGCGCCCAGACTCTGGAATGACCAGATCAGCTGACTCCATGAATTCTTTTAAAAAACAACTCAAAACTCATCTGTTCAGGAAGGCTTTTAGCTTTACCTGACTTTATTACCCTTCTCCCAGTTTACCTCTCTGTCAAGATGCTCATGTAACCTGTATGTGTGTGTGCTAGACCACCAATTATGTTGTCTGTTATGCTTTTTTTCTCTGAATTCACTGTCGTAATCTTCTTTATTTATTTATTTGGTTTGTACAATGCTATATACTGTATACCCTGCTGTTCTTTCTTATATTCTGTAAGTGCCTTGAGCATGAGACACTATATAAATAAAATGTATTATTATTATTAACGCTCTTGGATTGGCTACTTTCACCATCCCAAACCGCGTTTTCCTCAGCGGTTGCTTCCTGTTCTCTCTACAGCACAGTATTGCCATGAAAAAAAGCCATAAAAAATTGCGGAGGATATTTGCGCTTTCCTCTAACAATTAATAGTTAGGTTCTAAGGAAAAATCCGTGTAAGACAGAGTCCACAAACCTTGAACTGCGACTTCGCAGGGGTCTATTATCCCATTATGTCAATCAAAGAGGTAGTGAATTTAATGGTAGGCCGTAACATATATCCACATGTTGACTCCAATTAGGCTAATTGGCTATCAGAAGCTATTTTTCTAATTGCCTAAAGGCTTGACATAATTTTCTGGAAATTTTCATGCTGTTTAAAGGCACAGTTAACAAAATGTATGTAAACTTGTGACCCACAGGAATTGGAACTGTGATAAGTCAATAAAAAGTGAAATACTATGTCTGTGAGAATTGTTGGAAAAATTGCTTCTACTCTGTACAAAGTTGTTTTAAATGATATGACAAATTTGTAGATTGTTAGTATAAATTCTGTGGAGGGGGTTATAAAGTGAGTTTTGAAGAATTCACCGTGAGTGTACGTAAACCTCTGAATTCCACTGTATCTGCATCAGACTAACAACTAATAACAATATAAGTTGTTATACTGTTTAAAAAGAATACAGTTGGTCTCATTTAATACCATGCTGCACATCACATTCTGAAGTGAATGGAAAATGTGAAAGATTCAAATGTAGGAAGCTTGCAACCTGAATTCTAAACCCTTACTCCCCCAGTTATGGTTTCAAAATGTAATTGTAATAGTGAATGAGTTTTCAAAATTTGAATGAATTCTAAGATTCTGCCAATGTAGCAAAATAAAACAACGAATAAATAGGAATGGCTACAGTGTTATGAAAAAGTGAATTACAAATGCAAAACAATTTAATCCTTTTAACTTTTCCTTAGCCACTTGTGCAAAAAGTGTTCCATTAGTGGGACAACACTATATTTCACAGTTATATGTGTAAGTTTTAATAAACCCACAAATAAATCAAAAGCAAAAATAGTATTATTATATACCCAACGTTGTCTATTTTCAAATAAATCTTTCCATGTTGTCTATTCTCTTTCATTAGTAAAATATGCAATTTGCACACATACATGTCAAGTCAAACAGCATGTTACTACTGAGTGAATAGGCTTTTATCAAAGATCCCACCTAAATCGAGTCACAGAGTGAAAGGCTCATTATCACTGGATAGCTGAGTCTCGTGTCTTTCCAATGGTGTATACAGTATTTGTCTGTGATTAGTCATTTCTACTACATGTCAAAGCTGTGTGTAAAAGGCAAGAAATACATCGCATGTGCAACAGCTCATCTTTTTCACATTGTTGTGAGTAAAGTTTCAGTCAGATTCTGATCACAGTTTTGACTCTTTTAAAAATTATGTGTTTGCTGAAGTACTCAGTGCTACGCTTGATTTGTAAGTGCTGCTGATAGTATAACTTTGAAGCGTTGCAGCATTCAGTTTTACAGTTCAAGCATCACGGGTTCAATTACCATACGCAGATGCTTTCAGCTGCATGTTCTCCCTATACAGTACACCCCCAAAATTTGTAGGGGTTACGTTCCTAGAGCACCCATGAATTGTGAAAAACCACAAATTTTGGATGTGGTTAACAAAATGCCTATTTTTATAGTTTAAGCCCTAAATATGCTCCCAAAACACTTTAATTTCAAACTCAGCTTCATACATTACCTAAAAATAAAGAATGTAAAGGTAAACCCGTATACTGTGCAGTACTGTACTGTTATGTCTCCCGCAGTGCTAGAATGTAAAATACTGATGTTACCGCTATTTTTATTGTAATTCAAGCAAGTGCGTTTTCATTGCCAGAAGCCTTAGAAGGTGTAGGGCGTTTCAGCAGCATCTTGAGGCTTTAACCCTTAAACTTCCACATCCTTGTGGGTTAATGCATTCCTGGATGCCAAATACTTTTTTGCTGCACTTTTTAAGTAAATGTTACAATTCACAAAGAAAAAGTGAAATTTAATGGAACACATTTTTTTTCATACAAAGAGCATCACAATTACTGCAACACTGAACATTTTACACACTGCTAATGAACTGTAAAAACTATTTAAAAAACTAAACTACTGGAACAATATGTACAAGGTGCAACTGATGCAATGGACGAAATTCAGTAAATCACTGAGCCAACTGCACTTGAACTGGCTGCACTCAAGCACAGAGGTAAGCGCTGATGCTTGCAGGCTCGTCTAGTGCAACAGCTCAATCCCAGAGATAGTAAGGCTGCAGTGCTGCAGGGTGTCACGGTTGAGTCACAGAATTGCACAGTAGATTGTAGAGGCAGGAACTTTATTCAAACACTTCAAACAAACATGTCTCTTTCAGAAGTAAAACCAGCTCAGAATGCAGTTAGTTTTCGATTAAAGAATAGATAAACATCATAGGGGAGCACACTGGGAACGGGACCCCCAACAGGAGCAGAGGGGGATGTCTATGTCTGGGGGAAAAGAGAGAAACAAAGTAATCAGCCAAAAAGGACAGGAGCTGTTCAGACTTTTAAGTATGCGTAGCATCACGCGAGAAGCATATCACGTGACAGAGCAGCCGCAAGTAAGCCCAGCAAGTAAGGGAGCAATGTGAAAGTAGTCTATAAGCATTTTTTGATGAGCGTCTGTGTCTTGAGGTGTGTTCAGCTCCCCTGCTCACAAGAGGCTGGCAGTGGTCATGAGTTGGCTGCTCAACAAATGTGTGACACTGACTAATCGCTCCTGCGTGCTCTCAAATGACACTGGGAAACGACTATAGCCGGTTGTGGCAGTTTAAGGGTTAAGAGGAACAAAACGGAAAACACAAGAACACTCAGCTGGAGATGCATCACAGTCAATCAGCAACAAGGAGAAATGAATAACGCTGTAGCAGTCCGGTGCTGCTAAGATTCACACAGTTGAGAAGACAGTGATTTGTTTATTTTTATGGTGGAAATTTCAGGGACACACCCAGCCTTGGCCCGACCCGCATGCACTCACGGAGACAAAACAAAGCCAACCGGTAATCAAACAGCAAATAAAGAATGTAATGAAAACAAATGCAATAAATGAAAACAACGATACCACCCATGTTCCCCTTACGGAGATTATACATTAAATACAACAAAGCACAAACAAAACACACACAGCAAATCATGAAAAACGTTCATGAAAAACGGCAATGGATGAAATGTAATCATGAAAATAGATAGTCCAGAGATCCGCATGTTGAATGGGAATGTAAAGATAGTCCTACTGCTAGTTCCTGAAATGGTAAAGACAGGTGGAGGGTTCAGAAGCACTCCTTTCTTTGCAGGATGGCCATGAATCCACTTACAGTCCTCATGTACACAGGCAGACGGCAGACAATCCAGACGCCAACCACGAAACAATCCAGGACAAATACGAATAAGCACAGGTAACATAACAGAAGGCAGACAGACAGGAAGCTGAAACACAAATTACAAAAACTTTTTTTTTTGCCTTTGGTCACCGACCCCCTTTTGAAAAGCTGCACTGTTATTCAGCAGAAAACCAATCAGAGCCACTGCAGGGACTGTTGGGAGTTGCAGTTTCAAATTCAATTGGCTACTTTCACCATCCCAATCCACGTTTTCCTCTATAGTTGCTTCCTGTTCTCTCTACAGTGCAGTATTGCCATGAAAAAAGCCGTAAGAATTGCGGAGGATATTTGCGGTTTCCGCTAACAATTATTAGATAGGTTCTAAGGAAAAATCTGGGAATGACTGAGGTTGCAAACTCTGAACCGCGACTTTGCGGGGGTCTACTATATTAGTAACTTAAGAATACCAGCAACATGTCTTAGAGTACTGAGTACAGTTACACTGTACCTGCGCCTCTTGGGGCTCAGTAAAGCTCTCCACTTCAATCGAATGTCACTGTCAATGTGTCATGCCGCTTGCTTTGTGGGGTTATAAGAACCAGAAAAAAAAAAGTGCCATTTCAGCTTGTGGTTTGTTCACAGTATAATCCCACTCACCAGTTTCACCAAACATCATTTGTTGGACAACCGTGTGCACTGTTTTTTAATCCCTTTTCTAACTGCAATTACCTCCACCAGAGCCTCACAAGTAGAAACAAGTGCAATTACAAGTGGTCTTTGGGGTGGGAGCGAGGAAAATGGGTTGAAGTGAGCACTTGGTGAAGCAAGCACCATTAGAAACAGGATAAAAAAATCTTGCCCAGTTCGATCAATCCCTTTTGTGGCTGGGACGAATTATACAGTGAACAAGTCACGAGCTCACGATGCAGCAAACACGTTTTGAGAGATTGTTTAGGTTCAAAAGACTAAATGTTTCCAAAATAAAACACCATATGTTTTGAAAAAAGGGGAACACCTTGTTCCAAACAGTATAACTGCAGTGCTATGGGATTTGACACGTAAACTTGGTATAATGATAGCTGACAGACTGTGGCACAAAAGAAAATTGATTCCAGGGCTGTGCATTATAAAATGTTTAGGTTATGTACTGTAAAATCCAGTTTGTTGGAGAGAAATCCCCAGTTTGTTTTTTTTTTTAGTTTTATTTAATCGATTTTGGTTAAAACAAAAGGTATTTAATCATACAGTTTAAATATTAAATAAGTCTTGTACTTTGTACTCTTCAGCTATATGCAGCTCATTTATTTCATTAACAGAATCATATCCATTTTCTTTTGGGGATGTAATTTAGACACAATAATGCCAAAAATCCTTAAGGGCATAATGGGTTAAGGACAAAGCTGCTTTTCCATTAGAAACTTATACTGCCAGTGAAAGCGAATTATTCACTAAACTTGTAAACATCACAGAAGTCAGAACCATTGTTAAAAAACAAACTGCTAATCCAAACTCATACTCAAGAATAGACTAGTAAGATCTGTAACTATAAATCGCATCAAAATGCCCACAAATATATATTTTTTAATCATAGATGCAATCTTGGCTGCACTGACATATAAAGTTACATGCTGATGACTTCACCACATAGTTTTTCCTAAGGTGACCGAATCCCCAGAAACTGTTTGCATCTCATCAAGGGAACTATAACAGACAAGGGCAGCACATGGAACAAAACAAAATGGTGGTGTGATAAAAACCAAAACACAGCAATAAAAATAGAAAAAAAAAAATCAACAAATGCCCAAACACCATAAGAAGCAATATGAATTCAAAAATATTTAATCCTTTTTCATGTTTGAGAATTAAGTCCACAGAAAAACTTTATTCCGAAACCAAAAACAAATTTAATTATGCCTGACTCGTAATAAAAATAATTTACTTTGTAACGGCCAACCCCTTTACCCAGCCGGCAGCTACACCTCCAAGACCTGTGGCCTGGATAATTTACTGAGAATCTAACTATCAAGCCGTACTTCTACACAATTAAACTTTTCCCCACAATCGACGGTATAAATGCAAGTACACAAAAAACAGAATGTAAAATTAAACGGAGTAAATGTATTAAATGAAACAAGACATGCCACAAAACAAATGCAAATATAAATATTCCTCCACCCCAGCAACCTCAAGACAGCACCAAAATATACATACAAAACCCCTCCCTTGTCCCTGTAACATATAACACACACCACACAAGCAACAAAATGACTAATAAACGGAATGGTTGTGAACTTGAGTCCGAAAGTAAAAATGTCCTGAATACGGATGACTGAACTAGCGGCAATAGTGGTGTTTGATTTTCCCGGCGTTTTGGAGCAACCTCACCGTGATTCCTCGGCGTATGGTGGATGATGAATCGACCCCGGGGTCTCAGCAGATGCAGGTTGGAAGACAGTCCGGATTAATGAAAAACAAACTGGAACAAAGCGCAATGTGATGAGACAGCAAGCAAGTTGAAGTGATTGACACAAAACACGGTTCTTTTTTTCTTCTCTCTCCTTCCTCTTAAATAGTCAGTGACGGTAGTAATTGGTTGATTAAGCACAGGTGTTTTCCAGGTTTGCGGCTGTGGTCTCCTTCCATCATCCGTCCTCCTTTACGGGGATGGCATTAACTGATACACATACAAACAGCCAATGGGACAATGAAACGAGACACACTCAGAACTGACATTTAAACACTAACTATGTGGCCCCGCTACAACTTTTTTAAGAAAAATCTGAAGCACACTTCAGAGAAAAAGAAAGATTTAAGCAAAAATCATGTTTCCAGTAAAAAACAGTTTAGAGTAATTAATTGAACTACAACACATAAATGATGCTTGCATACATCCTAAGAAAAAAAAACGTTCAGCAGCATCATAGGCAGTGAAGTTTGATTGAATCCAGTTGTGTCAAAAGCAGTGAGTCTTATCAGAAGGGCAGCTACTAAAAGAAGTTTGTGTAAACTAACCAAGCCCAACAGAATTCCTATTGCCTTTATTTGGGGCAAATACACCCAACTACTTCTGCCATATTATACTTGATTTCTTATTTTCTCCAGAAATTTTTTTTCCTGAACAGCTGCAGAGACTGAGGGGCAGTAAACTGTGCACATACTGTATACTGTACCTGCAATATTAAATACTATACTGTAGATCACATTAAATAGTACAGGTCATAGAAACTATGGCATTTTAGGAAAAAATACAAGTTTTCTATGAAGGCTTTAAGAGTGATCTAATTGAATAGTAACTAAAATGTACACAATAATAAAAATAATAATTATGTTACCAACATAAATTACCAATACTAAAACTAAAAATTATAGTGATGCTATTTTAATGTAAATCTCAACCACAATCACATGATTGTCCAATATGGCTTTATTGCATAGTACTTAACTTCACATTATTTATTGGTACAATAACACCAGTTGCACAACATTTAATTTAGTAAAGCTCATAGAAATAAAACATCAGTACAAGCTGACAAGAGTAAACTGTATTAAACACAGAGGTCAGCTTAATACACTATTGCCACTTCCAGAAAATTATTAGGAAGCATTTTCACAAAAAAAAGTAGCTGTTAAAAATAATGTAAACAAAATTGTTCCTTACGAGCACTTGAACAATAAAGAGCAATGATAGAGCTCCTGTTTTACTTTTCCATTAACTTTAACTACACTAATTAAACTCCGATTTAATTTTTTGATGCAAATTTAAAATATGTCTTGAGAGATTAGTAAAACAAACTCTTAAGTCATTTGAAATGTACCTTTATCAGCAGACTATGTTCAGGGTGTGAAGAATTTCCATAATGCAGGATATAACAAATCATGAATAGAACTGCAAACACTAAAGAATAACAAAATAAAGCTGTAAGCACGGTTTTTGCATGCTTATGTCATGTGTTTATTTATACTGAAAATGGTAAAATAACAGTGAGAATATCATTAAAAATGTTTAATTACATTAATTTTGAAAATCCCGGTCTAAATAAAACAAATTTACCACTTGATAGTGAGAGTGCAAAAATGGGGATAAATGAGCATTTTGCATTCTCATGTACTTCCATGTCATGCAGCTAGCAGACAAAAGTTTCAAAATAAATATGTCTGCAATTAAATAAATGTATACTGGTTAAATAGTTGAAAGTTGAATTGTGTTTTGTGCGTACATTTTTAAAATGTGTTTAAAATAAAGGTAGTCTTTTGGAAAAATTAATAAATGTCCTATGTGAATTACAGATATAGACACATTTGTTCGTACCCTTACAGCTCATTGAAAAAGTACTTTTTGCCTCCTAAAATGTGATTAAATAAAAAGCAACTGACCCATGTACTATATACCTGTATTCCTTTAATCTTATCGAGTAAAGAAAAGGAAGTGTGAAAAGAGATAAAAGCATTTCTTATTCTACGAAGGTATTCTAAAGTGGCCTGGACACATTTGTTGGTATACTTACAATAACTGGATTAGAGTGATATTTCAAAGTAGCAATTTTCCCATTTTCTTCCATTTGTATCACACTTGTCTCCAATCATGCATTCAGTCACTCAGCCTATTTAAATGGAGAAAAGTAGTCGCTCTGCTGTCTGGTATCATTGTGTATCCCTCACTGAACATCAATCAGAGAAAGCAAAGTAGAAGAGTTATCTGAGGAGACCAGAAATAAAATTCTAGAGAAGATTGTTAATGGGAGAGGCTATATGACCATTTTTAAGAACTTGATGTTCCTGTGACAACAGTTGCAAATGTTATTGAGAAGTTTAAGGTCCATGGGACTGTAGTCAACCTCCTTGGCTGCAACTACAACAGGAAAATTGACCCCAGAATGGGCAAAAAGATAGTGGGAATGTTAGACAAAAGCCAAGGACCATTCCAAAAAGATATACTGTAAGTTGAACTCCAAGATCAAAGTCAATCAAGTGTCTGATCGCACCATTCATCACTATTCAGTGATAGTGGGCTCAATGAAAGAAGACCCCTGAGGACTGCAATGTTGAAAGAAAAACAAAACATAGACAGTAGTCTCCCCTAGACATTCTCAAATTAGTTAGATATGGGGATGGTTATTTGAGGAGTAAACCACACGACAATGACTATATTTTTATCTATACTAATAAAAGGCAAAGCCCTCACTCACTCACTCACTCACTCACTGACTCACTCACTCACTGACTCATCACTAATTCTCCAACTTCCCGTGTGGGTGGAAGGCTGAAATTTGGCAGGTTCATTCCTTACAGCTTCCTTACAAAAGTTGGGCAGGTTTTATATCGAAATTCTACGCGTAATGGTCATAACTGGAAGCAGTTTTTCTCCATTTACTGTAATGGAGATGAGCTTCAACGCCGGGGCGGAGTTTCGTGTGACATCATCACGCCTCCCACGTAATCACGCAGTACATAGAAAACCAGGAAGACCTCAAGAAAGCGCTGAAGAAAACATGCATTATATAATTGAGAAGGCAGCGAAACAATAAGAAGCGAGCGAGTGACATATACAACCATATTCATGAGTTCTGCTACTTGAAACAAAGCACGATGTAAACCTACACTTTAAATTAAGTTTATAGACAGGCTGCCGCTGGCGTTTGTAATTTAGTGCCTGCCCATATAAGGCCGTCCGTCAGCGGCAATCCAATAGCAAACTGCCACGGGTAAATATTCACGGGTGAAGGACTGTGCTTATGCAGAGGAAGATGAGATGGTCAGGGTGGTGTTTGACACAAACTCAGCGAAACTGCGAGAGAAAGTTTTAAGTGCCAGGACTAAGGTAACATTAAATACAGCCATGGACATAGCACGAGATGGCACCAGCACAGCTGGGAACCTTCGATGCATGTACACCGAGGCTCACGTGAACTGGCGCAGTGCACAGATAAAAGCAACAGTTCCAAAAGGCTGAACAAAACCGAATTACACAATTGAAAAGGCAGCAAAAATATGAAGGTCTGATACATATAAGCATATTCATAAATCCAACTACTGCGGAAACAAAGCACACGTTGGAAAAAGTCAATGTCCGCTAAAGGAAGACAGTGTAAAAAACCCGTGCATGCAGTGTGTCAGGTCTCAGATAAAGAAGAAGACGAGCTGTTTATTGATGCAGTAAGAAACGAATCGATGAATGAAACCTGTCATCTTTACAACGATTGACAAACACGGAATGTAACTTGAACACAACACATCCTACAAATACGAACCTGATTGAAAGAAATAATGATAATCAAATCCTTGATGACAGCAACACTCAGTAACACTCAGTAACACTCACAAAACAAATACTGTATATTGACAGTCATGTTACGTTATTTTTAAAATGTTCCCTTTTCTTTTTCTAGCTTTTTTAACACACTACTTCTCCGCTGCGATACGCGGGTATATATATATGTATATATATATATCCCGATCTACATACTCGAATAATGGATACTTTATTACCATCAATGATTGTTTTGGTAAAGCCATACTCAGTGTATTCATTAGATGAGCGGTAAAAAGTAAGAGCGAGGGAGGATGACTTATTGAGGCATGCAGGCTGTAGTGCGCGTCAACTCTATCTGAATTTGCGATCACATTTGAAAAATATATCTTTTCAAGTTCTATTTAGTCCATATGTGTCAAACTCAAGGGCAGCGGGCCACATCCGCCCCGTGTAATTATATCCGCCCGAGATCATTTTATATACTGTATTATTGTTATTAAAGCCGGGTATATGAAGCGCTGGTAACACAATAAACTACAGATCCCATAATGCAGCGCTTCAGCTGCCTTGCCGAACACTTATCGCGTTAATCAAGTCTACCTTATGATGCTGCAAGTTATTGTAGCTCACACGATGCTGAAGAGAAAAGTTGATTCTGAAAATAAAAACCGATGGGAGGCTGAGTATATGTTTACTGAACCCGTGTGTCTCATTTGTGGAGCTAATGTGGCTGTAATTACAGAATTTAATCTAAGACGGCACTATGAGACAAAACATCAGGGTAACCTGAATGCAATGCAGAAGATACAGAAAGCAGAATAATTAAATAAGAATCTGACACTTCAGCGGACGTTTTAACCCGTGCACAATCACAAAGTGATTTCAAGTGAAGCTGCTTTTATGGGAGACACAAATGCACCAGTTCACCTTGCCCCACTTTCCCTGTTGCCAAGTAATGTTAAACCAAGTCGTCACTACGGTGTTCCCAAATACGCACTTTGCTGATAAACTGAGCGCGCACTGAGTTTGCACGGCGCTTTGGTGACTTTGAAGAACAAAAAGTCCGTCTACATGCGGCTCGAACCTTGTGCATGTTTGGTAGCACATATCTGTGTGAGAAGCTCTTCTCAGTGATAAAGACTAACAAAACAGCACACAGGAGTCGCCTCACTGATGAGCACCTGCAATCCATCCTGAGAATCTCCACAACACAGAACCTCACACCAAACATAAACGAACCTGTGGCCAAAAAAAGATGCCAGGCGTCCAGCTCTAAAATGACATATGAGCAAAGACAACTGAATGATTTGATTTGTTATTGCTGAAAGGAACACATTTTATTTATATTTCCAGGTTTTGTTATGCAGCATGTTCATATTTGAATTTGTATAATTTTGACAGGATATATTTTTATGGAGAGCAAAATCTTTTGGGATATTTAAAATCTAAGTTTATTTTTATATAAAATTACATAAGAGTAAAGAAATTTGAATGTTTGTTCTTTTAACGTTTACTTTATTTCTAACTTGTATAATTTAGACAGGATATATTTTTATGGAGAGCAAAATATTATAAGTTGTTTAAGGTTTGAGTTGATTTATTCAGAATAATATTCCTGTCTGTTTTACCATTCCTACCAAAGATATTTCTGTCGACTAAATAAAAATTCCTTCTATTTAAAATTTAAATAGAACTTGAACAAATCGATAGTTCATAATATCCACGCAGACTTGCACGTAAGAGCGGGAGTTATCCGTTTTAACAAGCAGCGTATTGCACTGATCTGAAATAGCTGTGTGTGTATATATGTAGATATGTATGTATATGTATATATATGTTTATATATGTGTGTGTGTATGTATGTATATGTATATATATGTTTATATATGTGTGTGTGTGTATGTATATATATATGTATTTGCGTGTATATATGTGTATATATATGTGTATATGTATAGATATGTATATATATATGTTTATGTGTGTGTGTGTAAATATATATATATATATATATATATATATATATATGACAACAACACTCATCACTCACAACAGTGACAAAACAATTACATTGACAATCATGTTACGTTATTTTCAAAATGTTTCCTTTTCTTTTTCATTGCTTCTTTAACACACTACTTCTCCGCTGCGAAGCGCGGGTATTTTGCTAGTATTACATATATTAAAGCACCATCAACAACAAATCAAATAAAATTAATAACATATTGAACAATTATTATAAAAGTAAAGTTGAACAAGTTAGACTCTGCAGCTGCAGGAATAAAAAAGTACCACTTCCGGTTAGTGGAAATAGCTCAAAAGTACTTAGAAATCTACATTTTGTACCTAGTACTTGTATGCAAAATTTGGTTGACCTAACTAAAAGCGTATTCAAGTCATCGTGTTTACATATACACAGACATAATTCTAAAAATGGTATTTTTTGACTCAAATGGATTTTTGGGAGGTCAAAAGCATTGAGATTCTTTAAAATCTCAAAATCGTACTATTGGACAATTACAATACTTTCCCTATGAGAAAATAAATCGGACCCAGGGAAGTCTAAAACGTTGAGATTCATCAAAATTTTGAAGTCGAATTTTTGAATGATTACAATACTTTCCATATACTTTGTATACAAGAAAGTAAAAAAGCCAGGCTTGAAATTTGCTAAAATGCATATCGACATGCTTCTGGGAGAATAGCCTTTGCATGGATGAGACAAAATTGGAACTTTTTGGTAAGTCACATCAGCTCTACATCCACAGACAAAAAAAATGAAGCTTTCAAAGTAAATAACACCTCACCTACTATGAAACATGGAGGAGGCTCGGTTATGTTTTGGGGCTGCTTTGCTGCATCTGGCATGGGGTACCTTGAGTCTGCAGGGAACATTGAAATCTTAAGACTATCAAGACATTCTCAAACCAAACATACTGCCCACAGTCAGAAAGCTCTGTCTCAGTTGCAGGTCATAGATCATCAAACAGGATAATGGCTCAAAACACACAGCTAAAAGCACCCACGAATGGCTAAGAACAAAACATTGGACAATTCTAAAGTGACCGTCTATGAGCACTGATTTCAATCCTATCAAAAAACAAGTACTGAAACATGCAGTCTGGAGAAGTTTGCATCAGGAAGCGTAGGTTAAACTTCGTGTTGACAGGTGCAGAAGTATCACTGGGGGCTAAATGAATGGCTTATGGCTTGTTAGCAGTGATTGCCTCTAAAGGTTGTGCAACAAAATATTAGGTTGAATCTTAGGTTAAGGTCCGATAATTTTTATGCCATTTTCATTTGTGTTATTTAAAATATTATGTTAAATCAAAAGTCTAAATCTAGGAATAAACAATGATGAGTGCCAATTACTTTTGTTAGTTTCAAGTTATTTTAGAGACAACTGTGAGTTCTTCCTTTTTTGTGGAGGGGTACCAACAAATTTGTACACACCTGTATAAGGAATAAACTGACAACTGTGTTTTTCAATCAGAAAACCTGTTTAAATGCTTATTATTACCACAACTTTTTAAATTCTTTTTAATTTTTTTCACCTTACAATAATTAGTTAGCACATTATTTTATTAATATTGCATTACCGTGTACACAAACAGTAAAACTAGATAAAACAATCTAAATACTTTCAAACTGGATTTTTTCGCTATTGAATATTATAATTTTTAATGGCTCACAATTATGTAGGGAGGAATTAAAAATGTTTTACACTATGTAAATTGCTCCACTGTTCAGTAAATTAAAATTTTAAGAGCATTACAAAACTCATTCAAGCACAATTATGTTGGTATGGGTGTACTTCACTAATGACGTCCAAGAAAGTGTTAAGTTCTTGTGATATTTATCAAGGTTAGATTTAAATAGGCTGAATCTTATGTATGTTACTTCCTTAATAATTAAGTTCTTAACTGCAAAACAAGCAAGTATAGTAAAGGAAAGCAACAAAACACATGCCTTTAAAAAGGAAGAAACTTGAGTTCTTCTGAATTTGAATATCCACAAGCCAGCTTAGGTTTCCCTGCAGTGTTTCAGCTTTGCAAGATGTGACAAAAGCATTTTTTTTTTTGCTTTTGCTAAGTAAATCCTGGCTGGTTTATGCTAAGATTTTTCAGTGCCTTGGCAGCAAGAAGGATTATGGACAATCAGTCTCTTTTCATTAAATTATGCTGCACACGGCCAAAGCAAGCAAATACGAACACACAATGCACATATTATAATGAAATCAGAACTGCACAGTTACCATACTGCATAGACTATGCCACTCACTAAATATAGTGCCCTCCATATGTAACATGTAAATGAATTCAAAATTTGCATTTGGTAATATATTCAGTATGGATCTGAAATAAAAAAAAATATGAAGAGGCTTTTTTTTTCTTTTGCATGTTTCTGCTTACATACTGTATAACAGAGTAATATCACCATTGATGTTACATCCCTGTACTTTAGGTGAACAAAAATATTATACCAAATTAACTTAAAGTAAGATAAAACAGTGTGTGTTAGCCTTACCACAGAGTAACTTAATCAAGCCTGCAACCATAATATTGACTGGATTTTCTTTGTCAAGTTCAGTTGCAACTTGTTTTTGTGGGTTTGTAATTTGTCTCCTTTTTATAAGTTAAATCAGAAAGTATTGACATAAACAGTCTTAAAACTTTTACTTTCTTCTCTCTGACAAGCTTAATAGTTGAACTGGTAGTGTGTTTTGAGTTATTGTCTTTCTACTTGATAAAATACGGCCCAACAACCCAGGAGACATTTCTTTATACAAAGATAGACAAGGTACTTATGTATGTATCTGTAGTCAATCTGTTGCTACGGTCATTGGTTACAGCATCCTACCAAAATATTCAGACCCTTGACCAATTCTCCAATTTTACGGACAAACAAATCCTAACATGATTATTTTTCTCTGTGATATTATTGTAAAGCACTGAAATTCAAAAATATTTTGATATGTTTTACTTTAGGATAGAAAAAAATCCCAATGATGGACATGCTGTTTGTATATGTATTTATTCCTTGAGTTTAATCCAGGCAACAACCAAAACTGGACTGGTGCCAGTACATCACCAGCAAGCTCACCCCCACGCCCAGATTCGTTGTTACTACTTTTGAGTCACCGATACGTCTAGAATGGATGACTTTGAGATGGGTAAGTAAAACTACTTCACTCAAAGAAAAACTCACACATACAATACATAAGGAAAGCATGCAACCTCCACATAAGTAGTGCCTTTGCCGGGAGGTAAGAGGGAAGGACAGGGTCTGAATCCAGTACTATTGTACACATTCACAGGATTGTGTGTCCACAGTGAATACAACGGAAAACATCTTGCAACCAATTGTTGCAAAGCTCACGTAATAGTAAGGGAGACAAGAAAACTAAAGTAGTGGAATTTGAAAATTCCAAACCTTGAATGCATGTAAATACCTTTCCTGCAAATTCTGCTTTTCTCCTGACAACCACATTATCTCTCTATATAGCAAATGCAGCTATTTAAATTTTAAAGTTTAAAGAACTAAAAGGCACTGCAGTATACAATGTCGTGCTCTATATTTTGATACAATTTCCCTTGCCCTGAAGTGTTGGTTAAGCATGTTAGAGAATGTTACGTATAGTTAACAACATTTGATGCATCTAGTTCTCAGATAGGCACTCTGCTTATGTTTAGGATTATGACAAGTTTGTGTCTGAAGTTTACCAGTAACTATTTTCTTTTTCGGCAAAATGAAACTGCACCATTAGTGGTTGATCAGTGGGGACCACTGGCTCCTTGGCTGAGACTGTGTATGATAAAGTAAATCCAAAGTAAATAACTGGGATGGATAGGTAGGAGTTTTCTCAGTCTTTTACACGTGAAAGACACTTTTAAGACCCACTTCAATCAAAGAAAGACAATGTGTAACAGGTTTTTTTTTCAGTTTCACCAAAAAAAATTACAATAAATATAAAACAATTAGTTGCCAGTACAGCAATTCAAGCATGCAAAGGTATTCTGTCCACATGAAAGACATTATTTTCTGCAAGAAAAAAGATTTATGCACATATTTACAGTATCTATTTGGTGTTTTTAATGCAAACTCTTATGATGTAATAGTACATTTCCAAAGTCCAAAATAAACCATTTTCTGTAGATATTTAACTGGTGTTTGCACAGGTATGTAAGGTTCAGATTTACACAAATGATAAACTAATCACAAATGAAAAAAATTTGACAATCAAATGGCCATAGTTAAAACTAATTAGGTATTACTTGTGAGTCCTTTACAGTCAGGTCCGTTAATATTTGGGCAATGACACAATTTTCATAATTTTGGCTCTGTACGTCATCACAATTCATATGAAATAAAGCAATCATTATGTCATTCATGTGTAGCTGTTCAACTTTAATTTAAGGGATTTACCAAAAATATTGGATGAGCCGTTTAGAAATAACAGCCATTTTTATACATTGGCCCTCTATTTTTAGGAGTTCAAAAGTATTTGGTCATTTGACTGACAAGCTGTTCCATAGCCAGACTGGAGCAGTTCCCTCATTATTTCATTAACTATTAAGCAGGTAAAAGATGTGGAATTGATTCCTAGTGTGGAATTTGCATTTGGAAGCCGTCGCTGTGAACTCTCAATATAAGGTCCAAAAAGCTGTCCATGCAAGTAAAAACAGTCCATCTAAGAAAACAAAACAAACCCTTCAGAGAGGTAGCAGAAGCACGAGGAGTCATAAAATCAACCATTTGGCACATTCTTAAAAAGAAGGAATACACTGGTGAACTCAGCAACACCACAATGTCTGCAAAACCACAGAAGATAACTGTTCTGAATGACTGCAGAATTCTGTCTTTGGTGAAGGAGATCCCCTTCACAACATTTAGCCAAATCAAGAACACTCTCTGGGAGGTAGACCTATCATTGCCAAAGCCTACAGTCAAGAAAAGACTTCATGAAAGTAAAGGCAGAGAGTTTACCACAAGGTGCAAACCACTGGTAAACCTCAAGCATAGGAAGGACAGATTAGACTTTGACAGAAAACATTTTTTTAAAGCCTGTCCCGTTCTGGAACATTTTTCTTTGTCAAAGTAAATGAAGATCAATATATGCCAGAATGTTGGAAAGAGAAGGGTATGGAGAAGAGAGGAAATGGCCCATGTCCAGATGAATATCATATCATCTATGAAACAAGGTGGAGGCAGTTTTCTGGCATGATCATGAATGGCTGCAAATGGAAGTCAGTCAGTGGTTATTCATTGATGTTATGACTGCTGGCAGAAGTAGCAGTAGTGCTGCAAAACTGATAGGAAACCCCTTCATAGCACAGATTGTGAAAGCAAACCAAGTGCTTTTCAAGGCAAAGAAGAGGAATATTCTTAGGTGGCCTAATCAATCAACTGACCTCAACCCAACTGGAAAAGCGTTTCACTTGCTGGAGATAAAACTGATGGCAGAAAGTTCAACAAACAAGCAACAACTGAAGACAGATGCAGTAAAGGCTTGGCAAAGTATCACTAGAGTGGAAGTGCAGCACCTGAAGATGGCCATGGGTTCCAGAATTCGGGCATTCATTGACTGTAAAGGATTTTCAACCAACTATTGAAAATGATTACATTTATGATTATATTAGGGACCATGTATAAAAAGTCTGTCTTTTCTGAACCGCTCATATGATATTTTTGCTAATCTTAAATTAAAGCTGAAAGTCTACACTTCAATCATATAATGATGGCTTTATATCAAATCCATTGTGGTGGTGTACAGAGCAAAAATTATGAAAATTGTGTCACTGTCCAAATACCTATGGACCTGACTGTATACCTCTTTGGATATAAAAAGCACCCTTTGTAAGGGTCATAGTCTTTGTTAGGCAGTCACTGCAAAAATGAAGACAAAGGTGCATTCTGCTGATGTGAGAAACAAAGTCATTGAAATGCACAAGTCAGGAATTGGCTACAGGAAAATATCGAGGAGTTTGATTTCCCGTTAAGCACTGTTGGATCCATCTTCAGAAAGTGGTATGTTCATCACAGCACCCAGGCTCTTCCTAGAACTGGCCATCCCTCAAAACGAAACATCAGAGCAAGACATCAACTGGTGAGAGAGGCTGCTAAAAATGCAACCATCACTCTCAGAAGTCTGCAATGCTCTTTGCCTGAAACTGGAGACAAGGTGCAAGGGTCCACAATTTCAGGAGCTCTTCATACAGTAAATTAGACCTCTATTGGAGGGTAGTGAGAATGTAGCAAGAAGGATGCCATTCCTTAAAAAGTTCCACAAAAAGCATGTATGGCATTTGCTACAAAGTATGAGAAAGACCCAGTCAAGATGCTGGAGAAGGTTTTATGGTCAGATGACACCAAAATAGATGTTTTTGGCAAGACTTAAAAGAGGTATATCTGGCGTAAAACTAACATTGCCCATGCCTCAAGAAACACCATACCTACGGTTAAATATGGTGGTGGCAGCATCATACTATGGGGATGCTTTTCATATGCTGATACTGGCAATCTTGTCAGAGTTGAAGGGACAATGGATGGACACAAATACAATATTTCAGGAGAACTTGTTCCAGTCTGCTATGAACTTATGGCTTAGAAGAAGATTTGTCCTTCAACATAACAATGACCCTAAGCAGAAGGCCAAAGCGATACTGGAATGGCTCAAAAACAGAAGGGTGAATGTTGTGGAATAGCAAAGTCAAAGCCGTGATCTTAACCCTATAGAGAATGTGTGGCATTGTTTGAAAACTGCTGTCCAGAGATGCCATCCCACCAACCTAGAGGATTTCTAAAAATTCTGCCAAGAAGAATAGGGAAGAATCACTCCTGAACGATGTGTAAAAGAAGGACATATTTACTACCCAAAAAATTAAGGCTGTTATTGCAGCAAAAGGGTTCTTGGGCAAAGTACCAATGTGGAGGACTTGAAAACTTGTTCAAACAATAACTTCTTTGGAAATCTACTGTTACAGCATAAGAGTTCACATTAAAAACACTGAATGGATACATATGTGTATAAATCTTTTGCTGCGGTGGGTTGGCACCCTGCCCAGGATTGGTTCCTGCCTTGTGCCCTTTGTTGGCTGGGATTGGCTCCAGCGGAGCCCCGTGACCCTGTAGTCGGATTCAGCGGGTTAGAAAATGGATGGATGGATAAATCTTTTGTCATGCAGAAAATTATGATGACTGTCAAGGGGATTAATTACTTTTGTACATCGCTCTAAAATAATGTTGCTCAATTTTCTGCAGCTTTATAACTATATACAGTATTCTGTAATACGAAAGGGGTATTTCAAAAGTCAAGGTGACTTGAAACATGGTATAAAAGTACAGTGCATGAAACTGTAGCTGAAAATAATCTGACTTCCTATAAAATGAACATTTTTTTAAAACCACAGTTACTGCTAGTCAGCAGTGTCCTGCACATTCTTTATTTCAATATATACCTTTCTATTTTTAATTAAAACAATCACTTACTAAAATATCTAAGTCAGAGACAGTAGCAAACAAGTCCACTCAAAGGGAGCAAGTTTATCAATTTATATGAGAAGCCAAACTTGTCCCAGCCAATGTGGAAGTTAACATTTTCTTGTAGAAAATTGTTTAAATAAAAATGACATCTTAATTTAATGGTGACACATACAGAGGAAGGAGCACAGCATCACTACATCATAAGGTCAGCTTGATACTATAAATACATCAAATTAACGTAACAGGGGTCATTGCTGTCCTGCAGGGGTCAAAGTTGGCTTTGCAAATCTGTGCAGTAAATTGTTAATTAGTTAGTTTCATGTGCATATTTTGTAATGTTAACAAATTATTCAGAAAAAATGTAATGTATCGCCACAGAAACAACATTGTGCATTTTCTCTTTTGAACACATCACTATATTATGAGTGTATCAAAGCACAGAGGCTGTCTTAAGTTACTTAAACCAGAGGTAAAAAAGACAAGCTAGTTTTATTAAAAACTGCAGATTATCAGTTCAGATCAGTAGGGTTACTGCTGCCACCACTGGAAAATGCAGACACACACAAGTCAGCTCTGTCATGCAAGGACTCTGCTTTTTGTGTTACTGCTGAGATAATTTTCCTGTTATCATTAATCATTAAATAAAATCAAACAGTAAAATAGGTAAAATATCACCATCTGTAACACGCATCTAGTGGTATAGAAAGACATGAATACCAATGTCAAAGAATACATTTTTTCAGAGCGATCAAACACAAACATGACTACACTGGCATATAATCCCTGGCAATACAGGGATATAAACAAGACCCAAATGCACACAAAGGAAATGTTCAGAACTTCCCTGGAAAAAAGGTAGAAACATGCATATATCACACAGAAATCACCCCAGGCGCACATCAAATTATTTAGTTGCTTGATTTGTTTAACTTTAGTGTAATTAATCAGATTAAAATCTACTGTGCACAAAGGTAACTTTAAAAGGCACATAATCAACCTACACAAGTCTTCTCCTACATCACATATATTAGCAATCACCTACTGATATGAGCAGCCCTAGGAACAATGTTTTAATTTATGATAGTGAGGTCTTCTGTACTTTTCAACAAAACCGACAGATGCACCCTTTTGTATAACTTAACAATTTAAGGTATAATTAACAAATGTGTGCAGAACAGGTTAAAAAAACAATGCAGGTAAAAAAATAATGAAAGTTTTTCAATTTTTTATAGAGATATTTTTTATCTGCCTATGATGAAAATATACATTATAATCCAAAGACTTAACTATTCTCCATCACATATACTAGAGACGATTGTGCATAGCATTTAAGATACAAAGGATTGTAAACATCTAAGTCATAATGATCTGTTCTTTCCCAAAGCTGGAAACAAAACCACATTGTACAATATATTTAAAGTTCCTAAATATACAAATGTTTACATTTTGCCTCTCTGTATTTATAACCATGCATTAAATGACAAACATTAACTTAAAAAAAAAAAAGCGTGCATGTGTGTGTGTGTGTGTGTGCTTGTATAAATCAAAATGCTTAAAAGCATATCTTCATTTCTTAGAAACTGTATTTGTATTATAGGCCTTCATTGTGATGCCCACACTCTTTGTACTTAAAGTACTAGAATTAAACCAGTAAGATGCATCTGACACTTTGCAACATTTTTCTTAGTAAAGAAATTAGTATCACCCACGCCAGCAAACTGTTTCACACAAATACTGCAGAGCTTAGCAAGTGGGCTGAGGCAATGTCTGCTCTCTCTGGATGTAGACAGCACTACCTGCCAGCGTCATGACGATAAAGGATTATGTCATGCATACTGAAGGTCAAGACTTACTGAGTGTAGCCGTGTTCAGCATCAGATAGGCCAGGATGGGAGAAACACCCGGACACAAAGGAGCCCATAAGAGCTTCTAAATGGGAAAGTCAGTAATAATCACCTCTGTTTGCAGGGCCATGTGACTGCCCTTCAGTAGCTGCACTGACCTACATGGAGACAGAGGAGCAGTTGTTCCTTTCGTAGCAGGACACAGGTACCAAATTCTGCTTATTCATACAATCCTGCTATAAGTGTGGTACGATTTCCTCACAGCCAAATGGCAATTCAATCACTGGGTATGTATGTCTGCAATCCTCTTCGAAAATGACTTGGCGTTTCCTTTTAACTCTGTCAGTACCATAATAGATAACTTGCAGTCTATGTGCTGAATTATATAGTGCAGACCCTAGGCTTAAACCAGCAGATTTTTCAAACACTTATGAGGTAGAATTTCACCTTGGTTTCAGTTGTACTTTAACATAACTGCAGCATTTGGCTATGGGGCATTTTTTGAATGTAATGTAATGCAATTGTGTTTCACCTCTTGCTTTGTTAAATCACAGGAAAGAAATATGAGACAGTGCATTGATAATTGACAGAACTATGTAAGATAATTTTAAAAATATTTTAAAATTAAAGCAAAATGCAAATATTATTGCAAGTACTGAACTGTGTACAGTATGTACTTTAATAACTATATTTGTATAACATTAAAAACCTGTATAAGCACTATAAAGCAGGTTTGAAAAACCATGTCATAAACCTATCATGTCAGATTTTATTTGTAGTAATGTGGCTAAGGGCTTATCTGTATGGTCACTTTAGCAATGATTATACAAATAAAATCTAACATGATAGGTTTATGACATGGTTTTTCAAACCTGTTTAATAGTGGTTTTACAGGATTTTAATGTTAAACTACATCTTGCCTGTGCCCTGTATAAAAGGAATAAAACAAAATGTAAATAGGAAAATTCAGAGTACATTTTTCCTTCAAAGCTAATAGTTTGCAGTTTTAGAAAGATTGGAACTTCTATGCTGAACACTAGGACACAGTTTCAGAAGATAAATACAAGTTTCCAAGATATATACCTTCAGAAAATATCTCACTTGTGACTTGAAATATTGCATCTTAATGTGCCACTAAAATGTTTAAGTTGATGCCATGTACAATTGTGTAGATTATGTAGGATTATGGAGTTACACCAAGTGTGAGTAAGTTTGGGTGTTTTATATATGGTTGCTTACTATGTCTTCCTGAGCTTTGCCAAACTTTCCTCTTTTCACTTCATTGCTCAATCTCCATGCCACATGTCATCACATCTCTTTTTGTCCTGGAAACCTCCTGTTCTTCACTCATCCGCCCACCCTATTGGTCAGTGCCACTATTCGTGTACTCTACCCATCACTTCTGCTGACAGCCTTCATTTGCATGAATTGACAATCCCCAAACAGTCGGCTGGCACTGTTTTTCTGTGGGCTGTAGCATTACCTACTCACTACCTTATTATTATTGACCTATAAAAAAACATAGGAGTTGGATTGTGTGTTCCCATTGGTCACTAAATATCAATTAAATCAGTCAAAGCATTTTAAGATGTTGGATTATGTAGTTTTTCTATTGCAGGGGTTTTTACTCCTACATATTGATATATTGAAATGCCCTATCTTGGCAGATATATACTGCCCTAGACGTATAATTTCAGTTTTTAAATTAAATTTAAAATACTGTTTTTGCTGACAATTCAGTCAGTCAATTTTGTATTTTACTAGGGAGCTCTGCCCCCTGCTCGCTTTGCTCACCAACCCCCGGGCGGGTGCTACATGATAGCCATTTCATGTCTCCACCGTTCGTATATGGGGAAGTGGACGTACAATTTAAACAGATTGTTACTTTAATGGGAATTGTTACATATGCATAATAGACCTAACTTTTTTACATTACAGCGAGTAATTAACCATAGTAAAAAACAGTAAAACATAATAAATCAAAAGGAATTTATGTTTCATGTTGCGTTAGAGGTATTCGTTGCGTTATACATTTTCATTCTGTTTGGCTTTGAAATTAACAAGCAAATACATTTTAAACTTACACTTTTACATAAAACTTCAGTAAAAACAGTATTTGGAATTAACTTTTTGTCAATATCGCACTGAATTTTGATTCCGTGTTTGGAGTTACATTGTGACCACGCAACGTATAACTGCCCTTGAGTGAATAGCATTTCTTTCTCTCTAATAAATAAACCGACTTTTTCAAATGTTTGTCCCTGTGATTTGTTAATTGTCATAGCAAAAGCTATCGTAACGGGAAACTGTAATCATTTTAATATGAATGGCATATCAAGATCTCCTTTGGTGTCTAATGTTATCCGTGGAAGATGTACTACATTACCTTTCTTGCCGCCTGTTAAAATTTTACATGTCAGAACTGTTTGACCAATTTTGAATACAACTAATCTTGTCCTATAGCATAGCCCATCACTCATACATAAATTACGCAATAACATTATGATACATCCTTCTTTCAAAAGTAATTCGGCCGATGGAAGACCAGATGGTGTTAATGGTTGTAGATATTCTACGGGATATTGTAAGTTGATGTTTTCATCCTACACACCATCACCACCAACTGTTTCAGCATAGTCTACTGATATGCATCTAACCAATTTGCCGTGTAACCGATCAACAATCTACGCGTTAATTCGTTTGACTTCATGGTTTCTCGGTGCTAGGATAGCCTGTGTACTCATTTCTTCTGTTGATAACCCTTCAGGATGAAATTCTTCAATAAGATTTGGACATAGTGAGTCTTCTTTTATTGGAAATTTAAAAGTGAGGAAAACATAAATATTTATAAGAGCTGAGAGCGCAGGAACTGTGTCTGACAAAAGCATTCACATTGATTGGAGGACGGGACTTGAAAAAATCTCTTGGCAATAGTCTCATCTCGCAGGACTTGGGGAAAAAATCTCCTGGCAATAGTCTTGTCTCAATATTTTCTTCTATAATAGAGAGATATATACAGATTATTATTATTATTATGTTGTAACTATCATTACTATATAAGGACTGTTTATTATGCTTTGCATGTTTGAACATTAAATGTTATTACTGCAAGTTTGTTGGGATTAATAATACTTTAGTCATGCAGACAAAAATAGGCCTTTCTTTAAAATAATTTTTCTGCTGCTACATCTCTTACTGAATGTTATTTGAGTTAGAGATCACTATTATAGATGTCTGCCCCATTTAGATAAATGTCAGAACAGTTGTATTTATTGGACAGTATACTTTGAACATGAGCATGAACGTATGTACTTTTAATGTCTTTCCTCATTCTATTATTGCCTGTTTCAGGAAAAAAAATAAATCAGTTGATTAGGAGTGGATGATCAAGATGGAAGGCTCATCCATTTACAGTTGTATAAAACTGCCTTTGTAAACAGATTCAACTGTAACTGTCATCTGATGCACACCATGCTAAAGCATTCTTGAAAATGATAGGTAGTTGTTTGTCAATGTAGACAGGACAGAGAACTGCTCTTAAAATTTTAAAATGTATATCTATTGTTGTACTCAAATGACTACATATCAAAAACCCTTTTTTATATCAATTTACACTTGTGATGACCACAGGTGCTCTTATGATATAACAGCTAGCATATTCCCAAGCCAAGATCTATTCACAAGGCAGTGGAAAACCAGACAAATATTGGTGGCCCACAAACAGCCTCTGCAACAGTAAAAACGGGACTTTAACAAGAAAGACCTTGTATATGATGTATAATCTGGTTAAATAAAAAATCCAATACAATGGTTCTGCTAGAACTGGATTTACAAGCCACAATATGCTATTAGAGCTAATACTCCTACCTTAACCAACATTCATCAATAAGGGGGAATCCATACTTTTGTATATTCTGAGCTTAAACATACAGGTGCCGGTCATAAAATTAGAATATCATGACAAAGTTGATTTATTTCAGTAATTCCATTCAAAAAGTAAAACTTGTACATTAGATTCATTCATTACACACAGACTGATGTATTTCAAATGCTTTTTTCTTTTAATTTTGATGATTATAACTGACAACTAATGACAGTCCCAAATTCAGCATCTCGGAAAATTAGAATATTGTGAAAAGGTTCAATATTGAAGACACCTGGTGCCACACTCTAATCAGCTAATTAACTCAAAACACCTGCAAAAGCCTTTAAATGGTCTCTCAGTCTAGTTCTGTAGGCTACACAATCAGGGGGAAGACTGCTGACTTACCAGTTGTCCAAAAGATGACCATTGACACCTTGCACAAGGAGGGCAAGAGGCAAAAGGTCATTGCTAAAGAGGCTGGCTGTTCACAGAGCTCTGTGTCCAAGCACATTAATAGAGAGGCGAAGGGAAGGACAAGATGTGGTAGAAAAAAGTGTACAAGCAATAGGGATAACCACACCCTGGAGAGGATTGTGAAACAAAACCCATTCAAAACTGTGGGGGAGATTCACAAAGAGTGGACTGCAGCTGGAGTCAGTGCGTCAAGAACCACCACGCACAGACGTATGCAAGACGTGGGTTTCTATGGCGTTATTTCAGTGCCACTATTCTGAGCACACGTAAAAAATATTGGCGCGTAAAAAGATTGCAAGTGCAAGTGTTGCATTTTGAAGAGAAATTTATTTTGAGCGTACAAAAGCTGAATTTGAGTGAACAAAATTCATTGCTGCGTGCAAAAAATGTATTTCAGTGTTTGCGCTTATCCATATACACACACACACAATAGCACCCCCTCTCGCTCAGTTTTTTCATTTGCGCTTGCTCGCAATGTGTTGCTTGCGCTCACAACATTCTCTGCTGCGAGCGCTCAACTCTCTGTACACCGTTATAAGTGTGCCACAAAACCAACCAATCACAGACTTGGTTTCAAAAATTCTGATTGGCTCTTACGGTCTCCAATCAGCTCGCTAGCTGCTGCATTCCGGAAACAGTCAGTTGGCATGGTTGTATAATGCAACTACATTATACTACACCAACGATAGTCTTAACAAATAATATATTTTAAAATAAAATAATTAAAGATATTATCCGCAAATTGGGGTTTAATTGAGTTTAGCTGGATTTAGCTACATTTGGACTGTTTCGGAATGCAGCAGCTAGCGAGCTGATTGGAGACCGTAAGAGCCAATCAGAATTTTGAAACCAAGTCTGTGATTGGTTGGTTTTGTAGCACACTTATAGCGGTGTACAGAGAGTTGGCGCTTGCAGCAGAGAATGTTGTGGCGCAAGCAACACATTGCGAGCAAGCGCAAATGAAAAAACTGAGCGAGAGGGGGTGCTATTGTGTGTGTGTTTATGGATAAGCGCAAACACTGAAATACATTTTTTGCACGCAGCAATGAATTTTGTTCACTCAAATTCAGCTTTTGTACGCTCAAAATAAATTTCTCTTCAAAATGCAACACTTGCACTTGCAATCTTTTTTTACGTGCGCTCAATATTTTTTTACGTGTGCTCAGAATAGTGGCACTGAAATAACGCCATAGGTTTCAGCTGTCGCATTCCTTGTGTCAAGCCACTCTTGAACAAGAGACAGCGTCAGAAGCGTCTCGCCTGGGCTAAAGACAAAACTGCTGCTGAGTGGTCCAAAGTTATGTTCTCTGATGAAAGTAAATTTTGCATTTCCTTTGGAAATCAAGGTCCCAGAGTCTGGAGGAAGAGAGAAGAGGCACAGAATCCATCTTGCTTGAGGTCCAGTGTAAAGTTTCCACAGTCAGTGATGGTTTGGGGTGCCATGTCATCTGCTGGTGTTGGTCCATTGTGTTTTCTGAGGTCCAAGGTCAACGCAGCCATCTACCAGGATGTTTTAGAGCACTTCATGCTTCCTGCTGCTGACGAACTTTATGGAGATGCAGATTTCATTTTCCAATAGGACCTGGCACCTGCACAAAGTGCCAAAGCTACCAGTACCTGGTTTAAGGACCATGGTATCCCTGTTCTTGATTGGCCAGCAAACTTGCCTGACCTTAACCCCATAGAAAATCTATGGGGTATTGTGAAGAGGAAGATGCAATACGCCAGACCCAACAATTCAGAAGAGCTGAAGGCCACTATCAGAGCAACATTTTATTTTTGTATAATTTTAAATTATAAATTTTGTATAAGAGATACTTGGAAAAATGTCACCCAGTTTGAGGAATCGTGATTTCTACTATGCCATGCAGACAACAGAGCAGAGACAGAATTTAGTGCAAAAAGCATGAACCCATGGGTCCATCCTTTATTGGCTCAATGGTACAGATTAATGGTGGTGATGTGGGGAATCTTTTCTTAATGCACAACAGACCTACTGAAACTGAATACTGTGTCTTTTTAATGTCAAGAACATTGCTAAATAATGCCCATTTTCACAGGTAAGTATTAAATTCAAAGCCCAGTGGGTAATTCATGTTCCCAGCACTTTAAAGGAATACCCAACCCAAAAATTATATAATTTTTTTACATGTTACCCCATTTAGTCTGTAGTAATGGTAGAGATAAAATTGTAATATTATGCTTTCATGGAGAACAAAGATTAAAAAAAAAAAGTTTCTGACAAAAAATAATTTGTGAGGTAGTAAGCATATGACTAGATGACTTCACATGTGGATTATGCGACACGAGTAAAGTAACATTTTTTCATGGGTGTTTCATATTGTTTGCTGTTGTCCCCAGTTAGTCAACACAGAATTCTGTAAAATCAAAAACTTTTTTTTTAATCTCTGTTCTGAATGAACACACAAGGTTAAACAATTTTCGCGGCCATCACTACAAACTACATGGGGTAAGTAATATGTAAAAAAAAATATATGTCATTTCTGGGTGGACTGTTCCTTTAACAAAGATACTCCCTCCATCATACTGAAAAATCTTTCAAATGAAGGAGGTTGAACCTCAGTTTACTCATATCAATTATTAAATTAATGTCTCTGCACAAAACATAACACAAGTTAAGTAAGCAGTATTAAAAAATAAAATACAACTGCTAAGATGAATTCTATGCAGGTACCGAGAAAGATTTTCCAAGGTTGATTTTGTCATAAATGCTTTATTTCTAAGGTCCATTACTTCAGAGAAGTCATCTTATGCCATGCTACTCTGTTTGCGTTTGTGAAATACACAGAAATTTTGGAATGTTGTTATCATTTAAACAACAAAACATGAATATTATTTGAACCCCTCATTTCACAAACCATTCTGTTTCCTTCTTTCACAAGACATTAAAATAATTTGGAAAAGAGAATTTACAGAAGCCAACATCTCAACCGCAGCTTGAGCATTTTTTATCTTTAGTATATTATTTGGTCTCTGCATATTATTTCAAATTAGTCCTGGAACATGAATGTGGGTGTGTTCATGACTTTAATGATTTTAATGATTTTAACGTTTGCGTTACAGTGTTATTTTATTCCTTGGATTATTACTAAAACTCAGGGAAAGGAAAATTCCATTTCGTATTACAATCCCTATACAGATTAAAACCTATCAGAAAGTTACAGGCTAGTGTCTTGCATAAATATACATTTTCTTGGCTAAAACAGTTTTTAGTTTTCCCTGTAATTATGTCCACATGCCTTTTGGTACAGAGCTGAAAGTGACTTGGTTTGCGATGAAGCACATTTTTCAGCCTCCACTTTTTATTTCAGAAACAAAGAGCTCAATTGCTTTGGAAAAACTATTATTCATTTTGGGTTACCCTTTCAAATAACATTTCTGATTTTGCCTCATTTGCAAAGCCTTAAAAAGGTGCCATCATCATTAGGTATATGGTCAATAAAAGACTATTATTAGAGATCACTTCATCATTGCTTTACAAATTAAAACTAACATTAATTTGTTTATAAATGAAATTATTATTATAAATGAATTTTTAAATATTATTAAATGTAATATTATTTAGATATATAAATAAAAACTCAACACACAATTGTTGTCTGTGATCCTCATTTGAAGGAAAAGTTAAATATTTTCAAATTGAACTTATTTCTTGATGATCATGGTATATATTAATTTCCCACATAAAATTTTGTTCTAGAGTGAAGCATTGTTTTGTTTTTGTTTTTTTTTTTTTTTAGAAACAACTATACTGTTTTTGTACTTTAAAATGGTCCAAACATAAAAACAAAAGCCTTACACTTCATGCATACATCCATCTTTCAACCCAAGTGGGATTATTGGGTATTGATCCGGATTTCAAGATTGTATACTTATTGCAAAATAGTATTTCCATGTTGTTTTAGGAATGAAAAGTCAAGAAGAGCAAAACTTTTGTGATTCAGCCATTTTAAAAGGAGAGCAGCTGTAGAATTCACCTCGCTACTTGTCTTCCTTTCAGTCCCAGCAGCGCAGTTTCCTCCAGGGTATACTTTTACCTCAAAAAAGTATCTCCAAGCACTCATACTGAAATTGCTAAATGCTGATAAGCAGATGTGAATCGGTATTCCTGTGCTGTAGGCAACAAGACAATTAAGACTGAAAAAAAAAAAATCTCAATAATGTTCCATGCACTGGCACTTCTACTCAGATTCAGAAACTCCAGGCATCTGTAAACATGCCCGAATGGACCAGTGTTATAAAAATTCTAGCATGCACCACCTCAGTAGTGCCTTTAGTGTTCACACATCTCCTGTGCTGGTGGTTTATTCTCCAGCCCTTGTCATTGCTCTGTTAACTTTGCTCAAAGGCTGCTTCAACAGAGCCAAATTGTATGTCAAAAAACAGACTTTTGTGTGTACGCCAAAAAAAAACCAAAATCAAACTCTCACCACTCATCCCTCTGCTGTTACCAAATGTAACACCCTGTGTACTGGCATCTCTGCATAGATTTGCAAACTCTGAGCATCTGCAGATGCACCTAAGCAGACCACTAGTGCTAAAATGGTAGCACAAAAGTCAGCAATTGTTCAAAAACAAATATTCCTTATTTGCTGTACCAGCAAAACAATATTCAAGAGTTTTGTTCTCAAAAATTTAAAGTTAAATGCAGTCCCCTGCAACGACACAGAATATGTATACATAATACACAATAAAAAGCAAAACTAAGTGACAGTAAAGCTGAACACTATCTACAGTGGCTTCTAAATAATAACTGACACAAAACAATACAGTAGAAAACAAACAAGCAAACAATTCTTTTTATACACAATTAAAAGCCTTGAACAAATCTGCAGTATATAAATAAATGAAAAAGAAATTTGTTCTGTATTGCAATCTCTTTATAGAAGCCCACCCACAAACATTAGTTGTTTTTTCATTTCATTTGCCAGGCCACATTTATCTAACCAATCACATCACGCGTCAACCTGGCGCAAGCAATCAATTACACCATCATAACGTCCACCTCACAGAGCTTCTCTTTCAGTGGATTGTCTCCTATATTTCAGCATCTTTCAATGCACACATGTTGTCACCTGCAGGCATACCTGCATAAATCCACTTTCAGGAACTTTTCGAATTTGTCAGAGACTTCAAGTGTCTCTTCTGCACAACTGGCTTACACACAACCCATGCATATTAAACAGATGTCTTTACCTCGGCAGGCACAAAGTAACGCTTGGATGTTAGCTTGCCAGAACTTGAGGGTTTAAGCGGGGTGACACCCCTGACTTGAATGGTCAACATTGCTTTCCTTCACAGCATGCCACCATGCTGCTGCCAGCCATATTTTTCACTCCATAAATTGACCTTAGAGGTAAATGTACTTCTTAATAAGTACTTATAAAAAAAAGTAAAGTTTAGGCATAAAAAGTTACTTTTCAGCAAATGGCACACTAGGATACGGTCACAGTGTCTTTATACTTCCATACATAACAAGATGTACACCTGGAAAAAAGGGGGTGAATGTAAGTTACTTCACAGCACATGAAGGACTAACACACCTTCGGTAATTGGTAAGTACTACTGACACATTTCCAGTACTCAGTATTAAAACAGGTAATCTTCCACAGCTAAACACACTGATTGATTCCAATCAATGTAAATACACTTAAGCACCATTGGTGCTGTGAGGCAGAAATGACAGCTCTGCACTACCACTCTGCCTATGTTAGAACATCTATACTAAAACTTACTAAACTTTAACATGATTAAAACTAAATGTTATGTCTGTTCTGTTCTTATCACTTGACTGCTATAATTGTGCAAAACCTCTTTCTTACGTGCTGTTTCTAGACTATAAGTAATGTGCATGAATGATGATGCCAGTAGCAGTAGGCACTAGTAGTTATTGCAAAATAAAACAATACATTTTTATGGTGGCAGCAATAAGATTCTGTATCATTCTGTTTGTTGTGGCAGTATTAGGGGTGTGCCCAGGGAACATGTAAAAACTCAACCATGATGGCTTTGGCATAGAAATAGCTTGGACTTGAAAAATATTGAACTTATCCTTATGTATATTTCTGATTCTACATAACAGCCTTCCACTTTAACTCACTCTGGTCAGTAGCCACATTTCCTACTGACAGTTAAGTCTGATTCATTTCTCCGCACACAAAATCACTACACTTACTGTATGCAGGCAGGGTCTCACAAACACAGTCTCTAGCATTCCTATTTAAAAAGGCTCTGCCTCACACACTTGTGCATTCTTGCACACCTACTTAAATGCAGCCTCCCTAATATTTATCAAGCATCTGTTTAATGTAATGGGGCTCCTCTGCTAAAATGATATCTTTCCACAAGCTGGGCCTCATTCCTTCTCTGACAAAAACACACACACTGTTACTTTTTTAACTCAGTCTTACAGAGAATCCCAGAGTGCCCCTTCTGTGTTAAGTTACATTAACTTACCTGTAATTTCTTTGGTAGTGAAATATCTAAAAGCGTATTTTTATGCAACAAAAATAACTTCGTTATTTTTTGATAAAATGATCCGATCTTTATTTTACAACTACCAGTCACAACAGTGGATCTGCACTTATTAAGATTACAATAAATAGGAACCAGTCAAGGTGGCCTGGATGTGAAAATAAAATGAAGAGGCTCTAGCTGAGTTGGTTTGGTTATGTCATGAGAATGACTCTGTGATGTCTTGATCACTGTGACAAAACCCAAGGCCTGAACACATTGGGGAGACTCTCTTAAATGGTCAGGAAATATCCCATAAGAGCCTTCAGATGGTTTCAGTGTGGTCTGGTTTGTCCAACTTGGTTCATTTCCATACATAATGTAGTAACATTTACAAGGAAAAGTAGATGGAGACTGAGTAAATGACTAAGTAATCAGCATAAAACTAACAACGACAATTTTTCTCTGTGGCCAAGAGAGGCATTATTTATGTTCTAAAGATGTGTATGACTTTAGACTTCCCTGAGTTCAGTGACAGGGTAACTTTATGCAATGCAGCCTAAAATGAGTTGTGGGTAAAAGTGTTGTGCACCTGGAAGGCATTTTGTAGGCCGGAACAGATCTTTATTTCCACCATTAAGGTGAATACTAGCATTTGATATAAATGGAAAAGTAAATTAAACAAAAAATTTACTCCACCTGAAAATACCTGCAAGCCATGAACTTAAACATATTTGGACACTACAGGAAAAAACAGCTTTTACTAGGGCCGTTGTATGATGATAAAATTTAATTGGAAATAATTGCACAATTAAAATTTTGATCAAAATTAACTGAATATTAATCAAACTTTTACATATTTCCTTCATGTGTTCTTTTTTTCTATAAAGCAGGAATATCTCAGTGATCACTTTCTTGCACAAAACAGTTTTAATAAACACTCCACTCGGTTTATTGAAAAGTTTTGCATAACTCAAACAACTGTATAAACAGTGAAACACTAATCTGTCACGGGCTCAAAGTAATTTTTTTATGAGCCATATCACAAATTAGTCTAGCACCTTGATTGGTTCTGTCAATAATATTGTCTTTAGAATGATATCAAGATGAAAAATAATACATAATATTTAATAGTAATAAAATAGTAATAGTCAGCGAGGTCACAAAGGACCCCAGGGTAACTTCTAAGCAACTGAAGGCCTCTCTCATATTGGCTAATGTTCATGTTCATGAGTCCACCATCAGAAGAACACTGAACAACAATGGTGTGCATGGCAGGGTTGCAAGGAGAAAGCCGCTGCTCTCCAAAAAAAACATTGCTGCTCATCTGCACTTTGCTAAAGATCACGTGGACAAACCAGAAGGCTATTGGAAGAATGTTTTGTGGAGAGTTTGAGAGCAAAATAGAACTTTTTGGTTTAAATGAAAAGTGTTATGTTTAGAGAAAGGAAAACACTGCATTCCAGCATAAGAACCTTATCCCATCTGTGAAACATGGTGGTGGTAGTATCATGGTTTGGGTCTGTTTTTCTGCATCTCTGCCAGGACGGCTTGCCTTCATTGATGGAACAATGAATTATATCAGAGAATTCTAAAGGAAAATGTCAGGACATCTGGCCATGAACTGAATCTCAAGAGAAGGTGGGTCTTGCAGCAAGACAACAGCCCTAACCACACAAGTCGTTCTACCAAAGAATGGTTAAAGAAGAACAAAGTTAATGTTTTGGAATGGCCAAGTCAAAGTCCTGATCTTAATCCAATTGAAATGTTGTGGAAGGACCTGAAGCGAGCAGTTCATGTGAGGAAACCCACCAACATCCCAGAGTTGAAGCTGTTCTGTACGGGAAAATGAGCTAACATTCCTCTAAGCCGGTGTGTGTGCAGGAATGATCAAAAGTTACCAGAAACGTTTAGTTGCAGTTATAGCGGCAAAGGGGGGTCACATCAGATACTGAAAGCAAAGGTTCACATACTTTTGCCACACACAAATATGTAATATTCGATCATTTTCCTTAATAAATAAATGACCAAGTATAATATTTTTGTCTCATTTGTTTAACTGGTTTCTCTTTATCTACTTTTAGGACTTGAGTGAAAATCTGATGATGTTTTAGGTCATATTTATGCAGAAATCTAGAAAATTCTAAAGGGTTCACAAACTTTCAAGCACAACTGTACATGCAGACTGAGGAGTAGAGACATTTGTGGAGAGCTCAATGTAGTACCGTTGCTCTTCTATATCAAAAGGAGGAACAGGAGGTAGTTCAGCTTCTGATTAGGATGCCTCCCTGGGGACATATCTCCAACTAGAAGAAGACCTCGGAGCCAACCCAGGACAACCTGGAGAGATTATATCACTCAGCTGGTCTAAGAATGCCTCCAGATCCCTCCTGGAGGAGTTGGAGAAGGTGGCAGGGAAAAGGGATGTGAGAACATCTTTGCTTAGGCTGGTGACCCTGTGACCTGGACCCGAATAAGTTGTCAGAAAATGGATAGATGGATGTATAGATGGATAAATGGTCAGTTCAAGGGATGCTATTTTTTATGAACTTTAATTTTTCCGCTTAACAGAATGAGATCTTGGCACTCAAATCGAACATATCACAATTTATTTTTTCTTCTCTTTTTTGTATTTAGTGACCTGACCTCCAATTGACTACCGATCAGAGCAGTGTGAAGCATGGTCAAAAATGTGATTACCTCATTAATCTCACATATTAATGGTGATTAATAAGCAGCCCTAGTTTTAACACCAAATCACCACAACGTTGTGCTAAATACTAAACAGTCTACATAATGGAACATTCAACTGTGTCAAAAACTTTTTGACAAATCAGTAAACAGTGAAATACAGTGGTTTCTGCTATAAAGGGTCTAGATAATATCTTAAAGGAGCAATGTAGCAGAAGTGCCATAGTTTCAAAATTCTATACTGCAAGGGACTGAAAACAGAGCTGATCCATTAACCATTGATTGCAATTAAAAACACTGCATTGGAGCGTGCCCATTTACTGGTTGCTGAGCACAATAAAAGAGAACAATTCGCTGGTTTAGTGTGACAAGATTCACAACAGTATTCATAGCTTTAAAAAAATGCTGAACTAACCTTGAGCAGTTACTTAGGTCATGTAAATCTCTCCTGTTGGTGCTATCATCTTCCCGAATGCCATTTGCAAAGGGCTCTAAAGATGTTCTCTTGATGGTGTCATCCGATTTGCTGCTACTTACTGAAGAACTTGTCCTAACCTCAAGGAAAGATGAAGTTATCTCTAAGTACTCCTTTCCTTTCCTCTTATTGGTAGCCACACGCAGTATCTCTTGTGGTCCAACATGCAATGAGTTCTCCAGAAAGTCATTATTTTCTTTAATACGTTGCTGGATCATTGGTGTGAGAGGTAAATCAAAGCTGAAGTGAGTTTCTGATTCATCCGCAGATGATAAAGCATCCAAGGAATCCATACTACAATATAAGGTGACTTTGGAGTGTTGAGATTCCAAAATGTTTTCAAATTGTGAGCTAAAAACATCAGTTGTGTCCTCACTCAAAGTTCCTTGTAGCAGGTTCTCTTCATCATCCTTTTCATCCAAAGGCCTGAAATGTAAAGCAATCTGATTAAAATTCTAAAACACAGAACATTATAAATGTACTTAAATTGTTGACATAAAATCAGGGTATTACATTGATTTAATCATAATGCTATATGTGATTAGTTAAAAAGAAATAAATATTTAATTGCTGTAGAAAAATATAGTGGTACCACAGTAGCTAGCTGCTGCCTGGCTGCATTTTGGATATACTTTGCACATTGTGCGTGTGTCTGTATAGCTATTTCTTTAAATACTCTGGTTTTACTTCCACGGCTCAAAAACATGGACAGATTGGCTAATGAGTCTAAACTAGCTATGTGTATGTCTGTGTGCGCAGCCTGCATATAATTTTGTCCTAGGCTGGGTTACTTCCCACCCTGTACTCCATGCTGTAAAATTACACTATGCTTGCTTGATAACAGAAAAAGAAAATGTTGAACAGAAAAAAATCTTACAACAATTAAGACATTTTTTTCTTTCTCTTGCAACGCTTGAGAGCAAAACAAAAATCATTAATTAACTCATTCACTAGAGGTAAGAGATACACCCACTTCTGGAACACGTAATCTACACTTCTTAGCTGCTATATATGCTTACAAAGCAGAGAATTATCTGCTTGCGTGATAAATATTGTTGTCAGACCAGGCCAGAAGGACATCATTATCTTCAAAGGGAGGGGATGACATCTTCATTCTATCCCTCCCTACCTCCCAAAACTGAATACCCTTTATGTGAAGCTGCCTTTGAAAGACTGAAACATGAAGCCTAACAAGAGAGGAATGATGCACAAGACTTCAACAAGTCAGACACTAAAAGTAAGGCAGTCTCAGATACTGTATCATTATGGAACTAGAAGAAAAAATAGAAAGCATGACTAAAATTACCACTGCATCCAAATGAGGCAACCTCCAAAGCAAAAAAGTTAAAATATTCTTCCTGTCTACAAAAGTACACTATTGTTTGTTAACTGAAACATAACACTTTAATTTAGTTGTTGTGAAAGAGATAAATCCATGCTTTCATGAATATTCTTTCTCAGTGAAAACCTGGTTTTTGACAACATTTTTTCTAAAGTTTATTGTTTGTATGCTTCAAGACCAGAGGATGTCAGGTTTGCAATATAACTTCATCCATCCATCCATCCATCCATCCTCTTCTGCTTATCCGAGGTCGGGTCGCGGGGGCAGCAGCTTAAGCAGAGAGGCCCAGACTTCCCTCTCCCGGCCACTTCTTCCAGCTCTTCCGGGAGAATCCAAAGGCGTTCCCAGGCCAGCCGGGAGACATAGTCCCTCCAGCGTGTCCTGGGTCTTCCCCGGGGCCTCCTCCCGGTTGAACGTGCCCGGAACACCTCACCAGGGAGGCGTCCAGGAGGCATCCTGATCAGATGCCCGAGCCACCTCATCTGACTCCTCTACTCTGAGCCCCTCCCGGATGACTGAGCTTCTCACCCTATCTTTAAGGGAAAGCCCAGACACCCTGCGGAGGAAACTCATTTCAGCCGCTTGTATTCGCGATCTCGTTCTTTCGGTCACTACCCATAGCTCATGACCATAGGTGAGGGTAGGAGCGTAGATCGACTGGTAAATTGAGAGCTTTGCCTTACGGCTCAGCTCCTTTTTCACCACGACAGACCGATGCAGAGCCCGCATCACTGCGGATGCCGCACCGATCCGCCTGTCGATCTCACCCTCCATTCTTCCCTCACTCATGAACAAGACCCGAGATACTTGAACTCCTCCACTTGGGGCAGGATCTCTCCCCAACCCTGAGAGGGCACTCCACCCTATTCCGGCTGAGGACCATGCTCTCGGATTTGGAGGTGCTGATTCTCATCCCAGCCGCTTCACACTCGAACCGATCCAGAGAGCTGAACATCACGGCCTGATGAAGCAAACAGGACAACATCATCTGCAAAAGCAGTGACCCAATCCTGAGTCCACCAAACGGACCCCTTCAACACCCTGGCTGCGCCTAGAAATTCTGTCCATAAAAGTTATGAACAGAATCGATGACAAAGGGCAGCCCTGGCGGAGGCCAACTCTCACTGGAAGCGGGCTCGACTTACTGCGGCAATGCGGACCAAGCTCTGACACGGTTGTACAGAGACCAACAGCTCTTATCAGGGGTCCGGTACCCCATACTCCCGAGCACCCCCACAGGATTCCCGAGGGACACGGTCGAATGCCTTTTCCAAGTCCACAAAACACATGTAGACTGGTCGGGCAAACTCCCATGCACCCTCCAGGACTCTGCTAAGGGTGAAGAGCTGGTCCACTGTTCAGCGACCAGGGCGAAAACCACACTGTTCCTCCTGAATCCGAGGTTGACTATCCGACGGACCCTCCTCTCCAGAATCCCCGAATAGACTTTTCCAGGGAGGCTGAGGAGTGTGATCCCTCTATAGTTGGAACACACCCTCCGGTCCCCTTTTTAAAGAGGGGGACCACCACCCCGGTCTGCCAATCCAGAGGCACTGTCCCGATGTCCATGCGATGTTGCAGAGGCGTGTCAACCAAGACAGTCCTACAACATCCAGAGCCTTAAGGAACTCGGGTATCTCATCCACCCCGGGCCCTGCCACCAAGGAGTTTTTGACCACCTCGGTGACTTCAGTCCCAGAGATGGGAGAGCCCACCTCAGAGTCCCCAGGCTCTGCTTCCTCGTGGAAGGCATGTTAGTGGGATTGAGGAGGTCTTGAAGTACTCCTCCCACCGACCCTAGCGCCGAGTCGAGGTCAGCAGCCACCATCCCCACCATATACGGTGTTGACACTGCACTGCTTCCCCCTCCATGACCTCTCCAAACTCCTCCCACGCCCGAGTTTTTGCCTCAGCAACAACCGGCCAGCGTTCGCTTGGCCTGCGGTACCTATCAGCTGCCTCCAGAGACCCACAGGACAAAAAAGTCCTATAGGACTCCTTCTTCAGCTTGACGGCATCCCTCACGCGGTGTCCACCAACGGGTTCGGGATTGCTGCCACGACAGGCACCGACCACCTTGCGGCCACAGCTCCGGTCAGCCGCCTCAACAATAGAGGCACGGAACATGGCCCATTCGGACTCAATGTCCCCCACCTCCCTCGGGACGTGGTTGAAGTTCTGCCGGAGGTGGGAGTTGAAGCTACTTCTGACAGGGGACTCTGCCAGCCGTTCCCAGCAGACCCTCACAACACGTTTGGGCCTACCAGGTCTGACCGGCATCTTCCCCCACCATCGAAGCCAACTCACCACCAGGTGGTGATCAGTTGACAGCTCCGCCCCTCTCTTCACCCAAGTGTCCAAGACATATGGCGCAAGTCCGGCGACACGACCACAAAGTCGATCATCGACCTGAGGCCTAGGGTGTCCTGGTGCCAAGTGCACATATGAACACCCTTATGCTTGAACATGGTGTTCGTTATGGACAATCCGTGACGAGCACAGAAGTCCAATAACAAAACACCGCTCGGGTTCAGATCGGGGGGGCCATTCCTCCCAATCACGCCCTTCCAGGTCTCACTGTCATTGCCCACGTGAGCATTGAAGTCTCCCAGCAAAACGAGGGAATCCCCAGAAGGTATGCCCTCTAGCACCCTCCAGAGACTCCAAAAGGGTGGATACTCCAAACTGCTGTTAGGTGCATACGCACAAACAACTGTCAGGACCCTTCGGGCGGGGGGAGGCCACCCTCTTGTCCACCGGGGTAAACCCCAATGCACAGGCTCCGAGTCGGGGGGCAATAAGTATGCCCACACCTGCTCAGCGCCTCTCACCGGGGGCAACTCCAGAGTGGTAGAGAGTCCAGCCCCTCTCAAGGAGATTGGTTCCAGAGTCCAAGCTGTGCGTCGAGGTGAGTCCGACTATATCTAGCCGGAACCTCTCGACCTCGTGCACTAGCTCAGGCTCCTTCCCCTTCAGAGAGGTGACATTCCACGTCCCAAGAGCCAGTTTCTGTAGCCGAGGATCAGACCGCCAAGGTCCCGCATTCGGCCACCACCCAACTCACACTGCACCCAACCTCCTTGGCCCCTCCCATAGGTGGTGAGCCCATGGGGAGGAGGACCCACGTTACCTCTTCGGGCTGTGCCCGGCCGAGCCCCATGGGTGCAGGCCCGGCCACCAGGCGCTCGCCATCGAGCCCCACCTCCAGGCCTGGCTCCAGAGGGGGGCCCCGGTGACCCGCGTCCGGGCAAGGGAAAACGTCGTCCAAGGTTTTATTCTTCATAAGAGGTTTGTTGAACGCTCTTTGTCTCATCCCTCACCTAGGACCAGTTTGCCTTGGGTGGCCCTACCAGGGGCATAAAGCCCCAGACAACATAGCTCCTAGGATCATTGGGACACGCAAACCCCTCCACCACGATAAGGTGACGGTTCAAGGAGGGGAACCGTCAATATAACTTATAATCACTATATAAAACTCACTATATAAAACTGTGCTCTAATTCTTGATTAAAACAATGTCATTTCCCTTTAGGGCTATATGATAGATCTGCGGTGGACTGGCGCCCTGCCCAGGGTTTGTTTCCTGCCTTGCACCCTGTGTTGGCTGGGATTGGCTCCAACAGACCCCTGTGATCCTGTAGTTAGGATATAGTGGGTTGGATAATAAATGGTTGGACGATGAATGATAGATGTGCAGCAAGTTATGTATACAAGTTGGATAAACTTTACATAATATATTTAGTTATAATAGTTTATTTCACAGGTATACAACACCGCACAAGAAAGATTTACCTTCCTGAACACGTTTGGGTGTAACTTATGAATTCTGGCCTGTTGATCACAAGAACTGAATTTTCTTACCATATGCCATTTTATTGCAGTCACCTACTTTGTGATTTCTACTCATACTAGAAGTATACATATGCAGTACAACACCTAAATCTGGAACATTTGTGGTGCTCTAAAGGAAACAGCATTGCTACGAGGACTGTGGCTCAGATATACAGAGTGCTGTTATTTTATTAGTAAAGCCATGCTAAAGAGTCTCAAAAGATTAAAAAAGGAACTGGCCACTCCATAAGCATTTGATTCCAAGGCACAAAGTGTGGCACATAAACTATCTGTCGACCCTTTATTTTACATTTATATTTATATTTTTGGCATTGAATAACACTTGGTTTGCTTTGCCTGTTTGATGTGGTACAGTACCACAAAAAGCTGCCTGATGTGACCCATCTAAAAACTGGTAGCCATCCAGCCTGTAACCAGACAAAGGGAAGATATTTCTGCAATATAAACATAAAAGTATAATAAGAGAAAAGGTTTGTCACAATAATTATAGGATGGAACATTTATTTGGTCGCAAAACAATTTAACACAGAGTTTAGAGAGTAAATGTGTGTTGCTGGACACAATTTTCTAAATATTTTGTGCACACATTGCTAATGGAAGAATTGGGTGATAATGAAACTTACTTGTCATCCAGTAAGTTATCATCCAGTGTGTAATGGAAAACTATTCTGATGGATGATTTAATTATCATTATTTAATAAATTGTTTTAAAATGAGGCCCCTTTACTAAATACACAAGCTGGCTTAACACACATTTGGGACACTGGCCCCACATCTTTACATACTCAGCACATGGGTAAATTTAATGCATGTATTTTTTCTCCATAAGTGAAGTCTGCAATTGGGAACTATACATTTATGACAAGGACTGACTAAAAAGGGATAGGTGAACAGAATTAGTGCATGAAAGAGATGGGATGGAATGCTACTAAATAAATCCTCTAACATTATCGCCCATTATGGTTCTTTTTATATGTCAATCACCATCCATCCATCTATTATCCAACCGGCTATATCCTAACTACAGGGTCACGGGGGTCTGCTGGAGCCAATCCCAGCCAACACAGGGCGCAGGGCAGGAAACAAACCCCGGGTAGGGCGCACGCGCGCACGCACACACACACACACACACCAAGCACACACCAGGGACAATTTAGAATCACCAACGCACCTAACCTGCATGTCTTTGGACTGTGGGGGGAAACCGGAGCACATGGAAGAAACCCACAGAGACACGGGGAGAACATGCAAACTCCACGCAGGGAGGACCTGGGAAGCGAACCTGGGTCTCCTAACTGTGAGACAGCAGTGCTACCCACTGTGCCACCCCCATGTCAATCACCAAGGCTGTGAAAATACTTTCAAAAAAGTTAAATATATCTATTGTCAGCAAGTGGTCCAGTACTTATATTTTACATTAATTACTCAGTTACCTAAATATAAGGTGTCACATCTATGGCACTTTCTTAGCACCTGACTAACGCATTTTAATGGTTTTTCACTATGCTCATAAAACTTTTGTTAAAAAATATGGCATTAAATTTAAAGGTTAAACATAATAAATTTCATTTTGAGCAACTATTTCCATTGAAAGACAAAATTTAGAACTTCTAAAAGGTGTACAAACAGTTGTCAATGAAATACCAGCTTTTCTTACAAAAATTACATACTACAAAAATACATAGTATACTATAATTAACATTTTATGAAATGGTTTAGAGTGCTCAACAAATCAAGAAACTCAGAAAAGGTAATGAAAGTGTCAAAATCACACAAAAGTAAAAATATACAGCACAAGCCATAAAGATTCTAAATACAGAACATACACCTAAAACTTAAGTGGCCACAAAGACATACTGAGATAGCCGGGCAAATGAGGACACATAAATCTAGCCAATGGGTAGGTGCAAAAGTGACTTAGTGCTTTTATTAAATACAAATCAAACAAAGAGTGTTCCACAGTGCAGTGCTTCTAATCTTCATCACGTAAATAATCCATAAAAAGTCAACAGTGAAAGTGAAGGTTAAAAATAGTCCAAATAAATAATTCAATAAAAACAACAAGGTTAAAATCCAGAGCTATATCATAATACATATGAGCCCTAATTCTTCACCAGTCTTTCACTGTATGCGGGAGACACCGCATATCAGGCTGCTCCTACTGCCAGGAAATCACTCAGTGGGAGCACCCCTTTCTCAGCTTCCGGCTGACGCAGCCCTGAAGCTTACATCCTAACACCTGCCTCTCACTTCTTTCAACACAAGTGTTCTCTCTCTCCATCTCTGTTCTTCTCTCATTTTATCCTCCATTCACTCCTTCTGTTCTCTCCTTTCCTTCTTCTGTAAGCTTTCTATTTTCTACTCCCCTTTCTTCCATGCTTGATACTTTTTACCTCTCCTGTGTAATTGGGTGCAGGTGCGACACGCCATTCCCTCCGAGGCACATCTGGTGCCTGACTGATCCACCTGCCTCTGCACGTGTATGCGGTGTAATCAGCCAAGCACCCTAGTCAATCAAGTAGTGAAGCCTGCTTGCACACACTCACACACAATTATTTATTAAAAACCTGCTCTACGCCATGGACCACTTATCACATATCCTCATCAATTTTGTTGTAATTCTTTACCAAAGTTCTTAACTGCCTTTCACTCCACATGCCCAAACCACCTTTATCTGTTTCTACTTAGTGCAACACCTATCCCTTACACAACAAATCTTACGCTTACGTGAGCATTCAGCTTTCTCTCACTATGTAACAAATTCACACATCTACCTGCTCAGTCTTATTCCCATTCTATCCAGCTTTGCTTCATCATCTACCTTTAATGGACACTTCCACAGAGAATACTATACTCCTCACACAGCCTTCATAAATATCTCCTTTCAAAGGTAGAGAGACACATATTACAAGTGAGAACACGGGACAGATCCCAGAATCTCTCCCACACATCTCTTACCCTGGCTATCACTGTACCACCATCTGAACGCAACATGTCCCCCATTTAGCTGAACTTGCCTACTATCTCCAAAACAACTCCACTGCCAATATATGATACTTACTCACTCAGCATTTTGCATCCCTCTCAAAGACTTAATACAAACAAGATCAATGGTAAATAAGAGTTCCCATGGCAATCATGTATGCAATTTTATGGTCACCACCTACATCACTGTCACGAAAAAAATAGACTCAGAAAGAAGCATTGATGCAACTCTACCTTCACCACAAAACTCTCACTATCAGCATCCACTTTTCTGACTACCATTTGTGCTTCCTCATAAAATAAAACCACAGACACTAACCATTTGTTCTCACCTTTTTCTCAAGTCACACTGTGATGCTCTGTACCCAACTATGTAACCTTGTAACAGTTTAATCATTGTGCATTGACTAGTACAGAGGACAAATCAGGATGAGTTGAGGGAGACACAGGCAAGATGGTGCAAAAATAAACAGACCTTTATTAAAACAAGGGAATATCAAAATAGCAATGCTTATTAAAAGTTGAAGTTCAGTCAGTGAAATAAAAAAATAAAAAAATATCAATAATATGTCCATCTATTCACAGTTTATGTGTATGAATAAATATAATGAAATAAAAAGAAAAGTGTTCAAAACCAGACAAAAACTCATCTACTCTCGTCTAGTGCTGGTTTGATATTAAAATCCCTGCCTTGCTAAAAGCATGGTCCCAATTTGAATTCTCGAATGCGTTGCAGTTGGCCATGCCACAAAGAGTTTCCAGCTTGTCAAACATGCTGTTAGGGGATGGAGCCATGGGTTGGAGGAGCTGTGGATTGTCCATCGCAGAGTCTAAAGCATGTTGAAGGGATGGGGGTGGTTTAGGGGATTGCTCCCACGGAGTGTATGCACCTCGCTACCAGCAGCAATTCTTCTTTGAATTCTCTAGTGCACTGAAGGTTGTGAGGTTTGACCCACGTACAGTCTACAGTACGTTGGAGAGTGGAAGAGCTTAGAGCTCAGCACAAGTACTTTCAAAATTACTGCTTACTTCCAGTACCAAAATTACCAAACTACTGGTACCGTACCGTTTTAAAAATTGGGTTTTTCTGTACGTTTTAAGTATCAGTACACAATGCAACCCTACTCTAATCCTGTTCCTTCTTCCTGGCTGTTAGAAGAGATCACGAAGAACTTTTAGAGTCAAAAATAAAAATACATCAAAAGTCCCAAACATCACATGGGAGCACACCACCCACCCCAACAGGAGCAGAGAATGTCTGGAGGAGGAGAGATAAACAAATCAATTAGCCATAAAGGACAAGTGCTACTCAGGCTTTTAAGTAAGCATAGTGTCGCGCAAGAAGCCGCAATCGAGAAGGCAGTGATTTATCTTTATAGTGAAGATTCCAAAGACGCACCCAGCCTTGCGATTACACATTAAATACAACAAAGCACAAACAAAACACATCATGAAAAACAGCAACAGATGAAATGTAATGATGAAAATAAAAATATTCCAGAGATCCGCACGTTGAATGGGAATGTACAGATAGTCCTACCAGTAGTTCCTGAAATGGTGAAGACGAGTGGACGGGTTCAGTCCTCATGTACACAGGCAGACAGCAGACAATCCAGACGCATGAAACGATCCAGGACAAAATGAATAAGTACAGGTAACCCAACAGAAGGCAGACAGACAGGAGCATGAAACACAAATTACAAAAACCTTTTTTTTTTTTTTGCTTTTGGTCACCGGCCCCCTTTTTAAAAGCTGTGCTAACATCTTTTGACCTCAACAGCCCCAGCACCCTCAGCAGATGACAAATCAGAGCCACTGCAGGGACTGCTGGGAGTTTCAAATTCAAATTCTATTGGCTACTTTCACCATCCCAAGTCGCGGTTTTCTCTACAGCTGCTTCCTGTTCTCTCTACAATACAGTATTGCCATTAAAAAAAGCCATAAAAATTGCGGAGGATATTTGCAGTTTCCGCTAACAATTATTAGTTAGGTTCTAAGGAAAAATCCGCGAATGACTGAGGCCGCGAACTCTGATCCGCGACTTCGCAGGGGACTACTGTACTACAGTGCACCCTCTACTAATGAGAGAATAAACTGCAAAATGAAGATGACCTCCAACATCCATTTTTCCCTTCATATATGCCCTCAGGATCCCTTACACCAATCCCAACTCGTTGCATTATTCTGTTTCCTACAATTAAGCGCACCCCTGCATAGTCTGCTCTATGTATCGTAATTCAGAAGCAAGCCTATACATTAAGTCTGGGCCTGTACCAGTGCCAAATCTCAAGTGTTTATTTGTGTGGTATAGCAGGTCTGTGCCTCTGAAAAAGTGGCCATTTTAATAAATAAATAATTGGTTGCACTCATGCTGAGGAGTGGAGCAGGTGCGAATGATCTGCTGTGAAGACGCCTCATCTCTGGGTTGGTGCAAGGCACGTGCAGGTGGTCTAATTGACTTAGTATCTGCCTGGGATGGCAATCAGGCTATCGGACCTGCAAGTGATCCCCAACATATAAAAAGGGGAGTGCAAGATCAACAGAAAAGAAGAAAAAGCAAAAAAAAAAAGAGATGAATGGAGCAGAGGTTAAAGGATAGGAGAAGAAGCAGGACAAGGAAAGAGAAAGAAAGCAAACTGGTGTAGAGAATGGAGGCAGGTGGATAGGAGTACAGCCCCAAGGAGAAGTGTGTGGCCATCAGTCAGGAGGGAGCTGTGGGTCACTCCTGTTGAGCGCCTTGGAAGCAGGAGCAACTCATGTTGCTCTCACCAGGTGGAACCAATGCCAGCAGTGGAAGTATAGAGCACCCATGCTGGGTAAGGCCAGGATTGGCAGTGGTTTGGGTAGAGCAGGGCTCAGTGGTTGCCCATAAAGGCCGTGGTACTGGTGACGGGGACAAGGGCCAGATGAGATAGGTGTTTGCAGTCTCTCTGGGCTGCAAGATCCGAACAGGATAAGCCAGAGAGTCATCAGTTTTAAAGGAAGGCACCAGGGCTTGTAGCTTTAAATGAGAGTTTCCTGTACTGTTGTTTTTTAATCTCATTTTTGATGGATTTTCTATTATTGAATTTTAACCTCCACCAGCACCTTTACATTTTAATTGGATTATTAGATTATTTATTTATTGAGAATTTTTAGAGCACTGCACTGTTTTTTGAAAACTTTGATTTTGAATTTTTTTTATGAAAGCACTTTAGCACTTTTCCACCATCCCCTTGCTTGGGGTGTTTATCCTCATCTGCTCAGCTCACCCCGGTCATGACTATCGACTATTTCAGGTTCAAGAGCCTCCCAAAAACAAAGCGTTAGTGTGGATCCAAACAGCTACAGCTGCTCCAACTCTAAACTACCCTCACTTAGATCTCTCTGGCCCTTTTATCTTACCAAAACTGCTTCCCTTTATTTTCTTTCCCTCACAGCTTAGTATCTCACGCCAGGATGCCTCCTTTTGTCCCAAACAGGTCAAGTGGCACAGCACTCCACCACTCACACCCACTGAACCACTATGCCAGTGCACAATCACACATGTGCTATGCTGTTTCTCTTTACCAGAGTTCTTTTGGCACCACCTTCCAGCACTCAAGGTAAGTGCCACCACATAACACTATTAAAATTCAAAGTAAAATTTGCAAATAATCACACACACTCTTTCCATATCCAGGTATAAACACAGTCACAATAGTGTAACTTACCACATACACACTCACAACTTCTCATAACCTGTCAAGCTGACACCTTCTCCAGATCTACAAATGTATAATGCAACTTCCTGCCCTTCATCCTACGCTTTTCCTGCAATCGCATGAGAACAATAACACATTTGTTGTTCCCTTCCTATACGTGAAACAAAACTGCATTTCCACTCATGACTTTTTTCTCTACCATTTTCTTCAAACCACATTTGTTACCTGCTCCAAAAGCCTGACCACTTGATATGACCCACAATAATGATGTACGAGCCTGTCAATAAAACATTATGCCAGGAGATACAATATATTCAACATGCTTACTAAAAATAAAATGCTTACTAAAATGTATTTCATATCCGTAATTTAAGGCCCTTTCAGTCTTGCCAACAGTGACATGAATTTTTTTAATTTATTTTCTGACCAGTGCATGCGTATTTAAAATTGTCCTTTAATTGAGTGTTATATTTTTAGGTATGCAAAGAAAACTTCTTAAAATAAAACATAATGATCTTAAACCTAAAAAGTCACAAAAGAAACATTTGCTCAATGTACTTAACAAAACTGACAATGTTTACCACTTTTTGAGACAAATCTGACACATTTTAAGAACTGAAATAACTTTGCCAACATTCTTTGGTTAGCCAGCAGCTAGGCTTAAAGGACTCCCACAATCAAATAATTAAATGGATTCCATATGTTTGCTATCTTTAGATTTTCGCTTATGTTTTCATTTCTCAGTTCACAATAAAAATGAATTTATTGAAAATAAATGTTTTAGTATTTGCTTGGCACCTAAACTTTCCTACAAAGACAATGTCTTAGGGATATAGATTTTTTCCAAGGGCAATACTGATAATCAATATCCTGTTACTGGACTGTCCCCTCCAAATCCTAATGAGGGTTTAGTATCTTTTCAAACAAAATTTCCACTAAGCTCTTGTAAAACCAGATATAGCGAAGCCTTAAGTTCTATATTAAAGTGTTAACTTTGGTCTTTTAAGAATTAAACTATAGACCATAGGTGTTAATTGTTTAGTTTGAAATGAAATGAAATGAAAATGAAAATGAAATTATGTAGGCTTAATGTTCAGTGACCATAAAATGACTAAAATAAACAAAATTACTTTAAAATGCAAAGTTTTTTTACTAATAAAATATGTAGGGAAAATATTTATCCATAACACATACAGCATTATGTATTCTTTTTATTTTTTTATTTTTAATAAATTTGCAAAAATCTCAAGTAAACTTTTTTCAGGTTGTCATTATGGGGTGTTGTGTGTAGAATTCTGAGGAAAGAAATGAATTTAATCCATTTTGGAATAAGTCTGTACCATAACAAAATGTGGAAAAAGTGATGTACTGTGAATACTTTCCGGATGCACTGTGTATATATACTGTATATATATACACACACAGGTGCTGGTCATAAAATTAGAATATCATGACAAAGTTGATTTATTTCAGTAATTCCATTCAAAAAGTGAAACTTGTATATTAGATTCATTAATTACACACAGACTGATGTATTTCAAATGTTTATTTCTTTTAATTTTGATGATTATAACTGACAACTAATGAAAGTCCCAAATTCAGTATCTCGGAAAATTAGAATATCAATTAACACTAGAATTACTAGAGCCTACGAAAAAAACTCGCAAATCCGTCCCACCTTAAATTGCTTCTTAAAATCGTTCACAGCTCTACACCAGCGTCTTTTGTCATCTAAATGTGCTGATAAAAATCAGGCTGCAAGCAGCCGGCTATTCCATCCCTCCACCGACTTAGAACGTGCACAAACTTCTCCCAGCTCATGCCTTGATTGATTTTCTGGGAGTGAAGTGAAGTTTTAGACTGGAAATAATAGATCATTGTTTGGAACACACACATTTCATGTCTGTTCCGTTTCTACAGTAATCTGAGTAAACACATTGTTAAAACAGAAACATTTTTTATATTCTACTAGTAGATGACAAAATGTAGGCATAAACTATATAATGTATGAAGCCTGAAGAATAAAAGAAATACTTTCACAAAGGATACAATTCTAAAACAACAATTGAACTTTTATTCAAAAATATAACTGCAGAAACAAAAAGCCGCCTTAACATGTGACATTGACACCTGTTTATTATGACTGCCTCCATGGCGCAATAGACTCAGCTGCCGACTGGGAATCAAAAGGTCGTCAGTTCGATCCGGCACCACTCCGTTTTGAGAAGTAAACTGGCACGGACATGCTCGTCTGCATGCACTTTTTGTGGCATTACACATGTATTTTTTGAGCATGTCCGTGCCAAATACAGTACATAACATTCGACATTTTATTTATTTACTTACTTACTTCCTAAAGTCTAAAGTCACAAGTAGTGTGCAGAGGGCATGCTCAAAAATGTGAGGCTCGTGAATGCTGCTGAGATAATAAAACTGACTTAAAAAAAAAAACAAAAACAAAGCTAACCTTTACAAGTATCATAAATTACGCCGGCTGTTACAGACTGAAATCAAATGTATGTTGTTATTCTAAATAGTAAGACTAAGAGCAGTTTACTCTGGTAATTCTAGTGTTAAGACCAATGCAAAAAAAGGATTTTTAGAAATGTTGGCCAACTGAAAGGTATGAACATGAAAAGTCTGAGCATGTACAGCACTCAATATTTAGTTGGGGCTCCTGTGGCCTGGATTACTGCAGCAATGCAGCGTGGCATGGAGTCGATCAGTCTGTGGCACTGCTCAGGTGTTATGAGACCCCATGTTGCTCTGATAGTGGCCTTCAGCTCTTCTGAATTGTTGGGTCTGGCGTATTGCATCTTCCTCTTCACAATACCCAATAGATTTTCTATGGGGTTAAGGTCAGGCGAGTTTATTGGCCAATCAAGAACAGGGATACCATGGTCCTTAAACCAGGTACTTGTAGTTTTGGCACTTTGTGCAGGTGCCAGGTCCTGTTGGAAAATGAAATCTGCATCTCCATAAAGTTCGTCAGCAGCAGGAAGCATTAAGTGCTCTAAAACTACCTGGTAGACGGCTACGTTGACCTTGGACCTCATAAAACACAATAGACCAACACCAGCAGATGACATGGCACCCCAAACCATCACTGACTGTGGAAACTTTACACTGCACCTCAAGAAACGTGGATTCTGTGCCTCTCCTCTCTTCCTCCAGACTCTGGGACCTTGATTTCCAAAGGAAATGCAAAATTTACTTTCATCAGAGAACATAACTTTGGACCACTCAGCAGCAGTTTTGTCTTTAGCCCAGGCGAGATGCTTCTGACGCTGTCTCTTGTTCAAGAGTGGCTTGACACAAGGAATGCGACAACTGAAACCTATGTCTTGCATACGTCTGTGTGTGCTGGTTCTTGAAGCACTGACTCCAGCTGCAGTCCACTCTTTGTGAATCTCCCCCACAGTTTTGAATGGGTTTTGTTTCACAATCTTCTCCAGGCTGCGGTTATCCCTATTGCTTGTACACTTTTTTCTACCACATCTTGTCCTTCCCTTCGCCTATCTATTAATGTACTTGGACACAGATCTCTGTGAAAAGACAGCCTCTATAGCAATGACCTTTTGTGTCTTGCCCTCCTTCTGCAAGGTGTCAATGGTCGTCTTTTGGACAACTGTCAAGTCAGCAGTCTTCCCCATGATTGTGTAGCCTACAGAACTAGACTGAGAGACCATTTAAAGGCTTTTGCAGGTGTTTTGAGTTAATTAGCTGATTAGAGTGTGGCACCAGGTGTCTTCAATATTGAACCTTTTCACAATACAGTAATCCCTCCTCGATCGGGGGTTATGCTCCAGAACCCCCGCAATAGATGAAAATCCGCGAAGTAGAAACCATATGTTTGTGTAGTTATTTTTATATATTTTAAGCCTTTATAAACTCTCCCACACTGTTAACATTATTAGAGCCCTCTAGACATGAAATAACACCCTTTAGTCAAAAGTTTAAACTGTGCTCCATGACAAGACAGAGATGACAGTTCTTTCTCATAATTAAAAGAATGCAAATATATCTTCTTCTCTTCAGGAGCAGAGAATTTCAGAGAGAGAGAGAGAGAGAGAGAGCGCTCGCAAAGAAAAGCAATCAAAAAATCAAAACATGTGCTATTAAGTTTGCCGCGGCATTTTTTAGAGGAGCGTCAGTATCTTCTAAGCAAACAGCCTCTCTGCTCACATCTCCTCCGTCAGGCACAGAGAACGTCCAAGAGAGAGAGAGCGAGATTAAAGCAAACCATCAAAAAATCAATAAGTGTGCTTTTGGAAGCGGCATTTCTTAGAGGTGTGTCCGTATCCACTAGGTAAACAGCTTCTGTGCAAACAGCACCCCTGCTACAGCCCCTCCGTCAGGCGCAGAGAATGTCTGAGAGGGTGAGATAGAGGCAGAGACAAGCAAACAATCAAGCTCCGCGCGGGACGCATATCTTATAGCATTGAGGAGTTTTAGTTAATATGTAATACATGCTCTGATTGGGTAGCTTCTAAGCCATCCGCCAATAGCGTCCCTTGTATGAAATCAACAGGGCAAACAAACTGAGGAAGCGTGTAGCATAAATTAAAAGACCCATTGTCCGCAGAAATCCTGAACCAGCGAAAATCCGTGATATATATTTAGATGTGCTTACATTTAAAATCCGCGATAGAGTGAAGCCGCGAAAGTCGAAGCGCGATATAGCGAGGGATTACTGTATTCTAATTTTCCGAGATACTGAATTTGCCACTTTCATTAGTTGTCAAGTTATAATCAACAAAATTAAAAGAAATAAACATTTGAAATACATCAGTCTGTGTGTAATGAATGAATCTAATATACAAGTTTCACTTTTTGAATGGAATTACTGAAATAAATCAACTTTGTCATGATATTCTAATTTTATGACCGGCACTTGTACAGTGGAACCTCGGTTCACAAACGTCTCGGTTCACGACCAAAAAGTTCGCCAATTTTTTGCCTCGGTTCACGACCACACACTCGGTATACGAACAAAGCCAGTTTCCCTTTCGGTTTGTGCGTGCCTATGATTTCCAGACGTGCCTGCCTGCTGCTAAGAAAGAGAGAGAGAGAAATAGAGCTAGCCACGTGCCTGCCTGCTACTGACGGGGGGGAGATGGGTTTGCGTGCACGTACGTGCCTGCCTGCTTCACCGGTTGGGGGCTTAACAGCAGAGAGAGAGGAGCCGTGTGCCTGCCTGGCTGCTTCATTTAAACAGAGCCGCTCCCTGTTCATTGTTCTCAGTCAGACGTGCATGCTTTACTTGAGCTCTCTTTGTGCTCTACAGTATTTCGTGTGCTTTTGCAGTTAACTATGGCTTCTAAGCAAGTGAAGAGTGGTGAGAAGAAAGTTTTGAAGAAAATTGAAATCGAAGTAAAGAAAGAAATTATTGAAAAGTTTGAGCGTGGCGTTCGTGTTACTGATCTTGCCGCCGAGTACAAGAAGTCAAAAATCTACGATTTCGACTATTCTAAAGCAGAAAGAATCTATTAAAGCAGGTGATATTGCAAAAGGAGTTACAGTGTTAACCAGGCAGAGGCTTCAAGAGCTGGAAGAGGTGGAAAAACTGTTTACCAGTTTACTCATTTACCAATCTGAGAACCCTCGTGCTTTCAAGCAGCATAATGTAAACAAAGCCAGACTGCCAGTAATGTGGAGGGCAAACACGAAGGTTGGGTCACAAGAACTTTGTTTTTGGAATGGCTGCATGAGGCTTTCACTCCCACCAGCTAAACAGCTAAAAACACCAGAAACCCAAGAAATCACAAGAGAGAAAACACCTGAAGGAAAACACTTCATGCCAGAACTCGACTCATGCAAGGTTAGTTTTCTTGGTGGTTTTTGTATTACAGATTTTTCAAAAGTTAATTTTTCAGATCGTAGCGTGATTAGTTGCAATACTACTTTTCTCTTTTTTCAAATGTTCACTTTTTTCCCTGTGCTTAAAACTCATTAAAGTGTTTACAGATAGAATTGTTCATAGCGTGATTAGTTGCAATGTTACTTTTCTCTTTTTTCAAATGTTCCTTTTTTTCCGCTGTGCTTAAAACTCATTTTAAAAAAAGTGTTTACAGCGATCGGGCTGTAAGGCTATTAGCATGAACTCCTGCAATGTTTTTGGTTGCTTGTGGTTGGTTTTTAAATTAAAAGTTCGGATTTGTTCAAATGTTCCCTTCTGTTCAGAGAGAGAGAGAGAAAGCGAGTGGGGGGTGTGCGTGTGCTACAGAGAAAGAGAGAGCATAAGCAAGCGCGTGCCGCTGACAAACGGGGTGATAGTGGGGGGTGTGCTACAGAGAGAGAGAGAGCGCGAGCGAGCATGCTCGTGTAGCTGAGCAGGGAGCCTGGGTGTTTTGTGTCAGTGTTATTCAATGTTTTACATTAGTTTACTATTACACTGTGCATTCTATGGTGTAATTAACTATATTTGTGCTTAATCTTTACATATATTTACATATTTACATACAGTTCGTACGGTCTGGCACGAATTAATTGTATTTATATACAATCCTATGGGGGAAATTGCTTCGGTTCACGACCAGAGTTTTGGAACGAATTATGGTCATGAAGCGGGGTTCCACTGTGTGTGTGTGTGTGTATATATATATATATATATATATATATATATACATATACACACATACATACAAACACACACACACACTAGGGGGCTTCGCTCGCTAACCCCCAATTCTGCCGCTCACGTATGGGGATGCGGATGTACAATTTAAACAGATTGTTATTTTCATTGGAATTGTTATATATGCATAATAGAACTAACTACAGCAAGTAATTAACCATATTAAAAAACAGTAAAACATAATAATATGAAAGTAAATTATGTTTCATGTTGTGTTAAGAGTTATTCTTTGCGTAAAACAATTTTGTTCTGTTTGACTTTGAAATTAACATGCAAATACTTTTTAAACTTACACTTTTACTGTAAAAATTCAGTAAAAACAATTTTTTGAATTAAATTTTCATCAATTTCACACTGAATTTTGATTATGTCTTTGGACTTTCATAGTGACAATACAACTTATAACTTCCGTGATTGAATTTCATTTCTTTCTCTCTATTAAATAAAACAACTTTTTCAAATGTTTGGCTCTGAGATTTGTTAATTGTTTTCGCAAAAGCTATTCTAACGGTAAACTGTTAACGTTTTAATACGAATGGCATATTACGATCTCCTTTGTTGTCTAATGTTATCCCCTGAAGATGTACTATATTACCTTTCTTGGATACATCCTTCTTTCTACAATAATTCATGCGGAGGAAGACTGAACGTTGTTAACGGTTGTAGATATTCTTCGGGATATTGTAAGTTGATGTTTTCCACACGATCACCACCAACTGTTTCAGCATAGTCTATTGATATGAATTTAACCAATTTGCCATGTATCCGATTGACATTTTTAACGTTAACTCGTTTGACTTTCTCGGTGCTAGGATTGCCCATGCACTCATTTTTACTGTTGATAACCCTTTGTGATGAAATTCTTCAATAAGAGTTTAATTGGGAACTTAAACTGAGGAAAACGTTAAAGTTTATAAGAGCTGAGAGAGCAAGAATTGTGTTTTTCAAAAGCATTCACACGAATGAGAGTTGAAAGTACCATGTGCTTGATTGAATATGGTTGAAAGGAGGGCATGACTTGAAAAAAATCTCATGAATCTCATTGCCAAAGTCTCATCTCACGGGACTTGAAAAAATCTCTGGAAAAAAGTCTTGTCTCATACGTGTATTTTTCTTTATATACTAAATATATATCTCCTTTCCATTCACTCACAAGTGTAAATAAGATGGCAGTTTTAGTAGCATTAGAGCCTTCATCAGCACACTTAACTGACAAAGACTGCAGCTGTGGTGGTGTCTGGAAAAACCTTGTCTGTGTGGCTATTAGAAAACCACAAGATACATGCAAGCTTGTATGTATGATTTCCAATGAAAAATTGGGATGTACCTTATTTCTAAATTACGATAACATAAGGAGGTCTAAATCTTTAAACTATTCCATTTGAAGATGTGATGTTTATTTTTTCTGCAGGTCCTACCACTATAGGACTCAATCACTCCCTCAATTTTTAAGCCTTTGTCGCAAAGTCTGCTACCACAGTGTGCGACTTTTTTTTATTTTGCAATTTTAAAGTTACATTTTATCACATTTACTACATAACGTAGGTTGCTGTATCTTTTCAGTGCTCAAATGCATAAACAGTGGCGCTACTCCTCCGTGTGTTCACACAATGGGCTACTGGGTGAGTATTCAGAATGTCAGAGCTCACTGAAGAGCATGTTTACAAGTTAGTCTTTCTTGCAAAAACTTTGGTAGTTACAAAAACATCATAGTTTGTTCACACAAAAATATAATGTGCACTGTACACGTTTATGCAAAGCTTTCAAGTATGTTAGGGGTCTGTTTGTGAGTTACTTTTCTGAACATGTTTTTTTTTAAGAGACCACATTAATGTTTATTTTACATGAATGTTTAATGGTTTCATGTACACTGTTTACAAAAGGTTGCAATACTTACTCAATTAATATTTAATGACATTTGTAACATTTCATTGTACTACCTCAGTAACAGTATTTGATTTCATTAATGTAAAAAAGTTTGACCAGATTTAAACTTCTTTAGTTTTTATTGTTCAGAGAAATCTACTCTTACATTTTAGAAAAGATTGCACAACTTAAAGTACAGTACTTGCAATTAATGACAAAATTTTCTATTGTTTATTTTCATCAATGTTAGGATTTTAATACAAACAGAATTGCAATTTATTGAAATAATATTTTTATTGCATTACATTATGTACTGGACTGGGTATCGACAATGGTGTAGAATTTCAATACTTTTCCTAGTATCATGTTGAAGTTTTAAATTTTGGTTTTGTGACAACCCTAAATTGCACTACAGTTTATTTTATTGTTAAAATATAGATTTACTATATTTATATAGTTTTTGTTTATTTTCCAGTATACCAACTCGATATTTATACTTCTTAAGGTGTAATTATAAATATAGATTACTGTTTTAATTATGCAATACTTCTTTCATACCAAAACATAAACTGTATGATACATGCAAACAAATAATAAACACAGTACAAACTTTTAAAAAAGCTGCTGATCTATTATATATTCAAAAGATTTATATCAAGAAAATACATGCTAAAGTGCCAAAAAAGTTTACAAGTTAAATATACAGATTTTTCTGTTAAGCAAACAAGCCTTTTGTTTATTAAGCAGCAATTTTTTTTTTATCTTTTTCTAATTGAAAATGTGAGCTGCAGTACTAAACACAAGCTCATTCAACGTGCAAATTCAGACAAGCAGTGTCCATTTTAATTAAAAGACAAAACAAAAATGCTTGAATTCATTAAAGCAGCTATACTTGCTGTTTGTCTAATTGCACAGGACAACTCCTCTTACTCTTTTTTTCTCAGCTTATTCCTCCACTTTCTTAATGTAAAGAAAATTACAAGCTTATTCCTCTCCTATAATGTCTATCTTACTGCAATCTACTGGACGGACACAGCAGAAAAAGCTCAACTACTCTAATACCTTATGTAAAGGAGCACTAAATTATCATAACCATTAGAAAAACACATGCTGAAAAAAGATTTTATGTTCAGCCAATTTAGTGATCACAGATCAAGTCTTGTACAGTGAAACTCAGCATATCAATTGGAGCAACACTGCTAGCTGTTGTACAGCTTGGTAATGTATTTCTCTATAGAAAAAAATTAAAAGTGTGCAAAATTTACCCTTAACCAGTTATCATTTGTGCTTCCATGTTCTTGTTAAGGATTTAAATTTACTGATAAAGCAACAGCTTGATTCGACCATTGTAATTCCCTTCATACTTTACAACATTTCTATCATGTTAGCTCTTTAAATGAATGGATTCAGTTCCTTTTAACTTTTGTAAAAGCTCACAGCTAGTCTCTGGACTTTATACACTGCTATATGTTATATAAGACCAAAACTGCACACAATATTCCAGCATCACTTTCCCTGACAAGTCCTCATTATAGCAGTGCCAGTCATTAAAATGCCAATTGCATGTAACAGTAAAACTAGTTTTGTTTTATATATAAAAATTTGTACTGAGATACAAATACTTCTGAGTAGCATGACACCACTAGAGGTAGAATGCCTTCTTACAGCATGAAGGAAGCAGGCTTAAAACCAGGAAGATATGGCTTACCGTATTGGTCTGAAAGTTCAACAAACAGTATACTGCCCTTCATTTCCTCCCACATTTTGAAATGCTACTTGGTCATCTTCTAACTCTACAGTATATATGCGTGCACAGCTGTTATTAGTGTATGTTTTTTGGAAGACTGTCACTCTATTCAGTATTTGTTCCTTCACTAGACTTTTTCTTCAAGGTTAGAATATAATTTATAGAGTCCTGTCACATTAAACCAAATTTTTTTAAGTACTCTGTTTTTTGTCCTATATTCCACAGATGTGCCTGTGGTTGATTTGTAAATTTAAACTGGTCCTGTTTGAATGCATCTGGTAAAGGAAAGGTGTCTCAATCGGGGATGGTTTCTCCCATACGGCTGGCTCCTCACATCTTTAAACTTGGATCAAGTATACAAAACAGACAGATAGCTTCATAAAAAAAGAGATATAGAACTGTAACTAGAGAATTAACAAAACCCAGCACATCAAATAGGATAAAAAAAAATTTGCACACTAAACATGGTTCAGATGTGATTTCCTCTAGATGTATAAAAAATATTTATGTTAATTGGGGAAAAACTAAAAACCTTGATTAAGTACAGTTAGTCTAAAATGTTTGTTTTTCAAGTCCACTATTACAAATCAACTAATAAAACTACTCATGTAATAAAATACGCTGCTTAATCACTTAAGTACTTCTAATTAGTTTAACTATCAAACATCAAAACAGTAGTAGTAATCTGAGTTATCAGGGTGTGTTCATCTGGGTTATCTGGGTGTCAGTGATCCCAGTAGGGCAAGATTAAATTTAAAAGGGGCCTTCTTAAAACTCCAGCTGTTGGAAGCAAATCACAGAGATGAAGCCTGAGGACATAGTGTCTTTAGGGATCCTTGTATCTTTATAGGTGAAGTATCGGAGCAAACATCATATAAGGAGCCCTGGAGCAATGGTGACAGCATGGCCATCCATGTTTGAAAACAGTAATGCTCCACTAGGACACCATGTAAAACATTCTCATAAAAACATTATTTAAAAAGCTGCTATAAAGAGATCTAAACTTTACCCATATAGCAACAGGAATACAATTTTTAGCATTCAAAATAATTCACAGTAGTACTAAACATAAAACTGTGCTTACACTGCATAGTCTGTCATGAGTGAAAATTTAGTATTTCATAATTTTACTGAATTTACCAAGAAGGTAAAGGGAGTGCACATTTCTATTTGATAAAGATGTTAAATTTTTTGAGAAGGTGATATTGAAGGAAATGTTAAATGTTCAGTATTCTGAAAATGCACATTACTTAGGATTGTTATGTACTGTATCAACCTGAATTTGTGTATTTCAGTTGTTATTTACCATATTTTTATTAAATTTGATTATATCTAAAATATTGCACTGTCACCATAAAGTGGCATCCATTTAATGTGCTCTACAGGTGGAGCCACCCTGACATCACCAATCCTCAGATTTCTTTCTAGCTATTTACATCAGAAAAATTAAGAGCTCATGAGCAGTGCATTCAGTTTAGAAGGAATTTACTGGTTGTCATACTCTTTTGCCTCTGTTTATTATATCCTACTCTGGGATTTGTGTCTGAATTGTTTGCCTTAAGATTGCCTTTTGGTAACTCCTTTTTGGTCTTTTCAGCTTTTCCTGTTATTTCTTTATTATTTCAATATAATACATAGCTTGTCAAAAGCTCCTCCATCTTGTGAGGCACCTTTGAACATTTAAGTTTACTGGTGAACTTTTATCCATTTACCCCTCTTATTTAGGCTGAACCTAACTGCTGTAGTTTGTTTGAGCCTCATTAAGGCTGGCTAGTGAGGGTCCTGGCCTGCTTCAGTAGTTTCCTTTGGAGGCCTCACATCATTTTCTCATGTTTCAGACACTATATTGTAACAATGATACCAAGAGAAGCGTATTTAATATTTTATTTACTTTACTCTGAGGCACCATTTATTCCTATAGTTATTCTTGATTTAAAAATAAGAGTTGGGAAAAAACACTAAAAGAAGCCTCAAAATAAGATTTAAATAATGAAATTAATAAGACTAATTTTTGTAATGCATACTATGCAAAAACTGCTGACATACCCACACCCACCTTGAAGCTTGTTGCTGGATTGCATTTCGGCGCAACTAGACTTGTTGCAACTGGCTTCATTAATTGTATTTCAATTAATTGTGAAATAACTAATATGTATGTTGACCACATCACAAATAGAAGACAAGAATTTTGTGCATAATCATGTTATTAATTCTTTTGAGTATCACTCCACAAAAATGAAATGAAAAGATACACAAAGTTGATGGCAACATGTGGAGATATTTTTTATTAACCTCCTTTGATCGGAAAATGCCAAAAAAATTCAATCTTCCACCATGATGATGCTTTTTACCTGCTGTGGAGTTTCTTGCCAACAAGTACATCCCAATGCTTGTGCATCCATTACATTCACTAGATCTGTCACAATGTGACATTCTTTTCTTCTCAAAGTTGAAAAATTCACAAAGAAAAAATACTTTTTCCAAAAAGCCAAGACCAATTTAATGACATACTGAAAAAGGCTTAATGTAATACACCACCCAAAATGATTTTTTTATAGGTTACTTACCCCAACTAGTTTGTAGTGATGGTCAAGAAATTGTTTATTATCATACTTTAATGCAGAATGGAGATAAAACAGTTTATGGTATAATACAGGCCAATGGTGTAGAACAACAAATGATGTGAAAATCATCCATGGGGAGAGAAAAAAAACTCACTTTGACAAGTGGATTATGCAACAAGAGTAGTTATCCAGTGGTATATTCAAAACATGCAAAACATATGCATTTCATGCTAAAATATCATTAAATATATATACTTCTGAAATAATAAGCACACATAATCAGGAAATGCAAGTTGCCTTGGGTGTGTCTTTTTATATCCATTCATCCCAGTCAATACTTACAGTATTTTTTACCAATTTATTATATTGTAAGACTACCCATCATGAACAATATCTTAATATAGAGTATGATAGCTGAGTAAAGTGCACTGGAACAATCTTAACACTGGAAAAACCCCACTGTTATTTATGCTTCATGAGAAGTACTCTACTTGAACAAGATACATCATTGAAGTGAAAAAGATTTGTCCTGTCACACACATTGGGCTATACAGCTTGTAGCAGAAAATCCAGATGATGTATTTCTGGACCATTAAAAAATTAGGCTGCCTGTGAATATTCATTTTCTCCATTGTGATTCTTGAATAATATTACAAAAGGTATTAATCCCTTATCCAGTTTTTAGCTTTACTTCTCCAAGTGCTGACAGAGTCTATATAAAACAATGTCAGTGTCGGTCTTACTTTTATATACATTTGAGAAGACCAGTGTTCACTCTCCATTCCGCTGCAAGGAGCACAGAAATATGCAAACCTCCTTCATACAAATTCCAAACAAGATTCTTCTTAATACAAACCTGTGAACCGAATGCCCAAAAGGGATATTGCTCTTGAATGATCAAAAACAGGCATGAGGCTGCAATCATTGCTGAAGTGATACTTTCTATAATAGTATGCTTTACAAAAGGAATTGTAATATTTATTTCCTCATCCAAGTTCTGCATTTGTTTTACCAAGAAATAAACCACATTTTCTTGTTATAAATGTCTGTTTTAGGAGGTGTTCACTCTAGAATTTGAAGTGAAACTCACTATCTATTAATGCTTTTAACTTTGAATGTGGCGTTTGGCTTTTCCTGACCTGTGTCCAGTATACTCCGGCTTTAACAGTAAACACATCGTGACAGTCCACAGTTAAAATGCTAATTATATAGAATTTCAACATTAGATGTCAGATGTTGGAATATGAAGCTGTAAATGAAATATACTTATGGTAAGACCATTGTGATGTTTGCTACTAATATTTTCCAGAATTCAATGTATTAGGAAAATTTCAACAAATGTTAATACAGTATTATCCAATAGTGAGTTAGTAAGCAAAATTAATAAATGGATATCTGTCTGTAATATGGCTTTTCATTTGATGTTTTAAACTAATAATGCTTAATGTTTCAGAGCGAACTCTTTATTATGGTTACAATCTAAAAAAAAAAACAACTTAGTATACAAGAAGCAGAGGTTGTATTTAATAGAGAATGTGGTGTTTCAAACAGGGAGATCATAAATAAACCAAAAAAAATAGACTGACAACCATGCCCAGATTTTTTAGACAGAATCACTAACTATTGTGAAGGGAGCTTGCATACCTCTCCCCAGTCAAACAATTCTTTCCCTGAAATCTGTTTCTTTGACCAACAGGTAATTCTACTTTCTGCCTCCTGCTCCAAGTAATCTATTCTTGTCAAAACTTTTTAAACCATCTACCTGAGGTAGCGTTAAACTTAAAATACAACTAGCCACCCTGAAGTATTGATTCCTGCCAAAATGTTCACATAGCTCCTTTAATTTTCTTTTTAAATGGATATATATTTAGTTTGCAGCATAAAACAGCAGTAATAATCTTTCAAGATGATAGCAATTTAATGTAGACAGAATTCACTGAAAAAACAACAGATAATAGTCAGTCTTTGAAAAATAAATATCCAGTAAGTTTTCATAAAATCCTACTACATGATAACTAAAAGAGTAAACAGGTTTTCAGCATGCTTTCAGGGTAAGGTTACACAGACAAGTTATTTAAAAGTTTAACCTTTTGCCTTTTCTCCCTGTTGTTGCTAAGTAGACACTACGATAATGGGTGTGTGCTAACACCAGGCCTACAATTAAATAAATAGGTAGATCTACACATTATGTTCTAAATGGCATCTTGATCTTTCTATTTGGTAAATTCAGGAAAAATGGCATGTGATTGGTTACATTTAAGTCTATTAGATATCTTTTTGAGTTTTATTACTACATTCACAAAATGACCTAAAAATCACATAAATGACTACACATTGTGTAAATAATTTAATTAACAAAATTTACAGTTACCTTCCTTTGCATATCTCAGATGCTAAATCGCTCTCAGAGCTCAAGGCACCATTTTCAGAACTGTTTGCAAAAACATCATCTTCTTCAATAACTATCTGGGGAGCAGATGAAACAGCAGAAAATGTGGACAACTTAGATTGTTCGGAAACATCCTTGTGCTCATACTTCTCCTGACTCATTGTGGAACTGACATTTGTAGTCTCCGTGTTCTGCTGATTTTCAAGCTCAAAAACTGCACTTGTGCCCTGCTCTTCAGCAACTTCATTCTGAGTGCCTAATGTTTCATTTTTATTTCCCATAAATCTGATTCTCTTATTAGTTTTTTCTTTTATTTGGGCTCCACCCAGAAAGGCAGAAAAGATACCAGGAATTTCAGCCAGGATTTTGCTTGACTCCTCGGCAAGCTCCTCAAATTCTTGTCTATCCTCCTCAAAAGTCCAAATGGGGGCCCTAATGTCTTTTTCAATTAATTCACAAGCTTTTTCTTCGAAGGGTACCACTGCCTCATTTTTCAAAAGGAATTCAGCTGAAATAGGCCTTTCTGTAAGTTTTTCTTGGCTTGAAATATCCATCTCCTTGTCTTGATTTATTTCACGTACAGTCTGTGGTTCTTTTTCCACGATTGCTGCTGAATCCTCAGAAACTGTATCCTTTGTGAGTACCTCTGTCTGGAGTTGTGAATGTGCTGTTATTTCTTCAAGTTTATTTTCAAATTGGTGGCTCCTCGATTCTTTATCAATTTCATATTCTGGCTGTATTTGTACATCCTCATTAGCAAAAACTGACTGATTATTATCCAAGTCATTAACTAATAATACTGAGTGGGTCATTTCACTTGGATCTAAATCTAAATTGGCATCTGCTTGTTCATCTATCAAACATACACATCCATTAACATTTGTTGTCCCCTTTGGTAAGTTAGGTGGTGTTTCAAAAGTTTGTTCTGCTGCATCATATTCATAGCTTGTGTTAATACTAGTACTGCTGTCGTCTTGCAAAGTGTGCGAATTTCCTGTTGGTTCTAGAAAACAAAACATGAAAAACTTGGAATCACCTTTAGTCTTTATGATCATTAAATTGATATGCTAAAAAAATAACAAAACAGATGTACAAACACTAAAACATATATTACGCATATAATATAGGTAAAAGGCTTTATGAAAAACCCTTTATGGCATCCAAAATTGAAACAAGATCCAACTTTTTTTTTCTCTGCCTCAAAAGGTTTGGTTTGAAAAGCTTTGATTTTTGGACCACTTGATAATACCAAGTGGACTTTAAATTCAAGTAATTAATGTATAAATTGTTTTGGGATGCAACATTCATTTAACGGCCAAATGGGAACTTGCATCATTTATGTAGGTCTTGTAAGCCAAACTATTGATACTGACCATAGGCCCTGGGGTTCATGCCATACAATTCCCTAGAAAGTGGCATCCCACTACAGGTGAAAACTTTATTTAAATGGCAGTAGATTTCAGTCATTGTAGTTCTAAATTGTTCAACTGATGATTTTATCTAGATCATTAATAGACAAAACAGTTAGTGATCCTTGTTATACAATAAGCAACAGCAATACTTTTGGATCGGTAAAGATGAGCGTGAATATACAGTAAGAGCTACAGTAAATCAAACGCTTTGAGATTGCATTTTTTGATGTTTATACAAGTAAAAATGCTGACAGCATCCCAAAAGTAACAGATACTATTAAGGACATGCTTAGTGATTTGGCGATTGTTGAGGGAGAAGCACAGCTTAGATTAAAGGGCAAAAAAAAAGCACACAATAATATTATTTATCTTGACTTTCAGAAGCTTTTTGATAAGGTACTATATGAAAAGACAGTGATCAAACTAAAATAAACTAAAGTGGGACCTTAAGGTACAATGTAAATGTAGGGAAAAATTGGCTCAAACACAGGAAGCAAAACATTACGGTGAGGGAAACATTTTTTAGAATTGGTGATGACGATCCCTCAGGGTTCAGTGCTAAGGCTGCTGCTCTTTTTAATACACATAAATGATCCACACAAAATATAATCAATAAGCTAGTTACGTCTGCTGACAATACCAAACTAAGTGGATCAGCAAATAATATAGAATGTTAGATTTGAGTACACAACAGGAGGTCTGAAACTTGTCGATAGACTTTATGAGAAAGATCTAGGACTCATCATCATCTACATCAATACAGCGTACACAAGCAATCAAGAAGGTTAATAACATCCAGATGTGTGGAGTACAAGTCAAGAGCACTTTTGCTTAAATTATATAATGCACTAGTAAAGCTTCACCTGGAGTACTGTGTACAGGTTTTGTCTCCATATTACAAAAAGATGTAGCAGCACTTGAGGAACCCCAAAGGAGAGTGAATAAGCAGATTCCGTGACTGAGATATATAAACTATGAGGAGAGGCTAAAGAAGCTGAACCTTTTTAGTTAAAGTAAGCAAATATTAAATGTGACAAGATTGAAGTGTTTCAAAATATGAAGTGAATTTGTACAATGGAATTAGGCTGTTACTTTAAAGTAGATTTTTTTTACACAAGGACGTGGCTGGAAAGGCAGATTTCACATTAATGATACAAAAGTTTTTCTTCATGCAAAAAACTATAGACAAATGGAATAAATTACCAAGTACTGTGGCAGAGAGCACAACTTTAGGAACGTTGTGACATTCACTGTATGTAAATGGTTTGGCTTCAGAATGATACAGAACAAAATACTGTTATATGCAACTTTGCAAAGAGAGAAGTAGTAACAAAGACCGGCAACACGTAACATTCAATCATTTGAAAATAAAACATGTTACAAGGTATGAAGAATGTATTAAACTTCACGAGGCCGCTGCTCAAAATGCAATAAAGTTGCAAAACAAACCAGAGTGACAGCAACGTTCTCTCACTGCATACCATATGATAAGACCAAGCCCTAAATGTAAGGAAACAACAGCTGCCGTAACATACCACACTGCATAAGATATGGTTCCTATTGCTACTGCTGAAAAACATGGATTTCAGAAACTACTGAGAATGATTGATCCCAATATGTCCTTCCCAGTCAGAAATACTTTGCCAAAGAAGCACTACCCAACCTATACAATGAGAAGGAGAAAATTTGGAATCATCTTCAGAACGTAAGTCACTTTTCCACCACATCCGGTCTATAGACTAGTCATACCATGCAACCATACATGAGCCTAACAATCGATTTTATTGAGAAATGGGAGATGAAGAGAGTCTGTCTTCAGACAGGCTATGTGCCAGATAACCATACCAGACATGTGTTTAAAGAGTGGAAATTAGATGATGCATGACAAGTTTGCATTACCACAGACAGCACTGCCAATGTGATTAAAGTCATTAATTTGAACAATGGAACAGACTACAGTGTTTTGGTCACTGGCTGCATCTAGCAATCAGTAAGGGGTTTCTATGTGTTTGTGTGCGTGCATGTGTGTGTAAGAGAAATATTTTAAATTTAAAAATAATGAATATTGCATGAGAGATTCCAGCATTGAATGGGCCATTGGCACTATAAATTATTTAAAGTTACTAGCTGTACCCCGTGGCTGCACCCACATAGTAATTAAACAGGACAAACTTTAAAAATCAATAGACATCGGCACTATATCTCATTGTGCTCAGCTCTGACGGGAGAGCGTTCCCTGTGTGGGGAGAAAAGCACATGGCTGCGATATCTCTGGCAATCAGCAGCAACTCTCTAAAACACATGGAGCTTTGATCTCTCTCTCTCTCAAAAACGTCAAACGTTACTCCTTAACAATCTGTAGGTGATAATGTAGACCAACTCGAACAGAGGCTGGCGAGTGAATGAGGAAGGCCCCGCCCCCCTGCTCTCGGCCCACAGCTACTCTGATGGATTTCCAAAAATACATCGGTACTGCAACCGGACTATGGTACATAGCGCAATGACAGAAGTCGCAAAATCAACCGGAAAGTTCATGCAAATTATAGAAAACAACCAGATCTAAATCTGTTAAGTAATTCTCTTGTGAAAAGCGGACAGACATACAGGCAGAATGTGCTTGGACCACGAAATTTTTAAAACCGTTTCTTAGTGAGCACCTATGGGCTAAGGGTAACCTACATTCCAAATTTCAAGTGACAAGTCCTCATGGTTCGGGTGATTTCGTGATGAGTCCGGAAAGTTCATGCAAATTATAGAAAACAACCAGATCTAAATCTGTTAAGTAATTCTCTTGTGAAAAGCGGACAGACATACAGGCAGAATGTGCTTGGACCACGAAATTTTTAAAACCGTTTCTTAGTGAGCACCTATGGGCTAAGGGTAACCTACATTCCAAATTTCAAGTGACAAGTCCTCATGGTTCGGGTGATTTCGTGATGAGTGAGTTAGTGGTATTTGGCTTATATATATATATAGATTACTATGCAATTAGATACAAAGAATGAAATATAAGAACAACATAACTGTGTGACTTTTCTTTTGAGCAGAACTGGATAGGAAAAAATTTCAATGCATATTGTACATCAACATTTGGTCCAAAACTACCGTGATTTGAATTTTGAACCATATCACCCAGCCCTAAATAAGGATTTTGATCAAAGTCTTTTGAAAACTCAGGATTAATGAATTTATTAAAATCAAACACATAACTAAGTACAAACAAATGTAAAGAAGCAATAATTAGCCATTTCCGTATCTCCCAGTTCTACCTGTTATTTGTTTAAGGACAGTACACTGTAAAAAAGTAAAAAGGATGAACTTTATCATTTTTTAAATTATTCATCCACCTTCCTAGCCTTTTTTCCATCACAGGTTCAGGAGACACCAAAGCCCATCTCAAAAGCATCAAATGCAAGTTAATAACCAGACCTGGATAATATTTAAATCCACTACTGTGCAAACTCACCATAAGCCATACTATGCCAGTTTAGACTCATAATTATCCTAGTATAATAACATTGTAGGATTATGGTAAGAAACTCTAGTATACATAACAAACTTAACTAGAACAGAGAAAATGTGCAAACTCCACGGTGGCGGTGATCAAGCTGGAAACTGAACTCACGTCCCTGAAGCTGCTAGGCAGTAGTAAACATTGTGGCACGGTGCGTCCCATAATTTACTTACAATTTCAACATTATATGTTCATATGGAGAAGAACTTTGTAACATTAATGCTACATTTGAAAGAAGTGTATTTAGTAAAATTACCATACTAGGGTGAAATTCTGGTATAATCCATTAGGTGGCAATCTTTATCCATTATTCTCCAAAGTAAATGACAGAACATATTTGCACATTCAGAACATGCGGTAGGGCATTCTTACATATTTGTGTCTCATCAGTGCTTTTAGTATAGTGCAAATAAAAGATACCAATTCTACAAAAGATGGCAGCCAATTACCAGGCACACATTTATAATATATTAAATAAAATCTAGAAATTTCAATATTGTACTAACTGTGATTCCAGTGAATTCACAGACAGAGAAACAAGTTTGTATAAATCAATCAATGTATTATAGTGTGTTTCACAAAGAACTTTAACACAATGTTTCATAAACCATAAACACAATTATAAAGACAAAGCAACTCACAGAAATAGTAACTGCCTAGTAAAAAAAATACAGCAAATGCACCCTAGGTTAATTGGTCTAGCACATAAGGCACCTACAGTGCATCCGGAAAATATTCACAGCGCATACTTATGTACATGCGATTTCTCAGTTTTTTTTATTTTTAATAAATTTGCAAAAACCTCAAGTAAACTTTTTTCACATTGTCATTATGGGGTGTTGTGTGTATAATTCTGAGGAAAAAAATTAATTTAATCCATTTTGGAATAAGGCTGTAACATAACAAAATGTGGAAAAAGTGATGCGCAGTGAATACTTTCTGGATGCACTGTATATGTAGACTACAAGGAAGACGTACTGTAGCCATAAATTACAATAAACATTTTTTTAAATTACAAGCCAAAGGCAGAACCTGTGGGCTCTGTGCCAGTTTTCATTTCTGTACTTTATCATATCAAAATAAAAATGATATGACAATTAACAGAGATACACCTTAATGCTTTGCCATTTGTCCCGCAAGAACACAGTTGTTGTTTAAGTAGTGATAAGGATTTTTAATGTTATTTTTTCTAAATAAACTTAAATATGTTGCACAGAGGTGAGTGACAATGAAAAGATCAGACATATGTACCCATGTTTATTTGCTGGTGATTAACACTCTTCTTTAGGAACTGTCTTCATTTCATTCAATCATCAAGATAAGGTTTTTCACCAAAGCCAACAAAATGTCTTCTATGCATAATATGGCTTGTGCACCGCTCTGGTTCACAAACCAAATTAGTAATAGGTATTTAAATTTGAAGTCCAGCACCTTAGTTTTCAGGTCACAGTGTTCATTTCATGTTCATTCAGACAGATAACCCCCTAAGACATATGTCAGAGTAACATCATCCATTTAAAAGGGTTGAATAAAACTTGGGTTGGGTTAATCCAATAAATCAGAAATGAAACACTAACCGCAGGGATATTCTGTGCCCTTAGTCTCACTACTGCAAATGGCACAGATAAAGTATCAGACAGGAAGCCTACGTTGTTGAGCCAGCTGGAAAATAATGTGCTAATTACATTTAGCCTGTGTGAAGACTCTGGTAATGCAAGATGAATCTGTTAAAATCTGTTTTTATTTCGTACCTGAAGCTGTAGTAATAGATGGGAAAGGCCATCGGTACATCATTTGACAGTTTGTGCTCCACATGTTGCCTCAGACTCTGGAAATGCTTTGATTAACAAAACAAAAAGGTATAGAACACTATGCTATCAGTATTTTAATAAGAGGTAGAACTTCACAATATTCCACGTTTAATGCTATTAACTGACTACAATGACCAGTTTAGAAATCTGTATTTTTCTGGTAGTCCAGATCATTTACATAAATATATCATTTTTAATCTTTATATGATGTGCAACTACCATATACATTATTAAACTGCACCAATTGCTCTCCAGTCTTTCAATTTTCTCTTTTTCTTGTGTTGAAGACTCTTACATGGTCCACCCCTAAGCTCCTGAAGGATCTGGGAGCAGGCGATGAAACTGCATCACAGGGTGATGTATAAGGGCATCCCATAATCTGACTAATTTCGAAAAAATTATGTAGAAACATCTGTACCTTCCCTTCAATCTGGGTATTATTATTTCTTGGACATCACAAAGTGAGTGACTTCCACATACTGTAGGACAACATTATTTTATAGACTTTTCTGGCACTGCACTGGCATAGGTAGATATCCACAACCATGGATCACCTTGAGAGACAATTACCAATACATATGCTTAGTTAACCACAACCAGCAGACTTCTTCAAGTGTTAAGTGTCTTTGCAAGTCTTTCCCTGAAATAGCTTATGAAGCAATTAATTTAGAAGCTGCTGGGCAGAAACTGAGAAGGAAATCTGAGGGTGGAAAACTAGAGGTGTTATAAGAAATTAGTCATACCTTTCATTCTTGCCATAAACACAATAATCTTGAATATTCATCCCTTCAACAAGGTTTTATATTCGAGATTGCAGTAATGGCTAAAGCCACTAAGAGGCAGCAACATATGTCTTTAAGCTATGTTGAATAATCACTGACATCAAAATCAATGTACAATGTACTTGAATGTCTCCTCATGACAGGATATACAAAAATATGTAATGCAACATTATATATATGTGTGTGTATATACCATTTTCTAAACCTATTTATCCATATATATATATACATATATATATAGCATTCGTGTTCTGAGTCCCGATCTGATTGTATTGGTGGTTACCTATCAGGTGGTTAACCACCCATACACGGATGCTATGAATGTAATTACTCCGATCTACAGGCTGTCAAATAAACAAACTACATGCCATGGCGCCGCGTAAAGGGACTTCGTCTCTGACGCTGACGTCCAAGGTTCGATCCCTGCAATGGGGAGCACTGACTGTGTACACCTGATGAGCCCAAATAAGGGCGAAACAAGTATCGTGTACTCTTTGCATTATTTGACAGTAAACTATGTATTATATATATCTATATATATAATTCACTAAGGCAAGACAACCATGGAATGGCAAGACACCCATGGAAAGCACGCCGGAAGGGGCGTGGATCCACTAAGCTGCCGACAAGTAAGACGCCCACGGTGCACGCAGGAAGGAGCCACGCTCACCAACTCTAAGACCATTGGATACGACGACAACTCGCAGAACCACGCCCACCAACTCGGACGCGACGACACAGGAAAAACGGCGTCATTTATGTTTGTCTGACGTAGAGTCCACATGCACCTCTGAGCCACGTTGACTGTTCATAGAGTCATGTTTCTCGCGGAAGTGATTCGCTATATGCAGCGTGTAAAACAGTTTGCGAGGGGTATCCCATGGGATCCTTAAAACAATCCCTTAAAACTGAGGTTAGAACACAATGAAGGAAGCAGTCTTTAAAAACCAATAAGCCCTGTGCCTCTGTTTCATTACCATCTCACCTGCTTCACCAATGCAGGCGCTGCAGCAGTCGAGACGTTCTCTCAGCAGCTGACCTTCTCTGTGCCTGACCGGTTCACACAGAGGCAGCGCAAGAGAAAGCCGCGCACACACACAGGCAGCGCCAGAGACAGACAGAGGCCCACACACAGGCAACTAGTGGGCGGGTCTCCGTGAGTTTCTGTTGCGAGCGGGCACATTTCCAGGCGGCGTGTATGCTTCGAGAACGACGGTGGACGCGGCAGGACTATCGAAGAACAGATATGTTTGTCACAGATGTAAATCTCTGTATGCGGCATGTAAAACAGTTTGTTTGTCGCAGATGTGAATCGCTGTATACAGCGTGTAAAACAGTTTCTGAGGGGTTTCCCATGGTGTTACAGTTGGTGGGCGGGTCTCTGTTGGTTGCTCTTGCGAGAGGGCACATGACCAGGCAGTGTGTATGCTTCGAGAGCGTGGTTGGACACGAGAGCACCATCTAAGAAGAATCATATTTGTCGCGGATGTGAATCGCTGTATGCGGCATGTAAAACAGTATGTCGCGAATGTGAATCGCTGTATGCAGCGTGTAAAACGCTGTATTGTATGTTGCCCTCTCCAGAGTTACATCTTTTCATTCACCTACAGTCGTATCCTTTACAACTGAGGTTAAAACACAATGAAGTAAGCAGTCTTTAAAAACCGAGTTTTTGGTTACAACGCATGACCGCGTGCACCATAGCAAACTGTTTTACACGCTACATACAGCAATTCGCATCCGCGACAAACATGTGTCTTCTTCACTCACGGACAATATGTTGCTCTCTCCAGAGTTCCATCTTTTCATTCACTTTCTGTTGTATCCTCAAACCCTCCCTTTTTAGACAACTGTGTCTTTCCAGAAGTGTTCAACAATCAATAAATAATTATGCGGCGTTTGTTATGCTGCGGGTTCACAATTGTGTTGTATTTTGTTCTCTCCAGAGTTCCATCTTTTCATTCACTTACTGTTGTAATCTCATACCAACCCATTTTAGACAACCGTATATTTCCAGAAGTGTTTAGCATTCAATATATAATTATGCATGAGATTGAGCGTGTGTCTACCTGGCGCAGAGAGGCGTGGGTAAGCCGTTGAACCACATTCGGGCTGCAAACCATGGAATTCCAACTAAGTATGACTCATACGCTCCCACTGGTTACGTCCCTACCATTTGTACACACCCCCCTCCCACTTCGCTAATACCGTGGTCGGGTGTCTTGGTGGAATATATATAGAAAAGCAGCCAAAACCGCACAGAGCAATGAAAAGTCTACGTGAGTCACAGGTGCATCTGGACTGTGCAAAGATGACAACGACTCAAGTGACGACTTGGAGGTGGGCACATGAGCGGGCAGTGCATACTGAACGAGAAATCAGCAGACTAGAATGACGTAGGAAGCGGAATGGACGTCCTTCTCCTCTCCTCCCGTTCCACCCTCCGTGCCTGAGCGCCGTGCACCACCATCACTCCGTCTGGCAGGAGAAGGCGCGATGGCGGTCCGCCAGTTTTCAGTCACGGACGATTGTGTGTTGGTTCGTTCCATGCATTGTTACAATGTTGCTTTTCTTGCTGATTTATTGCATTTCTGATTTTTCAAACGTTAATTTTCTCCCTGTGCTTAAAAATCATTAAAAAACCGGCCTGATTATGCGGCATATGGTACGCCGCAGGTTGGCTAAATATTTATTATACAGTCATGGCCGAAATCATCAGCGTCCCTGGAATTTTCCCAGAAAAAACACCATTTCTCCCAGAAAATTATTGCAATTACAAATATTTTAGTATACACATGTTTATTTCCTTTATGTGCATTGGAACAACACAAAAAAACAAGAGAAAAAAAGCCAAATCTGACATCATTTCACACAAAACTCAAAAACCAGGCTGGACAAAATTATTGGCACCCTAAACTTAATATTTGGTTGCACGCCCTTTGGAAAAAATAACTGAAATCAAGCACTTCCTGTAACCATCAACAAGCTTGTTACACCTCTCAAATGGAATTTCCGACCACTTTATTGCAAACTGCTCAAGGTCTCTCAGATTTGAAGGGCGCCTTCTCCCAACATCAATTTTGAGATCTCTCCATAAGTGTTCAATCGGATTTAGACCCAGACTCATTGCTGGCCACTTCAGAACTCTCCAGCGCTTTTCTTCAACCACTTCTGAGTACTTTTAGAGGTATGTTCGGGTCATTGTCCTGCTGGAACACCCATGACCTCTGATGCAGACCCAGCTTTCAGACACTGGGCCCTACATTGTGCCCCAATATCTTTTGGTAGTCTTCAGATTTCATGATGCCTTGCAAACAGTCAAGGCATCCAGTGGCAGAGGCAGCAAAACATCCCCAAAACATCTTAGAACCTCCACCATGTTTGACTGTAAGTACTGTGTTCTTTTCTTCATTGGCCTCATTCCGTTTTCTGTAAACAGTAGAATGATGAGCTTTACCAAAAAGCTCTACCTTGGTCTAATCTGTCCACAAGACGTTCGCCCAGAAGGATTTTGTCTTCCTCATGTACATTTTGGCAAACTCCAGTCTGGCTTTTTTATGTTTCTGTGTCAGCAGTGGGGTCCTCCTGGCTCTTCTGCCATAGCGTTTCATTTTGTTCAGATATCGACGGATAGTTCGAGCTGACACTGTTGTACCCTGAGTCTGCAGAACAGCTTGAATATGTTTTGAAGTTGAATGGGGCTGTTTATCCACCATTCGGACTATCATTTGTTGCAGTCTGTTATCAATTTTTCTCTTCCGTCCACGTCCAGGGAGATTACCTACAGTGCCATATGTTGTGAGCTTCTTGATTATATTGTGCACAGTGGACAAAGGAACATGAAGATCTCTGGAGATGGACTTGTAGCCTTGAGATTGTTGATATTTTTCCCCAATTTTTGTTCTCAAGTCCTCAGACAATTCTCTGCTTTTCTTTATGTTCTCCATGCGTAGTGTGGCACATTCAGACACACAACAGAAAGGTTGAGTCAACTTTTTTCCATTTTAACTGGCTTCAGGTATTTAAGGTACTTCAACAAAGTATTGTATACTTGTCTGTGTATACAGACTTGTCTGTGAGATGCACGGTATATACACACACACACTCAATTTTATACTATATGAGGTGTTCCACTCTGCTTCAACCAGAAGAGTGATAAAATACATGTTACATGCATAAAATAAAAAGCAATTCTGAAACCTGTGAACTTCTCATTGCGGCAGAAAGTCAAGTATTTTTTTAGCTTTATTTAGCATTTAGTGCTTCTGACTTTATGAAGCCATTTGCAAATTTGTACTGTGAAATTAAGTATGAGTTGGTAGAATTAGAAGTAATTTTGAAGCACAGAACAATAATAACAAATACAGCAATAGTTCAGTAATAATGCTAAAGTAATTGCTAAAGAGCAAATAAGAGTACAACAGTTGTAACATAACTCAATCGCTGAGTGGTAAAATAACGTTGAATGGCACACACACCCTCCTTCTCCCTTAGCAGTGCTCCTGGAAGACTACCACAAAGTGTTTGCCATCTTAAAAGATTTTTGTTACTTCAGCTCAATCTTATCTCAAACAGGTCTTTTGCTCACTTATTATTTACCCTTGACAAAAACAGAATATGACCTTTTCTGTTTGTCATAAAATGAGCATGCAGAAAATAAGAAACAGATTTTTTATATGATTAACTGTTGAAGCACCAAATGTAAATTTTGTTTTCTTTTTCAATATGCTTAAATATTTCAAAATTCAAAGAATAATGATGGTCAAGGTAGACACTTGAAATTGGCATTTTGTAACACAATCATTTGTGTTAATCACAATCATTGTGTGTAAATTTGCAAAAACCTCAAGTAAACTTTCTTCACGTTGTCATTATGGGGTGTTATGTGTAGAATTCTGAGGAAAAAAATAAATTTAATCCATTTTGGAATAAGGCCGTAACATAATAAAATGTGGAAAAAGTGATGCACTGTGAATACTTTCCAGATGCACTGTACATGCATACATATGTATGTATACATACACACACACACACACACATTATATTTATTTATATAATATATAATATACAGTATTTGTTTTGTGAGTGTTACTGAGTGTTGCTGTCATCAAGGATTTGATTATCATTATTTCTTTCAATCAGGTTCGTATTTGTAGGATGTGTTGTGTTCAAGTTACATTCCGTGTTTGTCAATCGTTGTAAAGATGACAGGTTTCATTCATCGATTCGTTTCTTACTGCATCAATAAACAGCTCGTCTTCTTCTTTATCTGAGACCTGACACACTGCATGCACGGGTTTTTTTTACGCTGTCTTCCTTTAGCGGGACATTGACTTTTTCCAACGTGTGCTTTGTTTCCGCAGTAGCAGAATATGCTTGTATGTATCACACGCTTCATATTTTTTGCTGCCTTTTCAATTGTGTAATTCGGTTTTTGTTCAGCGCTCTTTGGAACTGTTGCTTTTTATCTATGCACTGCGTCAGTTCACGTGAGCCACTCGGTGTACATGCATCGAAGGTTCCCAGCTGTGCTGGTGCCATCTCGCTATGTCCATGGCTGTATTTAATGTTACCTTAGTCCTGGCACTTAAAACTTTCTCTCGCAGTTTCGCTGAGTTTGTGTCAAACACCACCCTGACCATCTCATCTTCCTCTCCATAAGCACAGTCCTTCACCCGTGAATATTTACCCGTGGCAGTTTGCTATTGGATTGCCGCTGACGGACGGCCTTATATGGGCAGGCACTAAATTACAAACGCCAGCGCAGCCTGTCTATGAACTTAATTTAAAGTGTAGGTTTACATCGTGCTTTGTTTCCGAAGTAGCAGAACTCATGCATATGGTTGTATATGTCACTCGCTCACTTCTTATTGTTTTGCTGCCTTCTCAATTATATAATGCATGTTTTCTTCAGGGCTTTTTTGAGGTCTTCCTGGTTTTCTATGTACTGCGTGATTACGTGGGAGGCGTGATGATGTCACACGAAACCCCACCCCCACGGCGTTGAAGCTCATCTCCATTACAGTAAATGGAGAAAAACTGCTTCCAGTTATGACCATTACGCGTAGAATTTCGATATAAAACCTGCCCAACTTTTGTAAGGAAGCTGTAAGGAATGAACCCACTACATGGCGAAACAACCGAGATCCTGGTTTGCAACCCCTCATGCACACACGTGGTCCAGTCCCAGAAATGATTCTCTATCTGCCGCAGCCAGGTGTTACGTGGGCGACCCCTTGGCCTGGTCCAGCCACTCGGGTCCCCAACAATGAGGATCTTACGAGCCGGATCACCCTCGGGGAAACGTGCCACATGGCCGTAGTGCCGTAAGTGTCACTCCCTCACAATATAGGTAATGTGCCTCATTCAGGACTCCATGAGCAACTGCTCATTCGATACGAAGTCAAACCAACGGTATCCTAGGATTTTCCAGAGAGACACAGTACCAAAGGAGTTCAGTCTTCATCTCAGGTCACTGGATAGCGTCCATGTCTCGCAACCTATAGCAACACAGTAAGCACCAGGAATCTAAAGACCTGGACCTTCATCTTTCTGCATACATATCAGGAGCATCACACAGCCCTTTCCAGCGACCTCATGACCCCCCCATGCTCTCCCAATTCATCTACTGACTTCACAGAAAGAGTCACCAGACACATGAATGTCACTGCCAAGGTAAGTAAACCTCTCAACAAGGTCAACACTCTCTCTGCAAACAGACACACTGCTGAAGGCTGTGCCCAAAAGGTCATTAAAAGCCTGGATAGAGGCTGTGCAGGATAGAGTTTTATAATACAGTTTGGCATTCTAAGGCAGCGTCCGTTGCATATTGTATTCACTGAACAGAAGGCATGGGTGCCAGTAACTGTGCCGTCTTCACCGCACTTTGCAGTGCTTTACATTCTTGAGATGAGTGGGTGCCATACCAGGATGCTATGCAGCCACTGTTGCACCTATAGGAGTTAGTGAGTAGAGATGGAGAAATTAAAATGTTCCTCAAATGTCTGCAGAAGATGTAGCTTTGTTGAGCTTTCTTGACAACAGCAAAATTATGTTGTTCCCACCTCAGTCCATCAGTGACAGTAACCCCTCCAATGTACTGTAGAGGGCAGTGAGGTCTGCCTTCTGATTTCTGAAGGCTATAACCACCTCCTTGATTTTGCTGACATTAAGTGTGAGACTGTTGTCCTGGCACCACAGTATCAGCATGAAAACCTCTTCTCTGTAAGCAGTCTCATTAATTGTTGGTGATGAGGCCTATGATGGTGGTGTCACCAGGAAATTAAATGATGGAGTTGGGGCTGTATGTGTTCCTTATCAGGGTGTACTGGTAGCAGTGATCCAGAGCATTAACACTGTGAACCAGGTGATATGCTAATGATATTTAAGGTAAACATTCCTTAAATTTGCTTTGTTTTGATGTCCCCAACAATAACAATAATCCCTCATGATGTAAATGATGAGTATTCTGTAATAACATTGTATGGATTGTTTAGCACATTGTCTGTGTTAGTTTGTGGAGAAATATAAACAGCAATCAGAAAAAAAAACAACATTTAATAATGTATTATTCCATATCAGGTGAACAGTTTCTGATGGACCATACACTATTCATCATAAAACACTTGCTTCCCCCTTTGATTTTAACTCACAGTTCAATCTGACCCACACAAAAGACAAGTGCCATCTAGCTGTATCGCAGTGTCTGGTCCCTCAACATTTAGAGAAACTAAAGCAGAGCAGATTCTGATTTCTCTCTGTGTAGCCAGTGTTTCTGACTGTTGTGGAATTATTATCCAGTGACTGTGTATTGCCACAAAAATGCTAATCATTGGGAGGTTTGGTGTGCTGGCATTTCTTTGTAAATACGATGCTACCAGTTTCATTCACGTTTTCTGTTTTTTTGGTCCTGTTAGTCTTAGTTGACTCATACTGGTTATGTTTGCCAAGTATAAGCGATAGCTATAGCAATTTAATAAGTTAAAAGTTGAATTCAGAATACCTGTTTAAATAGGTTTGTCGAATAGTCACAATACCCATCCATCCATCCATTTTCCAACCCGCTGAATCTGAACACAGGGTCACGGAGCCAATCCCAGCCAACAAAGGGCACAAGGCAGGAAACAATCCCAGGCAGGGTGCCAACCCACCGCAGGACACACACAAGCACACCCACACACCAAGCACACACTAGGACCAATTTAGATTTGCCAATCCACCTAACCAGCATGTCTTTGGACTGTGGGAAGAAACCGGAGCGCCCGGAGGAAACCCACGCAGACATGGGGAGAACATGCAAACTCCACGCAGGGAGGACGCGGGAAGCGAACCCAGGTCTCCTAACTGCGAGGCAGCAGTGCTACCACCGCGCCACCATGCCGCCCTTAGTCACAATACCTCACTACACAAACAATAAAAATAACACAACTATATACAAAAATAAAACAATGGTTTGCAAGGAATATTGCATCGCCACACTACAGTATCAAGAGTTTTTGTTGATCAAATGAGGATTCAGAGGCAACCATTCCTCAGAGGAAAGAGTGATCATGCAGAGCACAATCTGTCATACCATTCACAGCTCACTCCTTTTCTAAGCGACTTCATAGTGGCAGAGAGTTGCTATCCTGGCCTCAAAGGATACAAACAAGGTGGGAAACAACTGTGGATCAGACAGCACAGGTGGCAATCACACACACATTCCCTTCTAGCAGGCCTGCTTAGGGTTTTCCAATTAACCTAACATGATCATCTTTGGGACTGGGAGCAAATCGGAGAATTTATGTTTAATGTTTTCTAAAAATGTTCTGTCCTCCTTCTATTGAATGTCGATATTGCAAATATGCACTATTTAACACGAGGTTTTCTCTAATGCTTATAGCTCTTTTTCATAAATGCCTGCAAAAAGTGTACAAATGTGAAAACAAAGGCAAAAACAAAACAGTGGTATCTATACAATTTATTAAAAGTACTCTGTAATGCTGGATAATCTCTCTCTGAGTCTCATCTTTTGATGCCAAGCAATTGAGAGCACAGATGTATAACAGAGACACATGACAGTAGCCAGGCTCCAGAAAATGTGCCAGCTGTCATATAAATCTCAAGGGAGCACAAGCTAAGTCGGACATCTATAATAGATAAGACATGTGTCAGTCAAGTGTATGAAAATGTGTCACACTGCCAGCACAACAGTCAGCAAGGAACAAGAGAATAAAGAGTTTTTACATGAAAGAAACTGCAAATTCAGCTGTACCTTTTATTGCCTTGTTAAAATTTCACAATGCACCCTGCTTCATTATAACTATTATGGGACTACTAGAGTTCTTCACTTGTTAAGAAAGAAAAAAATAAAACTGTGAATGTATTTTGCTAATGCTTTTTTAAAGGATTTTGTTTTGTTTTGAGTTAAAGTATTTTTTGTTTAGAAGCAATAATTAAAGGCTTAAATTCTTCTAACAAGTCATTATGAAAGATTCAATTTGCCAAAGCATTACTTTCAAACTAATTGGCACAAGGTGAGGCGCAACTGTGAATGGGATACCAGTCAATCACAAACACAAACTCTTTGGGTCATTTCAATGTTGCTGATTAGCCTCACATGGGCACAACTAAAGTTTGCAATGGAAACAAGAATTCTGGAGGAAAAAACATTCAGGCACAGGAAAACAGTGGAAACATCACACAGACAGTAACAAAGCCAAGATTTTAACTAAAAAGCCCAAGCTAAAAGCCTCTAAATTCTGATGATAATTCACAAAGTTCAGAGGTAAAACAGACAGTCAGGTTATCAACTTACTGCCAGTAAACAATGTCAACATAATCAATCACAAACATGTTTCTAGGATATGACTAATTTCACTTTTACAAAGTCGGATGTCAGGTTTTGGTGTGTTCTTTGCAAGGCAATCAATCATTTCCATTCCTCCCACTCAGCTTTCTTCTTGATAAAAGGTTTCACTCATCGCTTGATCTGTATGTACATAATGCATTTTGTATGCACATTGATTTTACATATTTTATATAATAATAATAATAATAATAAATTTTATTTAATAGGGGCGTTTCTTGGCACTCAAGGTCACCTTACAGTGAAGTTAAACAACATTAGTAAAATAAAAACAAGAGAATGATAAATCAAAAGGAAATAATTAGCAAACAAACAAAGATAACAGGCAGTAACAGTGCAAAATTCACAACTGGTATGCCAGTTTGAAAAGATAAGTTTTGAGGACAGTTTTAAAATGTGATATTGAATCGAGCTGACGAATATGAGAGGGAAGAGAATTCCAGAGTTGAGGAGCACTATGAGAGCTGATGTGAGGTACAGAAAGTAGAGCTATAGATGAGGATCTGAGTAAGTGAGAGGCAGTGTAAGTCTGTAAGAGATCAGTGAGGTAGTGGGAAGCAAGGTTGTGGAGAGCTTCAAATGTTAAGAGCAGTGTTTGTATTGTATTCTGTAGTTAACAGGGAGCCAGTGAAGTTGGGAGAAAATAGGTATGATATGTGCAATATGTTCAGTGGATTTAGAAGAGGTTATTATCCTGGCAGCAGAATTTTGAGTAAGTTATAAGGGATGTATAAGTTTTTGTGGGATGCCAGATAGAATAGCATTACAGTAATATATAGGGTGGTCCAGATCTAATTATGCAATTTTCATTACGCTATAACTTATTAAGTTTATTACATAGAAAATCACCCAAAAAATCCCAGACCATCGAGAAGTGTGCAAACTGACAGCATGAAGAATCGTCTTTGCGCCGAACTGGAATCGTCCCCACATAAATCAAAGTCATCCAGACGATCTGGATCTGCATAATTAGATCTGAACCACGTGAGGTGACTAGGGCATTAACCAATACTTCACTACTGTGTTGTGTAAGAACAGGACGAAGTCTAGATGTTTCAGAGATGGAAGAAGGCAGTCCAAGAAACATTACTTATATGGGAAGAAAAGGAGAGAGTACTGTCAAGAATGACACCCGGGCTCTTCACCTAGGTGTTAATATCCATCCATCCATTTTCCAACCCACTGAATCACGGGGGTCTGCTGGAGGCAATCCCAGCCAACACAGGGCACAAGGCAGGAACCAATCCCAGGCAGGGTGCCAACCCACCACAGGACACACACAAACACACCCACACACCAAGCACACACTAGGGCCAATTTAGAATCGCCAATCCACCTAACCTGAATGTCTTTGGACTGCGGGAGGAAAACGGAGCGCCCGGAGGAAACCCACGCAGACATGGAGAGAACATGCAAACTCCACGCAGGGAGGACCTGGGAAGCGAACCTGGGTCTCCTAACTGCGAGGCAGCAGCGCTACCACTGCGCCACCGTGCCGTCCGCGCCACCGTGTTGCCCTGTGTTAATATCCATCCATCCATACATTTTCCAACCCGCTGAATCCGAACACAGGGTCACGGGGGTCTGCTGGAGCCAATCCCAGCCAACACAGGGCACAAGGCAGGAACCAATCCTGGGCAGGGTGCCAACCTACGGCAGGACACACACAAACACACCCACATCAAGCACACACTAGGGCCAATTCAGAATCGCCAGTCCACCTAACCTGCATGTCTTTGGACTGTGGGAGGAAACCCACGCACACACGGAGAGAACATGCAAACTTAATATTGTTAATTAAAATAGAAGACTGGTTAACCTTAGCAAGTGTGGATTTAGAACCAATGGGGAGCACCTCAGTTTTATTGCTATTTAGTTGGAGAAAATAGTGAGTCATCCATGTCTTTATGTCTTGGAGACATACAATAAGAGTATCTGTAGGGAAAACAGAAGTGGATTTAGTGGATAGATATAGCTGTGTGTAAATACCATGGAGCCGGAAGATATTAACTATTGGGAAGATATAAATGAGAAAAAGAAGCGGCCCCAAAACAGAACCCTGTTATATAAACCAGTGCGAATGTATATTTCACTGCAAACCCTATGAACAAATAAATAGAATGCTACAAAATGTAACTTGTTATAAAAGTGAATCATCACCGAAGCGCAGACCAACAAAGGTGTGTAGATGTTGAGACTATAAACAAAGCATTGAAGGGGGTCAAGAGCAAGCCATTGAGATGATTGAGATTTAAGTATGTTCAACAGGCCACAAGTATTCCACTATCCATGACTACAAATACATTATACATAAGAATATATTTTTCAATTATCATATGTAAGCCTTTCATTAATTGTGATTTAACCAATGGCAAAACAACTCATGTAACTGAAGAAAAAACACTACATCAAAACCATATAAATAAAGGGCTACCTGTACTATGCAATTTTTAACACCACATTATGTGCAATCCCTCGCAAAATGTATAAAGTGGTACCCATCCATATGCTGTTTTGAATTGTTGCAGGTGACACTTAAGCTGTACATACTTCAATTTACACACCTCCGGACATGCAGGGGATGTATGCACTACTTATGCAATGGACACATCATCCTATATGATAAAACATTTTACCATGCAGGAAAACATTTTCTCACCAAAAACTTTCAGTGGTAAATTAGTTAATAAATAAATTTAGACTTTAACATCAGTTGCTAAGAAAATAACTTAAGCCTAAATTTTCTAAATGTAGTACTCGTTTCTAACAAACATAAAATGTCTCCTACTATGAGACTATGACCTAATATTATCCTCTTTCTGCTTCCAAACACAGGATAGTGTTTATTGCCAGGGGGTCACTTGATTCATAAGTGTGTGTTATGAGATGTAGGTCTGTACCACAGATATTTACGAATGTACCACAGTCAGTATGAGTAGAAGAGAAAAAAAAAAACAAAATCAGAACAGTCAGCTTGGTAACAGACACAGTACCATTCCATCTGACAAACTACATTATTCTTGTTTTCTTACACATTATATAATATTCTTTCATTCCCACAGACATAAGTGAAGAAGTAAGTGAAGGAGTTGTGTGGGAAAGAGGATGAAAAAAATGAAATTACTTTATAATCAAATAAACCTATACTTAAACACACTTCATTAGCACAACTTAACAAAGTGTTCCTTCAAGTTAGAGTATTTCTAAGTGGCACTGAGAGGACTGCCCTAGTCTCCCTGTACTTTCAAGCAGTCATTCATTATTTTATTCCAGCGTGATGTGGCAGACAAAATGATGAAAAAATTTACCTTTGTGGTTAAACACTTAATGCAGGGTTAAATAGCTCCAATTTCATTAAACCAAACATGGAGAATAGTTTGTCTTACCAATGATCACATGATATAGCAGAGAAATATTCTTCTAGTTTGCGAAGGTAGCTGTACAAGTAAAGCTTGTGTCAACATTCAGCTTGATGCCATACATTTTAATGAAATTCTCTTGGTTAAGTACACAGTCTCAAAACATGAAAATGCTGCCGAGCTGAGGTCAAATGTTTTAAGCGTTATAGGCTTTATTGGGCATGGCAAAATTATACATCTACCAACCACTGGAGATTTTTTGCAATAGATAACAGGGCTAATTTAAGGGGAAAACACAGATTACATAAGTGACCCCATATCAGCAGAATTAAACCATTATAACAAGGTCTTGGAGTACCCACTTCTACCTCTTACTGCATGAATGATAAAAAACATGAAAACTGCAAATAATGCATGTATCATTTTCCCTACATTATAACAGACTTTCATATTCATTGTTAAATTGTTTTTTTTAATGTAAACAGAATATCAGACTATTTTTCTTTTATTTTATGACATATACCTTCTGTGCTGATTGTTTGTTTTTAAGAGGACTTCTATGCTTTTTTACCGAAGCATCATGGATCTTATTAGCATTACACTACTCCATATCACATCTCTCTATTATAAAAAAAATCTTGGAAGGAGACGAGATGTGATTGTCTGAAAGACACTTTCATGTCCCGCGAGACGAGTCTTCGTGCCAAGCGATGTAACCATGCCCAGGGCCGGAAGCCCCACGAGACAACAGCTTATGCAAAGAGATGGGGAAAAAGTCCTGCATGGTTATGTCAGACACATTTCTTGTAGAGAGAAAGAAACGGTATTCACTCACGGGCAGTTATACCTTGCATTGTCACAATGTAATTCCAAACACAGAATCAAAATTCAATGCGATATTGATGAAAAGATAACAGCGAAAAGAGATCGAATATATGGACATAGGTGATATGACAGAAGTGCGCCATGCAAAATGCAGATCACGCGGCACAGCAGCAACAGCAAGCCAGCCGCTGATTGAGCAAAGAGGAGGTAAAAAAAAACAAAAAAAAAACTGTATATGCTTCCCATTGTATCACCGTTTAAAAGGGGGTGTCAGAGGAGCGATCATGTCTCTTCACAATGCGAGTGGCAGAGATGCAAGTGGTTGGCGCCTAGCACAGGGAGGGGGGATGGGGATGAGGGGGTTGGGGTGGGCGAAGCCCGCAGTTTATAAAAGACAAAAGTATTGTTTCATTTTTATTCTAAATGATTAAGATGAATTTCTCTGTAACCTTACATATATTTACTAGTTCATTATCCAAACCTGCTTATTCTAAAATAAAGCTGCAGCAGCTAAAGCATAATTCTACAGCATCCTGCACACATTGGGAATTAACCCTGAGCAGCCTTCCAATCCATCAAATGCAAACTTTATTAGACAAAATCAATTCAGAGTCTACAGTCATCAGATTTACACTTTCTGGAATGTGAAAAGGAATAAGAATAAAAAGAAAAAACCTTCACCGTGCTGTCCATCACAGGAGTAAGTAGCACTAATTTAAATGCATGGCTTATCACTACCATCACCGCAGGAATACTGCACATGTAAAGTGTATTAATTTTTCTCTCTCTCAAGCATAACTGTACATTCTTTAAAAGTAAAAACAATTTTCCAGTAAAAATAACCTCATGCTCAATAATCTGAAAACTGATTTTTTGTCAGATCCGAGAATGAGGACAGGACAGGTCAATGTTAGATACATGATGCTTTCAAAAAAAAAAAAAAAAAATCAATGGCAACATCAGAAACTATCCCCAGACTGAAAAATGTATTATGTATTTTGTTACAGTCTGACACAAAGCTCTTGTGGTAATCAAAGTAAAAAACGCATTAGGATTTTAAATTGTGGTAAAATGTGAAACGCCTATACAAACAGACACTGCTATCATTCCAGTGGGAATTATTTCATACATTGTTATAATGAGTCAAATATTGCACTGCAATTGTTCCTTTAAAACATTAATGAATTAAATTTACATAAAGTTACACTGCATGTGCTTCTTTTATATAGAACATAGTGGAAGATTAACATTACCTTATTCTAGTTCTTGGCATACTTAAAAAATAAAAAATCAACCATATTCCATAGCTGTCAACAGCATATATAGCACTTCTCAAAGTGTTTTTATTGCATGACAGCTCAGCTGGTAGGGTGAATTATGAAAGAAAAGTTCATATTCTTCAAAAGGTGCTAGAATTTCCACAAAACAAAGTAGTGAAAATACTTGCCAGGAAGATACTGTCCAGAAAGAGAAATTACTAAGCATAAAAAATCTTGAGTGAATTATTAATGCCTAACAAAAATTGGAAAATAAGAAAGCTGTTCATACAGATGGTTAATTTTGTAGGACATTGTTTTTTTATTAATTTCACAGAAGGAGATCCATTGTTAGAGATTTTTTTAAGTTTTTGTTAAGCTCATAAATTCACTTCACAATTCCTGCCTGCATTATGGTATTTAGTTACTCAAAACCTTATTCCCTTATATTAGTTTCAATCAATACAGAGTCCTAAATCACATTATCACATCCAAATTTGTATAAAGTAGTTTACTTGGTTTCCATTACTTAATCAAAACAAAATGGGTACAAATAAATGGTATAGTTATGACAAAATAACAACAGTTCTATTACTTCAGAATTTAAAAATACTGTACAATGTAATAACACAAAAAATACAATGTAAAGGGTGATATTTTATAAATATAAAAATACTCCTTACCACTATTTGATAACTTCTCCTCTTCATTTTTACCAAAAAGAAATTCATATTTAGCTTTGGCAGTATTTTTTGCATGCGGAGAGGTGCTGTTGACCCGAACAAAAGTTTCTGCCTATAAAAGGAAAAAGATTAATTATATTAAATACGAACAGTTTTAAAATTATTGCTTGTATTGCACAGAAGGAGATATACCATGTCCAAAGTGGAAATGGGAAGTTTAAAACATCAGAGAGTGTACAGGAAGCTAAAAATAAACAAAATGTGTTTATTTTTCTCCGTCATTAGCCTAGATTCCAGATAAAGATACTTTGTAAGTGATCTGGCCCAACTGCAGCAAGCCACCTGATACCACGATTACAAGAGACTACAGCCTATTCCAATAGCACTGACAGCAGGGCAGGATTCATCAAACCTTGCTTAGAGCAAAAGTTAATCATTGGTTACCCCAACAAACCCACACAATTATTTTCATTCTGATTTACAAAAGGAAACCCTTTTGTACCTGCAAAGTAAAGTGTTACATTCACTGAATTACTTCATAGTAATTGAAACAGAGATGAGGAAAATGTTTTAAATAGTTTAAAACTCGCAAAGCCACTGACCCTGATACCATCCCTTCATGTGTTCTCTAGAAAAGCACCACCCAGCTGTCACATGTGAACACTGGCATCTTCACCTTGTCTCTGCTCTCCAGTACAGTCCCTCTGGGTTTTAAAAAGACTACAGTATAATCATGCCCGTGACATGCCTCAATAACAACTGCCCCAAAACTTAAACCTCCATTTTAATGAAGTGTCTGGAAAGACTGGTCATGACACAACACAAACTGTAATGCCCTTGCCTCTCTGGACGCATTTCAGTTTGCATATCGACGTAACAGACCTGTGGATATTTCCATCATTGCTGCTCTGTACACTATTCTGTGAAATCTTAAAAAACAACAATCTCAAGAAACTATTCATTGAGTACAGCTCATCATTTAATGCTTTTATTCCATTTGGATTGTGATGAAGCTCATGAACACTGGTCTGTGTAGCACCATTCATTGCTGTTTGACTGCGATGAGTGGTCCGTGGTGTGGAGCAGGTTTTAAATAAATAATTGTGTGCGGGCTCCAATTAGTGTGCAAGAACACTTTGCTCCGTAGTTGATTTGGGTTGCTTGGCTGACCGTGACACATACATGTGCAGGCACATCTGTCAGGCTCCTCAGTTGTGCCTTGGAGGTAGTAGACTGTCTCACCTGCACCCAATTATACAGAAGAGTTTTAAAGGAGGAGTCAAGAAATAAGTCCAGAGTCGAGAAAAGACAGACAGAGAGGGAGCAACAGAAAGTAGGAGGTTGAAATGAGAGGGAGTAATGAAAGAGGTGGCAGTTGGTGAATAAGCAAGTACAAGAGGCTGGAGGCAGGCACCTGGGAGAAAGAGTGCCAAAGGGAGCGTAGGACAGGTGCTCGAGGGGGCTGAAGAGGGTCTGCTCGGTTGAGCATTTATGGGGAGCTGGAGTGACGTGATCCTTGATGCAGGTATCACTCCTAGTACCAGAAAGCCACATTTTTTTTATGTTTTTAATGCCCTTCATAAAAAGGGGTACTGTAAGAAAAAACCCAGCAAACCTAATAATACATTCAAGGTATTTTATCAGTATGGTTAATAGATTGGACCCGTTTAATAGTTACGAGTATTCTGCTGCTGGTATTATTATTGCCCTTCATGTTTACAGCGGTTTTCACAATAGCCAATAGTAAAAACAGAGTATTTATATAATTAGCATGCAAAAGCAAAAGAGAAAGACGTGGTAAAAACAACCATCACTTTAGATAGAATTGCAGTCTCAGTCAAGTTTAAGCACAATAGTAACATTAATACATTTAAAATTATTACTAATATTATTAATGTTGGTGACAATTTTTGCACTTGCGAGCTTTAAGGGATAGAATTGCTTAATCTGGGCATATTTTCCTATTGTCCCTAACAAACAAAAATATCTTTATCTGTTTTTACCTTAAAAAAATAAAAAGCCCTCTAAACTGGAAATCGTATAAACCCTATTTCTTCTTCAAAACAGACAACAGGTTTATGGTAAAAAATACAATGTGATTTGAAAATATTTTACTCTATTATTTCACAAGATCTGACTAAATCTTTAAGGGGTGGGTGTTTTTTTTTCTAATTTCCAACATCTATTTAATGTAATATATAATACAGTATCAGGGAATACAAAGGTGTTTCTAAAGGCATTCAACTGAGTTGAATGGAATTACAAATTTCCTACATTAAATAATTTTGGGATCAGCTCCAAAATTACTGCTTGGATTAATTTACTGTATGCAACTGTTGGAGCCTCAATTCATTCAAATAACCATCTGCAATGCACTTGTTCTAAGCCATGGTACTAGACATGCCTGCCTCCTCTCAGCTTTTCAATTTGTAACTGCAATTAGACGTATCTAGATTTAGTAGTAGCAGTAGCATTGTCACATATACAGAATACAGCAAAATTTGTGCTTGCTGGTCTGACAAATATTCAGCATGTTGTCACTCTCCAGCACTATGACTATTAAGAACGTATTAAAATATATAACTTCATTTTTTTTTAAATATTAATGCAATTTATCTCCCCTAATCTGCTCTTTACCTGTTTCCATACTTGTTGAACTGTATAATCATTTGCGAATTTGAAAGGCTTTCCTTACGTGCTGACAGCATTTTAATCCAGTTCCGAACCTAGACTCCATGTACAGCTAAAAATGGGAAATTTTTATAAGATTTTGGGTTTTACAGTGCATCATGTCTTTGACCCATTTTTTTTATCTAATAGGCAAGAATTTTTACAGTTCTTTTGATTTTTCTAGATCAGTAGCTATAATGTGTTTCAAACCAAGGAATACTTTAAAGCCAAAGATATAGAAAGGGTGCAACAGTCACAGCATGAAACCTTAAAAGAATTTTAAACAACATTTTTGTCACTTGTCAAAATTCAACATGAGCACATATAAAAAAAAAATAATTTCTCAGTTTCAACATTTGATATGTTGTACTTCAATTTTATACAGGGTGTGATTTGCAAAACATATTCAGTTTTTATTTACATTTTACATGGCATCCTAACTTTTTTTGGAAAGGGGGTTATATATGTATATATTATAGTAATTGGTGTGCTGCACTTTATTCTATGGCAATTAAATTTCAAACAAAATTTAGAAAGAAAACACATGTAAACAAAGCACACAAGAGCTTTACTGATTTCAACTTAAACTTTTTTGTACACAACACATGTAGCAAAAGGAACTCATCTTCAATTGTAAAGCAATGGAATGAGATTTAAATTTATGGAAGTTCATAAATATGAATTCAATAAGACAACCATGTTCTTTACTTAAAGTTTGTTTAAAAAAATGTACATAAACTCAGCAGAAAAATTATTTCTACCAAATGTCAAAAATGATAATGATAAATGATAATGTCAAAAATTAGTAAATGATATTATTCCAAATATTGAACAAATATGAAAGAAGGATCCAGTGTCATCGATTTATTTGCAGTTTCTACTGAATTTCAACATTTCATTTTCATTTTCAAACCAAAATCCAAATAAACAGCATAGCAGCCACAATGCAAATTGTATGATTGCATACTTCCAGCAAACTGAGCCCTTCATAAGCTGCATTTAGCTTCCCTAAAATGAAATTTAAATTTATGAAAGCAATAGCAGATTTTTTATTGTTGACGTACAGTATCATAAACAGAACCTTCAATAGAGGCTCCAGTCACAAAGAACCACATTGAGCAGTGTCATCTCCAAGCAGAGAAGCAGCTTCAGCGACAGACTGCTGTCACTCTCCTGCTCCACTGACAGATTGAGGAGATCATTCCTCCCCAACACTATGCGACTCTTAGACTCTTTAATTTAGTATTGTTTTTTGTATCAGTATGCTGCTGCTGGATTATGTGAATTTCCCCTTGGGATTAATAAAGTATCTATCTATCTAACTGCAATGCGCTACATGAACGTCTGGGGGCAGTATCATTTGTTATTGTTTGTCAAGACTGCACACAGTCCTACAAACGAAGAACAACGTCTGAGGAGAAAAAGAAATTGTTTGCAATTTCATCAAACTCTCGCTTCCCTTAAAAGGGAAAAATGAAGCTATGATTCCTTAAAATTTGACAAAAATGCAGTAGCTCTGGTAAACGGTCAATGTACTGAACATCTCTTGCCACAGAGACTGCATTTTATTGTTAATACCAATTTAATATATCTTGTAGTGGAACATGAGAGCGAGATGTGGTCGCTGTTACTAGTCCCACAGACTTTCTGGGTTCAGGCTTGTGAGCTAGCACACACTCACCTCTTAGATGCCCATCTAGGAGCCAATAAAACACTCAAGTTCCGATTATGGCTGGGAATAAATAAGGAGGTCCAACACCTTTGCACTTCCTATCTTGAGTTCCAATTACCAGATTCCTCAGATTCCTAGGGGACCGTGGTCCTCTAGCCCCTGTTCCCTTCATAGACATTCGATTCATGTACATAAGGATAAACATTGTAGCACCCCTTGAACCCTCAGACAGAGGAAATAAATATATCCTCATGTAGGTCAATTATGAGACCCGATATCCTGAGGCTATCTCACTGCAAACAGCCAAATCAACAAATACCACGCAAGAGTTGGTAATGGTCTTTGCATGTGTCAGCATCCCTAAGGAATTCTTAACAGACCAAGGGATGCCATTTACCTCAAAGACATTCAGAGAAGTTGACAAATTACTCAAGATTCAGCACTTAAAGACCTCAGTATACCATCCTCAAACTGATGCTCTAGGTGTGCGGTTCAATAAGACCTTCAAACAAATGCTATGCAAGGTGGTCAGTGAGGATGGATGGAACTGGGATCAGTTACTCTCCCTTGTAGTATTTGGCTATGGGGAAGTCTCCCCTACCCAACCCCCTTTGAACTACTATATGGGCGATAACCCTGAGGGCTATTGGACAAACAGTATTTGAAGAAGGTTTGGAGGAAGAAGCAATCGCCTTCTACAAATATATTAGAATATACTATGCAGTTACACAATGAATTTGTGAAAATTTGACCTATTCTAAAAGAGCACAGGCTCATTGCTACAACCATGGCACGTCTGTAAAGGTGCCCCAGAGAGCACGTCATGTTTTTCATCTCTACCTGCCACTCCAAATTACTAACTCACTGGCAGAGCCCTTACGAAGTTAAGGAGAGGAAAGAGCTTGTTGACTATTTGGTGAAACAACCTAATCATCGACTGAGTAAATAGGTGCATAACATCAATCTGCTGAAACCATGAAAGAATTGGGACCCAAATCCCCATTCCAGTCAGTCCCATTCCTAGTTTGCTCACAAACCAATCTTTAACTTTGGCACCAATTCAACAGCCAAACAATGACAGTAATCAAAAGTAGTTGTCCCATTTATCCTGGAGGTGGTGAGCGAAAATCCTAGTAGGACCTTATTGTGCATGACATTGTGGCGGAACCTGCAGTGATCAGATAATGCCCATATCGACTCCCAGAGGCAAAACAAGCAGAAGTGGACCTTGAGATTAAGTGTGTGTTATACCTTGGTGTGACTGAGGAAAGATATAGTCCCTTGTCTAGCCCCATCATGTTGGTCCCCATACTCCAGACATTAGATCGGGTGGGCCTCCAGATAAACCCTAAGAAATGTTATTTTGGGATAATGGAAGCCAAATTTTCAGGGCAGGGGTATGGGTTTGACTACAGTGTTCAAAAATCGATGCTATCCTCAAATGGCCGCATGGTGGTACTACCACGTGTTTACCTCCCATTTTCCAAGAGGGCAATGCCCTTAACGAATCTAACAAAAAAGCAGGCTCCCAATATGGTGGTATGGAATTCGAAAGCAGACACTGTAATTCTTGACCTTATGCAGGCCCTTATGTCAGCATCAGTCTTGATGGCTCCTAATTTCTCTTTGCCTTTTATCCTCCAGACCAATGATTCAGACACAGGTCTTGGTGTCATGCTGAGCCAAAGCGTCAATGGTGTTAAACACCCGACCTGGAAACCAGGTATGCAGCAGTGGAATGGAAGGCTCTTTGTGATCACATGGGCTGTTAACCAACTGAGGTATTACCTCCTAAGCCATGGGTTCACCTTTATCATCGAACATGCCTCTCTCCAATGGATGGCGGTGCAAAAGGAATCGAATCTGTGACTCAGAAGGAGGTTCTTGGACTTCCAGCCTTATAGATTTACTGTCTTTCATTGTCGGGGCACCCTCTTTGCCAACGGTGATACCCTTTCATTGGCTGACAACCCCTCGGTTCGGGTCACCTGACATATGGGAGACAGCTTACAAGCTTCAGTAAGTGTGATCACCCGCCAAACTAAGGGTTGGTGCTGTGCTCTAATCCTTTCCCTCTTACTCCCTCTTCAGACAGGATGACTGTTATATCTACTACCAATGACATCACCTCCAGTTTCTGGTCTCCTAGACCCACCCTTCACGGTTTATCTTCCATATTAGCTGGTAACCTGAACCCATGTCTGTAAAGATGTGCTTTATTTCATTGCCTAAACTTCAAGTATATGGGGTTACCAAGGTGGTACCCGAAAACATTTTTCCTGTGGTTTATCCCCCTTATTTACACAACATATTGCAACTTGACAAAAGTAAATTAACTGGACATCGTTTTTGGCATCTTCCAGCAAGTGTTTTAGTAAATACACTGATGTAATATGTAGAATCGTTTTTGTTTTACATTTCACTCAAGTATAATGTTTTCTATCAAAGAAAACAATTCCTGTGATGGTAAATGAAAAATTACATAACATATTAAAGTTTAAGGTCTCTTGTCATAATATAGCAATACATCATTCTGAAATGACAAATGGCTTACTCAGAAAATCCTCAAACTGAAAATGTAATTTAGAAAGTAATCCCGTAGGCCATATATTCATAGCACTGTCGGTGACTGCCACAATTACAAATTACACAGCCGTTTAGTTCAAATGAAAAAGGTAATAATGGAACAATAATTCACACAAGAAATTTACTTTACACAGTAGGAAAAATTATGGAATATATTTTAAAAGTGACTTAGGGTAACAGAGAGATAGTCTAGGGCAGAATAGAGATAATTCATTAGTTTTATAATGATTTAATTCAAATCTTAGTATATAAAATAGAACCCAACCTGGAATTTCTGTTTATGGAAATAAACAAATACATGAATTTACAAATGAAATCTACATATACATACTGTATATGTACAGTGCATCCGGAAAGTATTCACAGCGCATCACTTTTTCCACATTTTGCTATGTTACAGCCTTATTCCAAAATGGATTAAATTAATTTTTTCCTCAGAATTCTACACACAACACCCCATAATGACAACGTGAAAAAAGTTTACTTGAGATTTTTGCAAATTTATTAAAAATAAAAAAATTTGGAAAGCACATGTACATAAGTATTCACAGCCTTTGCCATGAAGCTCAAAATTGAGCTCAGGTGCATCCCGTTTCCCCTGATCATCCTTGAGATGTTTCTGCAGCTTTATTGGACTCCAACTGCGGTAAATTCAGTTGATTGGACATGATTTGGAAAGGCACACACCTGTCTATATAAGGTCCCACAGTTGACAGTTCATGTCAGAGCACAAACCAAGCATGAGGTCTGTAGACCTCCGAGACAGGATTGTTTCGAGGCACAAATCTGGGGAAGGTTACAGAAAAATTTCTGCTGCTTTAAAGGTCCCAAAGAGCACAGAGGCCTCCATCATCCGCAAGTGGAAGAGGTTTAAAACCACCAGGACTCTTCCTAAAGCTGGCCGGCCACCTAAACTGAACGATCGGGGGAGGGAGGTGACCAAGAACCCAATGGTCACTGTCAGAGCTCAAGAGGTCCTCTGTGGAGAGAGGAAAACCTTCCAGAATGACAACCATCTCTGCAGCAATCCACCAATCAGGCCTGTATGGTAGAGTGGCCAGACAGAAGCCACTCCTTAGTAAAAAGGCACATGGCAGACCGCCTGGAGTTTGCCAAAAGGCACCTGAAGGACTCTCAGACCATGAGAGACAAAATTCTCCGGTCTGATGAGACAAAGATTGAACTCTTTGGTGTGAATGTCAGGCGTCACGTTTGGAGGAAACCAGGCCCTGCTCATCACCAGGCCAATACCATCCCTACAGTGAAGCATGTTGGTGGCAGCATCATGTTGTGGGGATGTTTTTCAGCAGCAGGAACTGGGAGACTAGTCAGGATAAAAGGAAAGATGACTGCAGCAATGTACAGAGACATCCTGGTTGAAAACCTGCTCCAGGGCACTCTTGACCTCAGACTGGGGCGACGGTTCATCTTTCAGCAGGACAATGACCTTACGCACACAGCCAAGATATCAAAGGAGTGGCTTCAGGACAACTCTGTGAATGCCCTTGAGTGGCCCAGCCAGAGCCCAGACTTGAATCCGATTGAACATCTCTGGAGAGATCTTAAAATGGCTGTGCACCGACGCTTTCCATCCAACCTGATGGAGCTTGAGAGGTGCTGCAAAGAGGAATGGGCGAAACTGGCCAAGGATAGGTGTGCCAGTTTAATCCATTTTGGAATAAGGCTGTAACATAACAAAATGTGGAAAAAGTGATGCGCTGTAAATACTTTCCGGATGCACTGTATATGTATATATATATATATATATATATATATATATATATATATATATATATATATATATATATATATATATATATATATATATATAGTATCTTGCTACTAATATATGATTATTAATTACAGTTTTTTAGAAACTGCTGCAGCTACAGAAAGTTTAGAACAAACTGTTTTTCCCAGAAAACATTTGAAGAATAAGGCTTCAGATTTTTTATTAAGATACAAAAAGCACCATCTGTGAATCTGTAGAACTTACCTGCATATGCCTTTGCTAAAGCCAGCACCCATAACTCCATCTTCAAAAAGATCTTTGTCCAGAACAGCAAATTTAAAGCTACAGCCCAATCACTGGAAAAGTTAAAGCTTCTGAGAGCTTTCCTTTTCAGCATGGAAATAACCTTTAATAATTTGTTTTCTTTGATAGAGGCATACTGATGCAGCCTTAAACTATTAATATCTTAGTATTTAAGTTATAAATGTGTGTAACCACTGTGAAATTCTTCTCAGTAAAGAGTGATATAAAAGAATTAAATAGAAGTGAAACTTTGAATCCTACTCTATAGTCAAAGGCGCCTTTAAGAAAATTTCAAACTATCTGTCAAAGACTTTCTGTGTAGATCTAAAAAATGACTATATGTCAAAAAACCTGACAGGAAAAAAAACTGAGGGTTTTAGAATGACTTAGTCAGAATCCAATCATCAGTTCCAATCACATGTTGTCACAATCTAAAACAATTATTTCATGTTTGAAAACCCACACATGTCATCAAGCAGCTTTGCGAGGAGAAGTGACTAGTGATAAAAAAAAATGTTTTCACAGCAATATAATGAACTTTGGTATCGATGCCATCTTTCAGACCACAGTACCAATACCAAAATGGTTCAGAAGCAAATAGCTGATAACTCCAAAACCACTAAGCATGGCTTCCCTCTAGAAAGCTGTGACTACACAACAGGGGTTCCATTAAGTCCAGGCAAACTTGGGCCTTCTGTGAAATCTCAATGGCGTTGAAGCAATAACAGGGTGGGGAGGGTTCCTGTGAACTTCTAAGTATCTTGAAGTGTGCAGTTACATAGACTCCAAGAAACGAAAACAAAACTGCAATAGTAATTTCAAGAGAATTGGGTGAGTGGAGTGAGAGGAAAACTATGTTTAACTCCAGCACTGAACATTCCAAAATGTTGGTACCATACCATTTTAAAATTTGTGTTTCTTGGTTCTTGTCCAGTACAGGCATACCATGCAACCTTTGTGTGGATGACAAAGGGACACTATTTTTTTCCCCACTGAGTTAACACCAAAGCAGCTGAAACTGATTAACAACCCCCTCTGCTACTTAACTGACCAGATCAATATCCCAGAAGTATCACTGACTTGGTGTTATACTCTGATTAAAAAGTGCTCAATTAAAAGGTGCTCCTTTAATTTTTTTGAGCAGTATATATTGAAACATTAAAAGAAAAAAAATGAAATAGGTTAAGCAGAGGCCAAGTAGCCTTAATTTAGAATGGCATTAAAGAATTTTTGAAAAATTCTAAAGAAGCTTTGCACCATTCCTCAAATGAAAATGCTACTTTTTTCCTAGTTTTGATAATATAAGAGAACATTTTCCCATTGCGTTTCCTAGCTGAGTAGTTAACACACAAGCTATGTAGTGTAAGATATCAGAATAGACCTTTCATTGCATAATCTTAACTCATCCAGTTATACTCAAAATAAGGCTATTAGAGGATTAAGAGTAATTCCAACACCTTCTGACATATATTTTTTACCAAAAACGGTTATGAGCTATTACCAAAATATGACCTATTGAGCCTAATGCATGATGGCATCATTTGTAGTTTGGATTTTTTTTCCCCCAATAGTGATGAGCATGACAGAGTTGTGTTTCACTAAATTGTCATTAAAATTCTTTTTGTATGTAATTTTGCAAAATTGCAAAATTCACTATGGAGTTTTTGAGGGGTGGAAAGCAAGGACTATTTCTTTTTAAAGGTTATCCAAAACTAAAACTGTTGTTTCCTTCCTCCGGCACCCTCCAGTGATGCTTGTGTCATAAATCTTTCAATGCTTCCTGACGCATTCTTATCTGCCTTGTACACTGCCTGCTTTCTGCTATGCACTCCGCATTTTCGATGAGATATCACCATCTCAGCTCTCTTTTCCCAACACTGTAAGTGGATCCAAAGCAGTATTCTTTTGGATACTCACTGGCAGACACACACCCAGGTCATTGGATTTTATACAGTGAAGTGTTTGCATGTAAGTGCTGTCTGGGCCAACCCCATTTTTAGTATAAAATGGTAAATTTCCCCTTGGTTCTGCACATGGGAAAAAAAGGTTACAGAATAGATGAATATATATATATGGTAATGGTGTGAATTTAATTGGCTGCAAACGACAATTTTTTCATGAATAAGTTTGTTAAAACTCTATTTTTACTCTCAAATAGTTGTTAATTTTAATTGAGACAGATGTGTGTAGTTGGTCATTTTAAGGCGAATTACACCATACTTCACAGAGAATGAAGAAAAATGTTGATCGAGATGTCCCTCTCACATTTTCTAAAACATTCTCATGATTCACACTTCGAAAATTACTTCAGATAGTCTACCGATATCCTATTTGTTACTAGCTAGTATAGATTCAAGCACGGATACTGATGACAGAACAGGGAAGGTAGATACTTTATTTTTTTACAAATGGATTTTGCTATCATCTGTTTGTCATGCATGGAGGCTAAAGTCCAACCCTCCTTCAGCAGTAGTGCTATAATCTTGTTATTCTCCAACTATTCAAGATGTCATGTATTTTGATGCTACTGGTGGTGATTCTTACAGCACAGAGGACACTATGTCCTAAAACAGAAAGCTTTTCAACTGTCACTGTGGCAGAAATAAATTGATACAAACTGAGGCAGAGAAAGAGGAGACGTATGTTAAACTCACAATGGACCCTAATCTGCCCGAAGTGGTCAAAAAACCTAGTTAGAAAAAATTACAATTAATACTCAGAGTAAAATGAAGATGATTTGTATTCAATTGAAAAGCATGAAATACATTAAGATCCCACAGTAAACAGCTGAAACAAATGGTGACTGCTACTGACAAAAGGAAGACCACCTTAGAAAATGTTAATTTGGAATTTTTGACAGGCAGGAATGTACAAATCTTCCAAATTTCTTCACCAAAATCCTAGAGGACATCATTAACAAAAGCCAGAAAGTTAAAAAAGCTTATTGCACAGATCATCAAATTTAACTAACTCTAGTGATAATAAAATGCATTATTTCATGATAAAGACAACAAAGTGATTCTTCAAAAACTATGTCTATCATGCAGGATTTTTGTGATGATCACTATTTAAAAAAAAAAAAAAGACCATTATGCATTTTTTATATATCTATTCCTCTTTCAACGTCAGTAGCTACTTTACATTATGGTCTATTTTGGGTCTTGCCCCTAGAGCCCTTTAACAGTCTTTGAATTTTGTGTTCTGCATTTTTCTATACGTTCTGTTTAAGTTTAGTTTTGTTATTTTATAATCATTTATTTTCTTTCATTGCATTTTCTTAGTTTTGTTGACTCTCTTTTGGATTCTTATGGGTTGAACATCTGCCCTTCTCAAATTTTCCTTGATGTTAAATTTAAGCCTACTAAATACACATTAGCAAATTTGATGCCCACAATACATTTTCATTCCATAGTTTTTTCTTCACAATTTCATTTACACAAAGTACGTATGCTATAAAGAGCAATTTACGTTCATATAAGTTAGTATCTAAAAACAATGTTTATCTGCAGGTTTACTTATTTAAGTATGTGGTAATTTGTGTAATTCACTCAACAGTACAAGAAATTGCTCTGACAGCACCTCAACAAAGTTATGGATAGTTTTACAGGAGCTTTGATATTTTCTGAAAAGCATTTTTAACAGAAAACTAGAAGACAAAACATTCAGGGAGCTACCATAGCTGCTGAGTGGTCTTCATAAGAATGCTGTTGTCATGGATTCCTGAATGTGGCCTAAAATTGAAGCCATCTATTCAGAAGCAAGTTTCACAAACTGTCAACTTGCCATTCCCACTGGAGTATTAATTAACGAGTCCTTTTGTTTTGAAATCATTGACAGTCAAATGGTTCTGCAACTAGAAAAAAATTAACCCTTTCACAATGATGCATATTAAACTGGAAATCAAGGACTGATACTTTTATATCAAACACAATCAGATCTTTAAATTGTTGCATCTTTCATTTTACAGTAATCATGTTGGGACTAAACATTGCTATCAGTCTTGGTTTATAAATTGAAATAATAGGAATGCACACATTCTCAGTAACAAAAGTGCAGCAGCATGGTGCTTTGATTTTGCAGGTCATCTCCATATATCAAAATTCAAAACCTATACTTTGCTTTTAAGTGTAATATTATAATATTTTCCTATTCAAAGTTCACTAACCACTGAATAACACTTCTGGAAAAATGTGTTTTTATAAAGGCTGTATAACATATAGTTGACAGAGCAATGATAAAAAAATAAACATAGACCCTACCGACTTCACCAAGTATTTTTGAATTATCATTTACAGCACAGTCATCTCAGCCAATATCAATCTATAAATTGTTGAATTAAAAAAAAAACTTAACAGGTTATTTTGTTAATCAATCATTATATACCTACACTATTGATAATTTAAAAAAAAAAGTTAACACAATATTATATCTCACATTAAAAAAGTGCAGTTAATCTGTCTTTGGTACTGACAAGCATCATGTTGAGCATGCCAGTTTATTAATCAGAAAAGAAGACATAGAATAATAAATAACTGGCATAAATGGTCCAAGAACTATAACTACAAAAACAGAAGTTAACAAGTGGAAAGAGAAACTCAGGTGACAAATATTGGAGTTGAGACTGTCACTGTCCATTAAGACACATGAAAAAGTTGTAAAAAGTTTTTTCAACACATATGTTAATCTGATACACTTAACACTATTCTTTTTTTTTTTACATTTTCTGCTATTTGTCAAACTTGCTTGCTTTAAACAACATCTTGTATGCAACTTATCCAGCAAGCATAGCATTGTTATAGTAAAGATCCATCCTCATGCAGACAATAGTTTAATATGCCTCTTTTTCATAATATTAAAATATGAAATGTTTACAGGGGAATGTTACAGCAATTATACAATTACTAACTGGGATAACATTACAAACAGCAGAAGACAATAATAATATTTTGGAGATGTACTTGGGGTCTGTTTTTAACAAGTTATATCAAGGTATCAATGAGAGTTAAAACCAGTCTACATTTATTATCTCTCTATTATAAAAAAAATCCTGGGAGAGAAAGACTAGGGAGACGAGACATTATCTTCATGAAGATCACGGAAGACACTTAAAAGACCTGCGAGACGAAAGAGAATGGCCACTGAGCGTCTCACGGGGACTTTAAACATGAGACTTTGTGCCAAGAGATTGACCCAGGACCGTCTTGTGGGGACGGAGAACATGAGATTCTTGCAAGACACACCCTACTTACAACCAATATCAAATAAGACCACGGGCAGCAAAACACTCAGTCGTGTAAAGGCTTTGAGCACACACAGATCCAGGGCTCTCAGCACATATAAAGCATAAAAGGACAATACGTTATAAATGAAACGTCGACCACTAAGCGAAGAAGAAAGAGCAGCACGGAGAAAAGAGACCCAAAAGCGCTGGGGAGAAAAAAATGCAAAAAAGAAAAAGAATAATCTAGGTGCAAATTCAGAAAATAAAGTAATAATCAGCCCCGAACAAGTGGAATTGGAAAAAAAGCATGTCCAATTGGGCTCAAAATTAAAAGACAAAGTAGAACTTCATAAAGACGTTCACAAGCAAAGCAGGTTAGAGATTATGAAAGCAGTGGAATTCGAAAGGCTCAAAAAAAAGTTGGAGCGATACAAATGCAGAGAAAGTTAAGGAATATGAAAGCAGGAAAATTAGAAAGTATTAAAAAAAAGAAAGTAAAGATTGCAGTAGCACAAACAAACAGAAATTATTGCTCGAAAAAAAGGAAAATAATCACCAAGAATCAGGTGTCATTGAAAAAAAAGCAGGACAAAGCGAGGTCAGAAAAAAAAGCGAAAGAGTACAAAAAAAAGTAAAACGTCATAAAGAGGTTAAAAAACAAGGGGGCCAAACACATGCAGAGCAGGTTAGAGATAATGAAAACAGTGGAATTCAAAAGACTCGAGGAAAACATAGGCACGATACACATGCTAAACAAGATATTGAATATGAAAGCAAAAAAAAATGACAGTGTCAAAAAAAAAGAAAGTAAAGATTGCATTAGCGCAAACAAAGAGAAATTATTACTCGGAGAAATAACGAAAAGGCGAATAGAGATCGAATATATGGACATAGGTGATATGTCAGAAGTATATAAATGTTGTAAGGCTTTGAAGTTTAAGACAGAGAATTTCAAAAACGGGGTTTACCTCACATTCATTTATTGGTTACTTTGCAAAAAAAATTATGAACTGCTGATGATGTAGATCGTTTTATCTGTGCTGAAATTCCAAACAGAGAAACCAATCCTGAATTATGGTAAAAAGTCATTAAACACATGTCTCACAGACCTTATTAAAAAGATTCAGCATGCTGGGACTCAAAAGATTTCAAATATTGTTTTTAACGAAGTTCTGAAATAAAAGTGAAACTAATGAAATACCAACAATTCAAAGAAAAAAAAATCTTAAAAATGTGTATCCGGAAAACCAAACACGGGGGTTGGCGAGCGAAGCGAGCAGGGGCCGAAGGCCCCTAGTTCTATAATAATAATAGAATTCAGAGGGTATAGGCGATCAAACTATCCAGTGGCCATAAATTAATACATTGCAGAGAGTGTTGACATATCACCTACAGAAGAAAAAAAACTGTTAACTTTAATTTTGGAACAGAAATTTTTCTGCAGAGGTGGCAAAGTCTAAAAAGGATAAAGGGGACAAGTTTTAAGTGTGGAAACAGTCCAGAGGGGGTAGAGCAGGTTTAAAAGTATTGTAGGACAAGTTCATCCTGAAAATTTTGTAGAAGGATGGATACATAAAGAGCAAAAAAATAGTGCTGCTCCACTATGTATAATATGTTCAAGACCACTATCTGCAGCACTATCCTGCAGGGCTTATGACATAATGAGAGAAACAGTTAAAGAGAGTATTAGGAAAGCTAAAATGCATTTACAGAGAAAAATTGCAGAAAATGCAAAAATGATAAGATTTTTTAAAACTATTTTAATAGTAAAAATAAGTAAATAAAAAACATATTCTCCCAAGCATGTTACATAATAGTAAAGCCATTTAGTGCTAGAATGACACTGAATTGGATTAAGCAGATTTAAAAATGAATTGTTTCCCCATACTGTAGTGATCATGGCAAGGAAAGATCTGCAAAATATCTGAATGTGCAATTTTGAAATTCATTCATTCAGCTCTCACCTTTTGTTTACTTCTATTAGCAAATGAACTCATTGTTCCTATACTATTCTTTTACCTCTGCTATATTTTGTGTCTTATCAACATAAATGCTCAAACATTTAGTTCTGTACTTATTTTTTCATTGAACCCCTATCAATAACTGCTTTAACAACAGTCAATAAGACCAACATTTTTTAATTAGATGTCAGCTTATTTATGAAGCATGTCACATACACATTCTTCTGGCTTAAAAGTCTTTATAAGTTGATGCACTGAGTTTGTATTGTTTGAAACAATAAGATGTCAAACGTTTTTTAAAATGTCATGGGAACCTTCAATTCCCCTTATGCCATTAAAGGAGCGCTCCTACAAAACATGATCATTGTATCTGCTGCTCATCTCACCTTGCTTACAATAATGGCTGAAAAGATTTTACTCATACATTCATAAAGAACCAATATAAAAAAAATCCTGTTCCTTGCTGTGCAAATCAAAACGTCTTTACTCTCTGGTTCCAAGATTGGTGAGTATACCTTGAAACTTCTAATTTCTTACCTGAAAAATCCAAGAACACAGTTTAAACGAACAATACAAAAACAAATCTAACCTAGCAAGGATTAACATCTCAATTTGACTGTCTCCGGATGGCATTGTTTTGTCACTACTTACACAAAAATGTTATTGAATAGAGGAGGAAAATCTACTCATTTAACTCAAATATTCTTGCTTTGCGTTTTTGCTTTGTACACAATTGGCTGTGCAAAAAGTTGAAGAAAGGCAATTTATTTGGCTTGACAGCCGAATTTTGTATTAAGTTTTCTAATGGCCTACTGCAGTCTTTTAAGAAATGCAACAAATGAATAAAAAGGTTTCAAAATTAATTGTTTCATAAATGTGACTGGTACCTTTCCAAATTAAAAGCCATTGAGATTCGTTTGCATACTAATACTACATAATGAAACTCAACTACACTACTCACTGGCTGTAGGCATTTTGTTTCTGTTTTAGCATGCCTCTGGACAATTACCTTAGTAATCATGATTATTTTCTAAAGGCAAATCGTCAAGAGAGAAAAGCCAATATTGGACAAGCATTAATATGCTCACAATGTCCCAAACACATTTATTTTTTTTTTTAAATATTGCAAAGTAAACCATCCATCCTTCTATCTATCCACCTTCCAAACTCACTTATTCTGGGCAGGTTCACTGGGCAGCTGGAGCCTATACCAGCATTCAAAGGGAGCAAGGCAAGAACAATCCCGAGACACTGGGCCAGTCCCACACAGGGCAAACAGGATCAAACACAAAGGCCTATTTAGCAACACCAATTCACCTAACTAGCATGACTCTGAGCAGAAACTCAAGAGCCTACAGGAAACCCACGGAGACATGAGAAGAACATGTAAACTCCATGCAGATAACACTAGAAACACAAACCTTGTCTTCTTACTGCGAAGCAGCAGTGCTAAAACTGTACCACGGTGCTGCAAATAAATAAACCATCTGCAGTAAATCTTTTCATGAATCACACTCAAAAGAGATCATTCAGGATTATTCCATGGCAGTATGTGAAACTGCACCAGTGAATTGACCTTCTGTTTGTTGAACCATCTAAGAGATGCTAAGTAAGAGGCATATTTTCACCTGAATTTGTGTTCACTCACTCACTCTTTCTTTCACAAATCTAATACCAAATTAAAGTGACATGATAACCAATAAATGAACTATTACTCATGACCAATGAATGAGATGGAGGACAGGCCTTCAATTCAAAAGCCTCATATTCCTGAGCACATTTCATTATCATGCAAAAATGTCTTAACAATATGTTAGCAACAATAAATGTGTTTGGGATGTGGAGATCTTGCGACTGAATATCTGACACTCAGATTGTGCCGCATGAGTAATTTGACATCTTTTCATGGATGTTTTTGATATGGTTTGCTGCTATTTAATTTGGGACTCCACTGGAGCCCATTTTATCAGAAATGTTGCTCTCTCAATTCTCTATGAAGTACATTAGATTACTAATTTTTCTCAGTCGGTAATACAAGTCAGTAAGCAACACAAAAAGTATTATTTTTCAGTAGGGTGTTCCTTTAAATATGTTCAAAAACAGTTGGTTTCAACACAGGTTGGATCGTTCGTCTGAAAATAACTGCCTGTATAGTAACTGTTGCTATTCAAGTTCCATAACCACATGCAACATTATCTATATTCGACTATTCAGCAGAGAGTTGTAGAAATGTATTTAAAAAGAAATATTCTACTGAAGCAGGCTCTTAACAGGCACACTGAAAAGATGATGAATGAAGATCTCACATCTTGCCATAATAAAATTACATCTTACCAATATCAAATGTTTTTATTAAAATCCAAACCAAGAATCTCTGTATAAATGCATGCAACCTTTAAACAAAAGTAGATTTACAATTTAAACAACTTACAAGCAGCTTTGAAACTCCTGGAGTTGTAATCCCACTGAAAAACTAACCACAATGAAGTAGATTTCATTTGGGATTTTTTTGTTTTCGCCGTAATTTAGCACTCGGCCTTCAATGATTTAAATTGCAAAAGTGTGATTGAAAACATGACTAAAACTATGTGCCTGTTTTCAAATTTTGTTTAACAAAATAATTATTACAAATATGGTGAATGTTTTATGCATAAAGGCGCCACTTGTCAGAAAGGAAAGCCTCTATTCTCAGGTGCTGCGCTGCCAAAATTGCTACTAATAGTAGAGAAAATCAGATCTTTTAGCTTCATAATATTTTATTACCATGGAATAACACTTTTAAAAAATGATACTAATTTTTTATTTTCAGTAAAACAGAATATATGGTTTTATGTACCTCATATGGATAAGATTTGGGATTCCATTTCAGACACATAATGGTATATATTGTAGTGACCAGAAAAAGTTCAGTGCTGTTGTTTTAACATGTCTAATGTTCAGGGTGACTTTGACACGTGGTGAGTTATCTTGGTTGTTATGCACAGTAAAAGTGCAGTTTTTTTGGTTGTTGTTTGCTCACAGGTTTTGTGTATGGATGCACACTAAAAAAGTGCTCCGTACTCTGAGCTAGAGCAACGACCTGTTAAGCAGCATCTTTTTCATTAAATTCTAAATTATAAATGTATTGCTAAATAATTCTGGATAACGTTTAGTTAATTATTAACGGCTTCTTGGCTATCCTTGTTGTGGACCAGTTTTTTACCCATGCCGCATGGACAGTACGCATATTATATATACTGTGTGTGTGTGTATATATATATATATATATATATATATATATATATATATATATATATATATATACACATATATACAGGTGCCGGTCATAAAATTAGAATATCATGACAAAGGTGATTTATTGCAGTTTCAAAAAGTGAAACTTGTATATTAGATTCATTCATTACACACAAACTGATGTATTTCAAATGTTTATTTCTTTTAATTTTGATGATTATAACTGACAACTAATGAAAGTCCCAAATTCAGTATCTCAAAAAATTAGAATATAAATTAAGGCCGATGCAAAAAAAGGATTTTGAGAAATGTTGGCCAACTGAAAGGTATGAACATGAAAAGTATGAGCATGTACAGCACTCAATATTTAGTTGGGGCTCCTTTGGCCTGGATTACTGCAGCAATGCGGTGTGGCATGGAGTCGATCAGTCTGTGGCACTGCTCAGGTGTTATGAGAGCCCATGTTGCTCTGATAGTGGCCTTAAGCTCTTCTGAATTGTTGGGTCTGGCATATTGCATCTTCCTCTTCACAATACCCCATACATTTTCTATGGGGTTAAGGTCAGGCGAGTTTGCTGGCCAATCAAGAACAGGGATACCATGGTCCTTAAACCAGGTACTGGTAGTTTTGGCACTTTGTGCAGGTGCCAGGTCCTGTTGGAAAATTAAATCTGCATCTCCATAAAGTTCGTCAGCAACAGGTAGCATGAAGTGCTCTAAAACTTCCTGGTAGACGGCTGCGTTGACCTTGGACCTCAGAAAACACAATGGACCAACACCAGCAGATGACATGGCACCCCAAACCATCACTGACTGTGGAAACTTTACACTGGACCTCAAGCACTATATATATAGTGATGTATGGCCAGCTGTTCCTCCCGGCCAATACCCCCACGCCGCCAGGTGGAGCCCTCCCTGCAGTATGGAGGTGCCCCGAAGACCAGCAGGGCATTTTGGACATTGGAGTCTTTATTCACTGCCCTGTTGGATACCATGGGGGCCACCAGGAGTCGCTACAGGGAGGCCCAGAGACTATTTGCCTTACGCCCAGGAAGTTCGTCATAGTCACATGGACAAAGAGAACGATGTGCTTCCTGGGTGAAGAAAAAAGGATTTTTAACTGACCCGGAAGTGTTCCAGGTCATATGGACAGAGAGGGTGAAACGCTTCCGGGTCGAGGAGTATAAAGGACTGTGGGAGATCCCAGACAGACGAGCGGAGTTGGAAGTCAGGGTGGCTAAGCATCTGGGAGTTTAGAGGATTGGTTTATTTGTGATTTGGTTTATGGTTTATTATTATTGGAGTATTTGGGCGTGGAGGGTGCTCTGTGCACTTATTATTATAATAAATCAATTATTTGGACTTTTATCTGGTGTCTGACGTGTGGTCTGAGGGTACAAGGGTGCGAGAAAGCCCTAATCTGTCACAATATATACTGTGTATATATATATATACATATATATATATATATATATTGTGAACTTGGACCCGGACACACACAGACGGACATCTTAAATTCACCACACACTGTTTATTTACAATATTTACACAAATTAAAGTCACATGCACAAACCCCAGTGCCTCTTGCACTGATCCCCCAATTGTCCAGGCCACACAGTCCTTTATGCCTTTCTCTCTTGACCGCCTCCCGTCCTCTTTCCAGCTCTGTCCACTTCCACCCGACATCCACTGCTGACTGGAGATAGACGGCCCCTTAAATAGGAACCCGGATGGGCTCCAGCTGCTTCCCGGCAATCAGTCCTGGCCACACCCCAGTGTGGCGGAAGTGCCGGCTGCGCACCCGGAAGCCGTCCAGGTGTCCCCTGTCGTCTTCCCCCCAGCACTTCCTGGTGTGGCGGAAGTGCTGGGCTCCAGGGTTCCTCAGGCACTGGGGCGCCGCCTGGCAGTGGCCACGGGTCCCTACAGGGCTAGGCTTCCAAGCCCTGTACCCGAGGCCCCCAACATAACCAGGACGGACGCCCCCTCGCGTATAAAAACAAACAACAATCCCCCACCAACACATTCCAATTACACATAAGAACTCCTGGCTTGAATAATAAAAAACTGAAGTTAATAATAGGCTTGATAACAAAAAGTGTAACACTAAAAGAAAAGTATTTTATAATAAAAGCATAAAGAGAAGAACACTGGAAAGTTAACTTAAAATCACACAACTTCAAAACTTCTATTCTCCTTAAAATTCAGTGCATTTAAATGTTTCTATTATCCATCTATTAGTCAGACATAAATTTTGCAGCTGGAACTAGAAGCAAAATTTTCAATAAAAGATTCTCATAATTTCAGTATCTGTTCTGAGTATATCATTCATATCAAGTCTAGACATTTTTTTTCTCCTAGGAGGCCAGCTAGTTGCAAAACTGGTGTGAATGGGTGGTGAAAGGGCACGAATATGGCAGAAGGGTAAGTCTAACAGGAATTCTCCATGCATAAGAGAGAGGGCCACAATGGATTCTAGGGGTCAACAACCCTTGTGTACATGATAACAGTTTTAAGGGGGTGCAAGCAGGAGTACCAACGTGACACAGAGAGAAAACAGCCTCTACGAAGGAATGCTAAAATTGCCAGGATTGTCTTACCCTTTTTCAAGAGAGAAAGTGAGGATAAGAAAGGAACACCATTACTGTCAACAACTCCTGACTCTTAAGAGGACAAAGAGTCCCATAAAACAATATATGAGACCATGCCGGCACTCAGATAGTGCAGACATCTGAGGAGCTGCCTTGAATAAATACCAGAGCCCTTAAGGTGCATAAGTTAAACTAGCAGTTTTTAGAGGTACCCTTGAAGCAAGTGGACTACCATACCTGACTCAGTAAATAACTGTGCAAAGTAACCCTATGGTGGAGTTAGTTAATGATCACCTTACAACCACAGGATGCTTAAGAGCAGATTCAGAAGGACAGTGGGACAAACACTCAAATAGGAGACAGAGAGGTGATCTAAAACAAGAAAGAGAAGGAATGTCAGAAAAAGAGTGCTCTTTGGTTGTGGAATGAAGTGCAAAGGACAAGCCACTCCATATAATAGATTATGGTTCAAAAACTTTATGCAGGGGCAGACTGCAGGTTTGTCATGTCATGCCTATTTATTTATACTTTTTATTTTCCTTCTCCTGGCCCAATTTATGTTAGTAAAAACATTAAAAAAACTGACAAATGAGAGGAGACTATGCAGTCCATCAAGCATTGGCTGATTAACTAATATCAAAGTTGCCCCAATATCTCATCCAGGCACTTCTTAAAAACTGTCAAGGATTCTGTTTCATTAACATCCACAACATTAAAACCACTGGCCAAATACTGTGTAGATCCACCTTATGCCACCAAACCAGCTCTGCCCCATTGAGGCATGGACTAAACAGACCTCTGAAGGACTGTGGCATCAAGATGTTGGCAGCAGATCCTTTATGTCCTGTAAGTCATGAGATGGGGCCGCCATGGATCGGACTTGTTTTTCCCACACATACAGTATAAACTGAGGCCAAGTGAATACCTTGAACTCTTTGTCATGTTCCTCAAACCATTCCTGAAGAATTTTTGCAGTGTGATAGGGTGCATTATCCTACTGAAAGAGGCCACTGTCTTCAGGGAATATCATTGCCATAAAGAAGTGTACATGGTCTACAAAAATATTTATGTAGGTGGTGCATGTCAAAGTAACATCCACGTGAATGCCAGGACCCATGGTTTCCCTGGAAAACACTTCCTCTACCAGCTTGCCTTTTCCCATAGTTCATCCTGCTGTCATCTATTTCCCAAGCAAATTACATACATGCAACTGAAAGCCAAAATGATTAAAAAGATAAAGTAAATCATGAGCCCAGACCACGTTCTTCTTTGTCTCTATGGTCCAATTCTAACGCTCAAGGGCCAGCAGTTATGCAGCTATATATGCAATAAGCTGCAATGCACTGTGTGTTTTGACACCTTTCTCTCATAGCCAGCATTAGGTTTTCAACAATGTGTGCCAAAGTATCTCTTCTGTTGGATTGGACCAGGTGGGTTAGCCTTTGCTCCCCATTCTCATAAATGAACCTTGGGCACCTATGACTCGCCGGGTCACTGGTTGCCCTTCATTGGACAAATTTTGGTAGACACTAACCACTGCATACTGGGAACACCCCATAAAACCTGCAGTCTTGGAGATGCTCTGACCCAATCATCTAGCCATCACAATTTAGTACTTGTCAAAGTCGCTTCTATTCTTACACTTGCCCATTTCTCCAGCTTCCATCACATCACCTTCAAGGACTGACGGTTCACTTGCTGCCTAATATATACCACCCCTTGACAGGTACCACTGTAACTCCACCTATTAATATTTTTCACTTCACCTGTAAAGAGATAATCAATGTTATTCTTGTTACCTGTCAGTGACTTTAATGCTGTGAATGATCAGAGTACAGTATATGTCTTAGTAGTCAGTTCCAGATTCCCACAACTCTTACATAAAGAAGTGCTTTCTAGATCCCATCCTAAACACACTTCCCATTAAGAAACACTTCAATTTGTTTCAATTCAGTTTTTTCCCTTGTGTGTTAGTCTGGTTGAGAGAGGCCACCATGAATGTCCCCTAACCAGGGTAACAGAGGAGATTTTATATATATTATACTGTATATATATTGTAAGGTTTCTAAACTGAACACGGCAAAGAGCATCCCGAAGCGCGATCGCCATGTCTATGGAAGACAGCCTATCAGTTGCAGAGGCAACCGCAGTCTCCCAGCACTGTAGCAGCCCGCAGCGAAAGCCAATCCAAGCCAATCGCCTTTGCGCTATAAATGCCCGTCAGCGATGGGTGATCCAAGGAGCATTATAAATGCAGGGAACGGTATTACTTGTCCATGACCATGCCTGATTGCTGTGTCTGTGTGTAGGAGAGTGGTAAATCCTCGCTACAATAAATAACTGTGCTGTTCCTGTTTTCAAGGTGAAAAAAAGCTGGTTTTGCTAAAGTACTGAGCCTCAGCCTCCTGTTTTGGGGTGCAAGACAGGGTATATATATATTTATTTGGGCAAGCGGCTGTGGGTGGCACCCAGCTGGGACGCCCAGAAGGACTGGAGGAGGGAGTATGTCTCCTCCAGACCACGAGGGGGCGACCACCCTGGTGTCTTTGGGGAACAGAGCTTAGAAGCTCAACCCTAAAGAGTCTCGTGGTCACCGCCAGGGGGCACCCCAATGCCCGAGGAGCTCTGGCCCTCAGGACTTCCACCACACCCAGAAGTGCTGGGGGGGAAGACCACCAGGGACACCCGGAGTGCTTCCGGGTGTGCAGCTGGTACTTCCACCACACTTGGGAGTGCCAGCGGAAGCTAATTGGGAAGCACCTGGAGCACGTCCAGGTGTGTATAAAAGGGGCCGCCTCCCTCCATTCGATGGCTGGAGTCGGGAGAGTAGCAGGACAGAGCTCAGTGGAGAGGTGGACCTGAAAAAGCATTGAGGAAGAAGGCCTAGACTTTGGGGTGAAATGGGTTGTGTGTGAGCACTAATTGTAAATATTATTGTAAATAAACGTGTGTGGGTTGAAACCAATGATGTCTGCCTGTCTGAGTCTGGGCTGCTTCCCACAATATATATATAGGGTGGCCCAGATCTAATTATGCAATTTTCATTGCGCTATAACTTATTAAGTTTATTACATGGAAAATCACCTGAAAAATCCTGAAAAATCCCGGACCATAGAGAAGTGTGCAAACTGACGACATGAATCGTCTTTGCGCTGAACTGGAATCATCCCCACATAAATCAAAGTCATCCAGACGATCTGGATATGTATAATTAGATCTGGACCACCCTGTATTATACCATATTAGAAGACAACACAAAACTAATTTTCAAATAGTCATTGACACAAGTATATTCTTGATTTACCCGTGGGTATTTTTCTGTGAATGGATTTACAATTGTGCCACTTTGGGAGATCTGCCTAAAGTATTACATCACAGTTCAACTACCTCCTAAAGTACCTTGTGTGTGTAGTTAACATGTCCTCTCTGTGCTAATGTGCTATTTAACTACACCAGTACTATATGCCTACGAAGTGTACACACAGCCACAGTAACACATTCAATGGACTGGTGTCTTGTCCAGGACTGGTTTCAGCAAAATAAAAAATAGCCTGTATTATTTTACAACCCATCATTTGATTAAGTAAAGAAATGGATACTTGAGGAAAAAAATCTGATATGGAGTTACTGTATAATAATAGAGAGGCCATTATGCAATAAAAACTTAATTTTACACTGACAGTAATAGCTGATTTAGACTAGCCTTTAGTTAGTTAAATTATACATTTGTCCTTTTGTCAATCTATATTCTTTATACCATTAGCATGATTAAGTACCACCATTTTTTGCTTTCCTAACACTCTTTTTGTTTGAGTACATCTTACATCTTTCTCTGCACTGTCAATTAAACAGATCTCCATACCAGGTAAGACCCAAATTATACATTTGTCCTATTTGTCAATCTACAGGGTGGCCCACGAAAAAGTGTCCCACCTCCACCAAGATGACTGCATTACATGGTAAAGAGAAAAATGATCAAATTTGGTAATCACATTTACAGTAGATGCTGAAAGTGATCTCCTTGTGCGTCAATACATCAATACAAGGCAGGCAACACGACCACAGCCACCTATTGGGCAGCAGACGAGACGGGAGTCATCTCAGTGGAGGCGGGCCACCTTTTCGTGGGCCACCCTGTATATTCTTCATACCATTAGCATGATGAATTACCACCATTTGTTCGCTTTCCTAACATTCTTTTTTTGTTTGAGTACATCTTACATCTTGCTCTGCACTGTCAAAACTGAATTTCCTTAAACTAAGAAAATTGCCTTGTGTTGTGCACATGATGAATGCATATGGTACAAGCCTTACTTTGAAAGTCAGCGACATTAAATTCCCAACAGGGTAAGCAGCACTCTTGTAATTCATTGCATTTTATCACTACCAAGTAAGAAATACCAATTTTTCAGACAAATTTAAATCTCCTAAAAATCTCAAAAGCAGTAAAAATTAGATATGCTTACAACCAACCTTGTTCTACTGACTTACTTAGAAAGATTAAACCAAATAATCTCATCAATTAAACAATTTAAATATGTATTGGAAAATTTAATTGCCTTGCTACACTGTAACGCCTAATATAGACCTACTTGGACACACATTGTTCATTTAAATTGACATGAGGGCAGTAATTTAGCAATGTCAGATCATTTAACATTCAGAAACAGAATAGATGCCTTGAGAATTTCAAGCAAAAAGCAGACAATATATGCTGCAAACTGCACAATGATATGCCAGAATACAAAAGTAGAACATCTAGAATGCATAGCCTCATAAAGGTCGAACTGCAGAAAAATACCATATTGGTAGTTAGTACAAATAAGGAAAACTTGTAATGACCAGCAGTCAGGAGGAAATCACACAAAGGGTGTGCATAGTGCAACACAAGGTAAATTATCATTCAACATATTTTGAGGACATTAGGAGCTAATCAATTATCTTAAAACATAATACCTCAATTAATCTAGAAGACATATCCCCAGCCATATTGAAAAATATTTTATCAAAAGGACATGACAGAAGAAACCCAGGTATTCACACTTGAAACTCTTGCCCTCAAAACTAGACTCTATATGCAGTGTTAACAACCAAGTGGTGTATCATATATATAAAGAATGGCAGATGTGGTATTGCAGACACAAAATGTTCTAGGTTGATATACACCTGACAGCCTTGCCTTACTAATTGTTGAGGTTAGACATGAGGATTCTCAGGTAAAGTGGCTTCATGTGTTCATGATAATGCAACCTCATGGACTGGGCCTTTGAGGCATGTTTCAGTCATATGCTACAAGTAACAGTTAATGATTTTTTTAACAAGCATCTTAACCATAGGGAGATGCTACATGAATGAACATACCAAGAACATCCACACTATAGTTATGCCTGTTCTTCAAGGTTGAAAACATGAGTGACAAATCATATTTTCAACTGCACTGATCTGCATGCATCTAACAGACAAAATTATGTCATTCTGACATCTGGAGCAATGACCACACATCCCCATTTTTGTGTCCTTGCTGACAACACAATTTTATCAAATATTACCAAAGTGCATCCCTAGTAAAAACAAACTAAGGATGCAGTCACTTATCTTTGCTAATGGCAATGGTTCGTAATTTTTCTGCAATGCTCACTCTTTCAAAGGCCAGAGGCATAAAGACAAAACAAAAATAAGCATCTAGACAAAAAAGCGGCAAACAAAATCCAGCCCAAGGCCATGTGACTTAAAAAACAGTACTGAAACATGATCTCTAAAAGAAATTCCTACAAAGCAAATCTATGCAAATTCAAGTATTAGGGCACAATATTCACGTTCAAAACACAATTTCAATTTTTTTCATTTAGCACTTCATTCCAATAATGTAAAATAACTTAATAAAACAGTGTTAATGTTTTTCTTAAGCTGCACATATTCATAAAACATTGGCCTACCACATAGTTTTAGAAGTAAAGATGGGATCCAATCCTATACCACTGCCTAAAATTTTAAAATAAACTTCTCTGCTTTTGTCTTCCATAAGTAATATGAATTCAAAAGTAATTATTCTAAATCAATGTTATACTATAATGAGAATAAAGACTTTCCAACATACAACACAACAAATATTCAAGAGGTTGTACAATATGTGAATAACTGCGCATCTCTAAAAAATAAAGCAACAGCCAGTAGCTCTGCCATGTTCCCGCCAAGTTGTTTGAAGGAAAGCGGACCATGCACTCTACAGTGCAAAACACCCCTTATATCAGATATTTTATGTGACAACAGAATTACATTTTAACTATTGCAGGTAAAATGAAGCACACCGAAGCCATAAGAATTGGAAAAGTACTTGCATTTTAATATGATATTTCGCTAGTATTACTCACTTTAATATATTCTCTTTCAACTTTTTTCATTTATAGTTTTTCACCATATTACAGCATAGTGTCATCAGCATGCATAATAATTTCACCGTAATCTGTACTCTAAAACTATATACATCCCCTAAATAGCAAAGACATTTGAATGAATAGATGCAAAATGGAAAATAATAAACCTCCCTCTGCACTCTGGCTTCTACTACGTACTGGCCTAGCCGGCACTCTTCAATTACCCACTCACATACTTCATTACTCCGGCTTTACAATCTCTCCACACAAGTTCAGTCTGTGATTATTTTCTGCTGAATGGATTGCTGGCTAAAAGGCACCAAAATTCCATATCCTGTATCTTTGTAAATTTTTAAATGCAAACTCAATTCTAGATTGTGTTCCATTAGTGCAAACCAGCAGCAGTATGTAAAACAAGATAGAAAAGCAAGCTGAACGTTGAAACAATTATACTTGATATGGATAATAACTTTGCTTCAAGGTTGAAAACTACAGCATTCATTTGGCTCACTGACTAAAATGAAACACGTCAGAGGCAGGCAGCTACAATTGAATGATTTTACAATGAAACACATTTTTATGATTTTAAATGCCAACTGTTGACTCTAAACAAACTGCAGGTTCAAAGCATTGGCATCAAAGATGTTATATGTGTAGTGAAACAAATAATGTGAAAAATACAAGTACTTTTGGATCCATCTAGTCAAATATTTTTAAACCAACTTAGTTTAATGCCGAATCCAGGGGCCAATACCAATAATGGCAGCATTAATCAGGGTAGGAACAAGCACTGGACTGAGTGCCAGGCCACCACAGAGCATATCACCCCTCACTTGTGCTGGACAAAACCTACAGGCATTAATTTAACCTAACATGCAAATCTTTCAAATATGGGAGAACTGTCAGAAGCTGGAGGAAAACCAACATGGACACGGGGAGAGATGCAAACTCCTCACAGACAGTACTTAGGGGGAGATGCAAACCGAGGAACCTCGGGATAGGGCAACAAAAAAACAAGGAACCCAGAAGAATAACCAAAACTGACATGTGGGCTGGATGCAAACTCCACAAAGACAGGGCTTACTTAGGCCAGGACTTGAATCCAAGCTTCTGGAGCTGAGCAACAGACACACTAACTAATTCACCACTAAAAGCAAATGACCATAAATTAATATATACTATTTATTAAAGGGTGTGGTTGAATTTAAAAAGGAACATCCACTTTCTATAATGTGACAAATAGCCTAAAACTGTCATCTGTATACAGTACTCTGATTTACTAATAATTTGAACCGTTTTCATTTTCACATCCTGCATATTATGCCATAAAGCACTTTAATAGTAAAAAATTAAAACTAAATAATGTGTGGTTATTGTAATCAAAGACTTGTTTTTGAAGTTCAAGCGTGGGTGAATGGATTTCAAATTATATGTAATACCTCAGTAACCTTATTGCTTCCATTACTGTTTACCAAGAAGAATAAACTTCATTAGCTTCCTCCTAAAAATTATACAAGTGATCTCTTTTAAACAACCAAGACAACTGAATGACAAGACCACTTGTTCTTTTTACTTCAATACAGTGACTACATTTTCTTATTAATCGCTAGAGTAGAAGTTCACTGAGATGCAGGACTTGTTTATTCATTCATACATTTTACCTGCACTCACTGGAAAAGTAGAATCCTAAAATAGCCCCAGCAGAGCAAATCCCTGCTGACTCAATAGAGCTATTAGAGGGAAAAAACAGTTAAGTAAAAACACGGAGTTGACAGGAGACTGTGCAACTCACTTAATGAAAGGTGACTCAACCAAACCTCACTGTAATATTACACTGCACTTCTCTGAATTTGATTTCACTCAGCATATAACTGGATTTTCAGAATTAGTATCTTGTATCTTTATGTTCCTACTTCACACAAAAGTCCATTTTATGCCAAAAAAAAAATGATGTGCTATTTACCTATAAGTAAATATAGCAAAACATTGTTACTTTCTGAACTTTTTGCAATTACTTGTAAAAGATTTCAACTTGTTTGCTTATAGTGACAAAATACACATTTTGAACATTTGCTGTTGTTACGTTTACTTTAATAAAGACATGCATTTTACAGTAACTGGAGATTGTGGAGTATGCACTGGCATGCCCTCCAGGGTTCATTACTGCCTTACAAAGGGAGTCTGAGAATTTTGTATTGGTATTTTTCAAAATAAAAATACAAAAATACAAATCTAATATAAATATAACCAAACATACAGAAAATGCACAGCAGCACCAACATTGTTCTAGTTATTTATAAAATTTTAACCATATACACCTTATTTATACACAATAGCTCATCCTTGTTGCAAATGTATTCTTTCAATTCTGAAACATTGTTTTATCAAATATATTTAACATGGGATTCCCAACTACGTGTATATTTTTTAATTGAAGCACAATATCCACAAATACAGTTTCCATCAAGGACAAACCGCTTATAAAAATAATAATTAAATAGTGTTAAATCACTAAAACAGAAACGTCTTTGTGTGTTTTCATATTACAATAACGAAATTACTTTTGATTTTACTAACTAAAATGCTTTGTCTGGATTTTGCTAATAAGGCGCCATACAATACAATTTAAGATTCTGGTACAAATTTAAGTCCTCGTTAATTAACGCCTTTAATTGCTAGAGTTTATCGAATATTTTCCCTGTCATTCCTGAAAAGCTTTATATCCAGAAATGCCAAGCCTGTACACTTTTCGGGTCTCATGTAGCTTTTGTCTTCCCTTCCTTTCTCACACTCTCCCTACAGTTAAACTGACGGAGACACAATAAGTCGATTTGCTCTGCTCCTGTGCCAAAGTGTCACTAAACTGAGTTTTATACAAAGTGCATCCAGTGCCTCGCAGCATGTGCATTTAGCACGCTCTCTGATGGGAAGCTCTTATTCCTAAAACGACTCCCCTGTCTCCAGTCCCATGAGAGAGTGCCAGTGTCGTCTGTCCTAGAACGAGAACAGCCGACGTCCAGGAACTAGGGGTGCATCAAAAATCACACGTAAATTGCGATCTCGGAAGAAACGGAGGTGCGTTCTCACACCTACGAGACATGCTGCTACACAAAACCTCACAAGTGCCCAAGGCACAGCCAGCATGTGCAGAGTCGTCCGCCCTTACCCCATCAGTGCTCTCTTCCATGTCTCTAGTTGCTCTCTGACAGCCGGCCAGTCGAGATCGCGCTGCGAGAAACTCTAGCCTCTCGACTGCTGCATCTCCAGGCGGTGTGAAGAAGCGCTCGATTGTTGCTAAACACAAAGGTCTCGCAGCGCTCTTCGCAAACAACGCCGGCCTACGTTCAAGCGTGACCAGCGAAGCATTGCCATGATCTCCAGAAACGTCAGAAGGGAACTGGAAGGCGTGACAGTTCACTCCAGGAGAATTCAAAAAAGCAGTGAAAAGGAAAGACGAACATACACACGACTCCAGTCTCTCTGTGGTTAGCCCCCCTCCTCCGGTAGCTTCTGCAACATAATTGCCTCGCTCGAAACAAACATGAATTGTTTTCGGAATTCAGTTAATCCATCTGAATCTTATAGGTAGCTTACATTGCTGTGCTCAAGATTATAATTTTATCAGAAGGTAATTATGTCTGTTTTAAAACTCTCTTTTTTACTACCTCTCCCCCTGGACAATTTCTCATTTGGTACGTTCCTCATTAAAGCGCTTCCTCTTTTTACCTTCATCCACCGATCATATGTGCTAACGTGTGTATCTGGTCAGACTGGAGGTGTTCTTTTTGGAAAGGAGCTCTACTGACGTTCTGGGAACAGAGAAGCAAGGCAGCAAAACGAAACGCTTGGCTAGAAGGATTGTTGCGCAAGTCTAGGATGCATCTTTATCCTAAAATTTAAGAATACACGGAGCAGCGGTAATGTGTATTAGATATAAAATGTTTACCAACAGTTTGACGTTGCAAAGGTGAAAGTTACGGGCCAGAGTGACAACATATAGTGCTGAACTCAATTAAAATAAAGCGGAATACTTATGTCTTTATGCATATATATATTATATATGTATATGTTGGTTGCTTGTACTATAGTTGGAACAGAAGGACTTGGATTGGTAGCTATCCTGAACTGCATTAAGCGAGCACTGGTGGTTGGATTTAAAACGAAGTTGAGCCAATTCGGTACACGAAGAGCCACAAAATCTACAAAAATCACTGCACATGTCCAGTTCCTTCCTGTATTGATTTTTTTGTGTTTTTAAATATTATATGTAGATTTGTGGATTTTTTCCAATTGCATCCTTTTGAAAAGAAAAAGGAAATTTTACTTAAGAGGAAAGTAAACGTGCAAAAACAAGACGAATATATAAATCACCGGGGTGAGATTTGAACCCACATCTTTAAAATACACTTTTAAGCAGCACCTGCAACCGCCGTGTTGAGATCTACTAACAATTATGATACTCTCCCTCAGTAGATAAAAAAATTGTTCAAATACTCCACTAACAGCAACGTTTTAATCCCCGCTCAAGTTCAAATTTATTATCACGTATACATAGTACAATGACATTCTTATTTTCACGTCTTCTTATAGTAGTGACAGTGATAGAATGGAGACATTCATAAAGAAAAGTCATATACAGAATGCAACATACAGTTTATATATGTTTTTATAATGCCAACATACAGTGTATATATACGTTTTTATAAGTATTAAGACTAGCTTTTTGTACAGTATTCATTGTGACTGACTGTCCAGGATACATTACCTCTTGTTTATAGAAATTCTTCAAGTCTACTAATGTAAGTGGTTATGGACTGGGAGATCTGAGGAGTGATAAAAGTGACTTACAGGATGCCTGAGGTCTTTGAGGTAGCATGTATTACATATCTACTGAACAGAAAACATCTGAATGCAGGTAATATTCTGAGCCACCATCCTAACTTTCTGCAGTGTTTCACAGTCTTTGCCAGGATGTTATGCAGGCAATCAGGTCAATCCTGTTGTCTCACAGGTAGATTGGCTTATTTGGTTAATTTACAGCTCCTAAGAGGCCGGGCTGCTAAAAGTATTTGTACCCTGCGACAAACTAGCTCCCTGTCCAGTTCCAGGTCCATCCATATACCAATTTATGGGAATGTTGTATCAAATATGTGAACCACCTGATACCTTATTCTGAATTTCTTAGAGGGAAAACTTAACTACAAAATGAAAAGTTTAAACAAACAGTATGACTTTATTAATACCTGCCAAGTTTAGGATTAAGCAACAGCCTCCATGACCCAGATCTGGGTGTGGTTGAAAAGGTAAGTAAACAAAGTGAATAAAGCAAATATAAAGAATTCTGACGTGTAACAATTGGAGTGTGCATCATTGTTCGCTTTGTTTCTTTACAGATGATTTGCTGTTCATTCCGTATTTGTGATGCACTGTGAAAAACGCTATATACAGTAACACATTGTAAAGTTTAGCATGGAATTGGGACCCCAAATAATAATGTATGGATAATCTACTATTATAGGTTATGCATATTTCGTAGAAATATTTTGCTTTGTACTGCAATGCCACATGTGTAGTACAAGAACTGGTTTCGAACACCATTGCAGTAATGGTTCTAATGTGTTTGCAAGCTGAACGCTGTTGTTTTTCCTGGCTGTGCTTAAATCTGCAACCATCATTTAAAGGCAGGCCACTTCACATTGCAGCTCCACTTAAACTATAGCTCTCATATGCTCCAGCAGAACTACACAAACGTGACCTAAACGACAGAGCTAAAGATTTTAATAACACAGACTGATAGCATCACTGCACTATAGGAGGCTCACATGTCCTCCACAGCCCTGTGCCAGCACTTCGCAGCACCTCCAGCTGCAGGCCCCCGAATGACATTACAGGGTCCAAGGGGTCTGCCTGTCGAGGTCTGCAGCCAAACGTTTCTCAAGTCTTAGACATTAGGCTGAACTGAAAATATGCTATTTGGTTACAGTGGCTTTGCTGTCTAGTTTAAACTTGGTCATGGTACACATAAGAGCAACATACAGTAACTGAAAATCATAGCCAATACACAGTCTAACTGAACAGACAAAAACTATCAGAGATATTTTACATAATTTAAGAACTGGAGGATTATGATTTTCTATAGTATCTCTATACCTGGCAAATGCTGCATTACAATAAGATTTCATTTAGTTTCCAGTTTATTTCTAAAAGCTACTTTTCCAATGAACAATACTTATTGCTCTGATGCATAAACAAATGAGAATGGGTTTATGGATCACCCAAAGGAAAAAATATACTTCTTGTGTTTAATATAAACTGACTGTGTTAATCAGGGTTGGCAGACAACCCACAAAAAAAAAAAGTAAAATGAAGGTTATAACTAAAAGAGCCTTCAATGACTTTATTTAGCTAGTTCATACGAAAGCAATCAGATTCAGACGCTTTTCTATAACTTTAAAAACTTTAAGAGTTTATTATACTAGTTCTTATGGTGCTATAGTCATTTTAGCATTAGTCCTATTTTGAGCAAAAAGCAGGGACCAGCCTTTGGTGAGATGACAGTCTGACATAGTTATCATTCATGTGCACCCTCAAAGGTGTTCATACTGGAAGATGAATTATGTGAATTTCAGGTATATCACAAACGGCCATGCAGATGCTAGTAGGAAATTCAAAAAAATATACACAGTAGCCAAATGGGACAGGAGTGGGTAAAAATCAGATAACACTACTTCTGAGACAGAAAAACAATTTCATGCTTTGGTTGGATAAATTATTACCACCAGATTCTTTTTGGCATATTTTTACTGCTGTGTCTTGTCAGTAGTAAAAACAGATCTCCTGAGATTTAGTTAAAATAACAATAACAGTGTAAAATGGATTTGCTGCACATTTTGTAGTTTTTGTAAGACTCTACCAAATAATTATAAAAGAAAGATGGTCATATTTTTCAAAACTGTTTCACTGATTTTATTTTTGTGTGAACAGAGGTTTGGATGTAAGTTTCAGTGTAGCATATTTTATGTCTAATGCATTTTATTACTGGTGAGCTGATGCTTATAAACCCTCTTATTTTTGTATAAGGGAATGCCGGTGGGTTAGCTTAAGCAAAAATCCTAAGCAACTGGAAGCAACTTGGACACATACTTATATGAGACTGAGCAAATCTGGAGTCACATATCAAAAAAGCTGTATATTTTTAATGTTTGGATAAAACTGGAGTATTAGAAATGTTGAGAAGGTGCAAGCTCCAAAGAGTGTGTTGTGTCTGAGCCAGGATTAGAATTAAGAACTCAGGAGCTGTAAGGCATTATCAATAGTCACTGTGCAGCTCTCACTTTGTATACTTGATCAACAGGAAATACACAAAGGGTGTGTTACATATGTCAGGCATCTATAAGGAGTTTAACTTTCAAATAACTAAAATCACAATTACAAATGCAAAATCACAATTACGAATGTGCCATATTATGTTGCTTGCCAATTAACAGGATGTGTCAGCTGTTTGATTTCTGTGTTTTTAATCTAACTTGAGGCAACTAGCAGAGTTCCAAAAAGGCCAAATGTTTGGTACTCAATGTATAAGTACTTCAGTCTTAAAACCTGCAAAATTATTGTGTTTATCAAGAGGAACCCTCTTAAAAATAATGACAGCAAACTTGGAAAAACTGCATTGTCAAGACAAAAACAGTGTTCATAGGTTAAAATACTGACACTGACAAGACAGCCACTTCACAGGATAGTTAATAAATGCCATAAACATGCAGCGTAAGAATTTGCCACAGAATTGAATCAGCACCTCTATGACCCAGTCTCGGCAAAAAACATGTCAAGTTGTGAATGTCACAACGCTATAATTTACAGCATTTGGAAATAGCTTATATCCAAGTCCAGAACACATAGACCAATAACCTGGTGTGAGCAAAATAAACCTGTGCCTTTAAGCTATCATGTAAATATGGTCCGATGTAATATTTTTCTCCACACTTGCTACATCTGAACAGGCTTCCATTTGGGGAAACCAAAAGAATGTCCTCTACTGATAATATCTGTTAACAACTGTTTAAATGTAACGCTATGCTGTATATAATGGCTAAGGAATATGAGGCCATTCTACAGGATCAGGTGCATCCTATAGTGCAAATACAGTTCTTTCGAGATGTCCACCCCTATTCCAAGATAATAATGCTCCTATATATACTACTAGGTAAACTCAAAAATGGTTTTTTGAACACCAGGGTGAACTCAAAAGCCTTGCAGGGTCTCCCCAGCCTCCAGATCTAAACATCACTGAACATAGAATGGGCGTCCACTCTATAAAGGCCTGAAGGATGTATCTTTTAAGAAAAGATGTACTTCCCAACTATACAAAGCTCAGGATCCACATAACCACCTTTCAGGACATACTGAAGTTGTTCTGAAGGTGAAGAATGGCCCTTCTTATCATTAGGTCAGTCAGTCATTTTCCAAGCCTCTCTATCCTAACTACAGGGGTCTGCTGGAGCCAATCCCAGCCAGCACAGGGCAGCAAGGCGGGAATAAACCCTGGGAAGGGCACCAGCCCAGCGCAGGGCACACACACACAGGACAATTTAGGATCTCCAATGCACCTAACCTGCATGTCTTTGGACTGTGGGAGGAAACCCATGCAGACATGCAAACTCTACGCAGGGAGGACCCAGGAAACCAACCCAGGTCTCCTAACTGTGAGGCAGCAGCGCTACCATTGCGCCACTGTGCCGCCCTCATTATTAGGTACTTGATAAAATATATGGTACAGTATTTGTATATTGTTTAACATTTCCATTATTTTGTCCACCCTGTTACACTTAACATGAAGATATTATTCAGGTAACTGGATCTACATTTGCTCTGTTGGAAAATTATAAAATGGACCGAACTTAGTGTTGTGGTTCAGGTCCTTACCACCCTCAGCATGTACAGTTGGTTTATAAATTCAGCAGATGGAAATATATTTTTAATTTGCTAAATTTCACATATTTCATTTTCTAGAATTGCTTTTCAAGCTGATAGTGTATTTTTGAAGTATTTGAGCAAATCCATAGCCCAGACTCCATAAAGAAGGAATTTTAACTCATACTTAAATAAGGACTCAAATAATGTGCGGTATTAATATTAACTCTCTATCCACCTCACCCTTCTATAAACTGTACATATTGGTTTAAAATATTACAATATGTGGTCACTGTACATGGAATAAAAAATGCAAGAAATTAATAACTGCATTGTTTTCTGTACCATTGGCATGAAACACTGACAGTAGTAAAAATGACTGAATTCCACCTGATATTGCAAGAAATATACTTTGGGCTTTTGATGTTGAAAGCCTGGACTCTGATTCTTTTTGTTAGCACTGCAAACTTATTCAGTGGATTGGTGTAATCTAAATATGACTGCCTGAAGGGAGGGACATGATGCAGCAATGACATGCTGTACTGCTGTTTTTAGGCTGATGAGAGGCATGTGACAATGAAAAGTATGCTTTTTTTGTCTTTGTACCCTGATAGCACTTTGACACATCCACAAATAAATCAGTGTTTTCTATTTAGCACAACCCAGCATACTGAAACGTTTTAATAAGATCTTTCTCTCTCTCCCTGTCTCTCCTACCCCCAACCCCCATTCAGGACTTGGCTATGTGGAGCAAAGGCTAGATAAGAATGTCACCTTTGAGACTAAATGAAGGAAGTGCCTGAAACAAGGGGAAGAACTAAAAGTCATATCAGTGCATGCAAGTTGCTATTGGATAGGAATGTCTGTGGTTCCTTTTTACTGAAAAGAGCATGGCGCAACTGCTGCTTATATCATTTCACAATGCTCACTTAGAAACAGATGCATTTTTATTAACCCTTTCAGATTTTTACATTTTATAGTGATAAGACTTTATAGCAGATCTGTTATAATCAAAGTAAGCAAACAGCACATTTGCCTATTTTGTGTTTCCATCTGTTTATTGTTGTAATTGATGAGGGCATTTTGATATGTTTTGATTCTGTATAAAGTATACAAAACTGGCACAAATGACAAAACCTCCCATCCCATGAGCAGATTAACCTGTTTCTGAAAATGTGTTTGTAAGAAATAAAAAGCCACATCCAATGGTGAAATGTTTGAGATTAAATACAATTTAATATTTTTAAACACTTATAGTCAAAAGGGTGTAAGGGTAAGCAAGCATATTGAATCTAGTTTTAAAGATGGCAAAAACCACAATCTTAGACATTAACTAAAAAATATACTACCAACTTTCAGGTAATATCGTGCTACTGTTATAATTTTGTGGGTATTTGTTTTTCTAGTTTAGTTCTTATTTTTATCTATTTATGCATTATTTTTGTTTGTTTTCATAATAGTAGTACTTTTTATCTTTATGTTTATTTATCAGTTTGTTTATCACAAAGACAAAAGACAAGACAAAAATATCTGTTGGTGGACTTCCAGCATGCCTCTGAGACCAGTCTTCATTCAGGGGAGGATGTGGAAGTGGTGCAAACAAGACTGGTTTGACAACACAGTTGGGCAGTACTAGGAGGGCCAGAGCGACTGGACTTGCTAAGGTGACTCGGGTCTTCTGATGTATGCAGCAAGCTGCTGAAAATGTTCTATCGGTCCATAGTAGCAAGTGTGGTGTTCTACACTGTGGTCTCCTGGGGAAGCAACCTTATTTCAAAAGATGCACAATGCTTGAATAGACTTACCAAGAAAGCCTGCTCAATCACTGAGCAAACACTGGGCTCACTGGAATATGTTGTAGAAATGAGGATAGTGGAAAAATGTAATGCCATTATGAAAAATCCCCTCTTGGAGCACTTTTAGTCACTGGCTCATACCAGCACAGTGTGCTAAGGAGCACCTACGGGGGCCGTTTCTTCCCACTGCTATCAGGTAATTCATTGCCTCTTCCTGACCTACTCTTCCACTTTGTTTTGAAATATATGCATAATATACATTTTAATATTTTTATCTATTTAGTTATTTATCAGTTTATTGATTGCTTAGTTGTATTATTTGTCCTGTGAGTCTGAATCTTTGTTTTTTAATGTTTCTGCTGTTGTATGCATCTGAATTTCCTCATGGAATACAGACAGACACAAGTTCAGCACACACGTTTTTATTTCTAGTGCTGGGAAGAGCTTTTTCCTCACTCCACAGAGCACAGCACAGTACAAAGTACCAAGCATAAAATATAGTCGTTGTCTTCTCTTCCTTTCTCTCACCTCCACTACTCCACCAGCAAGCTTCGTCCCCTTCCACCCGACTCTGGCTTCTGGAGCAGTGGCTGCTGGCTCCTTTTATAAGGAACCCGGAAGTGCTCCAGGTACTCGTCGACCTTCTTCTGGCAGCACCTGCGGATGTGGCGCAAGTGCTGCAAACAAGAGCACAGCAAACATCCAGGCCACCCCCGGCAAGCCAGGAGGGCTGCCCTGTATTATCCTGGGGGAGATAACGTCCTTGATAAGCTCTCTCCCTCAGTCCTTCCTTTGTCAAGGCATCCTGGCTGGGTAAGAGCCCCAGCCGTCCAGCACACGGTTTATTTAATCTAATGTAATTTAATCAAGTCATAGGCACCAGTATTTTGTGGGCTGATGAGTTGACTGTTACTAGTGACACATTACACTACCACATGATGCCCGGAAGTAAAGCAGAGAGATGTCATCACAGGAAAAATACTTAAGATGTTGACATGCTACTCCTGGTGTCCAAGATTTGGATTCAGTATGAAAAAAATTATGGAGTTTCTTAGTGGTTTTGACAGTTTAGAGTATATTAAATTCTGCCGTGAAGTAAGACTTTGATTCTGGTTTGGCCATTGCTGTCTGGTTCATTTTGATCTTCAGTGCCCATTTTGACCTTCATCTTCTGGTCACAAACACATCTGCCAGTTTTAATTGACACACCAACAACTAACTACATACATGTATAATTACTACATCAAATGATAGTAAATGGTGATGCAAAGTTTAACAGTCCTTGAAACTTGGTTTGGTTCCTAGTCAAGATGTCTTCTGTGTAGAGTATGCAAGTTCCTGTAGGGACTCTAGTTTCCTCCCACAGTCCAAAGACATGGTGTGAGTACAAATAGCATTTCTATATTACCCTGGTATAGGTGGGTGTGACTGTGCTCTTCAGTTTACCATGTGATTAATATGTGTTTGATTTACAGTTGCTTCCTACTTTGCATATTTTGCTGTTGCCGGGACCCTGAGCTGGAAGACGTGGGCTCAGAAGAAGAAAGGTTGAATAGATGGGTGAAAAATAATATATGAATACTCTAAAAAGTTCATATGTAATTTCACATGCAATGATTACTTTATATGGCAACAAGTCAGAACATAAACAACCAGCAGACAAATATTGAGCTTCTGGGTCACCAGAACTTGCATATATTATCCATGTTTGCATCTTGTAAACAAATTAAAACCTTTCAAAGCAATACTGCCTGTACACTGGCACTGTGAGTGCTGTGCAGAGTAGAAGCAGAACCTTTTTATTTTTCCCAGCTGATGTTAGGATTTGTCAGGTGTGTGCTCTTGCTCCTACTCTGTTCAATGCTTACATGGACTAGGTGTTGGGCAAGGTTGTAGAGTCCAGCAGCTATGGGGCATCTGTTGGTGAAGAAAGCTTAACTAATTTTGACTTTACTGATGATGCTATGATCTTCAATGGAGGCTCTGATTGAGGCGCTCGAGAGACTGAACGAGGAGTCTGAGCGTCTGGGCGTGTGAGTGTCCTGGATAAAAACCAAGATCTAGGCCTTTAATGACCTCTTGAGCACAGCCATCAAGCAGTGTGACTGTCTGCAGAGAGAGTGTCAACCTTGCTGAGACTTTTACTTAACTCGGGCAGTGACATTCACATCTCTGGTGACTCTTCTCATGAAGTCAGTAGACGGATTGGGAGAGCATGGGGGGTCATGATGTTGCTGGAAAGGGATGTGTGACACTCCCGATATCTATGCAAAAGGATGAAGGTCCAAGTCTTTAGAGTCTTGGTGCTTCCTGTTTTACTATATATGGTTGCGAGACGTGGATGCTATCCAGTGACCTGAGACAAAGACTGGACTCCTTCAGAACTGCATCTTTTCTGAGAATCCTTGGGGACTGCTGGTTGCTCATGGAGTCCTGAATGAGGCAGATTACCTGCATTGTTAGGGAGCGTCACTTACGGCACAACAGCCATGTAGTAGAGTCCCCTAGTGTAGTCCAGCTCGCAGCATCCTCATTGTTGAATACCTGAGTGACTGGACCAGGCCAAGAAGACGCCCACATAACACCTGGCAGCAGCAGATAGAGGGTCATTTCCAGAGGGTGGGAGTTGACCGCGTGTCTGCCTGGGGAGTTGCCAACCAGGATCCTGAGCTGTTTCATCGTGAGGTGGGTGCAGCAACACGCTGTACCAATGCATGCTCTTGACCTGACCTGAAAGCAATACTTACTTGCTCTGAATTTTGTGTTTTTGCTCAGTCACTCTAACATACCTTCTGTGTTGTAAAAATGTTTAGGATCTTGCTGTAAATAGGACTTGAACTTCATAAACAGTAAACACTGAATTGGGCTCCATCTTCAGAAAACCAGCTATGTCTGTCAGACAAAAGGGTTCATTGTGATCACTGAAAAACCCATATACCTGGGAAACACTGTACTTCTTGATATCTATATATATGAAAGTCAATGTGTGTATGCATGTATGTTCCTGCATCACGTCTGAACGGCTGGAGCGATTTTCATGAAACTTGGTACATGTTTCTCATTGGCCGACAAAAATCCTGCAGGGTGAAATCAGCCCTAACCCACCCCCTTCTGGGTAGGGTGGGGGGTAATCTTGTGGTCTTGTATGCATGTTATCATCCAGTTGATACTCGGAGCGACCACCAGAGGGCAAACTGGAGGTGACCGCCAGCATTCTTTATGTTTGAGCACTACCACACCCCTGTTGCTTTGAAATTAAATAGAGTTGGCTGGTTCCGAGCGTCAACTAGATGATAACATACATACAAAACCACAAGACAAACACATTAGTGAGTCTTCATTGTTTGCTAATTTAATTTTATTTTTAAAGGTGTGTTTTTTTTAATTATATTTTTCTCAATTAAAAAAAAAAAAACTTTATTTTCCTCCTGGGCAATGCTGGGTATTTCAGCTAGTATTTAATATCTTCTGACCACATTATCAACAGATTAAAACACATTTACTTTAACTACTTATAACAAAATAAACATGCATGAATAAAAATATCAATCACACATGTATGTTGGCATGTGAAGGGACTAACCATGTGGTAAGGCTGTAAATAATAATTTATTACTACTGACAACAATTTATTCAAGTCAATTCAAGAAACAGGGAAATAATAAACCAACATACTGTATATCTGAAAAATCAGTTTTAAAAGAAATGCATCCTAAAAATGAATGTGAAAGATGCTCAGAGAAACTCTTACCTTGATATGTACATTGGGCCACTCGGTTTATTTTTATTTTTTCTAATCTTTGCAGTTCAGGGTCACAGCAGCAGGGAAATAGAATGTGATGGAACACTGACTGACACACACACTGATCAGTTTATTCATCGGCTCAATGAAGTCAGTTTTAAAACCACTATATATATCTTTCCTCAGGGCACTCAGAATTTTCCTCATATCCCACTGATGTGTCTCTTCCTGAATTGGCAACTCTAAACTTGACCCACATGATTTATGAAGCATACACGTGTGTGCTCTGTGGTGGACAGGTGATCCTGTTGTGGATGAACGGGGCGGCAGGAGGTAGCATTTTAGTGCGCATCGGATTGCGTCTCTGCTTATGCCTTTTTTTAATTTTTGAACTTCTGCAATGTTTTTGATTTTTGCCTTAGATAACTCTTATTGGGACTTTTTTTCTTCAAGGTTTCTCTTTTTGCCTTTATGTGCTTCACATAGCTTACTGTTATTTCAGAGCACTTTTGTTAATAATACATCATTTGTTTTAGGTGCTGCCCATTACATTAGCAGCAAACCTGTAGCCTCACCCTAACACCAACAAAAGCAATAAAATAATTATAAGCCGTGAGAGATACCATGTGGGAATTGGTATCCCAGATGGAACAGAACTTGGTTCCTAACGCAGCAGGGATGCCCATTCAATGCAGAGCAGTTTCTTCCCCAAAACATTAGAGGGCAAAATCCCTAGCTTTAGTGTCTCACTTGGACACTCACAGGGCATGCTGGATTATTGTATTTCTGTGGAGTAGCCCTGTCAGGGTCCAGGGAAGCCTCCAGGGGAATCAGAGGGCATACACAAGCCCTACTTTTCAGGACTTCCGATTGACTGGGAAGTGTTGCCTTCGAGGTGTGACCTAATACCAGAAGTACTCCCGGGTCTGGGATAAAAGAAGAAGCCCAACCCCAGCCAGGGAGTTGGGAGTCAGGAGAGAAGAAGGACAACACTCCCCTGACGGAGATACATTTACTGGTGTATTGGCAGTGTCATATTGGGTTGTATGGAAGGAAGGAGTTATTGGAGGTATTTTTATTAATAAACCGTGTTGTTTTTACACAGGGCTGTTTTGTGTGGTTTTATCTGGGGTATTTGAGGTCTGTTGCGCCCCCTACTGGTCACAAAGCCAAAGATGTAAAATAGTTAAAAATAATTCAACAAAAAAAAGAACTTAAAGAGGTTAATTAAAAACATGATTAACCAAAATGAAGTTAAAATATCACATCTTAGAAAACACAGAAAACAAAATACAAAAGAAGCAAAAACCAAAAGTCCACTGTGAGACTTATATCAAAGCATATCGGGTGATTGCTGTATAAACTTTGTCGTCAATGAACATTAGTCACTGGTTTCTTTCAAGTAACTTGAAAAAGCTCAATGCAGCAAGCAAGGTAAATTAACTGTACATTACTAAAGTTATGTGTCGTTAAAACACTATTTGTATAGTAAAATGCTAATTTGAATGCAGAGTTTGTGTTATTTCAGTGCTGTGTTTTCCTACTTACATTTAATCAGCATTGAAGATATCATATTACTAGCCATCCCACCAAAGGGCTCTGCCCACATAAAAGTGAAAAAGGACAGAGAGGAGGGCCCTGCCTGGCTCCCTACTCCTGACTTCATGCTTCCCCCTCCCCTTGGCACACAGCCTCTGTCGAGGATTAGCACGAATATATAGTTCCTGCAAGCCAACTATGATCATTAGCGCAATGAGAAAAGTCGCAAAATCAACAGGAATGCTCAAGCAAATTCTAGAAAAAAGTTCTCTCGTTCGTTAGCTAAGTGGAGGTAAGGTACACGCCCGAAGCTGGCGTGTGGGTGAGGAGGGCCCCAAAAGCAAACTATGATATTTAGCACAATGAGAGAGGTTGCAAAATCAACCAGAATGTTCAAGCAAATTATAGAAAAAACTTGATCTAAATCCATTAAGTAGTTCTATCGTGAAAAGCGGACAGAGAGACAGGCAGACAGCCAGACATTGGACTTTATATATATAGTGATTTGCAATGCAGCCAAAAGAAGAAACAGAATAAGATTACATGAAACTATGCAAAAATGAATCAGAATTTGAATTGCATTAATATTATTAAATTGATTAATAAAGTACAAATAAGCTGCAAAGAGTACTCTTGACATCCACACTCCATCTGCCTGTGCAAATTCCAATATCTCTTGCAATACATGTAATTGTGAAGCAAGGTTGGCAAAAGAACTACTTAAGTAGTGGCGGGTAGGGTTTGTGAGTTACTGGATTTTCATGAGGGGAGGTCAATGCATAGTTACAGTACAAAAAAAGCCAACATTATTGTTGATTCACAATAAATATGACTGAGAGTGCATAAATAACAGATTACAGCAAATGTCGCAGGTTCACAATGCAACAAGTGAAACACAGGTTGTATCAATCAAACATCTGCAAGGTGGCAATGTTAGTTTTGGTGTTTATTTGCTTTTTCAATATTTGTTGTGAGCTCATTTGTAATTTTATTTCCTCAATTGAATGAGTTTCTAACTGGCACAAAAACATTAAAAATGCAGTATTGCATTTTGAGCTTCCATATTTTTGTCATTGAGTGAAACCTGACTGTAGCTACTGTGATACTGAAGAGATTTTGCACCAAGAAATTCTCACCACTTTTACAGAAGTAGTATATGAATATACAGTATCAGAAATGAATCAATACCTGTTTTTAATAGGAAACACCAACACAAGGGGTGACTGACTGATTAATTTGAAATATGGTATATTTTGAAATGTACAAAAGGGTTTATTTAATTGTGACATTTGAAATCTTTACCTCCGTAACGCTAAAGCCTGGGCAATAAAATTTGAACAAAAGGGGAGACAAAAATATAAGAATTATACATATCGTCTTGATAAATTAAAATATATAATACACGGCCAACCTGCCAAACTTTCTCTAGGAGCGAAGTGTATATTTAACTAGGAAGCCACAATACATAAATAAATATCAATAGAACAGCAGGAGTCTCTTGCATAGGTCAAGCAGTGGGCATAACTGGCAACTGGCAGAGGGTAGCAATGTTAGTGTCAGCAATGCACATTTAGCTATCTCGGCCAACACGCGGTATCAAGCAGTTTAGTCTCCATCGTATATGGCTGCAGGCTTAATTCATAACGTCTAAAATAATAAGGCATAATTTAAAACATTCAAGCCACATTTATAGATTTTTGTTACATTAGTATAGAAGAGAAAAAGACCCCAATTAATAATCCCATCTGTTACGCTTTGACAGCTGGCTCCTGCCTGCAGCCATCAACTGCCTCCTTTTGTAACACACCTCACACGTCTGTGTCTACATTGCACCGCTGCATTTATTTTTACTTTTTTTTTAAAAGACTACTTCCTATACCTCATATAATTTGCTTTAAAATGTTCTCTTTACCAGGAAACTCCTAAGTCATTAATTGATAAACACCCAATCACACCTTCCAGAATTTTTAAGTTTCTGCATATAAAAATATATTTGCTAAATAAAAATTATGACTAAAATGATCATTACAATGCAACATTTAGTACAGTGCATCTGGAAAGTATTCACAGCGCATCACTTTTTATACATTTTGTTATATTACAGCCTTATTCCAAAATGGATTAAATTCATTGTTTTTCCTCAGAATTCTACACACAACACCCCATAATGTCAACGTGAAAAATGTTTACTTGAGGTTTTTGCAAATTTATTAAAAATAAAAAAACTGAGAAATCACATGTACATACGAGGGGGGGACCCAAAATAACCAGAAATATTTTTAAAACGTGTTTAATTTAATTTTCTGTACAAACTACAATTAGTCTCCTTCAAAGTACTCTCCATTGGCGGAAATACACTTATCTAACCATTTGTTCCTTTGTTCGATACATTTTTTAAATTCATCTGAAGTAATGCCCATTAATGCTCTGGTCGTTTCTTGTTTTACCTCTTCGACGTCAGCTAAACGCCTTCCTTTGAAGTCTTTTTTCATTCAAGGGAACAAAAAGAAATCACACGGAGCTAAATCCGGTGAGTAGGGTGGGTGGTTCAGGGTTGTCATACCGTTTCAATAACAATAGTTTCTGCAACACTTTTTTCAAGAAAAAAACAAAATTTCACTGCTGCACATTGCTCGCAATAATCGGCCATCGTAAAAAAACGATGCTTGCACAAAACTACTTTTACAAAATTCACTGAACACAAGTACAACCTTCCAGACTGATGGCACTTGGCAGACTGACTTGTGAGGAGTGTAACTAGATCACCCTACCCCTAGTTACATCGCCCAACCACATACTACAAGTACCAACCTAACAACAACAAAATTCCGGTTATTCTTGGGTCCCACCTCGTAAGTATTCACAACCTTTGCTCAATACTTTGTCAGTGCACCGTTGGAAGCAATTACAGCCTCAAGTCATTTTGAATATGATGCCACAAGCTTGGCACACCTATCCTTGGCCAGTTTCACCCATTCCTCTTTGCAGCACCTCTCAAGCTTCATCAGGTTGGATGGGAAGCATCGGTGCACAGCCATTTTAAGATCTCTCCAGAGATGTTCAATCTGATTTAAGTCTGGGCCCAGGCTGGGCCTCCTGGTGGTTTTGAAGTTCTTCCACTTACGGATGGTGGAGGCCACTGTGCTCATTGGGACCTTTAAAGCAGCAAAAAATTTTCTGTAACCTTCCCCAGATTTGTGCCTCAAGACAATCCTGTCTCAGAGGTCTACAGACAATTCCTTTGATTTCATGCTTGGTTTGTGCTCTGACATGAACTGTCAACTGTGAGACCTTATATAGACAGGTGTGTGTCTTTCCAAATGATGTCCAATCAACTGAATTTACCACAGGTGGACTCCAATGAAGCTGCAGAAACATCTCAAGGATGATCAGGGAAACAGGATGCACCTGAGCTCAATTTTGAGCTTCATGGCAAAGGCTGTGAATACTTATGTACATGTGCTTTCTCAATTTTTTTATTTTTAATAAATTTGCAAAAACCTCAAGTAAACTTTTTTCACGTTGTCATTATGGGGTGTTGTGTGTAGAATTCTGAGGAAAAAAATGAATTTAATCCATTTTGGAATAAGGCTGTAACATAACAAAATGTGGAAAAAGTGATGCGCTGTGAATACTTTCCAGATGCACTGTACATTCAGTTACCTCAAAAAGCCACCTAGCTAGGGAAAAGTAAATAATAACTGTGTTTAACGTGTTTAAGCGATCATGGGCGGCTTTTCTGAGCATTACATGCATTACAAGCTGTACAAAGCGTGTTCAGTTCTACTTTCTTTTTCACATCATTTTGTACTCACAGAATCCTGTTTTTGTGAGGGGCTTTGTTTTCAAATAACCCTTTTTTTAAGGCTTCAGTGTTCACTCATAAGCACACTTGGCAGATTCCTTTCTTATCAATAGCACCTGATGACACAGACTCTCTCGATTCACTAACACAATGTCTTACTGGTATTTCTGAATGGATGAATGGTAATTTTCTCAAACTAAATAAAGAGAAAACAGAAGTTTTAGTGATTGGCAATAATGGATTCAATGAGGTTATCAGAAATAAACTTGATGTATTAGGATTAAATGTTAAGACAGAAGTAAAAAACTTAGGGGTAATTGTTGACTGTAATTTGAATTTTAAATTGCATATTCATCAGACCACTAGGACAGCATTTTTTCACTTAAGAAACATAGCAAAGGTTAGACCTCTTATATCATTGAAAGATGCTGAGAAATTAATTCACGCTTTTGTTTTCAGTCGACTAGATTACTGTAACGCACTCCTCTCAGGACTACCCAAAAAAGACATAAATTGTTTGCAACAAGTGCAGAATGCAGCTGCTAGAATCCTAACTAGGAAAAAAAATCAGAACACATTTCTCCAGTTTTGATGTCACTACACTGGTTACCTGTTCAGAATTGACTTTAAAATTCTGCTTATGGTTTATAAAGCCTTAAATAATCTCGCTTCATCTTATATATTGGAATGTCTGACACCCTATATTCCAAATCGTAACCTTAGATCTTCAAATGAGTGTCTCCTTACAATTCCAAAAGCTAAACTTAAAAGAAGTGGTGAGGCGGCCTTCTGCTGTTATGCACCTAAAATCTGGAATAGCCTGCCAATAGGAATTTGCCAGGCTAATACAGTAGAGCAGTTTAAAACACTGCTGAAAACACATTACTTTAACATGGCCTTCTCATAACTTCACTTTAACTTAATACTGATACTCTGCATGTTCAATTCATCATAATAACTATTCATAGTGGCTCTAAAATCCGTACTAACCCCTACTCTCTCTTCTGTTTCTTTTTCCGGTTTCTTTGTGGTGGCGGCCGCCACCACCACCTACTCAAAGCATCATGATGCACCACATTGATTGACTGAAAGACAGAAGTCTACGTGACCATCATCATCAAATCCTTCCGTGAGAACCCTAACTACAAACAGGACTGTTACATTTATGTTAGGTAGATTGCCCATTGGGGACTGGGCGGTCTCTTGGTCTGGAATCCCTGCAGATTTTTTTTTTTTTCTCCAGCCAACAGGAGTTTTTTTTTTTGTTTTTTCTGTCCACCCTGGCCATCGGACCTTACTTATTCTATGTTAATTAATGTTGACTTATATTTTCTTACTGTGTCTTTTATTTTTCTATTCTTCATTTTGTAAAGCACTTTGAGCTACATTTTTTTGTATGAAGATGTGCTATATAAATAAATGTTGTTGTTGTTGTTACAAGAAAAAAAGGAAAAATATTAAAAATATTAATAATAATGTAGCAAAGTATAATGCCAGGACACGTTGCTCCTAAGGACTTAAGTTCCTTTTTATGGATGATTTTATGGTTCGCTATCCTAACAGGGACTTGCTCACCCAGCTGTCACTACTAGATTAAAGACAAGACGGCTGTGCAGATGCTTCCCTTTTATAGGGCACGTCTGCACAGGACTGTTATACGTACATAACAGTTGCCAGGGTACCACTCAGATTTTTACCTGCTTAGATTGTGCTGTTTTTTGTTCTTGATGTTCCAGCCATTGCCACGATAATAAAAGTATAAAAAATATACTGTATGTAGAAACACACATGTAGCACCCAGAATAGAGTGGTGGCTCTGAGGCTAAGCGCCTGCACTGGTATCAGGAAGGTTGCCGATTCAAATTCCTCTTAGTGCCAAAGGGGATCCCAGTCTGCTGGGCCCTTGACCAAGGCCCTTAACCTCCAACGGTGCTGTACAATGGCTGATCCTGTGCTCTGACCCCAAGGTGTATGTGAAAACTAACAAATTCCTAATACAAGAAATTGTATAAGGTGAAATAAAAAACAAAAAAAAATTAGTTAAACAGTTAACCTAAGTTCAAAACATATTTGAATATTTACTTTTTCCTAATTTGAATAATAAATTAGTTTCTGTATCAGAAAAGTCTTAAACAGAATGTCTTTTGTGAGCCGAAGCTGAAGTGTAGTTGAGTCACACAGAAGGTTAATGATTAAAAACACAAAAAGTCTGATTTAGCATAAACCACCCTAATTGAGAGCATTACTAAGAAATGTAATAATTTACTTCTTGAGGTAAAAGTATAAAAGAAACCACAATATTTGAAATATTGCAATGTGTGCTTCAGTTTAAATGTTTAAAATTTAAATATTCCTGATTGTAATAGGAATGTGTCACTTTTCACACTCTCATTGAGGTCCATAAAGATTTAGATCCCTAATAAAGGATTCAAAAATCAAAAATATTGTTGCAGTCATAACCACTGTTTTTGAAATAGTCTAAAACAATACCCCACATTTTTATATTGGAAGTTTGTCATTTGTAACCTTCTGGCAGTTGCTCTTAGAGGGCTAGCACCACCAGTAAAGAATCAAATATCAAAATTATTGCAATATTCATGATCACCCACCTCAAAAAAGCAATAAAAAAATCACACTCCACATGGCTATATTACAATCATAAAATTTTAAACGTTTTGTGAAAAGAAGTACTTTTGGCCCCTTGCATCTCACTAATGAGTGAAACCCTAGAGTAGACTAATATGGCATGCACAACATCAAGTCCTTCTGATCATTTTTGCTGAACACACCCATTCGTTTCCTCTTTATCACAAGTATGTAATTTCCTGAATAAAATTTTCCTCTAATTCTTTATCTTGTTTCGGATGCTCCAGTTAGGGGTTACCACAGCAGATCATCTTCTTCCATATCTTCCTGTCCTCTACATCTTGCTCTGTTACACCCACCTCCTGCATGTCCTCTCTCACCACATCCATAAACCTCCTCTTAGGCCTTCCACTTTTCTTCTTTTCTGGCAGCTCTATCTTTAACATCTTTTTCCCAATATACTCAGCATCTCTCCTCTGCACATGTCCAAACCAGTCTCACCTCTCACCAATCGTCCAACCTGAGCCAACCCTCTAATGTCCTCGTTTCTAATCCTGTCTATCCTCACACACCAAACGCAAATCTTGGCATCTTTAACTCTACCACCTCCAGCTGTCTCCTGCTTTCTCCTTGGTGCCACTGTCTCCAACCCATATAACATAGCTGGTCTCACTACTGTCCTGTAAACGTTCCCTTTCACTCTTGCTGATAACCGTCTGTCACAAGTTACTCCTGACACTCTTTTCCACCCATTCCACCCTACCTGCACTCTCTTTTTCACCTCTCTTCCACAATCCCCATGACTTTGTACTGTTGATCCTAAGTATTTAAACTCATCCATCCAATTTCCTTAATAAAATATGGTCCAAAAATGGGCTAAAATGACAACTTTCAAGTCTCAAAATAGGGGGTAACTCCAAATAATTTGACATCTTGTTTAACTAGACATCAAGACAAGTCGAACAGTATAACGTATGTGGTGGATTTCTTGTACCAGTGAATCAGAAGGTGCCAGATGAAAAATCTGTAATGATTTCAAAGCATCTATAAGTAATTCTTATGAACGCACAAGTAAGCCATTATCAGAATGACTTCAAAAGTAAAATTAAAGTTTTAGACTGGCCTTTTCAAAGTCAAAACCTAAACAAAATAAAGATGCTATGGCTGAACCTAAAACAAGCAGTTCTTTTTCAAAAACCTACCAGTGTTTCTGAGTTAAAGTAGTTCTGTAAGAAAGAGGTGGCCTACATTTCTTCACAGTCTGACACTGAATTACAGGAAGCATTGAGCGTTTAGTCATTGCAGCTAAATGTGATGCACCCAATTATTTCTTTTCACACAGTGCCAGTTGGAATTGGAAAACTTTTGTTAATTTAAAAAACGACATAAGAAAAAAAATGTTCATTCTGTGTCATTTTGATTTTGGCTGAAGATGTGAAAACCTTTAGTGTAAAATGTAATAAAACGGAGCATATTTTCCATATGAAGTTGCTTTGTATCGAGTTAAGTACCACTTCATGTACACCCAAATGTCTCTTGATGTACTCTGTGGTGGATGCAGAAGGCACTGGGCCCAAAATGATATTTCTGAACGGTTAAAATATCTATTAATAAAAGGACTGCAGATGAATTTTCTACTCATAGCATTATCTTGAACCATTTGCTAGTAGCTATACAGATATTCAGAAGTTTCAAATTTAGAGCATTTTCAGTAATCCTACTCCACTGATAATTTTACACCTTTTAACACAAAACTGTTGTCTATATTACTAATACTAATAACTATTTCAACAAGTAATTAATAATTTCTTTGAAGATGCTATGTTGATAAATTCTCAGAAGAGTTTTGAGTATATACAGTGAATAATGTCCAGGGCTCATCAGTAGTGTTTGCTAAACAAGTGTGTCACAACTGACTGACTTATCAGCATTTTGTTTTCATAAAGTGGGAAAGCACAGGGCTAAGATTCATATGCAGGCTGCACTTCCTGGCAGCTTGAATCAACCAGTTCTCAAGAGTACTTCTGTCTGTGCTGCTCTGCCCTTATATACCTGTACGATACAGGTTTGACAGCAATTCGGTAAATATTCACTGAAGTACTATTATCAAGACCCTTATAGCTATTTCAAAAGCTGAAAGCGTTACTCTTAAATAACACTCCACTTTACATAACCCAGTCTATATGTGATGGTGCCTTTACTCTCAAATCTAAAACCTCTGTTTAATTCATTTAAAAGCTGTTACTCTTACCTCAAATATGTTCTTTTCCTCATTGATTCATTGATCTCATGTACTTAGGTGAACTGTGATATAATTAAATGCTTCAAAAGCACTTTGTAAGAGTGCTTGCTATGAATGGTGCCCCTTTATTTTGTGACCACAAGGAGGCGCCAGAGAGCCCCATACCCAAGAGACAGGAAAATAGCAAACATTTTTAGAATAAAATAAAAGGTATTTATTCCTCTGAAGCACTTTCCACAATCACCACTCCAAATATAAGCTACAATTATGCAGAACTCAAACAATAAACTAATCATTCTTCTTTCTTAATACCTACTGCTGAGTGTTGCCCACTGCCTCCTGACTCTGACTCCATGATATGAGGTAGTGGGTTCCTTTTATGTTTGTTGTGATGTGAGATTTTGCATATAACTTGATAAATGTTTTGTATGTCTTTATTTGTAATTTAGGCAAAGCAATGTAATATAGTGTTACTTTGATGAGAGGCATTCATGTTTGCCCCCCCTTTTACGACTGAGTCTATTTGTAATTTTACAACAGGATTTGAGGGATGTGTCTTAAATCAGTTTGGCGAGTGTTTCTTTGCTAAAGTATTTCTCTCATCCCCCACACAAAGCCAGGTTAGTTTAACATATGGTCTTGGAGGGAGGTTGCAGGTGTTAAGATGTACTATTTCCCCCCATTGGTCTGAGATATGGCTGTTTGGAATTGGCTTGTCTCAGAGGCCTTTAAGTACCATGATGTCCTATTGGCTGTAGGGGTTGGACAGAAAACCCATAAATTTGCTTGCTCAACCACATTCTCTCTCTCTCTAACCAACGTAGGATGAAGAAGCATCGCTCTTGCTAACATAACAGCTTCAGCCATATTGAGACAGACTAGAGGCCTGTTCACCAATGATGCCTTAACTAGAAACATTTTAAGTACCTACAAGTCTGTGTGCCACCTGAGTTACACATCACCATTTTATCAGGCTGTATGGTTGCCAATATTCAAATAAATGTACTTTGCATTTTGTTATTGTTTATGAATATTATCAGTAATACATTATTTTATGTGTAACTTAACTCCTGCTTGTCTTTTTACTACATCTAATTGCCTGAGGTTATAGATATAGAAGGGAAGGTGGGGATAAGTTATATACAGTGGTAAGTCTGTGAGATTAGGTATTCTAAGGCTACATATTAATAATACAATAGGGGAAAGTAGAGCAATATATGTATTACTCTACCAAGATAAAACAATGTTGTACCTGGAAATGCTTCTGGTCTCACACCGGGTTTTCCTGGAAGCATTTTCTGGCCATACAAAAAGTAAGAAGGTCCTCCCCCAACACCACTGTCTATCAGTACCCACAGACCCTGACAGGGGTGCCCTTCCAGACTCCAATTTCCAAGGACTCCTGCAGGTGTCCCAATTGGGTTACCATATGAGGACCACTGACACCCAGTGTATGGGGGATGGAACCAGTCCTGAACTTCGATGCTCCTCAGTCTGTCTGGCCTCCTGTCTGGTTGATGAAAATCTTCTATCCTGGGCTGGATGCCCGTTCTCTTCCTACAATATATAATATTGACTTTCTCCAGCCTGTTGTGATAAATTTATGATGAAAAAGTTTCCTGTATAGTCATCACTTGTCATCATTGTAGACATGATATAGGAGAGCAGAACACATCATTTTAACTGAGCTTTTCAAAGCACTAAATATAATTCATCCTCCTCTCTTGAAACATATGTTCCATGAATCAATGGAAAATAGGTTTTCCATTCATTTTTAAACAATCCACTTTCACAAATCCCTGACTGTAATTTATTTTTTTATTGTTTATAAGTGAAATATTAAAAAAAATCTTTCCTTTTCTTCAAACTGAAGATGTCATTCTTTCATTTAGTAAAAGGGCAAAATACATTGAAAAATACAAAGCAACATTCCAGTTAAGAAAAATATTATCAAGGTTCAGTTTAAGCATCAGTGACTCTTTTTTGAACTTTTATATTTCTTAATACATTTTGTTGTACACTATATTAATATTAAAATTACTAATATTAATATGATTACTATTAATATTCTTATCAAGTTGTAGATTGTATTATAAATTAATTGACACAAACATTTACACCTTTATAATGTAAAATATTAATTTCTGTACAGAAAAAAGGCTGTATAACTTTATTTTTTGGAAGGCAATCTTTCATCTAATAGGTATAATATTAGCTATAGGATTTAGGTAATTAATAAAATTTACTGAGAAACGGTCCTATTCATAGCAGTCCTATTGGTTTCACACTTGTCCAAATCAATCAGCATAGCAAAAACATCTATCTTGCTTAATGAATGCAACAGCATATATAAAATGAGTTCAGCGTATAGCAATAAATATGGAATCAAATTAAAATGTTACCATAAGCTGCCTCTTTCAGGCATGCTACACTACTTCAAATTAAAAAAAATACAAGCATTTTTTCCACACTTAAATGCAGATGCCTACAGTGTTAATAAATGTCAACTAATATGAAACACAGTGTAGAGAAAGGTAATAGACAGAGCTCAGATGGAAACCTCAAATTATGTTTCTGACACAAAAATTCCAGTAGGACAACAATTTTCTCATGTCCATGCTATCTACTGAATTTTACCAATACTCCTTTCCATGGCTGGGCTGGAAAGCTTACTCAGGCCAAGAATCCCAAGTCCACAGGCACAGACTCAAAAAACCAACAAGCACCATTTTGTCTTGGAAATTTTTTATTAATGAGGAGACAGTAGATTCAGCTTTTACACATACATTTCACTCTTAAAATATTAGTCTCAAGACAACCTCTGATAAAGTGTGGAACACCACTTCAAAAATGTAAACACTTCATAAATAAATAAACCATGTAGTTATATAATATTTGTATCAAAACAAATGTGCAAAAAGCACTGAACCACAAAAAGTAGTTGTCAGTGGAATCCACAGTGCATAGATTATTTTTGCAGTTTCAACTGTGAGTCTGGAATCTACACAGCCACTGTCAGTGTTTGGATGGTAATGCTGAATACCACAAAATTTGAAGTGTTGCTCAAAAAAGACAACTTTGAATGTCTTCAATACTACTACCCCGCCTATCTCCTGCCTATCAAAAAAACACACAGAATATGACCCTTTTTATAATTCCTCAGTGCATGACTTGGCCAGTCATGTGGACCAAAGTAAAATCACTAAGCCTTATAATCATCAGGAAGCTCTCACTCAGACAATGCCTTTAGTCTGTGATTTAGACATTTAAACTGTGCATTTAACACATTTAACAAATGCAAAGTTTAAGTGACCTTTGTGGGTGTCTTTTATTATTATTAAAGAATAATTTTAATGAACATCTGGATGCTGTCTATGCGGGGTTTGCACTTTCTTCCTGTTTCTGCTTTTTTCCTCCAGTTACTCTCGTTTTCCTCCCACTTCCTCAAAGGCATACAGAGTTGAGTCAATAGGGTTAATTGTTCTTGTGTTCATGCTTCATGGACTGACACCTTGACTTTCATCCATTGTTGCCAAGAAAAGCTCCAACCCCATGCAACTCTGAACAGGATTAAGCAGATTTAAGAAATGTAAATTATTTTAAGGCAGAATAGAGGTGTAGGGTTAGTACCACTGTATCACAGGTTCAGACAACTGGTTTTATATACCTGACCAGTCACTATCCATATAGTTTTATTTTGTTCTCTCTTTCATAATATCTATGAGTTTGGAATTTTTTGAATGGTTATTTCAAGTTCCTTTACTAATTTTGAATTCCTATTTTTATTGTGGCACTGATTTATATTTATCTATATTTATATTATTAATTTATTTGCATTTACTTTTAATTTTGACTTCATGTTCAGTTATCAAAAATAATTTCCATCATTCTGTGACCTTTTTTTATTTTTCCAGAGCAACATCATTTTGAACTAACATGGTCATAACACGACTTTGGTTGCTATGAAGTGCAGTCCCTGAAATTATGCAGTTGATGTCATTGGCATGATGCTGTAATTATCAGTGGGTGACATTTGTCAACATCTGGAATTACAGATATTATAAAAAATTTTAAAATAAAAAGAACATTTGTGTTTGTGTGTGTGCAGTAATACTGCTATTTAGATTTGTAGGTTCCTGACTTTTTGTTCTGTTTTCTTCAACGATTTACTGGCTAACAATTCTGGTTAAACAAGCAATAGGACTGACTCTTGAAATTTTGACTTTTCAGCTTATTATTTCCAATCACTCTGATTGCTCTTCCTAGTGCTAGGCATAACACTTCCCAAATTTGTGTGTTTTTTATCCAAGGTACACTACGCTCCCCCAATATCCCAACAGACATGTGTTTTAGTTTAATTTGTTACCCTGGTCCAGTTGTGATTGTTTGTGTGAAAGTGACCTTTGATGAATTGAGCACCCTGTTTAGGGACGCGTTTAGGGACGCGTCCTACCATGCACCCAGTGCTGCCAGGATACATAGTATTTTATCTCTGCAGAATCCTAAATTTGGATTAAGGAAATTTAGCATATTGATTGACCTTTTAACTGTCCAACTTTGCAAATTAATGGCCAGACTGTGTCTGTGGTTCAGTTGTTTAAATTCCTGGGGCCCACTTTCACTAATAAGTTAAAACAGGACAAGCACATCAACTCTGTCATCAAGAAAACCAGGCACGGTCTGTTTTATCTTCACCAGCTTAAGAAGCTTGGCATATCAAGACGTATATTACTAACTTTTTACTCAGTCATCTGTGAGAGTATTGTGATCTCTTACATCACCGTTTGGTTTCCTTCTGCCTCCTCTCTTTCTAAGAGTCAGTTGCAGCAGATGATTTGTTTAGCTGAGAAAATCATTGGCTGTTGTCTCCCAACATTAAAAGATTTGTTTATCACCAGAGCAAAGCAAAAAAGTAAGTGGGAAAGATTGCAGTTGACTCCACCCACCCCAGTAGCCATCTGTTCATTAAATTACCATCACAGAGGAGGTTAAGGTCTACTGCAACCCGAACTAAATGCCATCTCTGCAGCTTCTTTCCTCAAAGTATTCAGATCCTAAATAAACTTACATAGGGTTACTCCTAAGTATTTTTGCAACATATAACTGGTAACTCTGCTGTTTGTCTCATTGTAAATACTTCATACTTGCTCAACTTGCACTATTTGATATCTATATTACTTTCTATGGTTTTTCTGTTTATTTCAGTTAACTGTTGAGAGTTTGTATATGTTTTGTTCAAGAAATTGTTGTTTTGTATAGTGTCAGGTTAATGGTGGGTTGAAATTGTGTTGTCTTAAGTTGGTTATGTTTTGTATTCCATGTTTTCAACCTAACCAAAGTCATTTTTGGTATGTTTCACATGCTAAAATGATTCTGATCCTGATTTTTTAAACATTTTACCTATAAATTGACTCTTTTATTTGTTGATATTGTTCACATACTGATGATACAGAGTAATGAAATTAATCAATTAGCAAACAAGATGAAAACTAATCTGTACTTAAAATTTGCTTTACAGACACATCTTTGCTTAAATTAAAAAAAATAAATGCTATACATTTAAACAAAAAAGTTTGTCTAGAAATAAGTGTGTTTTTTTAAGCTGATCCCTATATGTAACAAGAAGTATGATTTAAAGTAGGACTACACGCCAAGCAGGAAGGTACACAAGAGATAAGAGCCAAGTAATAAAAAACTGTCATTGCTAAAAAATTGAAAAGAAGCAGGAAAGGAGGGGAGAAGATGTAAATCGTAGGGGAAAATGTTTGGACATCTGCAATCGGGTATACATGCTAGATTTTATCAAACATGAGTCTCAAAATATATTCCACCAAAGTAAATATTACACTATTAATTCTGTTATTTAAAGCACCTCAAGCATTCAGTGTATTAATTTGCATATTTCAATTATCATGCACAGGAAAGTTAAATTTTGTGACTTGCTCTGACCTCCACCAGAAGTCAGCAATGGGCATTAAATGTGTTGCCTTCTTCAAAATAATGCATAAAGGCTGTGTGTAATCTGACAGGTAACGTAAAAACAAGGTTCCTTTTTCCATACCAGACAAGTTTTCTTAAATGTTTAATGTACAAATTGTGGAAAGAGAAATCTGAAACAGAAAACAATATCTAAGTATTACAGTTGTTCTCAATTGCTTTGGTGCATTTCTTGAAACATAATTTCTGTCTGCACAACAGTATGTGCATTTCTCAGAACAATATGTGCCAACAGCAACAGAGTGTATTACCTGCAAAAGCAAGTAACTTGTTCAAAATACAAAAATGCAAATATTTGTGTCAGTGAAACCGTCAGTGGTATCAGAATGACAAATCCTTGCACCATTGCCTATGAACAAGATGGTCAAAATGTGTGAACATGTTTTCAATATTGTTTGATCTGTATTGAAAATTTTGACAAGGATTTTGGTAATACTGTCCGAAAATCAATAAGGCAACATATTTTATGTGTGGTATAACAATTTCTATACTACAAAGTTTCAAATTACTGTATTTACTGTTCAGGGATTGATTGCAAGAGACTAGATATACAGTACTTGTAAGTAGGATTTTTGGAATATTGTTTGAAAATGCACAAATGACTCTAACATTTTTTCAATGTCTTTCAATACTACAGTAAAACCTAGTAGAAATTGTTTTGGTAAGCTACAAAGTACAAACAGTACTGAGGGGATTGATTGCCAGAGACAATTGACAATTGATTGCCAGAGACAGTATTTTTTATACTGTATTATACAGAAGTTTGTTACAGTAACATCGTTATAAAGAAAAGAGTTCTTTTACAGCAACTAATTGTATAAAGGAAAAAGTGCAAATGAACAGAGGAAACACTCCATAGAATGTAGTAGTGTGGGCATATGTGGAAGGTGCTGCCAGAGAAGGAGCTGAGTTTATATGCAGCACTTCCGCCACACCCGGAAGTGCTGCTGGATGTCAATCGGGAGACACCTGATGCACTTCCAGGTACAGTATAAAGGAGGCCATCTCACTCCTATCGGGACCTTGAGTCGGGAGGAGGTGGACAACGCTTAGAGGAGTGAAGTGGAGGAGGCAGAACGAAAGAGAAGAAGACGAAAAGAGACCAATTACTCAATACTGTTATAAATTTCAGATTTACCAAATACATAAATAAACATGCTAGACAGATTATGACAACTAGTTCATAATTTTTGCACAGAATGACAAAAGCAATGAAATAATGGGTAGATGGTTTGAGTGGATGGACTCATTAACAGAGAACAAGCATAACACATTTTGACTGAGATGACAAAAGCAAATAAGATCATAAAATACAGAAGACAATTGTACACAATTGGTTGCATGGGTGTACAAAGCATTTGCTATTTGTTCAAAAACAATGGGAATTTGCTGTTATGATCTGCACAACTAATAAGCAAATATTGAGTTTGAACAAGTAGTTTTGGGAATTTCAATTCTGATCTGAGAAATTCACCGAAGCAATTGAGAAAACTTGTAATGTACAGAAAACAAAGACAATACCGTGGCAGTTATGTGAGCTTGGGGAGTGTTACACAGTTTTGGGTCCATCTAAAAATGGTACGAGGAGGGCAACTGATGTGACACATCAAGTAACGCCATGTCCGTTTTTCCTAGAGTGGAGGAGGTATTACCAGAGTACAACTCACATCAATTCTTGTCTCTCATCTAAAACTCCTCCCCTTTTATCTTCCCCCACCTCAAATGCTGGCATCCCCTGAAGGTCAATGTCAGACGTGACAGTAACTCCATCCACAGTGGAGATTTCTGAGAAGAAACCCAAAACAACCTATTTTTTCATCACGTTGCTACCAACAATTCTGATTGCTTTTTTATTTTTATTTTTAAAACTTCCAACAATTTACATTGTTACCCATGGTACCCCAACCCTTTATCTGCTCTCTGTGTTTGCTTTACAACATGAAAGATATGAATATTACTGCTAACAGTACCTGAAAGAGAGCATACACCACATTTCAGAGTCATACTGAAATTACAACTCAATATATAACTGAAATTACTCTAATACAAGGATTATCACACCCTACAATAAATACATACATAAAGAATATTAAACAAATTGACAATGCTTTGCGCAACTTGAACAGTAATGAGGATTGAGTGCATAAGCACAACCATGCTTCTTCCTACCAGTTACTACTGATTGCATCAATTTGGTAAACTGTATAAATAAGGATTGATCAAATTAATATATTGGAGTATAAAAACTTAGACACTAAGGTTTTACTCTACAAACAAATGGCTTTAACTGGGTTACAGCTTCACTGACAGTACAACATTAGCATGAAAAGTAATGTAAAATTGTCAAAACTCCAAAAATGGGCTTCAGTTAATTGAATATGTAGGCAGGTTGTAATAAAAAAATACACAGCATATATGCTTGAGAATAGTTTTTGTTCAAATGAATTATTAATGATGCAACTAAAGTTTCAAATACCTGTGAGTAGAGCAGATATCATGTTGCGACAGACAGACAGACAGACAGATAGATAGATAGATAGATAGATAGATAGATAGATAGATAGATAGATAGATAGATAGATTATACTTTATTCGTCCCTGCAAAAGTATTTTACCTTTATTAATACAATTATGCATTGCAAAGTCTTGAAAAGAGAAATTTGAGTGTTTTGTGGGCATGCTTAATCACGAAAGTGGATTTCCAAAAACAAACACCAGAGATAATAAAGCAGGAAGACCATATTGGTGCAGCAAAAACAGCTTGATCTTGAAACCCTCCAAAAAAGAACTCAAAATGGACTTGAGAAGATACATACAAAAATCGGCCGATCCGGATCAACAGTTTAAACCATTAGATGTTTCAGCTGTAGGGTGTCCAGGCTGACATCAAAAGAGACATGACTTTTTTTTTTTTGAATATTGCTTTATGTTATATTGCTTTTCTGTATTTTGTTTCTATCTTTGTGCTACCTAATACATTGAGAAGATTTGTTTTCCAGCAAGGCAACAACAACTCTATGCATAAAGCCAACGCTACACAGGAATGGGTTTAAAACAGCAATGTTAATGTCCTGAAGTGGCCGACTCACAGTACAGATCTCAGTCCAATTGAAAATTTGTGACTGGCCTTACAAATGCTGTGCGTACCAGTAATACCTAGTGAAACCTCTGGGCACATGAAAAGACACTGTAAAGGAGAACGTTAACAGATTCTGTTTAAATTACAAAAGAGTTTATATATGTAATGTGATGCAGCTAAAAACTGAGTATTTCAGATGAGTGAGTTACAACAAAGGTGAACCGGTCAGATACAGTACACACACAAGTCTAGAGCAAACCTAAAACAGAAAGATGGATTACGAAAATATGGAACTTACTTACTAGGTAATTTGATAACTTGTTTGCGAAAGGGAATGTGCTGTGAAGTACTTCAAATGTTTCTATCTCCAATTTATTTTAAAATCTATTACATGATTTTCTTTGATACTTTTATTATTACTAAGGCAAAAATAAGAACTGGGTCCCATGAATTCCTAGGACATATAGGAAAAACAGGTTTACATTTTGTAGGTGTTTGAATATACAAATCTTTTAATATGCAATTGAAAAACACACATTTTATCTATTCTAACAAAATGTTACAGTCTAAGAAATTAACTATTGACATTACTGTAGATTTTATGGTAAAATAAAAGGGAAACTGTAATTTCTGTACACAGTATTCTTTTACCTTTCTTCTTATTTATGACTAACACTCACACAGTAATGTCATACAAACACAGTTTAAACATTTCAGTCAGCCTTGCTATTAACTACTTAAAATTATTCGGTATATTACTTTGCTGCTTTCTTACACATAAATAGCTGCAGGAGTACCCATCTGCAGAAAATTCAAGACAGTCATTTATTTCCATTTCACTGTCTTACATTCAGGGCGGCATTTTGCCTGAAACAAAATTGCACAACACTTACCTCATGACAATATTTACTGGAACACAGTGACATTTACATTTGAAACGCTCCTAAACATGCATAACAATGCTGAATAAGGCATTTTTGTATTTTTAAAATACAGCATCTGAGTTGACAATATATTGTGACTTTTTGTAGCTAAGCTACTTATTTTCTACTTGATTCCTCCATTTACAGAAAGGAAATATTGATTTCTTAAAAGACAAATAAACTGTTCCATAAACTACAAACACGCATCTTACTAAAAACATGCAAACCCATCTTTTTTTAGTCTACTGTTATGTTTAACTGGAAAATTGTTTGTAAAGGTTCAGATCTAGGAAAAATGAAAATAATTTTTATTAAATTTCCAGAGCAGGGTTGCTAGAATGCATTGGAGGCTAGGCAAGAACAATCCAGGCTCTGGATATGTACATTTTGAAAATGGGTGGATGGACATTAAACTGCCTACATATACCATATATATCAGGAAAATATCATGATAAGGTCAAAATTTCTAGTTTGGATTTTCAAAGGACATTTACATGTTTTAGGCACTCCTGAATACAATCTGATATTTTTTGTCATACACGTGCACTTAGGAGGCAGTCAACAAGCCCGGCGGTGAGTGAAAAATCACGACACAGGGGGTAGATATACGGTACTAATGCCTCTCTCTCTTTCTCTCTCTCATCAAACAAGAAGAAGAAATATAAAGCACCTTCTGTACTTCTGAGTTCCCAAGATCCAATCGTCACTTCCACCTCTGACTCCCAAGGACAACATCACTTCCAGTGCGTTCAACATGACATCTCTTCCGGTGCCACCCCTGTGACCTCATTTCCAGCACCAATTCACTTCCGACTTCCAAAGATGACATCACTTCCAACTGACAGCCATGACGTTATCTCATGCCAACTCACTTCTGTCCGCCATTTTTTTCTGTATATAAACGCCATTTTTTCTCATGTACTTTGTTCAATTACTGTAAAGCACTTTGATCCAAATTCTTACGTTTTTTTGCATTCATTTTCCTTTTACATTGTACTGGGATAGTCCCCAAGTCTTTTTTGTTGTTTTGGAGTCCTATTTTCATCACACTTTCAAAACAATATCTGTGTTATTATACTTATATTTCTGTAGACACAACAACAATTCACTCAGTTCAAATACAAAGTAACAGTTTCTAACATTGTAAAATGTTAGAGGCCTGCTGATTTACAGCAAAATTACTTAAGTAGATTTTGCTCCACAGAAAGTTATTTTGTATATACTTTCCCTTGAATAGAAGCCTTCACTATAAATACTGTAGTGTTCACCAAGATTCATAATAAATTCCGTAATCTTAAAAAAAAACATCCTTTACCAGTAGTCATAATGAATTAAGAGGTCTAGGTTAGGAATGTAGACTAAATTGTTGTCAGCATGTAACAAAGGCCCTTTTTGTACTTAACCTTTTAAATCCACAAACCATTTTAAAGTGCAAGCATAGAAACAGTAGTGGGAAATATATTAGCTAAGTTGATTTGTGTTTTTCATTAAATAAAATGATGCATTTTAATTAATTGACTATCATGTTGCTGGAGAGTGAGAACATTTATTAAAGTAGTCAGGTATGCAAGTACACTTTGTTCATTTCTACTGGTACTACCACTATTATTGCATCTATATTAGATATATAGTAACAAGACGAGACTTCAGACATGGGAAAGGTTTGGGGCAGCCACCCGTATAATATGTTCCTGGCTGCAAAAGTAAAGAATTGTAAGACCAGAGTAGTTTACAGGACTGAGTCCAAAACAGAACTGAATTCCAGAGGAAGAGAGTTAGGCTTTATAGGAGATCTGGGGGAAGTGATGTCGTCCTTGGGGCTGGGACCGGAAGTTATGTCGTCCTCTGGGCCAGGGCCAGAAGTGATGTCGTCCTTGGGCCGGGGGCCGGAAGTGATGTGTCCCGAGTTGAGGCAGTGGTTACTGGTGGGATTTCCAGGGAAGGGTCTGCAGGGGACTTAGAAAGAGAGTTAGTGTATCCTGTCGCCCCCTGTGCAGATGTGTTACCATTATTCTTTAAGTCCTTCAGCTGCCTCCTATTCACATGTGTGTGACAATATGCTGTATATATTGTGGAGAATGGCCGGCCCTTTATCCCGGTCAATACCCCCAAGCTGCCAGGTGGAGCCCTCCTTGCAGTATGGAAGTCCCCAGAAGACCAGCAGGGCATCACGGACATTGTAGTTTTTATACACAGCCCTGCTGGATGCCGTGGGGGCCACTAGGGGATGCTGCAGGGAGGTATAATGGCTATTTTCCCTATGCCCCGGAAGCACGTCATTCCTCTTGTCCAGAAGAAAAGAACTTGTACCTGACCCAGAAGTGATTGAGAGTCACATGGACTGGGGATTAGGAACACTTCCGAGTCAGGAGATATAAAAGGACTGTGGGAGCTCCCAGAAGGACAGCTGAGCTGGGTGGAAGGGTGGCAACGCGTCTGGAAGCTGGAGGATTATTTATTGATTGTGTATTGTTAATTTATGAGTATATTGGTGGACTGTGTGCTTTGTGCACTGTGGAGATTGAATAAAGTCAATATTTGGACTTTTATCTGGTGTCTGGAGTCGTGGACAGGGGTTCAAGGGAGCGGGAGCGCCCCCTATCTACCACTATATATATATATATATATATATATATATATATATATATATATATATATATATATATATATATATATATATATGTATATAGTGAAACACATGTGAATGGGGGGCAACTGCAAGACTCTGAAAATATGACTATGACTACTGACGTCACATCCTCTGCCTTCAGATAAGAAGGGATATAAAGAAACTTGATGCTGGAAGCCAGCATTCATTATGGAATCCATGTTTGATTGTGCAGTATTAACACATCAGCTGCGACTCCTTGTATATGTGATTTTAAACAACCTGAACAATCCCTGTTTTGTTTTGTGTCATTTCATCCTGCTTTTTCATTACATTATATGGGGCTTTCCCTAGGGAACTCCAACTCTTTACCTTAAATTGTCACTTTTGTTTAAATATATCTACAGACTGTATATACACAGTAGATACAGTACCATACAAAAATCTTAGTCCACCAAAGAAAATTATTTTTAAAGCTAGTTACTTATGGTCATATAAATGCTATTGCAACGGGATTAGAGACGCTTAATTGGGGAAGGACAATAAACACATTTGAACAAGATGTGACTCTTTCATTTTTTTCAGTATAATGAAGTTTTGGTAAAATCACAGCCTTATGTATGGGAAAATTCATAGACTGGATTTTTAAAAAATTATATGTAGGAAATTAGATATATTTGTATGAAATACTGCCTTGGAACAGTAAATGTAGACTTGGCATAAATGCTTGCTTGACATTTCATCGTCGCCTTGGCTTGGCAACTAAAAATGCCTTTTTTTAATTTCTGTTGCCACTGATACCCATGATTATTAGTAATGGAAATGCTGAAACAAAGCTGTGCCTCTTTCACTTGCATCTGCACCTAATTAGATCAGTGGCTGCGCTCGCTTCTTATAGATTCAAACAGAAACCTTTTGTCTGACTGTTTCAGAGTTTTATGCCATGCTGTAAAATATAGCTCATGTTACACACAGCCTTAAAATAACAAACTTGGCAAAAATACATGGAAAAATTATAAAATACCTTTCTACAGAGAAAAGGCGCATTAGGTTAGTTTACATTAGGAGATATTCAAAGGTGGTAAAATAATTTTAAGCATTTTTAATGAAATATTTAAGAAAACTGTAAATCACATTTCAGTCATCACCTGAGCCATGTTAATCAAATGTAAATAATCAATTATAATGGCATTAACTCAATGCACCAACACAAACGGCTCTTCTAAGCTAATAAGGCTACAATACAGATGGGTTCCATCCTCCTGCTAATTCTTTATTCCAAGCATTTGCTGGTTTATCATACAGTGACGTATTTGGAGGGCAGCTCAGTGGGCACCAATATCGGCTCACATATAGTTTTTTTTTTAATGCTTCAGGCTATCCCCTAATCTAAAAATGTAAATACAAATTCCCCAAACATGCTTAATCTAGTTGTAGGGAGGACAGAGACTTTACTTTCAGTACTGGGCACAATGCCAACCCAGAATGGGGCACCAGCCTATTGTAAGCCCTGCATAACCTGACTTAGAACTGCCAGTTAATCCAACACACATCTCTATGGGATGTGGGAGGAACACCAGAATAAAACACACACTGACAGCAACCAGGGTTGGGCTTCAAATTCTGAGTCCTGGATCCTTGCTGCAGCAGCGCTTACCATTGTTGCACTATAACTTCAAATATAAAAATTTAGTTCTGTAAAAAAACCCTTAACTGCCCCGAAAAGGATTATACCTTACAAGGGATGCCAGTCAGAAATCGGACTCACTCCCAATCCCAAAATCAGTAAATGTGGCACAGCCAATGAACTGAATAGTCTTTTTTTTTGACACTGAACTTGAGAAACCCAAGGCTTTCTGAAAACACTACGCATTTTTGTTAACCATACACATACAATGCTCAAAGCCTTAAAATGTGCTCCATTTCTATATTACACATTTTATTTTAATAGTATCAGCTCAAGCCAAACTGCCTAATAATTATGTAGGATGTGTTTTTTGCAATTCTTACTTCAATAGCCTTCACAGCAGCAGAATCAAGCTGTGTAGATGAGAGCAAGTCTGTGCTCAAATTTTATAAATATGAATTTCTAAATAGTGTTCACCACAGGTATGCCCCATTATATAAATAAATATGTTTAAAAGAATGAATAGATTACAAGAACACTGCAGTTTCAAGTCCATGGGTTCAGTTTCTCCAGGTATTAATATCTTCCACCCACATCCCAAAGCTAATTGGCACCTCTACATTAGCTCTTTATGAGAGGGCAAGTGTGTACCCTTGTGCCCCATATTGGACCGAAATCTTACCCTGGTCCACGTCTTGCAATCAATTCTGCCTGGATAGGCTGTGGCCCACTATAATGGAAGAAATTAATTCAGAAAAGTTGAATTTATGGATACTTACTTGTTTGTTAAACAGTTATGAGGGACCAACAGGTGACCCTGCTGTGATGGGTCCTGCTCTCTTACCTGGCCAGGAGGCCATGGGAAAAGAAGGACAACTGGGGGGCAATGATATTCCCCTGCCCAACCAGGATATGGATGCAGGGAAATGCTACAGCCACAGGTACACCAGCAACCTCAGAAAGACACAGAGACTGGGCTTGTGTACCAGGAATGTTTTTACATTGGGAGACTACCTGCTATGGGCAAAATGTTCCCTCGTACACTGGGTGGCAGCATCCCGTCTGGAGGGCTCCAGTATGGACACCCATAGGGTAGCATGGGAGCTGTGGTCCCAGGGGTCTGTCCTGCCTGGTTCTGTGAATGCAGCCAGGCGGAGCTATGGAATACTGGTGGCACAAGGACCATTGGGGTCCTGCCAGACCTGGAAGTGCCTCCCGGGGGTAACAGAATGAGCACTGGAAGTATTCCTGGGTCTGGAGTTAATTGTGAGCCTTCCACTCAACTCAGCAGTCAGAGTCAGGGAGGAGGTAATTGAACAGAGAAAAGAAAGTGTTGTACAGAAGATATTGTTGCCATTAAATCACTTTAATTGAACTTGGACTGTTGTTGTGCAATTGTGCCTGGCTTTTGGGGGTGCTGCTACGCCCCCTAAAGGCCACACAGTACATTAGAGTCAAATATATTTTGTTTATTACATTAAACATTAATAACATGATAGTAATGTTTTGGTTGGCAACCTTAAAATGCTTCTTTGATAAACATGTCTGTGTGTATAAAGGTGAACTCTTACCTTATCAAGGACTGCAAAGGAGCATCCAAACACAGCAACTAACACAGCACCCAGCACAGCAATCAAGGAAAATATTTAAGAAATACTCCAAGGTTTTAGTAGTTCTGAAGATGCTTTACAAAATAATCAAGTAAAATATAAAAAATCAGAACATGGGTCGAAAAGCCAGAGAAACAGGTGAAAGAAATATACAAACTGATAAGTTACAGGTGCTGTGGCGGGTGGCTGGGGGCTGTGCCCAGCCGGGATGCCTAGAAGGACCAAGAGAGGGTCTATGCTTCCCTCGGACCACGAGAGGGCAGCTGCCCTGGTTTGTTTGGGGACCACGGGAATTGAGCATGGAAGCTCAACCCTATAGGGGCCCGTGGCCACCACCAGGGGGCGCCCGGACGAGTAAGGAGCCCTGGACGTCAGCTCTAGAAATACCAGTGACACCCAAAGTGCTTCCAGGTGCTCATGCGGCACATCTGCCACACCAGTAAGTGCCACAGGAAGTCCATCAGGAGGCACCTGAAGCACATCCGGGTGGGAACAAAAGGGGCCGCTTCCCTCCAGTCATTAGCTGGAGTCAGGAGGAAGAGGACAAAGCTTGGGAAGAAAGACGGAGCCAGCAAAGGACCAGCAAAGGGCCATTGTAAGGCCCAGGAAAGAAGGGTGATTGGTGCAGGGGGCACTGTGTGTTGTGCGGGACTTTGGATATAGTGCGTAATAAAAAATGTGTAAATAAAAGTGTGTGTTGGACTTATTGGTGTCTGCCTGTCTGTGTACGGGCTGAATTTCCACAGTGCTTAAGGATGAATATTAATTTGTCACCATCAGTTTAGGAATGTAGGAAAGATGTGCCTTCATTGTTTTTGTACCTTAATATTTGCTGCTTTTTATAGATGTTTTAATTATTGACCCAAACACAGTAAGTCATTATACAGAAATACACAATTTTTTATAGTGTTTTATAGTATGCAAACACTTTAATGCTAAACAAAAAAACTGTAACATGATTACATTTTCCATTATTTTAAAAGTTTCAGGCATTTTATATAGAAAACTGTTACACTTGGATAAAGAAGTTATCATCTTTGTTGTTTCCTAATAATAGTTAATAACTAACACATTTAAAGCATGTGGCTTATAATATTCATTTAAATATAGACTGCTATGTACTGAATATAGTTTCAGTATAAATAAAAATGTAAAAATTCAGCCAATCTGTATATGCAAAGTACACTAAAACAAATTTTAGAGCATACATTAGAGTAGGTGAAATATGATGTAGTAGTACTCCGCTGCACGTAATCACAATAAGCATCAATAACTGCTGTTAGCATTGGAAAACATAAATTAAGATGTCAAAATTAAAGTAATTCCTTTCTCAAATCATGACACTCATTTAGTTAAAGTTAACACTACTTATTCCTGATGCCTGCATTTATTGGCTCTTGAGAGAGAAATGACACCCAGCGCCAACTACCCCAGGCTAATATTTGCCTCAGGATTTAGTAAACATTAAAACAATGCTTGCATTTGTAGCAAAAGTATGATGTCACTGTAAAAGAAAATTAGCACCCCTGTGCCTTCTATTATGGCTCGGCAGCTTGCATTCCTCCTCTAAAACCCTTAGAAACAAGACATGTTAAGCTTAGTTTGAGAATTCCAGTCAGGTTTTGTGAGAGCGTATACATTTGTGTACGAGCTCACTAGACAATTATAATGGCCAACGCAAAAAATGAGTGAATTACACACATTTATAAGTAAATATTTAAAAATATATAATATTGCAAGAGTTAAACTCAAATAAAAACAAATTGAAATAGATATATAGATCTATAAATAAATAAATATTGAAATACACAAATATACACCAAAATTACAAAAAAAAAAAGAAAAAAAAAAAGAAAACTAACTTGGCTAACAATAAAAAGAGCACTCACTCACCATTAGGTGTTATAAAGGTTTTATTGAAATAGGCATGAAGGAGCCCTAGCAGTGTTTCTTCACACACATCCTTGAATAATTCATTGACTAGGTACTCACATGTTAGTGCGTCAGGCAGAGGATGTTGAGAATTGTTCATAATGGCCATCAGTTTTGTCTTCCTTTCTTCACTACTATCCCACAACTGAGCCTCCCCTTTTTATCAGCCTGTTGATTCAGTGGGCCTCTCTCAAAGTGATCTTACAAGCCCAGCATACAAGAATGTAAAAAATCACTGGCTATCTTACAGTTGTAGAATATGTAAAGGAGGTTACTATTCACATTAAAATAACACAGTTTCCTTAGGGAAAAAAAGTCTGCTCAGTCCGTTCTTGCATAGTTCCTCTGTGTTACTAGCCTGTCATTTATGTGGACCCCCTGGTTTACATGCAGTAGTACGCCACGTTCACATCAACACCCTTAACAGTGACTAAAAATAAAGGCTTTTTAATGTCAACAGTCAATTCCTTCAGTGGCAGCTGTAACATTTTTACTGCCTTAGACAAATGTCACGTCCAAACCGTGTAGTCTTGAAAGCAATTGCTAAACATATTATTGCATGGAAGAGAAGTGGGGTTGTGACGGGGGTTCCCCTTTGAGTTTCGCGCAAGTCATGCATAGATGTAAGTTTGAAAAGCTGGTTGTCCCATTTTGGATTTCGAGCAAGTCATGCATGTACAGTATATCATATTGAAAAGCGGGAGTACTTCGTCCTTCTTGGAGTTTCATGCAAGTCAGGCATGGATGTAAGATCGAAGAATAAGGCGTGTCCCCCTTGAGTTGAGTCATACATTTATGTCAGCACTACACTCTAGACGTCATTGGCTACATCTACATAATATTTGAAAAAATGCTGCCTTGGGCAACCACCAAGTTCATCTACGTGTCAGAGTTAGCCTTGAGTTCTTTGGTTTTACTGATGTTTAGTTTTAGACAATTCTACTTGCACCATGAAACAAAGATCTCAAACTATACGCCATCTCATCCTCCTTGTCAATATACCCCTGTAGTTCAGAATCAGAGAATTTCTGCAAGTGACATGACCTGGTGCTATATTTATGGTGCAAGGTATACAAGGTGAAGACAAAATGGAGACAGGACTGTTTCTCGTGGCGCTTCAGTGTTGCTCACATCCACATATGTCACTAAGCATCAAAAAATGCAGTCTGCCCTAGATAGTCCTTTATCTAGGACACCATACTCTCATTTACCTGTACCTCTATTAACATACCCCTTAACAAGGATGGTTGGATGATACTGAAGGCACTGGAGAAATAAAAAAAATAATCACAGAAATACCAGCTTTGTCCAAATGGGAACAAGACTTGTGGAGCAGATAGAAGATTGTATCTTCCACTACAATCTTTGTCCGATAAACAGACTGCAGAACGTTTAAGTGGTATCTCAAAAGAGGACTCATGCAATCTAAAACCAGATTCTCAGAGGTGTTAATGATGTGGGATGTAATGTAATGTAGACATTAGATGAAGAGGGACCTGCCTTCTTTAGAACTGGAGCAATACAGGATGTTCTCAACATTGCCTTCTGAGCCCTAGATCACTTGATTCCCGAATATGTCCAGTCCATTCCAAACATTTTTCATTTTTTTTATTTTTATCAGCTTTTTCTTCACTATTCTCTATATGTCATTTACAGCCACTTTGTCATCGGATTTCAATGCTCATCTCTACTCATTCAGAAGACATTTTGACTACTTAGTAATCCAGGGCTTGTTGTTTAGAAAGCTGCACACTGATTTTGAGGGTGTAATAGTGTTGACACAGAAGTAAATACAGTCTGTGATGTAGTAAGTAAGCCTCTCAATAGAGAAGTGGACAAAAGAAAATACAGTAGGATGCTAATCCTAAAAGAAAACCAAACCTTTGTGGGCTTTCAGTGTATGCAAAAAGAATATATGCCATAAGTGTCTCCTATTCTAGCAGCAAAAGAAAAAAGGCAAATATGTGCACAACGGCTCAATGTAAGTAGCCACAAGAAAACATCCCTGGGTCAAAAGCACCACCATTCTTCCCAATCATAGATTTTTTTCCCAGTATCGTCAGTATCAGTGCATGCACTCGATTGATTTTTTTAGGACAAGACTGCTGGTGTAGAGACAAACAGATGTTTTATTTATTTTTCTAGCATATGACAAAAAACATGAAGATGAGTGGTGAGAGGAAATGCTGGAACACCTCATCACTATTAATCTAACACCTTTATTAGCTGCTGAATTGTATGCATTTAAAAGAAAATAGTGTAAGGCTTATCGTAAAAAAGAGAAGCGGCAAGCCAATGATGACTATGTATATGGGTGAGTAAATGGCTTTTGATGTTAAGATTAGATGTAAGTATGCCTGGTCTTTTCAAAACCTACCATTTAACAGGTTTTATTAGTTTTCTTTTTCTAGTATTTTGTTTAGTTTTATTTTACAAATGAGTGTTTACGGTATGTTATGACTTAATTTAAAAGGATTCCTTCAAACACACAATTGAGTATTTCAAGAAGCTCTGTAAAGCTCTCAAAATTGGAAGGAAATTTGGTCATTTATTCCAGCCATTTGAGTTTCTGGAAAGTTACAGCTTTTATATTCTAATTTCACATTTGGTAACTAATAAGCTATGAATGGAGAGGAAAAAGTGACTGTGAATCATAACTGTGTTTTCTTTAACTAGAATGGCCATGCCACCGGCAATCCTACTAATTTGTGGAAAGTATGCTGGAAGATGTCCACGTGTTGAACTGAAGGAGTTTCATGTGTATCCCCTAAGCAAATGCACTTATATGGGTATATATACCTAAAAGCAAGAATAAATAGTTGGTCATTAAACATCTTGTAGTCATCCTTTGATGTTTTTGCTTTAGGGTGAGCAACAGGGTCATGAAAACACTTACCCCAGTCTCCATGGTATGAGTTAGTGGCCACCACTCAAAAAATTGATTTATCAAAAGCAAGTTTTCTCAATCCTTGCACACTTCTGGGCAAACTTGCGATTTATAATTGATTTAATTGATTATTTAATTTATTTAATTGATATAATTGATTTATTTCATTGTTACTTCCACTAGCTGTGCTACCTATCTGAGATGGGTTAAAATGTTTGCGATACTCCATCTATTGGAATGACAATGACACAGCAACTGGATGGACACACAGACACTTATGCTGTGGTTTTGCTACTGCCTCGCAATAAGGAGACAAGGGTTTGCATCCTGGGTGCTCCTTGTATGGAGTTTGCATGTACTTCCTGTGTCTGTGTGGGCTTCTTCAGGGTACTCCAGTGTCTTCCCATAATCCAAAGACTTGCAAGTCAGGTAAATTGACAACACTAACTTGCCCCTGGTGTGTGTGTGTGTGTGTGTTCGCCCTGGTTTCGTCCAGGTTTTATTCCTGCACCCTATGCTAGCTGGGACAGCCCATCACAACCCTGATTTGGATTAAGCAGATTGGAACATGACATGACATGACTTTATAGACTTCTACTGTATTTATGTGGCCCCTGCACTTATAAATAAACTGCACAGAAGAAAATATCTTATACTTGAGACTAAAATATATAGTTTTTATTTTGTATTGTGTTTTCTGATTATTGTATTTGGCTAAAAAAAAATTAAAAGTTTCAGGGGCTGAAAAAATTGCTAGACTGGACTTCTTTTACAAGGGAGAACTCTTCCATACAAGTCATGAAAACCAATAATCTGAAATGCAGCTATAGATTCAGACTGAAAGAACAAAAGCAGTCTTGTTTCGTTTGCTTAACTTGTAGAGGAGACTCAGCCAAATTTGTCATTTTATATTGGCTTTCACATATATGAACATAGATCATGGGGTCATTGAATGAAAAAGTGTGCAGCCAGAAAGGTCTTTGATCCTAACAACTCTAACAATGCCACAAGAAATGTGTAGTAGGACAAAAGGGTGTAGTGTCAAATGCCCAGAGGACAAATATGTGCAATTAGTAAACTCCCTTGAGGTTACTTTAGTTTAATGGAAAAGATATTATTTTATAAGAGTGTGTGATGGACCCTTACCAGCCAGAAAGTTTTGTAATGGAATGACCAGGGGATAAAGCATGCTTAGGGCATTATCTCCCTGGATTGCTAGGTGGCAGCCCCTTAAGGTTGCAGCAGCGCCCTGGATTCCCACAGAGCAGCAAGGGACTTGGAGTTTGCCAACTCAACACTGTTGGGGTCCACGGGTGCCACCAGGGGGAGCTGCAGGGAATGGGGAACCCTACTTTGTCGGGCTCCCACCTCACCTGGAATTGTGACTGGACCGTGGTAACGGTCCACAGGAAGTACTCGTAGGTGCAGCATAAACGGAGTAGCCTCACTTCATTCCTAGAGCCAGAGTCAGGAGGGAGAAGACAATACTTACTGAAGGAGGAGTGGAGGCAGAGAGAGAAAAGAAGTCAATGTGCCGTGTGTTTTGGTATTTTATTGTACTTGTGTTGCTGCAGTGGGAAATGCATAGAGAACAGTTTCCCACAAACAAAAAAACTTTGTGAGTTGCTGAATGTGTGCCTGTGACTGTCTGTGCCAGGTAAGGGGAGCTGCAGCATCCCCTTCAGGCCACAAGTGATATAAACGAAATGAAACTGTGGTAAAATAAAAACATAATCTGAGGAGAAAAACTTAATGCAAGTGAAAAGAAACCATAAAACCATGTAAATAAAAGGATAACTGTACTGTGAAAGATATTGCACCACACTATATGCAATCCTTTTCAAAAAAGCCTAAAAGTGGCATTAGTCTATATCTTAGTATTAATTTGTAGGCAGCAAAAAAGCTGAACATATGCCTAACTGTTCATGGAACTGTACAGCATGGCCAAATATGTTTCATACTACATTATAAAGAAAAATTCTGACAGCTCAGGGGATACGGATATAATGTACTTGTATACTTGTATACTTCCCCTTGAGTGTGAATTTCCCCTTGGGATTAATAAAGTATATATCTATTCAGGATGAAACATATCTCTCTATTATAAAAAAAAATCTTGGAAAGGAAAACCATGCAGACGAGACGTGATCGTCTCGGAAGACACTTATAAGACAAAAAACATTGGCCACAGAGCATCTCATGAGGACCGTAAAAATGAGACTTGGTGCCAAGAGTTTGTCCCAGGACCGTCTCGCGGGGACACGGAACATGAGGTTCTTGCAAGACACACCCTACTTACAACCAATATTAAATAAGACCACGGGCCGCAAAACACTCAGTCGTGTAAAGGCATGTAGCAGACACAGATCCTGTGCTCTCAGCTCATATAAAGCGTATAAGGACAATACGTTCTAGATGACACGTCAATGATTAAGCAAAGAAGAAAGATTAGCACGGAGAAAAGATACCCAAAAGGGCTGGAGAGAAAAAAATGCAGATAAGAGATTATGAAAGCAATGGAATTCGAAAGGCTAAAAAAAAATGATGACGTGATACACATGCAGAGAAAGGTAAAGAATATGAAAGCAGTAAAATTCGAACATACTGTAGCATCCCAGCCAGGTTGAAACCTTTTTTTTTTTGAGTGACTGTGAGGTCCGATTGAGGGAGGGTGGAGTACAGCACGGAAGACTGACAGCGGTGTATTGATTGATGCAGTAAATGGGAGGGGGGTGGGGTTGGACTGGAACGGGAGGAGGGATTGGAGAGGTTGTGTTTGGGGTTACGGAGTCGGCGTTCTTTTTCTTGATTGTTGTGAGACTTTACTACATCTCTCGATTGAGGAAGGGTGGAGTACAGCACGGAAGACTGACAGCGGGGTATTGATTGATGCAGTAAGTGGAAGGGGGGGTGGGGATTGACCGGGACGGAAGAAGGGGTTGGAGAGGTTGTGTTTGGGGTTACGGAGTCAACGTCTTTTTTCTTGATTGTTGTGAGACTTTACTACATCTGTCTGTTTATTTTTACTTCTTCTCTTTTCGAGCCGGATGCGGAGGTCACTACAGTATCAAGAAAAAAGATAGTAAATATAGCATTAGGACAAACAAAAGGAAATTATCACTCTAAAAAAAGGTAAAATAATCATCACTAACAGGGGTAATTGAAAAAATAGAAGGACAAAGTGAGGTCAGAAATAAAAGACAAAGAGTAGAAAACAAAGTAAAATGTCATAAAGAGGTTAAAAAATGAGGGGGCGAAACACATTCAGAGCAGGTTAGAGATAATGAAAACAGTGGAATTCAAAAGACATAAAAATACGTAGGTGCGATATACATGCAGAGCAAGTTAGAGAATATAAAAGCAGAAAAACTCGTAAATATCAAAAAAAGATAAAGATCACATTAGCGCTAAAAAAGATAAATTATTACTCAGTGAAATAACGTCAGGAACAAACCCCGGGCAGGGCGCCAGCCCACTGCAGAATCCACAAATACTACAGGCAAAATATAAAAAGTCTACAATAATCTTTTCAACTTTACATTATTCAATGCTCAAAACGTAGATTTACACAATAATGCACTATACGCTATGAGAATCTGTAGTCCCGCAACAGTCAAAGCAACGACAAGTTTAATTTTGAAGAAAACACAGTTTGGTCAGGTGTATATTTATGATCACGGAGAAGCAATGCAAATATTAACAGGTGACAAGAAAGGTAATGTAGTATATATTCCGCGAATAACATTAGTGGTGGAAGTGGTGGAAGTTTTCAGCCATAAGTAGATAACAAACTGATGACATTAGTTACTTCTGAAGGCTGAGAGACGTTTTAAAGAGTCAGCTGTCATTACACTAATCTGGTATATCTTTCTTCCCTTCAGTCAAAAGCAAACTTTTATTTTTAGATAGAGAGATGGAATTAAGAAATCATCATACTGGAAAAGCAAAAGCTAAAGAAGTAAAGAATGCAGAATTCTGAATTCAAAGAGAAACTTCAAAAATGGGCATCAGCAGCACACTTAGAACTTGTTTTCGGAGACAGTTTATTTAAAGTATAACACATCACATTTGTGAGTATAGAGAGAGCTACTCATCTATTTGTAGATTCTTTATGCATGATTCTGCTGTACCACCTTCATTTCTAGGATTAAAATTGCTCAGTTAGTGATTTTGTGCCATATACTTCATTCCAGTTTAAGTAACACATCATTTAAATTTATTTCCTGGCATCTGCTGCCTGAGATTAACAATAACCAATAATGAATGATCAATACAGTGTTGCACTGAGGCATGCAAGCCAAATGCACATATCTTTTCAAATCTGCCAACATATATAAAGCTTCACAAAATAATAAAAGTATGATATGCTGTTCTGTACATTAAAGCTTGAGGTGCTATTCAAGATGACAGACTTATAGAGAAGCTCAGTAGCAAGTCGGAGAAGCAGGGATGTTAACATCTAAAAGGAGCTAACATGTTCCAGTAACCTGAGGTTTACTCTCAGCAGATGCAAAAGATCTGTTTAAATGTATAGCAGGTGCTCTGAGAATAAGGTGCATCCAGCTGCCTGCCCGTATTCAACAGTGAGTAAACAAGTATTAGTCAGGTTACCATTTGATTATGTATGAAATGCATTCACGCTTAAATTTTGAAGCAACAAATTATCTTAAGATTCATGCATTCAGCTTGACCTTGCCTTAATGCACAGAGAAAGTGTGTCTTAATACCGCTCTGTGTAGAACCAGCTCACCTAAAAGGGACACAGATTACCGCAGCAGACCATGGGGACTAACAAAAGAATTTTAACAGTTTCAGGAGGGCTACAATTCTTAAAAGGCATATTCTCAGTAAGTGCACACCCTCTGCTGGATATAGTCTAACATATTCACCATAAAGAAAACTCACTCTTAGCAACAATAGTTCAGATCAGCTTTGAAGTTACACTTAGTTAAAATTATTTTTAAGTACTTCTGCATCCTCTCCAGTTGTCTTGAATGCTCAAAAGATCCCAGGGGAAGGAAAATGCAACCTCAAGGCCAGACCAGCTTGTGCAAGGTTTAATTAAACAACAAGAGAGGTTCTATCTTGTCTACCATTTTTTGACAATAACAATTCAAGTGGAATTTCCTTTCTCAGCCTGTTATGTTATTTAAAGGTGAAATCCAAATGCAAAATATATACCTAAAATAATTATAGTGTTTACTTTCTATGAACACTGCTAATGAAATTCTGCCCATTTATCCAAGGAAAATTTCCAGTTTTTGACTGTCCCATAATTCAAGAGAGCAGTTTTAAGAAAGTATGGGCGCTTAAAGTAAAGTATTTCACTCACTCCAAGAAACCTATCACATAAGCATAGTATGAATCATAGCTACATCGAAGATTCCCAACCAAAGATCATTGCTGAAGTAACAAATTCAGAAACTGAATTTAATCGGGGTGAGACAACTCCACAATGCTATGTTTAAAACCCACACCCAGCCATTGTCATTGTGGGTGCTCTGGTTTTCCTCTTATATCCCAAGAACAGCTCTAATTGTCCCCCATATGGGACAGGCGTGCTTACCCTGAATCAAATTTATCAGATACGAGGTGTTATTTTGTTATCTTATCCCATGCATTATGAAACAACATGTATTTGGCTGTGAAACACGAAGTGCAGAAACTTGACAATTGACAGAGAACAAACTGGCCGATGCTTTTTCCGTGTAAAACATGAAAGGTAGGTTTACTCTGTGAGTTTCAGTTCAATAAGAAATCAAATAAAAAGTGAATTAAACTACATTTCAGTAAGGATTCACTTTATTTTGCCTTGATTTTAATTTGTTTATTTTGCAATTGTTGGTGCTTCATCTGAGTCATCACGATGATTTTTTAGTCTGTATTCTACAATATAAGCTACCCGACCACCCTAGAACTCAGTTGTGAACAGTGGCGGTTCTACATTAAATTGCTCCCCGGGCGAGACTCCTCCGCGCCCCAAAAAATAACATGACAAAACTACACATTTTGTACACACCACACGTTTTATTGTAGTAATTCCGTCATTCCGTAACAGACCAATTTTTGCAAAAAATAAATAAATAAACTGCTCATAACTTAATTATACTCTGTACAAACCAATATTATTTAAGAAAAAATATTTTAAATTATTCAGAATAATATACAAATAAATATAGAATAAATCACACTAAAGAAAATTAAATTATTTCACTGCAGAAGAGAAAACACAAACTGAAACTAAAATCTGACATTTCTGGCCTTTCTAGATGCAAAGTCAATAATGGCATCATATGAGCTATGCTCCCCTACTGAATGATTAATGCTTATGACAGCAAGGCCAGTGAGCCGTTCCTGAGACATGGTTGACCTCAGGTATGTCTTGATTAACTTCAATTTGGAAAAGCTCCTATCTGCTTGAGCCACAGTCACTGGCAGGGTAAGTACAATCCTGAGAGCAGTCCAAAAGTTGGGGTAGATCTCAGATAGATCCTTATCGTGCATGAAAATGATAAGCTCAAGGAGGCTCATGGTTTTTGATGGCAGGTGAGGGAAGTTCTTGATTTCCTGCAAAAGCTCTCTACTGTCCAAATCAGAATGCCCTTCGAAGTGCAGTGTGGTACCTAGTGCATTGCACTGCTCTGCCAGCTCCTCATCTGCAAGACTAGGGAAATTTGTCAAAACCCCAAATTTGTTTTCCACATTTTCCAATGTGGTCAATCTCTCCGCGATGGCTGACAGGGCTGCATCAAGAACAACATTGAAGAATCCAATCTCCAACTTCCTAAGGGCATCACTGAAAGGCTCATCATGTGATTCATATGAGAAGTGGCGCTTTGTGGACCTCAAGCCTTTTTTGTTTCAAAACAGCTTCCACATTTAGTAGGTGGCTCATCCTGACAAGTGGCAGAGGATGCTCCAAAATATTTTAGAAGTGCCCCTAAAACAGGACACAGTTGAAATTGACATCAAAAGACAGTTGGCAGTAATTGACAGTAATTTTTAATATTACTCTTAAAAATTGCAAATTTAAATAAACATTCCCTAACATGTATACAATATAATCTAATCTAAGGGAGGAACAATTAGCTCCTTGGTTAATTTACTGCCTCAAATTATATGCTTTGTCACATAACAGAGTTATAGCAAATGGAAAATGTTTGTCTTTTACACTATCTACACATATGTAAATTACACTGGCTATTTACAGTAGCCAACACAAACAATGGAAATAAATAATAACTGTACTTGCAACAGTTTTGTTGCAAAGCATAATTTTGTGGTTAAATTTAATTAGATCTCGTGTTGTATACACTGCTGAAAAAACAATAGAACCCTGCCCAAAAATAACAGAAAATGTAATGGATTTAATGGTTATAATGGGAATTGTATTGGTTTTAATGGTAAGTATAACAGTGTCTGCTGGTATATGATGGATTCTATGGGTGGGATGGTAAATCCTATTGGAAAAGTGCCCAAAACACACTACAATAAGGAATTTTGTAATAGTTTCACTGGAAAAAAGTTAATGGTTCACAATGGTATTTAATAGAAACCATTAGAATTTCTGTGATGGTTTGTATATTAGGCTTTTACTGTGTTTTTTTTTTTTTTAGCAAGGTAAGCATAGCATGCATCATAAGCAAGAAGGCTAACAAAGTAAGAGTTAACGTTATACCACTAATTAACACAATGACATGAATACCTTAATCATACAGAGAGAATATTGTTGCATACCTTTATCTTTTGCCCGTTTCTCCTCATCATCTTTTCTTTTTTTCCTAAATTGGGCATCTGACAGCTTTGGCCTTTTTCTCTCCATCGCTGTGTTTACTAAGTAATCGGCAATCAACAGATTTCCCATCATCCCCCAATGCTGTCACTCACGACCAGAAGTCAAGACTAAACCAATTCACCTCCACATCATAATCGTTTTTATTACCTATTTTATTAGCCATTTCACACAATTAAATAAATAAATAAAAATGTGCCAATTATTGGTCTGTGTTTAAAATATTTTGAATGAAATGTGCGTTATTTGTAAGAAAGTCAGGTGTCACTGACATAGTTTAGCCCCCCTCCTTGTCCGCTTCATTTGGGAGAGGTGAACTGTACTCTGCGCCTCTCCCTCCCAACCCCCCACCGCCCCTCATCCCCTCTCCTGTCCGCACGCTCAGCTTCTGTGCGGCTCCTTCAGCAGCAGGGGCGGCACAGGTATCATAGATAATAGAAAACCGCTTAGCGGCACAGATTATTTTTTTTTCCCTCCAAGTTCGTGTGCCGCCCCCCACGTGTCATGAAAAAATGCCGCCCAGGGCAGCTGCCCCGTTCGCCCATGCCTAAAACCGCCACTGGTTGTGAAAGGGGAAATGCAGCTTTATTAGGGCACTGCATTTCTGTAATAAGAACCAGAAGTGTACAATGTCGTTAGTTTGATAAGCAGATGTGCTGAATGAATAAGTAATACAATAATGGCACCCTTATGTAATAAGTATATAAGTTTAATATGTCACTGTGCTCTGTGCAAACATATTTTATAAATTTGCCTTTTTCTACTCACATGCACAGTTGACACAAAGCCAGATTTAGCACAGGGGTTCACCATATAAGAACTGATAGGCAAGCAATATAAGACAAGAAAGTTAGGGACAACTGCGAAATGTGCAGTCAGACTAATGACTACTGTATACTATTTTTGTGTGTCAAAGTCAGCATGAAATTATATCCTTTTTTGCCTTATTTGGAATGGCATGATTCGCCTAAGTGAGGGCCTGCACATGAAGAAAGAGTATAAAGCCTTGGAACATTGACCGGCACACATTTAAAGCCGACAGACGGATGGAAGATAATGCCATCTGATCCTGAAAATCCTTCCACTGCAAGGCGAAAATGGCAGACTCTACACATCGGGCCCCCACTCCCGAACCGGGTTCTTGCCATTGGCTTCCTTCATCTATTATGTAGCATAAGCCATCATTAAACAAAGCTAAGTTATTTCTCCTATGTGATTTCTTACCGCCGTTCCACTAAGAGAGGGGTATCATCTTTTTTATATTATATCTATATAGATTCAGGTTATGTAACACCGCAATTGCAAAAGAATTCATTCCTTGGGAGCTAACGCCCCTGTTGGATATGACTTATTAGAGTGAAAAAACCACCAAGATACTGTACTTACAGTGAAAGGTGGTTTATTTCCATGTCCTCGAAACTAGGCCACTTCTTTAATATTTTAAGCATGGGCATCTCTGGTGCAAATTAGAGAATTCATTGCTTTTAATTATGTGATAAAATAAATGACTTAACCACCGATGTAAAATTAAATGCACAGAACACATAAAGAAGACAACAAGGAGTATACACAAGACTCCAGTAGTCATTTTGTTCTTTTTACTTTAACTGTCTGTCAATTAGTTCCCATATCTTTGACTCACTGACACTGCCCTTCTTAAGAAGCGGGTCATCCTTGTTATTAATAATACTTTTAATTACTCTTTCATTTATTTTCTTTTATTGGACCCCCTTCCTTTAATGCAGATATGTGTGCAAAGCAGGAGCTCAAGATGCACAAACAATCTGGACAAGTGTTATGTTCATCAGAGGGTAATTTACTGCCATGTAACTTGGGTGTCTTTGGGCTATGGGTGAAACCTGAATACCTAAACCTGGGCAAAAGGTGAAAATTCAGTGAAGAGAGTAAGCTGTCCAATATTTCAAACAAATATCCTAAGAAAATACACAGAAACACTATCTACTGTACCATTCATCTTGAATATTTCCTCAGTTCTTTTGGACATACATTGTTAATCCCCTTGGAGAAATTGTCTTTTTGCATGACCTTTTGAGGGTTAGAGCACAGGGTCAGTGATTTCTGAACATTGTCTTTTAGGTGCCAGCTTGAATTAATGATTTCTATACATTATAAGCTGAAGTATTTATTTTTAGGGAGGTAGTTATAGGCCCTTTATGCCAAGATTTGGTAGTTTTCCTCTATCTTTTGTCTTTCATGGTAATTTACAGTGTACATTTAACTTTTTTTTCTTTGTGGGTCATCACTCAAAGTTTCACATGTTGATGATGCTGTTTGCTGTTAGCCAAGAAAACTCACCCATAAGGATAAGGATTATTATTATATAAGTAAATGGACCCATGAGGAGTTAGAATAAAGATCAGACAGTCAAAAATTAAGGCTAAGTTCAAAACCGAAAATAAGAAGAAACGATTGACAAAGCCCAATAAGGAAAACAAGATTTTAAAAGTCTTAAAAAAATCCAAAAAGATCCTGCCTGAAATCATTTTCTCTAAATAGTTTTTTGAAATTTGTGAAGGAGTGAATTTGGATGCTCATATTACTGCAATGCTATGCCAAACAGACGTTACCAACCGTGTCATCATTATCATCGAACATTGCCGCCAACAACAAAGAGATCACAGAAAAATGTGATAATAACATAAATATTATTCAAAACCTAAGAAAAATAAGCCCAGAATATTTCTCAGGTCAAAAAAAATATTATCATAATTGGGCATTGTGTAATGCTGTTCCATAGGTGCCAATGCATGAATCTACTCCTTTAACATAAACACATATGACGGGCTCATACCTTTGCTAGTCTTTTAAAAGGTCAGAGCAGACGGAGATACTAATCCTCAGAAAACATATTTGAAAAATACAAAAAGATAAAGGAAGCGAAATTACAGGACTTTGTAAATTGTAATTAATTATATAAGCACATCTATTAAAATTCTATAAGTCATTTGAAAACATTTATCCTGTAAACTCTTAAGTGCTACAGTAACAGATTAAAAGTTTCCACAATGGAAAATAGCCCTCGCACACACAAGGGAAGATGCAATGCTGTGGCTCACAGCGTCATGGTTAATTGCTCCATTAACTTTAATTTCGTCTTTATATCCTATAGATGTTAAAACACTTTTATAAGCAAAACATTTTCTTTTGTATACTGTGAAATAAGCAGAGGAGCAGTGGCACAAATTTCAGAAAGTGAACTGTGAAAAGCTTAAAATAATTTGTTTTAAACAACTCAGCTGCTTTGACATGCTCTACCTCTAGCAGGATTTAAACGTAGGACCTCTCATTTACCCAGCAGGTCATGCTCTCCGCAGATGGTGTACTGTATATCCAGCTCTCTAAAAGAATATTTCTTTACTGACATGGCTGTTCAGCCTCTTGACTGTGACTGTTCTAAAGTCACTTGAAACAGGCTCATTCACTGCCACAGTCACCCTACTAAAAATCGCCTTCTGTAGTGAAGTGTCACCCTAATGATATGATATGTCAATTCAGGTTAAAGCACCAATGTAATATTTGGTTTTTGTTTTTTTTTTTTTGTTAGTGGTGGTGGCCTTGCTACAAATTGATTCTCTGCCGCAAAAGTACAAATTCAGTAAATCAAGAGACTACTCAGGTTTTCAACTGCAAGTGTTCTAGTGTTATTTATAAGATGTTCATGGGTTTGTACCACTTTAAAAAGGCTTATTCTCTGTCTAAATTCATGGGTGTCTGTACTGTTCATCACTAACTGTCAGTATGTGGATAAAATTAAGGGAGTAAACTCGACAGATGGTGAATTAAAAAGAATATGGTAAAAAAATAGTTAACATTTAAAGATGTGGCAAAAGCACAAATTTCTGAATTTTGTTTACATGTAAATATACATGCGCATATTTCTGAAAGCAAAAAAAGAGAAGAAAATAATTAAATAATCAATTAGATCACTAGAAGGAAGACATAGACATTTATTTCTTAAAACTAGAATAAAAACCCCCAGCCACAGTGGTATCCCAGGTGTGAACTTGGGAACTCTGCTGTATAAGATTGCATAGTATACGGTACTAAATATAATATTTGTATGACTGACCTACAAATTAGGACCCATAGACTTATACAAATCCTGGCTAAATGCTAAAACATATCTTTTTTCTTGTAACACACTAAATTTCTATCTCAAAAAGAAAAATCTCGAACTGTAAGCTGGAACCTTAAAATGAGGCCTAAAAATAAATTACATGTGAATGTACTGTACATGTGAGTGTTATATATACTGTGTGAGCCCTGTCTAAGAATAAAAAGCTACTGTTTGCCAGTTAGGTGTGGGCATTGGGCATCTTGCCAGTGTAAACATGAGCTCCCCGAAGGATACGTCTTTTTTGTTCATTAAAAAGCAAAGAAAAGTTCTGAAATTTAATTAGGTTTTTAAAAAGCAGCACACACTACATATTTGAAATGCAAAATAAATCAAATGAATATGAATTCTTGTGGTAAAGCATTTCACTCCTGATTTTGTACAGTTAATGCAGCTTATGTTAGACTTTACAAATACTGTAGATAGATGTGACATCTTTACATGGCAAGTAGGAAGGTTAATCAGCCTTTTGACATTCTGTATAGTGCCTTCAAAGTTAACTGCCTATCTAATGCATTTTAAACACAAACAAGAGAACAATGCAAAGCAATACAACTTTTATCTTTATTATACATTTTTTATATATTGTTATGTGTTGTTTCAGGGCGGCACAGTGGGCAGCGCTGCTGCCTTGCAATTAGGAGACCCGGGTTCGCTTCCCGGGTCCTCCCTACGTGGAGTTTGCATGTTCTCCTCGTGTCTGCGTGTTGTTTCCTCCCACAGTCCAAAGACGTGCAGGTTAGGTGCACTGGTGATTCTAAATTGTCCCGTGTGTGTGCATGCCCTGTGGTGGGCTGGCGCCCTGCCTGGGCTTGGCTGAGATTGGCTCCAGCAGACCCCCGTGACCCTGTAGTTAAGATATAGTGGGATGGATAATGGATGGATGTGTTGTTTTAGGATAGACTTATCTAGCCAACATGCAGTACTGAAAGGAGGAGCAACAGGATTGGCATCCCAACAGCCATGGATGGGAACCACATACCCAGCTGGGATGACACTATGCACAGGAGGTACAAAATGGATGGAGTATCCAAACTGGAATAAGTAATAGAGTCTTTCCTGGATGGGAGTCACTGCCTTCCTGCATTCCTCCTTACACTGGGTGGCAGCAACCCTTATGGAGATTCCCAGTATGGACACCTGCAGAGCAGCATGGGAGTTGTTGTTCTGTAATACTGGCCTGCTGGGTTCCATGGTGGCCACCAAGGGGAGCTGTTGGGAAGTGAAGGTTCAGGATCCACCTGAGAGGAAAGTACTTTCTGAAGACAAGCAGTTGGCACCTGAAGTACTTTGGGGTTGGGGCTTAAAAGGAAGCCGTCCACTTCACCGGAGAGTCAGAGTTGGGAGAGGAGACAAACAAAACTTGTCTTTAAAAAGTGGAGGACTGAAAAGAAGTGTGTTAAATGTTCAATAAAAAATATTTGGTTTAAACTTGGTAGCTTGTGTCTGTGGAGTTGTGCCTGGGATTTGGGGCTTGGTGGAGACCCCTAGTGGCCACAGTTGCTATTTTCTTCTTCATAATTGACAGTATTCTTAGTGTTTTCTGTATCTGTATCTAAGTCTGTGTTATGTTTTTTGTGGGTCATCCCACAAGAGGTGGGACCACCTGCCAATCATCACCAGGAACTCCCCTCCACCCAATAAATCCAGAGGATCTCCCATAGTTCCTGGCAGTTCATTGTGAATGTGCTGTTGAGTTATTTTGCCTTTTGCTGTGGTTTTTGTGAAGATTTTGGATTTTGACCAATTCTCTGCATTTTTTTACTTCACCGCTAAATATCTGTATTAGGACTTGTTTGCCTTGGATTGCCTTTGTGTTACAAGCATTTCCCATTTTGCCTTTTGTACTCCACAGAGCTTTCCTTTGAACCAGAATGTGACACAAAAACACTAACAGAACCCCCTGAATACCATAGGACATTCCACATACTCATCATGGGTCCACACACATCCAAACTTTTTCAAACAGAGGGTGTTTATATTCTGTTTATATGTATCATGTCACATTATATGAAACATACATGTTACAAGTTACACCAAACATACCCATACCTAAATTTTGAATGAAAAAGAAATGATAAGTGAGGTAAAATGTTCTCTTCTATATATGTACTTAATTACATATACTTATATGTTTAGATCATACATGTTTATATATCTGTAATATATATCTGTGTAATTTAATTAAAATTATCTTTTTTGTCTTCTTTTAAGTCCTTAAAATCTTTTTTTTTTGGTTGCTCGAAATGGTGGCTGTCCCTAGTATGAAGTAATTCTGGCCACTTTCAATCAAGTGATGGACATTAGTTAATGGTGGGAAGAACTTGAAGGAGACTTCTTCTTCTTCTTCTTTTGGCTGCTCCCATTAGGGGTTGCCAGAGCAGATCATCTTATTCCATATCTCCCAGTCCTCAACATCTTGCTTTGTCACCTCCAACACCTACATGTCCTCTCTAACCACATCCATAAACCTTCTCTTAGGCCTTCCTCTTTTCTTCTTCCCTGGTAGCTCTATCCTTAGCATCCTTCTCCCAAAATACTCAACATCTCTCCTCTGCACATGTCCAAACCAACGCAATCTCGCCTCTCTGACTTTGTCTCCCAACCATCCAATCTGTGCCAAGGAGTAGAGTACTTTACATAAATCCTAAGAAATGTAATATAAACGGATGCAGTTCCTAGTTAACCACTTGCACCATGGTCAAGTCTCGTTGTTACAGTATTGTGTAAAAAAGAATTTTGTTGTGCAACTCCATCTGAGCTCTGAAGCTGCCTTCTTTCAAGAGAGTGTACTTTTCTCCACAGCATAATTTGGTGACCACCTGAGCCCCCTCCCTCCCCTCAACCCCACCGTGATATGAACACAGCCTAAATGATTTCATGTCATAAGTCATTAAAATTAGACCATAAATAACAAATGTCACTTATGTGAGAACTCTGACAGCTGGGAGTTTGACATGTAAACTCTCACTCAGGTCCCTCATATTCAATAACATCCACAGAATGTGGGACTACTTGTGGTCACAAGTGATCATTTTTGTTTAAATTTCTCTTTAGCTCCAGCACAGAATTGTTCTGTCATATTATTTAGAGCAGACAGGAACCAGTGAAGCAAAATAATATGCTGACTTCATGTAGCAGTGAAAGAGAATATGTGAACCATTTATGGTACATTGTAACTACTAATCAGAATAAATCAGCATAAAGTTCTGTTTGTGGTCCTATTAAGGTGACAGGGATTCATGGGCAAAAAATGTAGAAACTTTTTTTTTCCAAGGTACTATTAATTTTATATAAAAATATATATTCATAGATAGGACACCCGGGTTCGCTTCCAGGGTCCTCCTTGCGTAGAGTCTATATGTTCTCCCCGTGTCTGCGTGGGTTTCCTCCCACAGTCCAAAGACATGCAGGTTAGGTGCATTGATGATTCTAAAATGTCCCTAGTGTGTGCTTGGTGTGTGTGTGTGCGTGCTCTGCGGTGGGCTGGTAACCTGCCTGGGATTTGTTTCCTGCCTTGCACCCTATGTTGGCTGGGATTGGCTCCAGCAGACCCCCGTGACCCTGTAGTTAGGATATAGCGGGTTGGATAATGGATGGATGGATGGATTACTAATACTGCATATGATTATAACTACTTGAAATGTCCTGGCAAACACCTTTGCATGGAATGTATTAGTTTCTTAGCAGTGTAGCATATGGAAAAATCTTAATCTCTCTATTATAAAAAAAAATCCTGGAGAGAAACAGTAGGGCGAAGAGACGTGATCTTCATGTTAAGATCACGGAAGACACTTAAAAGACCCACGAGACTAAAGAGATTGGCCATTAAGCGTCTCGTGGGGACCTTAAGCATGAGAGATTGACCCAGGACTGTCTCACGATGAAGTAGAACATGGGATTCTTAAAAGACACGCCCTGCTTACACTACTTACAACCAAATAAGAGCACGGGCAGCAACACACTCAGTCGTGTTTCGGCTTTAAGCACACACAGATCCAGGGCTCTCAGTGCATATAAAGCATATAAGGACAACACGTTATAAATGAAACCCAGATGACTAAGTGAAGAAGAAAGCAGCGCAGAGAAGAGAGACTCAAAAGCGTTGGAGAGACAACAAAGAAAAAGAATAATCTAGGTGCAAATTCAGAAAATAAGGAAAGTAATTATCAGCCCGGAACAAGTGGAATTGAAAAAAAAGCACGTCCAATCCGGACATTGGTGCTATACACATGCAGAGCAGGTTAGAGATTATGAAAGCAGTGGAATTCTAAAGGCTCAAAAAAAAAAACGTTGGTGCGATACACATGTGGAGAAAGTTAAAGAATATGAAAGTAGGATAATTAGAAAGTATTAAAAAAATAAAGATCGCGGTAGCGCAAACAAACAGAAATTACTACTCAAAAATGGGAAAATAATAACCACGGACCAGGTACCATTGGAAAAAACAGGATAAAGCGAGGTCAGAAATAAAAGACAGAGTAGAAAACATAGTAAAATGTCATAAAGACGTTAAAAAACAAGGGGGCCAAATACATGCAGAGCAGGTTATAGATAATGAACACAGTGGAATTCAAAAGAGTCAAAATAAACGTAGCCGCGAAACACATGCAGAGCAAGATACAGAATATGAAAGCAGAAAAAAAACAACAGTGTCAAAACAAAGAAAGTATAAACCGCATTACCGCAAAGAAAGAGAAATTATTTCTCGGAGAAATAACGAAAAGGCGAATAGAGATCGAGGTGATATGTCAGAAGTATGTAAATATTGTAAGGATTTGAAGTCTAAGTCAAGAGAATTTCAAAAACGGAGTTTACCTCACATGCATTTATTGGTTACTTTGCAAAAAAAATTATTAACTGCTGATGATATAGATCTTTTTGTCTGTGCTGAAATTCTAAACACAGAAACCTATCCTGAATTATGGTACAAAGTCATTAAACACATGTCTCACTGACCTCATTAAAAAGATTGAGCACGTTGGGACTTGAAAGATTCCAAATATTGTTTTTACAGAAGTTCTGAAATAAAAGTGAAACTAATGAAATAGCAACAATTCAAAGAAAAAAAAAATCTTAAAAGTGTGTATGCAGAAAAACAAAAACGGGGGTTGGCAAGCGAAGCGAGTACGGAGTGAAGCCCCCTAGTTTTGCAAAAATAAAAAATCAATGTGTTTCTTAAAAAATATCTATTTTGTTCTGGCAATTTTTTAACACAGAATTGAAGATTATGAATGTCAGCACCCTGCATCCCAAGTAAGTCAATTCACTTGCTTCAGTTCATCTCTGTTAACAAAATTACAAAGGTTTCTCAAATAACCAATTAACATTTAATCCTGATTAATTAAGGATGAGCCAAAAGAATTTACGTTTAGGACACTGGAATAATAGCTGCTAAATATGGGGCTTTAAAGACATATGTGAATAATAAATTGTAAATCACTCACTTTAAGCAGAAAAAGCCATTTGCAACATTAGTAATTTCTTGGCTGTTTTTTTAAATAATTTAAATAATTTTAAGTAATAGTAATAATTAAATAATAATTTAAGTTAAATCATTTTAAATAATAATATTTTTGATAAAAATGTATCCGTGTCTTTTAAAAACAAACACATTTCTGGGTGAATCCAAACTTTTGAGAGCTAGTGTATATGTAATATGTGCAGACATATTAATCAAACATTCTTTCAATGAACTTTAAATTCATGGTACATCTGATATATGCCATACTGCAGAAAAGAAGACATAGTGGTGTAGAGCTCAGTCCGGGAGGGCCGCAGGGCCTGCAGGTTTTTGCTCCAACACAGTTGCTTAATTAGAAAACAATCCTTGCCAATAATTTAATGTCATGGCTTGTTAGTGCTTTAACTCTGCCATATCAGGTCATTCTCATATCCTAGATTTTTTTTCCTTTCTAAGGATATCATCGCAATGATTTGAAGTTGAATATTGATGAGTAATTCTCGGTCCTTCACTTTTTTCTCTTCACTTCCCTTTGAAGTATTTATTAAAACCACATAGTGCATGATAAATACACATACTCTAGGTGTAAATGGAGAAATGATGGTCACTTTTGTCATGTGCATTTTATTGCTAATAAGGAGCAATTAAAACCAAAAATACTGCTGTTTAAGACTAAAATAAGTAAAAAAAAAACAAAACCTGCGGTCGCTGCAGCCCTCCAGGAATGACTTTGCCCACCTATGGCTGAAGAGGGACGTGTTGTTAACTTATGCAGTTTCCTCCTAGAAAATTTTTATTAGTGGGTAGCATTGACTGCCACACTTAATGAGGTTGCACTGCTAAATCAAATAATTAATAATTATAATAAGCTGCACTGCAAAGAATGTTTTTTACAGTAAAAAAGGAATCTCTATTATAATAAAAAAAATCCTGGGATGAGACAAGACTTTTTAGCCTGGGACGAGACATGACTTTTTAGCCTGGGACGAGACATGACTTTTTAAGTGAGATACTTTCATGTCCTGCGAGACAGGACTTTGTGTCAAGAGAAATAACCATGCCCAGGGCCTGAAATAAAAGACAAAGAGTAGATGACAAAGTAGAACGTCGTAAACAATTCAAAAACGTTGGCACGATACACTGCAGAGCAGGTTAGAGATAATGAAAATAGTAAAATTCAAAAGTCTCAAAAATTTGATAGTAAAGATCCCATGCAATAGTACCATCTTCTGCCTTTGAACAAAACACTGTGATTGGCAAACTGTCATCGTTTTTTCAACATTTTGAAAACTGCTCTTTTACTTTTTCTAGAGTTTTTTTTCCTCTTTTTAACTGGAACACTGATGTCATTATCAGAGCTTTGGACTTCCCAGATGATGGGGCAAGTACCCTGACTATTTTCATTTTGTTTGATGCTACATGCATGTATAGAAACCATCTGGTGGGTACTGCTTTTGTGAAGATTTGTTCGCCTGTTTTTTGTCTCTTTAATGGTATGCCTCTGAGATTCTCCAGTTAGTATTTAACCCTTAGTTCTTGTTAAAGTCAGTTGCACATAATTGGTTCTGTAATAAAGGGAAATTGGATAACTTTTTTATTTTCTGTTTTTACTAATCTTTATTTAAAATAATATATGTATTTTACGCTAAACAGAATCAGAAACATTTTTATTTGTCAGTACTTGATGTACAGGAATTTGACTTGGTAGATTTGGAGTTACTTATTTTTAGAACTACCTTGAAGCTTTCCCATTATAAGTTTTATGAAAATCATTTATTTATAATAAATACCCTTAAGTGTAGGTAATGTACGAAACTAAGCAAATTATATCTCTTTACTGGCAGAGTGAGGTGTTCGGCTCACAATCTATCACAGAGCACTTACAGAGATGTTTCTATCTATTGACATGAGTGTGTTTCTGTTTTACAATCCTGTCACAGAGAGCAAGAGGAGAATCTGAGAATTTTAGAGTTACACCAGGTTCATGCAGCCTATTATTAAGACATGGGGGAATTGCAACTTCACGCCTTGTGCCATTCATAACAATGTAATGAGTCACTTTGACAGGAATATGGCAGAGCAAAAGGGACTTTCGGCATTCTTTCAGTGAGGTACTTGTGGAGTGCTTGAGATTCCCTTTCTACTAATGCACTGCATTATGTCACTGATACAAATACTGGTATAATAAAAACAAAAGCATTCTGTTTCAGTTCTGGTGAAATTGGTTAATTATGTTTTTGTTTCACATGTTACAATAGATTTATTGTTCTTTCTGGTAATTAACCAGATTAGTGAAGAAAAAAGCCAAAAAGGCAACAATGTACTAGTACATTATTACAAATTAGATAGATAGATAGATCTATCATATAGTGCATTTTACTTCTATCCTTAGGGAGCTCTACATCTTCTTGTTTGTCTGTCCATTTTGAGCCTTTTCTGTTTATCTATCTACTAGCTGTGCTACCTGTCTAAGAGGCTGAAATTTAAGTCATCAATGTAGACCTCATGTGTTTTATTCGATACATGTGTTGACCATGCACCCAATCCCTTACCTTCATGGCAGCCCACTTTTTTCATTTCGTCTTGGAATCACTTTTTGAACTGTCCACTCTTACAGTCAACGTGCTTAGCTGGGAAAATGCTGAGCTGGCCGCTATCGCATTACCCTGGTTTCGTGACTCCAGCTTAGTAGCATCGGGGCCTTTGGTTTTCCAACATGTGTGCGATCGATTGATCGTTATTTTCATGCATTGCCCAACACACAAAGTCATCAGTCATTAGTATTGCAGCTATTAGCCTCATTCAGGTGGCCCAAGCAGGTGCAGGAAAGTTGAATAACAGAATAGGACAATAAGACCATTCTTTTTTTTTAGACCCTAATTTGTTATTTTTACTGTCATTTTTGATGTTTTGACCCTGTATCAACATGTTTTGTCTATTTTTGATTTTTTATTCCTAACTCTAACAACTGGACAGATACAAAAAACACACAGACAGACACTTGTCCTTTTATTAAGGTGGATTCTGCAACAAGAACATGGAGACAAGGTTGGAAACTTTTTAAGGGCAGATTCTGCACAAGTTAGAAAGTTTGGCTTCTCAAAAAGCACCATAGATATATTCTGCATTAATGTTTACAGCCCATTCCCTATTTGAATGTATTCTGTAATGCATGTAGTATTAAAATGCATTGCATTTTTCCAACAGATGGCGCATCACAAACATTACAACTGCTTTTACGAATCGCATAGCAAATTGCATATAACAGAGACAAGATACATACTCACAGACTCTTGATATTTTATTAAGCTGGATGAACATGGCAATGTATAATTTTTAAGCAGGAGTTTTACTGGGTTTCAGAGATGCTGAAATGAAATGAAATGCTGAGAAATTTTCTGTACATTGCCTATAACTTACATTTTACCAAGAAGAACAGATTGATTTGTATCTATTATCTCTGAGTTAAATGTGGATAGGCTCACAAGTGTGGGGCTATGAAGCATCATAAATAGCTAAGGTCATTTGAAACTGTTAACTGAGGGAATTTGTTGCTTTATGGTGGATTTGTGCAGATTACCGCAAGTTGACTCTGCTAACATGGAGGCTGAAATACACCAGAGACAAGAGCCTGAAGTGCAGTTGAAGCAATCAGATAATCAACATTAAGTGGAGGTTTTTTTCATTGAAGTGACTTGACACAAAGTCAGGTTTTCAATCTGTTGATTTCTTGAGAGCATAGTTTTATACTGCCATGTATCCCAGTACCCAGTTTTTCTACTTTTCAAGCATTTTTAGCATTCAGTGTATTCAGGAAGTTATAGAATATGAAAGAATACTCTGAAAGATGATGTTATTTTTGAAGAATAAACACAAGAACCAATTAATGATTGTGCTACCATGAAGAAGTAAATAAAATTCACAAAAGGTGTCCAATAGAGAATTAAAATCAACATTATGTAAAAGACCACTTTTGTGCAAACAGCCATGAACTGAACATTAACTCAGTTACTCCTGAGGCATTGTAACAACATGAACTGGGAATTTGTTTTGCCATCTGAACCAGCTATCGTAAGTGTAAAAGACCAAAACACACCAATGTCCTCTTTGAAGGTAAATTAATCAGTAATTGATGTCATACACAATGTCTTTCTGTTTTGTGACAATTTAAAAAATTCACCAATAATTTTTTAATGGAAGTTTTCAAAATTTCAAAAATATGTAAAGTTTGCTCTATTCAAGATATCTTAATGAAAACTGAACTTTCTTGACAAATGTTTTTGAAGAATACGTGTACCAGATTTCAAAGAAATCAGTGCACTGAGTTGTTTCATGTGAACAGACAGACATGACAACAATCTTTTTGATATTTCATATGAAATTGCCAAAGAATGTTTGCGCAAATGATATGAAAAGGATGGTCTAAGAGTCTGCATTTGCCAGAAGCCATTCTGACAAATATTTCTCTGCTATAGACACTGATTTAACATTCTTTTCAAATGGGTGTGAATGGTTGCTATTATTTTATTTTCTGCACAGACTCTTGTGTTTTATAAAACCAGTAAACATTTTCTAAAAGTTTGAAGGCATCTAATCCCAAATCCAGGAACTTACTGACAATAGGAAGTATAGGCAGTCCTAATTCTTTTAAACAGGTCTGTGTGTGTGTGTGTGTCTGGATAAGAGTGACATATATAATAATTCACACAGAAAACTTCACCACCAGAGTGAGTAGGGATTGGCATTGTGTTGGTATATTACCAATAAAAAATCCACTTCAAAATGGAAGTACAAGGATGTTACTTACTCAGGATTTACACTGAACTTGCTGTGTGTGAATGAAATGGGATATGATATGATAGAGGTTGCAGAAAACACTCAGAAGATAAAAACAAAACTTCTGTAAGTGGCAAGTGAATGACAATTAAAGAAATTAAATGCTTGTCAGTGTTTACACGGTTGAAGCAATCTGGTTATGCAACTCAGTAAACTCAAGCACATGATTGTCTAATTATAGAATGCTGGGGGCAGTTAATGGAAGTGTGCTGTCAAATCATATCTTCATAAAGATGCCTAGTTTTAATTCATATTAACTGAACTGTGCAAATCCCAAAACAAAAAAACAATAACCAAATGAAATTTACTGTAAGCCTATGATTTTGAGACAAAGGGTCTCAGAACTACAGAGGCAGATCACTATTCATTCATTTTAGCAGTTTTCTTAACGTGGGTATTGAAAAAAGAAAAATCAAGGATATTTCTATAAAGAATTGTGTGTCAATTAATTTTTTGAGTGTCAGGAAAGAAATCTGAAATCTAACTTGAAACTAGAAATACAATACAATACAATACAGTTTATTTTTGTATAGCCCAAAATCACACAGGAAGTGCCGCAATGGGCTTTAACAGGCCCTGCCTTTTGACAGCCCCCCAGCCTTGACTCTCTGAGAAGACAAGGAAAAACTCCCAAAAAAACCTTTTAGGAATAGACACTCGCTATGTCATAAAGGCATTGTAGGCTCAGGTTTATGAGACACAGGATCAAAAAATATAACAAAAGGGGTCCCTAACCACAAAAACCATCTCAATGCAGCTGTACTCCAGTATCTTTTCATTATTTAGAATTAATTCAGCATGAAGTAGTTTATAGGTTTGTTTATAGCACCGAGTACTGTGAAATTCTTACTTGCATGTGTTAATCAACACATCACCACCAGTCTATTCTTGGGAACCATAACTAGTGAGTGTAACTACCTTAAACATGAAATGCCCGTCTTCTTTAACTGAAAAATCTCAGAACACAGTTTAAACAAAAAATATGAAGTCTAATCTAGCAAAAGAGTTCACTTTGAAATTGAATTTAGCTCTCCTGTCACGATACATTGACCAAATAAATAGTTAGAATGATTCACATCTCCCAACTACATCTCAATCCTAAGATTTTATGCTGTTTCTTCATTAATTAAATAAAAGTGCAGACCTAAGGCTTGGGCTCTAAATAGATCCTTCACAGTGTGTGCAGTCACTGCTGTGTCAGCCTGACAGGAGTCCTCTATTAGACATGCCCTTCCCCTGTCAAGATTCCTGCAAACCATCCTAGCTTTCACAGGATGATTATAAAAAAACATCCATGGAGAGCCAGAATATCACAGGGCACCCTCACTCACATCAGGCCGATTTAAAATTGTCAGTTTACCTACTTTTCATGTCTTTGGTAACGTGCCCTACTGCCTAAGATACTGGAGGATAATGGTTGTTCAGTTCTCACCATTAACTGTACGTGTGACACTGAGTGGGTCTGTGTTCCAAATTTAGAAAGAAAAAGAAAAACATAAACATAACATTCCTTCCAAGAATAACTTCAATTTGTGCTTACAAGGTCTTGACAAGACATTAAAAGTGGATTATAGTGACACCAGTTTTTATCAACTCCATTACATGCTATAGTAGAATAAGTGGTAATCTCTGCTCTGAACACTTCATTCCCTCTCACCTCACAGTTGCTTGAATTGACTGAGATTTGGTCACTGAGGAGCCACTGTATTAACATGATTTCACTACCATGTTTCTGGAACCATTCCAGGACTTTTTTTAGCCTTGTAGCATGAAGCATTATCCTGCTGCTCAAGCCCACTCGCAGTTGAGTGCACTCCTACCTACAGTACAAAGATATGCTGCTGATCAGCAATAAGCTTCAATGTCCTGTGAAATTTCATATAAAAAAAACACAATGTGTGTTCAAAAAAACATTCCATTACACTGTTAAAACCAGCCTCAACTGCAGATTCTTGGCTGTAACAATTAAGTTATTAATATTTCTCCATATCTAGTCCTTTTAGCAATGTGTATAATTTAGAATCAGGATTCATCAAAGCAGGCCTCTAGTTTTAGGTTTTTCTACTCCTTTAGATCATTTCAAGTTTACATGCTTGTTTTTAAAGAAGACTAGGGGGCTCGCTCCCTGCTCGCTTCGCTCGTCCACCCCCCGGGTTTGGTTTACATGATACAGTATACAATTTAAAGAGATTATTTTCATGGGCATTGTTACATATGCATTATTTTCACTTTTACTTTAAAACTTTTGTAAAAACAATACTTGTCCTTTTTTTCCGTCCCCGGGTGTGGTTACATCTCCTTCTCGCAGGACGTATAACGCTGCTCGCGTTGTGAAGGAGGTGCAGGTGAATGCACGCTAAGGAGATGCCATCGGATCACCTGCTGTCTTTCTGCTGCTGACGAGCTGTCTGTTCTGCTTGTCTCGCTGCCCGATCATTTCAAACCCTGTACAGCATCAGTCTTTTTGCCACTGTGTGTCTCTGCCAATTGCATTGTGAAGAGGGCTGAACACATGTTAAGGAGAAGAGGTTGGATCATCTGCTGGGAAAGCCTGGTGTTTTGCTTGTTGCTTGTCGTTGTTTTAAGAGCTGGGAGCACATGAAGCGTGTCTGCCAAAAGCAATCCAACAATTGCTAGGATAGATGTCCGTGGACTTGTTATAAATGATGTCTCACTGCCTTGTCTCACGTGACGTTGTAAAAACAATACTTGTCCTTTATTTCTGGCCCCAGGTGTGGTTAAATTTCTTTCTCGCAGGACATATAACGCTGCTCGCGTTGGGCGGTTGAACACATGCTAAAGAGATGCTATCGGATCATCTGCTGTCTTTCTGCTGCTGCTGCTGTCGCGCTGCCCGTCAATCATTTTAAAGCCTGTACAGCAACTGTCTTTTTGCCACTTAGTGTCTCTGGTGTTCGCATTGTGAATTTGGGGTGGGGGGGAACTGAACACATGCTAAGGAGACGCAGTCGGATCATCTGCTGGCTTGTTGCTGCTGCCTGTTCTGCTTGTCATGCTGCCCAATCATTTCAAAGCCTGTACAGCAACTGTCTTTTTGCCACTTCGCGTCTCTGGTGTTCGCGTAGGTTGGGGGGGGGGGGCGTTGGGGGGGTTTAGGGGGGCTGAACACACGCAAGGAGAAGCGGTTGGATCATCTGCTGGCTTTCTACTGCTGGCGAACTGTGTGTTTTGCTTGTCGTTGTTTTAAGAGCTGGGAGCAAGTTAAAGTGCCTCTCACAAGACTTCAAATTGTCTTCTGAGAAGATCATGTCTCGTCTCCCTATCTCCCTCCAAGATTTTTTTTATAATAGAGAGATGGTTGGGTCATCTGTCGCCATACTCTGTCTGTGATGATGTACAATGAGTTGTGTGTTCTGATATTTCTGTGTCAACATTACTGTTGCACTCAACTGAATGACTGCAGCTTGCACAAGTCACATCAGCATCCTTCAGTCCAATTCATCAGCAGTCTGTTACGAGGAACAGGACTGATATTAAAACTGTACCTTTGCAAAAGATTGCAGTATACCTTTCAAGGAACTGTCAAGCACCTTGCAAAGCCTTGACTACAGACAGTTATTTGTATTTGTATGGAGGAAAGCCAAACTATAGTACAATGGCCACTTTTAAAGTAGTATTTACTATTTTCTACCTTCTTTTGTGTTTTGACAGGATCTGTAGTCAATACTGCCGCTTTAACTACAACATGCAGTTTAAACTTACCAGAATACAGGGCTGACCATGGGAGAATAGCAAATTAGGCATTTCTCATAAGCACTACCCATAACATTCGAGCAAATATTTACTATGTTACAATCTGTCACATTTATTGTTGGCTGCAATTAATGTCTATGATCTTCATGGACCTAGAACCTCAGACTTTTCCATCCATGCATCCATCCATCCATTGATTTTGAACCCCAGCAATTCAGACTTACCAAGCCCAAAGGCTACCGAGGCAGCACCAGGCACAAGGCAGGAATCAACTAATACATTATAGGTATATTTACTGACACACCTACATTTACAATGACTGAGCAGTTCAAAGTCAATAATTAACCTAACCTGAACATCTTTGGGGGAAACCACAGTATGCAAACACAGAAAGAAGAAAACACTAAGTCCACTGTGACAGTGACTGGGTCATCCTTCTGCAGCAGCACTGAATACTGAATCACCATGCTGTCCTTTCTGATGATCAGTCAACCTTAATTTTTCAAAATGACCTCTAAACCAAAATGCCTTACAATTTCAACAATAATATTACACACTAGCCGAAGCCCGCCGTGTGTAAGAATAGGAACGGAAAACGGTGAGAAAGGAATTCAGTATAACAAAGGCTTAGGAAAACACCGTCACAGAATAACAAAAATAGCAAGGAGCAAAACCAATGCCAATGGTAGAGAAAGTACCTTCCTGTAGCAGGCTATGGAAAACATAGACATATATAGATAGACGCCGAATTCACTGTGTTGCCCAGTTGACACGATAAGTCAGCGCGTCTGCCCTATTGCGAGTGGTAAAAGTGCCATTTAAACTAATACAGGTAGACATGGAAACCGGGCTTTCTTGGCGGGCGGTGCTCTGTCGAGCGTATCCCATGGTCTTAGAGTTGGCAGGCGGGGCTCTGGCTTGCTTGCGCTCACTGTCTTGCGTGCCCTCAGTGTCTTGCTTGCGTTCAGTGTCTTGCGTGCTCCTAGTTAATTATATATATAGATTAACATCTCCACACCTTATGACTATTCACACTATTTCACTCATTAATGCGCAAAAAAAGGCAAATATTTCCTCTCCAATCCTGCCTCTACAGTATTATTTTCCTTGAGGGAAAATAAAAGAACACATTGTCTGTGTTGCTTTTCTTCCCATAATAAAAAGCATAATGTTTAAAGCAGGCCTTTATTTTAGAAAAACATATACAGTGACCTCATTGTCTCTTGGCCTGGTCTGGGATGCTCATTTTAACTCAAGCCCTTTAACATCAACATTATAAATGCTTCCTCTTAAAGGATACCACTCAGTGAGAGGTGACTGCATGGATGTTTCAGTCTTAACCTAGTTAACCCAGGCATATTATTTACAGTATGACCTCTTTGTGACCGCTTATGGGGATTGCCAAGTCCTAAAGCATGTGACACCATTAATGGTACAGAATGATGAAGGCTCACTGTATCTTGCTCCACATCTTGGTGTGGGTTTAAGGCGTATCTTTAGCAATCTGTCCTAAATGTTTGTTGAATTTGCTCAGCGGTGCCTGAATCCCAGGAGACCCTTCAGGCCTGTGACACAAACTTTTTTTTATATAATAAATTAAGAGGCAATTAATCTGACAAGCCTTTGGCCCTCTAAAGATTTAGAAAGCTGTGCCTACAAACTGTATTAAAAGAAGGAAAGCTCCATATGAAAGTGTGACCTGGTGACTCGCGGATCAGCATTACCACAGTGCATTCAGAAAGTATTTACACCACTTCACTTTTTCCACATTTTGCTACATGACAGAAATACTCTAAAATAGATTCAATTATTTTTAATAATCAATCTACACACATTATACCGTAATCAAAAAGCAAAAACATTTTTATGAATATCATGCAGTATTGAGACCCTTTACTCGGTAGTTTACTGAAGTACACTTGGCACCAATTACAACCTCGTGTCTTCTTGGGAATGATGTTTCTCCTAGAACCTCCGAAGCACTGTCAGCCTGAATGGAGAGTGTCAGTCAATGTACAGTAGCACTATTTTCAGATGTTTATTCTAGGGGCCACTCAAGGACATTCACTGTTGCATTCCTGGCTATGAGCTTCGTGTCATTGTCATGTTACAACATAAACCTGCTCCCCCACCTGAGGTCCTGAAACACTCTTGAAAAGGGTTTATTCAAGGATCTATCTGTTCTTTGATCTATTTATCTTTCCCCAGTCCTGACAGGCCTCCCAGTCCCTATTGCTTAACAATAATTTCACATCACAATGGTGCCACCACTGTACTTCACTATAGGGGTGACGATGACCAGGTGAGGAGCAGTGCCTAGTTTCCTCCAGACATAGCACTTGCCATTGGCATCATCAAACCATATAATCTTTTCTCTCATGGCCTCAGAGGTCCCTTCTGGTAAACTCCATGCAAGAAGTTATGTGTCTTTTACCGAGTGCTGCAGACCTGGTCATCCTTCTGGCAGGTTCTCCCATTTCCACAGAGAACCTCTTGAGTTCTGACAGAGTGACCTTTGTTTTCCTGGTCACTTTCCTGACTAAAGTTCTTCTCTCCCTTTACTCAGTTTGTGTGGGTGGCCAGTTCAAGGAAGAGTCTCAATGGTTCCAAAGTTCTTCTGTTAAGAATGGTGGAAGCCACTTAGTTCTTATTCAGCTCTGTGAGGTGACACAATGTTGTCTTGGAGGTTTGCAGACAAGTCCTTTTAACTCATGGCTTGGCTTTTCCACTGCCAGTTGTGTGGCCTTATATTAGTCTATTCAAATCAGGCCCAATCAGTTGAATTTAAAAAAGGGAACTTTAATCAAGTTGCAGAAAAATCTCAAGGATGATAAACAGAAATAACAGAGCAAAAATGTTTCAATACTTAATGAACATGTGATATTTCAATTTAAATAAAATTGCAAATAAGTGTACAAATCGCTTTGCTCCCAGCTCGCTTTGCTCACCAAACCCCAGCCTGCGCTACATGCCAGCTACTTTGTGTCTCTGCCACTTGCATATGTGGATTTTACTTTCACCAAACAACAAATCTTTTAATTCTCGTGGACAGGCCCCTTCATTGGGAAGAAACAGTACTTTTCCCTGATGGCAACACAAATTAGACGATCTGCAAGTCTCCAACTTAAAGTTTAACTCTGAACAATATATTCAATCTCTTCAATCTCTTATTTCACAGAGTAATAATTTCCATTTGTTAGCACTAATGTGATCTTTGCTATCATTTTTTGAGACTTTCAAATTTTAATACTTTCATTATCTCTAACCTGCTCTGCATATGTATCGTGCCAATGTTTTTGAACCTCTTTACAACGTTCTACTTTGTCATCTACTCTTTGTCTTTTATTTCCAGCCCCAGGCCTGGTTAAATCTTTTGGCACAAAGTCTCATCTCGCGAGACGTGAAAGTATCTCTCTGAAAAAGCCACGTCTCATCCCAGGATTTTTTTATTATAATAGACAGATGTAATATTGTGAGTAGATCAATAGCTATATTGTGTAATAAAATTTGGAAAAATTGAAGCGGTTTGAATACTTTTGGAATGCACTATATTTCACAGTGCCAGGGTCTTGGGTTCATTCACTGTGTACAATTTGTGTGTTCTCCCTGGTCCTGTGTGTGACCCAAACACATGCACATTTGGTTAATTGGCACTTCTGAGCTGCGTGCTTCTGAGAAGACCCTACAATGAAATGGTATCTCATCCAGGTTTGATTGCACTTTTATGCCTAATGCTGCTGGGACAGGTCCTGGCCTCCAAGCCCCTAAACTGGATGAAGTGAGTTTTGTAATGAATGTTTTGGAATTTCATCAAGAAGTAACCAAAATATAATTCAGTATTTTCACAGTGTGGCATAGGCTGAAGTCTGAGAATGCATAAATAGTAGGAAGTCCACATGGTTTGTATTTTTCTCTTTTAATTGAGATTAATATCCTCCCACGTTCCAATTCAGAGAACAGAGGCTCAAGCCTGCAGCATATGCTCTCTAGGGAGGCTGGGGGCGCACACTGCATGACGTGATTACTATGTGGTGTCTGACCAAAGTTAACGGGGAAGGAAACAATGTATAAATCATCAGGTTGTCACCAGCGCTACCTACAGGTTTGGAGAAAGTAAAGCGACGTGTGCTTGGAAAAGCTCTTGTTCTTGAGAAACTCCTGACTAAAATCTGGAGTAGAAATGTAGCAAAAACAGCGAGTGTCAAAATGATTTGCACTGCTGACTCACAATTAAAAGGACTTGACTTCAATTCCCATTGCAGTGTCTTATGGGGTTTGTGCTGTCTCTTGGTGTTCAGTTTCCCTCCCAAAACACAACAACACTAAAGTAGCTCAGGTTGGATCCTGCCTGACACTCAGCTCTCAATGACCCCTTAACAGAAAAAAAAAAATAGGAAAAACAGAATTTCAAAGAAAGTTATAATTATTATTCATAGAAACTGCTACTTCTTATAATGTTTACCAGCACTGTACATGTGCAGACTGTCCAGAACTAACTTGGAATTATTAAGGTTTACTTAAAATTGTACAGAGACACATCACCCTAAGATTAAATGTCAAGTTACTGTACTATAAACGATGGAAGTGTGCAGTCCAAAAAACAGGGTGCTCACTCCCTAACTTTTCTATTGAATAACACATTTTGTCAATTTCTGTTAATTAATGCTAACAGAGGAAGCCAAAGCAGCCACTTTAATCGTCTCAGTTAGAGATGCCCCACTTGCTGCCACTAAATACAAGCAGGTTCTTCTGTGAGCTATCTGGCCAGGGTCATCCCAAGAACGGCTATATTAAACTAAAAAGCCTCCCCACAAATATGTCTCATTTCTACATGTCACACTCATTAATGGAAACAGACTTGATTTGACAAAGTGCCTTTCAGGCCTGGTGCCATGGGGGGAAATTCTGCATCATATGAACTGTCTCACACCCTCAGTTTTGAACAAAAGTATTTCTGAACACTTCTTAATTTGTACCACGTGTATTCAGCACAGCATAAGGGCTCATCCGTTCATTTTGCACCAATGCTGGTTCCATTCTTCAATTTAACACTGCAAAAAATAAAAAGAGTAGCTTTCATTGTTTTTTAATAATATTTTGTGGTAGTTTCTCATCGTTCTTGCATCAGTGTTTTCTGGCGATTTTACTTTTGTATTAAGTCTTGTATTGTTTGTTTAGAAAGTGAATTGTGCTCCAGTTTTCAATAGTTGTGCACATTCCATATATAGCGTGTTTATCTTGCATTAATATTTATGAATACTGTGAGGAAACATGCTGGGTAGATATCCATGGGTGCTGGAGCTGCCCTGAACAGTATGGTAGGCTGGAGTGGAAAGATTAGGAAGATGGACAGTATATTGAGGAGAGCTCACGAAAATGCCAGTTCCCCCTGAGCAGGCCGGAGTGCTTAACTGGATGTTTCTCCAGGTCAACAGTGGTTGTTTAGTCCAGGTACCCATCGCAAAAGAGTTGGTAAATGGTCCTTCCAATGACCAGAATGTAAGTGTGTGTGTGGTTATGTGTGTGTAAGTCCCTTCTCCATCACACTTCCATTTGTTCAAATACACAGATTCTGTTAAGTAATTTAAATAGTGTAAAAAGTCAAAGATATGACCATATTACATTTGGCAGAGGACATTACTGGCACAATGAAAATATCAAATAATTAGATAAATAACCTGACTTCTTTCATAATACAAAATTTTAGTATTCTTTGATGCTGCACCGTTTATTGTAACTGAACGTGAAATAAAATTTTCACTTGGGTAGTTGCAGCAGCTCCCCCCTCCCCTTAGAATTTTAGATCCCCACCCCACCCCCCAGAGATTTTTCTTTGTCTCTTGACCAGGTGTCTTATCATACTGAAAGTATGTCCATCCATTTCACAACCTACGTTTTCAAATATAGGGTAACTAGGAGCTATGCTGATCCAGCTGTGGTTCAGATGACTACCCATCACAGGGCTCCAATTAACACATACCTTAGAAAGAGTAGAACATCAACACACACATAGGGGACACCTGCAAAGCCCACGCAGAGAATAACTGGGTCTGGAAATGAGCCCAAGTCCATGGAGCTGTGAGGTAGTGGTATTCATGGCCACAACAATCTTTCACTCTCCTGGGTTACTGAGAGTACTACCATACTACCCCAGGGTTACACAGAAAGTTAATGGTGCAGAAAGAACCTGTGGCTTTGATTTACAGTTTAGTTCCTTGGGCCAACATTTACACTAGCAGGTCTCAAAGCCAGTTACATAGTGTGATATACTCAGCGACTCAGCACCCTGGGCTGATTTTGTCTTATGTAGTAGGAGTGGGCAGTGTGTGCATAATAGCTGAAAATCAAGGAGTGCCCACATGAAAGTACAGTGCATATAATGCAGTGACTACAAATAAGGAATGCGGGTATTTTGGACCTCACAGAGGGAAGAGATGACTTATGTTCAATGTACCACAAAAGAATGAAATAAAGAAAAAAAGGCTGAGATTGTGGCTAACCTAACTGTATCTGTAAACACTTCATACAGCACCGGCACCTTCAGGCAGCACATTATTGGTTTGTCAGAAAAAAAAGCCAACCATGTGCATCTTTGGAAGTGCGAAACTGTGCTGGAAAGTCATCACATAGTTAGCTAATTTGACTTCCCCAGTGATATCTAGTCATATAAAGTGTGTATGTCATGAAAGGGGACTGGACTCCCTTCCCATACCTGGCCAGGAGGTACATGAAGAAAACAGAGCTGAAAACAGGCAGGTGGTCTCCATCTACACAAAGATTGTAGTATGATGCCATATAAGGAATGGCATCCTGGCAGGATCCAATGGAGGGACATTACCCGGCCGAAAGGCCAGCTTAAAGTAAGGACGGGAGAGTGCAATTATTATATGTCCCCCCAAACTGCTAGGTAGCAACATCCCTGAGAGCAGATGGACAACCATAAGGCATGCTGAGAATAGTTGTGTCATGGAGTGGCCCTGTGGGTGTCACTGGGTGCCACCAGGGGGGTGTTGTTGCAAACTAAGCACCGTGGTCTTTGGCACTTCCGACCAACCCAGAAGTGCTTCTAGTAGGCTATGCCCTTGCTACTGGAAGTACTCCTGGATTTGAGATAAAAGGAACTGCCCCGCCACATCCAGGCAAGTCAGAATTGGGAGGAAGAAGGACAATGCTCGCTTGGAGGGTGAAGGAGAGGATAAAGAAAAGATGAAGAAAAGATGAAATAGGTACTGTGTGTATTAGAGATCATTTGTGAGGATTATTGTATTAAATTAATCACTTATTTAAGCCTAGGACTTGTGTTCGTGTGCTGGTGTCTGAGGTTTGCGGTGCTGCAGCGTCCTCTACTGTCCACAAGTGTAATAGACAAGGTGCCGAAATCAGCAACTGCGGTCATCAAGTTTGACATACCTCCCAAGTTAGCTTGAGCAGTTTTAATAATCTGTAAGTCATTAAAAATTAGCTTTCTTGTTACACCACTGATCATTTGCTTCATCTGCCGTGATTGTTTTAACATGTCATATAATGCTTAAGCCACTTTAATAAGTAAAACCTCAATCTGTTTAAACTCTGGTTAAAGGCAATTGGCATTAAATTGGACTTCAGTACCACATATAAAAGCAGGCTGCATCCAATCTTGAAAGAAACTGGATAACAAAATCCGCTCTGTGTGAGATACAGTTGTGCTTGAAAGCTTGTGAACCCTTTAGAATTTTCTATATTTCTGCATAAATATGACCAAAAAATCATCAGATTTTCACTTAAGTCCTAAAAGTAGATAAAGAGAAACCAGTTAAACAAATGAGACAAAAATATTATACTTGGTCATTTATTTATTGAGGAAAATGATTGAATATTACATATTTGTGAGTGGTAAAAGTATGTGAACCTCTAGGACTAGCAGTTAGTTTGAAGGTGAAATTTGAGTCAGGTGTTTTCAATCAATGGGATGACAATCAGGTGTGAGTGGGCACCCTGTGTTATTTAAAGAACAGGGGTCTATCAAAGTCTGCTCTTCACAACACGTTTGTGGAAGTGTATCATGGCACGAACAAAGGAGATTTCTGACGACCTCAGAAAAAGAGTTGCTGGTGCTTATCAGTCTGGGAAAGGTTACAAAACCATCTCTAAAGAGTTTGGACTCCACCAATCCACAGTCAGACAGATTGTGTACAAATGGAGGAAATTCAACATCATTGTTACCTTCCCCAGGAGTGGTTGACCAACAAAGATCACTCCAAGAGCAAGGCGTGTAATAGTCAGCGAGGTCACAAAAGACCCCAGGGTAACGTCTAAGCAACTGAAGGCCTCTCTCACATTTCCTAATGTTCATGTTAATGAGTCCACCATCAGGAGAACACTGGAACTACAATGGTGTGTATGGCAGGGTTGCAAGGAGAAAGCCACTGCTCTCCAAAAAAACATTGCTGCTTGTCTGCAGTTTGCTAAAGATCACATGGACAAACCAGAAGGCTATTGGAAGAATGTTTTGTGGCCGAATGAGACCAAAATAGAACTTTTTGGTTTAAATGAAAAGCGTTATGTTTGGAGAAAGGAAAACACTGCGTTCCAGAAGAAAAAACCTTATCCCATCTGTGAAACATGGTGGTGGTAGTATCATGGTTTGGGCCTGTTTTGCTGCATCCAGGCCAGGACGGCTTGCCTTCATTGATGGAACAATGAATTCTGAATTATATCAGAGAATTCTAAAGGAAAATGTCAGGACATCTGTCCATGAACTAAATCTCAAGAGAAGGTGTGTCATGCAGCAAGACAATGACCATAACCACACAAGTCCTTCTTCCAAAGAATGGTTAAAGAAGAATAAAATTAATGTTTTGGAATGGCCAAGTCAAAATCCTGACCTTAATCCAATCGAAATGTTGTGAAAGGACCTGAAGCAAGCAGTTAATGTGAGGAAACCCACCAACATCCCAGAGTTGAAGCTGTTCTGTACAGAGGAATGGGCTAAAATTCCTCCAAGTTGGTGTGCAGGAATGATCAAAAGTTACCGGAAATGTTTAGTTGCAGTTATTGCTGCAAAGGGGGTCACACCAGACACTAAAAGCAAAGGTTCATATACTTTTGACACTCACAAATATGTAATATTCAATCATTTTCCTTAATAAATAAATGACCAAGTATAATATTTTTGTCTCATTTGTTTAACTGGTTTCTCTTTATCTACTTTTAGGACTTAAATGAAAATCTGATGATGTTTTAGGTCATATTTATGCAGAAATATAGAAAATTCTAAAGGGTTCACAAACTTTCAAGCACAACTGTATATGGAAGACTGGAAATTAGGTCACATCAGAGTGGCAGAGTAAATGCAGCTTTTGCTGCTAAGCCATGCTGGTCAAAAAACATCAATGTGAATCATAAAATGTCTGAGTACCCTCCACAAACAGTACAAAGCAACTTTAGGAGCCTGCTATCTGCTTCTTGCAAGCACACCTCTACTGTCCTGTGGCACACAAATTATTTAAATAAAGATGCCAAAAATTACCTGCACAATGTTATTAAAATAAAACCAAACTCAAAATCATCAATTACCTGCATGATGTTATTAAAATAAAACTCAAAATCATCCAAAATAAAAAAAAAACAAGATTCCTCACTAAAATGAAAAGGTTACATTAAAAAGAAACCCATTAAACGTTCACAGTGAAAGCTTTTTCATATCTGATAGGATCAGAAGCCAATGCAGAGACGTACCTTCTGACGCCCAGAGACAGACGGTGAGACAGTATTATAGTTTCCGGTTAATCTTGCAGTCTTCTCCAAAACAGCTGAAGTAAAACTTTTACTTTCTGGGTTTTTGTAACATATTGGGGTTTCAACTACTGTCGGTTTGCAGACTTCCACTTTCCACCAAGAAACATCTTTTTTACCACTTGTAATCGAGGGGCTCCGCAGCTGGGGACCTTGCCTTTGACAGGCAGGCTGATGTTCATCCAGGCAACTCATCTGTGTCTCTGGGTGGGCTTCTAAACTCCCGGCTCCAGTTAGAGGCCCCTGGCTGTCCCCAGTCATGGCTGTACACACCAAATTTGTCTGTCCACAGTCAGCAAGTGCCCCAGTTTCCAAACAGGGTGTTGCTTGGCTGATATCATGGCCAGCAAAAGCTCCGCTCGAAGAATGTGGTGTCACACTGCAGACAGGAGTCAATTTGTCTTCAGAATTCATTTCAGCACCCCTGCTGTCGAACTGGGACAAAAGAGGAAGCTGAAACATTCCTTCAAGGTTCTCCCCACCACTGTGAAAAGTGAATTTGCTGTTGTTTGCAGGTTTGTTTTCTTGTATTTCGGGGGCATTTCCAGCTCGAGGATCATTTGCAGGGAGCCATTCCTTGTAACTTACTGTGCTGCCTGAGTCAACAGGACGTTTTGGACCAGATGCCTTGGTGGGTGACTGCAGCTGTATAAAGAGGAAGGAAGTCTTGACCTGATGATGATCACCCATTTCCTTTTAAATGAAATTATCTGTTTGCTGTTTTGGGAGGGAGAAGGCCATCCAATTACTAACTGAAACAGAGTGGATTGTCAGGAGGATTCTAAACTGCTTCATGCTTTTTATCTTCAAAGACCTATGGAAGAAAGGAAGGAGAATAAAAGCTTAGATAGCTTCAAAGCTTAGATACTTAAAGCTACAGTTACACACACCATGGGATTAGCAGGCTAAAACAATCATAGAATGGGTTGCTGTTAGACAACCTGTAGTGGTCATTTCTGTAGACTGGCCAACTAAGCAGGTGTAGATGGGCTGGAGGCAGCTGTTTCTGAGTGACACTGAACCTTCTCCCGCATCTGAAAGGCTCATTTCAAGGTGTTAAAGCAGGGGTGTCCAACTCCGGTCCTGGTGAGCCACAGTGGCTGCAGATTTTCATTCTAACCATCTTCTTACATTTGTGAGACGTTTTTGCTGCTGATTAACTTGTTTTGCCTTAGTTTTAATTGACGTGACTCTGATTCCTTAAGTTTCTTTTTCTTTAATGAGCAGCCAAACAATAATGAGACACAAAACAAGCTGTCACATGACCAGCCAAACTAAAAATAACGAAAGTTGAAGGTCTCGGTCATGTTGTCTGTTCAGGTCAGCAAAACATTATGACGGTGGTCTTAGAAAAAAACAGAAATGCAAGTCTGCTGTGGCAAAATGAGAGCAGCAACAAATCATGATATTCAATAATGGCTTTAATTAAAAGCAAGAATTGGCTTCTCATTAAGAAACTGGTTGGAATGAAATTGGAGATTGACATTCCAGTTTACCTAGTCAAATTTTGGCTCGTTTCACATCTCATTTCTGTCTGGCTGCCATTTAATGAAGAAGCAAATCAATTTAGAGGCCTGAATCCTTAAAAACTAGGCTTTTAAAATGAAGGGAAAAGGAGTTAATTAGCAATGAAAACTGCTCACTGATTAGGAAGATGGTTAGAATGAAAACCTGTAGCCACTGCAGCCCACCACGACCACAGCAGGACACCCCTGGGTTAAAGTCTTGCAGTCTGGTGTTTCTCCAGAAAGATTGTCCAACAAGTGCTCACGTGAGGAAGAGCCAGGGAAGATAAAATAAACTGATGACGGCAGATCGATAAGAAGTTGAGATCATGAGGAATTGACTACATGCATTTACAGGCATGCAAAAAGACTATGAGTGCAATTATCAAGTGTGCACATGAAAGTGGATTTCTCCCAGTGATTAGGTGTGTAATTGTTATTTTGGAGACATTTCCTGTGGCCCTCAATAGTAAAGAATCACTTGAAACAACTGCCAGCATTGAGTAAAACTACAAATACTCCCATTAATGATGCGAATGATCAGCTTGTTCTGTGAGGTGTCTGAGCCTCTCTTATCTCAGTGCTCATTACACCTGTACTGCATATGGTTTGGGAACCTTCAAAACTCAAACTTGTGTTATTTGGGATAAATTTAGTGAATAGTATTGGCAAGTCTGTTGGGCTAAATGGCCTGTTCTCATCAAAATTCTTCTAATCTAAACAGCAGTTTGTTGGGTTAGTGGTTGACACTGTAACCTTACAGATCCAGAATCTTGAAAAAAATCCATACACCATCACCATCTGTGTATAGTCCGCATGCTCTTCTCACGTTTGTATGGATTTTCCTAGCACTTAACTAGGTTGATTGATGAGTCTAAATTGGGCAACTGTGAGTGGTAATGTGCCTATGTGGGGGCCTTGCAATCAACAGGCACCCCATCCATAGGTGGTTCCTGCTTGATAATGCTAGGATAGGTTAAAACTCGCTGCTGCCATGAATTACGAGGGACATTCAAAAAGTTTCCATACTTGCTTTAAACTATTCATTATGAATTTCAAAAAGAAATTACATCACTTTTCTATATAGTCAATCTTGTTTGCGATGCAATTCTCCCAGCGTCATACCAACGCTATAATGTCCAATTATTGGTACTCCTCCCGCCTTCACCGCCTCCAATGAAAATATAAAAGTGCAGAAACTTTTTGAACGTCCCTCGTACAATGCTGAAGTGGTGATCTCTAACAAGACTCTCACTTTCGCTTTTGTTGCCCCTCATATCACATGCCTGTAATGTGATTATAATTGCACAGCAAAAGATACAGAAGGGAGAGGCCCAAAGGCAAACTTTACAGAGACACAATGGACTTTCCATATTTCCAAGGTTATCTTCTGCCTTGTGGCCAAAGCTGTCATCAACACTCCAGTTTCCAGTGACGATAAGTGATTTCAGAAAATGAACGGATATATGAATGAATAATTGTGGAGTCTACAGCTAATAAGACAGCAATGATGCACTCAATTTATTTTTCTTGATATGTATGTTATCTCTTACTGGGGATTATCACCTTAGGACTAAGTATAAATTCAAATACTGATCTGATTTTAGAACCACAGCAGCTATCATTTTTTTATTCATACTTCCTACTGATACTAAATATTTCAGTCCTTTCTGGTCCTTTATTTTCTTAGCAGGTGTTCCGCACACTTCATTCAAGCACTGAACTTAGCTCATAAGTATTTTTAGAAACAACAGATTGAGCTACAATGTACTACTAATTCTGTTTTGTCGGCATGTTGATTAATTTGCTTAAGAAGTAGTCCACCAACTGTACAATATACAGGAATTACACTCTCCCTCCAAGCTCCCCAGCTTGCAACTAAGTGAATAAAATATATAATGCAATATCAAAATGTACATGTTTTAATCAGGATGTCCTGCATTGGAGAGACACTCTAGCCAGCGCGGGTTCCTGCCTTGTACTCAGTGCAATTGGCTAACCTCCAGCTTGCTGTGGTCCTGAATTGAAATAAGCGGCTTCAGCAAATAAATGGATGGCGGTGCCATTCACACAGACCAAACCCATTAGGTCAGCATGGTTTCTTTGCTTGACATTGCTTTCTTATGTTATGCCTCTGGTGGCTTCAGCTGAACATTTACAATAACCATTTCCCAGATTTATTTTGTACATACTGTATGATGTGATGAAATATCTGAAGGAAGTAATCATGTGATTTTAACAATTTATTGCTGCAATAGCTGCAGTCAGATTTAAGAAGTACTGTTTCTCAATGTCAACTGTGAAAACACAGTGTTTCCATTTTCCTATTCAATGCTTTATTGGAATGCCTACCACATTTTTAAAATAAATATAAGACTCATTCTTTCCTCTGTGTTAGGTATTCCGTTTTTTCATTCCAAGGCCATAGAGAACCAAATTCTGAATGTTAAATATTTTATTAATTTGACACTTCTTCTTGTGCCTACCTTGAATGTACCAAAATCCTTCTGACCAGTCCGGTGGTTATGGTTGTTACAATACACAAGATTCAATATAAAGGTGAGCTTCACCACAATACTACAGCATACTTTTTGATTGCTGAGTGTATTTTCACAACAGAAGCAATCCTCTATTGTCTTAAAGCTACACTTACAGTATAACAAGATTAGAAAATGTAAGCTTTCTAGGCCTGAAGTTGTCTATGAACACATCTAAAGTTAATGGTGTTTGTCTGAATAAGTTAACATTCTCAAACATGCTTAATTTAAATTCAGTATTCTAGGCTGCCAGTGTCTCTCATAGCAGAGACCAACCCTGAAGACAGTGCCATTCAATCACAAAGCCTACTTTCGTGCACACACGTACTTCCTCTCAAGCTGAGGCTACAACAGAATCATAAGACAATCTAATCTGCAGATTTTTGGGAAATGAGAGCAATATCAGAATACCACAAATAAACAGGAAGAATGTGCACTACAGAACACTGGAGAATGCACACCCACATCTGTCATCCAGTGGTACAAATAGTACATTCCTTCTTTTCAAACCTGCTGTGTGCTCCTTAAAGCAGTATAGGACAGGCGAAAAATCAGAGTGTTCTGATTCAGCCCTCTTTGCTCTGGGACTACACATGCATGAAGCTACTTTAAAATCTGTAATGGATTAATAACAATTAATCTGAAGCTAATTTTCATGTTGAGGTTTAAATTCCACTTTATTGTCATGTGCACAAAATGAAATGAAATTCTTACTTGCATGTGTCCTCAGAATAGTGAGAGTGACACAATACCACTAAAAGGACATGTACACACACAAAACCATGCATACATAAAATTATATTTTTATATATATATATATATATATATATATATATATATATATATATATATATATATATATATATATATATAATATATATATATATATTGTCACGCACGTGCGAGTAGGAGATCGCGGACGGATTCAAACGCACCTGGGGACACATTCGCCGGCAGGGAATGGCGGGGGACTAACTTTCTCCCTCTGCTTCCTCATAGGAGAAAAGACCTTCCTCCACCATAAGCCGGGTTTTGACCTCAGTACGGTACTTCCGCCCTTCCTCCGCCATCTTGTCCTGACGTCATCAATCCCATCCTCCCTCACGGTCCTTCCCAGCATTCCTCCACTTCTGTCTCCTCCCTAATAAAATGGCGTCGCCCATATGAACTGTTTAGTTTATATTTTGACCTGCTTTTTCATTTAATTTATTGTGGATTGTCTACAATATACGGGGCCGGAAAACCCCAAACCTTTATGCTGTCTACTTCTGCATCTTTTACTATATATATATATATATATATATATATATCTATACTAATAAAAGGCAAAGCCCTCACTCACTCACTGACTCACTCACTGACTCACTCACTGACTCATCACTAATTCTCCAACTTCCCGTGTAGGTAGAAGGCTGAAATTTGGCAGGCTTATTCCTTACAGCTTACTTACAAAAGTTGGGCAGGTTTCATTTCGAAATTCTACGCATAAGGGTCATAACTGGAAGCTATTTTTCCCCATATAATGTAATGGAGTCTTGAGTTGGAGATGGCGGGGGGAGTTTAGTGTGACATCATCACGCCTCCTACGTAAGTGCGTAGAGCACAAGGAAGAACTCCAAACAGCGATCAGCACAGAAGCGCCATTTCACAATTGAGAAGGCAGAAAAACATTATGAAGCAAATGATGCATACAAGCATATTCATAAGTACAGCTACTGCGGAAACAAAGCACGGCGTGAACCGTAAGTTTATATTAAATTAAGTTCATAGGCTGCCACTAGCGTTTGTAATTTAGTGCCTGCCCATATAAGGCCGTCCATCAGCGGCAATCCAATACAAACACTGCGGTAAATATTCACGGGTGAAGGACTGTGCTTATGCAGAGGAAGATGAGATGGTCAGGGTGGTGTTTGGCACAAACTCATTGAAACTGCGAGAGAAAGTTTTAAGTGCGGGTCTTAGCTGACATTACGAGATGGCACCAGTACAGCTGGGAACCTTGATGCAAGAACACCAAGCGGCTCCGTGAACTGGCGCGTGCACAGACAAAAGCAACAGTTCCAAAGAGTGCTGAACAAAACCGAATTACACAATTGAGAAGGCAGCAAAAAATATAGGCGTCTTATACATAGAATCATATTCATAAGTGCAGCTACTGCGGAAACAAAGCACACGGTGGAAAAAGTGAATGTCCTGCTAAAGGAAGACAGTGTAAAAAAACCCGTGCATGCAGTTTGTCACATCACAGATAAAAGGAAGGCGAGCTGTTTATTGATGCAGTAAGGAACTAATCGATGAATGAAACCTCTTATCTTTACAGCGATTGACAAACACGGAATGTAACTTGAACACATCCTACAAATACGAGCCTGATTGAAAGAAATAATGATAATCAAATCCTTGATGACAGCAACATTCAATAACACTCACAAAACAATTACTGTATATTGACAATCATGTTACGTTATTTTTAAAATGTTCCCTTTTCTTTTCATAACTTCTACTTCTCCACTGCGATACGGGTATATATATAAATGTATATATATACCCGATCTACAATACATACTTTAGCATAGACAAGCCACACGCTGTGGCTAATTGTAGAGTCTTAAGCCTCTAACGCGACATTGAGGTTGATTCGAGAGGGATGTACTGACTATGTGCGCGCTACCGATTCATTTTACCTTAGCATCTCCTTGGTTTGGGGCGTATGAAAAATATTAGGTTAGCAGAATCATGTTACGTTATTTTTAAAATTTTCCCTTTCTTAGCACAAGCACAGCTGAGAAGCTTGATGCATGTACTCCATAGCGTTAAAAATAGCATTTAATCACACTTTCAATTCCAAGCAAGCGGGAACTTTTGTCAATGCATGATTTCCTGGTACATCCATTACACTGATGCACACATCACAGCTACAAAAATGTTAGAGTCGGAATAAAGCGCGTTCCTCGACTGATCATTTCGACTACCGGCGAAGCCTTGATAAAAGCATGGTTTTGTGCACACTGAAAAGCAAGCAAAATTAGATGCATTACAGAAAGCGGACTTTGTGGCTCTTACTGGGGATCATTGGACTTCCGTGACCGTTAGTAATTCTAAATACATCTAATTACAAAATGTTCAATGATCACACTGTTTTAGCCTAATGTACAAAATAATTTTGGCTAATGTTACTCAGAGTTTAAAGAGTAAGCTGGTCAAATTACCTTTTATGTTTCTGACTTATTTTTTAAGAAGAAAAACTGCACTTTATGGTGAAATTTTGGTTATTATTATTTAAAGACAATACTATTCTGAAAATGTACTTAAAGTACTTAAACTACCACTTTATTTTTAAGTCTGCCCAATTTTAACCAGGGATGATATTTTTGTTTCTGTTTTGAATTCAAATGCAGTTTAAAGGCTTTTTTTCAGAAATTAAAACAGCTTCAGTTTACAATATTCATGTCCATGTCTATTATTTGATTCTGTAAGCCCACTAAAACCGTTTTAAATAAAAAAAAACATTTGCGATTTGGGGCAAATTTCGTGTCGATTACATACGATTAATCAAGATTAATTCTTACACAGCCTCTAATTAATTGGATTAATTTTTTAATCGAGTCCCACCTAATATATATATATGTAGATATATATATGTAGATTTGTATATATATGTGTATATACAGTATATATGTAGATATGTATATGTTGTATATACAGTATGTATATATATGTGTGTGTATATATACAGTATGTGTATATATATATATATATATATATATATATGTGTGTATATGTGTATATATATATATATAACTGTATATATATGTGTATAGATGTGTATATATATATATATATATATATATGCCAGCAACACTCATATCAATGACAAAACAATTACATTAACAATCATCTTACGTTATTTTTAAAATGTTTGCTTTTCTTTTCAGAACTTCTTTAACACACTACTCTGGCCTGGTATTCTGCTAGTATATATATATATAGTGACGGGGCTTGGCGTCCTTACCCAGCCGGGATGCCCCTGCACACTATATTCAGGGGGAGCAGCTATGGACATTGCAATACCTCCCCATGAACGCTAGTTGGACGATTCCTGGGGTGTGTTGGCAACCAAGTCGTTACACCTGGAAGTGCAGCCGGAAATCAGGGATGAAGCACCTGGAGTACTTCCGGGTGAACTATAAAGGGAGCCAGTGACCACCACTCAGTGGCCAGAGTCGGGTGGAAGGAGGACGAAGCTTGGTGAGGAGTGGTGGAGAAGGAAGACGATATTAGTGTTATTGTGTGCTTGGGACTGTGTTGTGTCTGTGAGTATGGGGAAGGCGTAGCCCACAGACGAATAAAATAAAAAGTTTATTTAATTTTACACTTGCCTCCCATGTTTAATCTGTGTCGGGTCGGGCGCTATATACTGTCTTTCTTACACTGGCGTAGTCGGCAGGATTCCGGTTCGTCCATTTGGACCGGGACCTGTTTAAAAAAATGTAGTTTAAGGCACGTCAGCAGCACAGTAGCGCACGAAGCACACACCCGAGACAGCACAAGGAAATGCGCACTGTTGGCCTAAGCATGTCGACCCATGGGATGACAGAGAAGTGAGCAACTGCGAGAGCATTCCTGATGTTGACATGGGCCCGCTGCTTGCCGAGAGACAAAGGCTGGAAGACGAGCGCCTGGAGTCTCTCCCCGATGACGTCATGTCGATAGGGGAGGGGGCGGTGGAGAGCCAGGAAAACCTTACCGAGTCAGGTATGGGGGTGGAGGAGATGTGTCGACTCCCCACTGGAAAAAACTCACTGGCGGAGACGACGAATCTCCATCCCGAACCCAAAGAAGACCCGAAGGGGCTGCTGGGAAGAATGCAGGGCTTGGGTGGCTCGCGATCGGCAAGAAAGGACCAGGGGAGCCAGAGTCCTCCGCCAATCGGAGAAAATAACTTATTTTAGATTGCAGGGGACATGGAGGGCATTTTTCTACCCCTGCAGTGCTTTTTTCAGATTATCCAGGTCCTACAAGAAGCAAAGGAAGGGCTGCTATATAGCATCTTTCTTACTGTATATTGTGGTGTATGACCAGCCGTTTATCCCGGCCAATACCCCCAAGCCGCCAGATGGAACTCTCCCTGCAGCATGGAGGTGCCCCGAAGACCAGCAGGGCATCATGGACATTGCAGTCTTTATCCACAGCCCTGCTGGATACCATGGGGGCCACTAGGAGACACTGCAGGGAGGAACGATGATTATTTGCCTTATGGCCCGGAAGTACGTCCAAGTCACATGGACAAGGGAAATGACGTGCTTCTGGGGTGAAGAAAAGGACTTTTTATCTGACCTGAAAGTGATAGGAGATCACATGGACTGGGGGTTAGAACACTTCTGGGTCAGGGAATATAAAAGGATTGTGGGAGCTCCCAGACGGCAAGGGTGGCAACGCGTCTGGAAGTGGTGGAGAGTTTAATGTAGTATTTGTGAGTGATTTAATGAGTATTGTGGAGAGGAGGGTGCTTTGTCCACTGTGCAGAATTAATAAAGTCTACTTTTGGACTTTTACCTGGTGTCTGGCATCTTGGACAAGGGTTCATGGGAGCGATAGCGCCCCCTATCTGTCACAATATATACAGTATATATATATATATATATATATATATATATACACACATACACACATACTTTCACACTACTGCTCAAAGGTTTTAGAACACATGAGTTTTTTCAGTTTTTAGGTAAATGCATGTAGTTTAATGCCTTAATGTTTCATGAAATCAAGACATAGAACAAATAAACAATGCCAAGTAAAAAAAATAAGTCAAGGATTAATTAAATGTACAAAGTTTTATTCAAATTTTAATTAATCAAAGTAGCCACCATTTACTGCTTTTAGAGCCAAACTTTTGATTCAGAATGCCAGTCACTCTGTGCAAGTCACCAACTCTGTGTCCAGCAAAAGAGCCCCAGACCATCACACTTCCTCCTCCATGTTTGACATTTGATGTCACACACTGAGGATCCATTCTTTCATTTACATTTACACTTATTTGCTTAGCAGACATTTTCATCCAAAGTGATTTACAAAAGAGGTAAACAATCATTAATTTCACCAACTCGACGGTGAAAAAACACGCCACATGAAGAACCGAAGATTTCAGACTTTGATTCATCGGCCCATAAGACTTTCTTCCAGTCTGCAGTAGTCCACAGCTATTATTTCAAGGCCCTATTTTGTCCTTAAATGAATGGCTTTCTTACTGCTACTCACCCTGTCAAACATACAACACAAAGTCTCCTCTTTACAGTAGAAACTGTTAAGCTGTGCTTTGAAGCTGTTGCACTGTTAGGCGCCTATCACACAAGCTGATGACCCTCAGAAGCTTGTCTTCTGATTGGGTTGTGCCAGACCTTTTATTTATTCCAGATTCCAATTCCCTTTGGATTGTGTAGGACACCACTGTACTCACTGACACTCACTGATTTTTTTTGCACTTTCTCTAAATGGAAGTCCTATACTTCAAAGGCTAATAATGCTCTGTCTCATTTAATTTGTTAATTGCAATTTTCTTACTATTATCACTGGAATTTACAACTTTATACAGTGTACTATTGTCTAAGTAGTACTTTAGTGGGTGTAGTAACACAGTCTGTTACCACTCTGCTTTAAAGTAGATAGAGGGCTTTAAAGTCATCAACAGAATTTGGGACACCTGTGTAAATTGTTTGCTTCAACCTGCAAGGTTTGTTCCCTGAAGAAGGCCCAATTGTAATATTCTGATATTTCCTTTTTCTATTTTTGCCAACCTAAACATTAAACGTTAACCTCTGGCGGTTTAGTGCTTACCTTTTCTCCATTACAGGTTATTCACTGCATTTCAACTGATTACATTTAAAGAAAAACTGGAAACTTTTGACCTGTAGTGTACATGTATACTATACATATACAATTTTATATGTGTAGATTATATATATAAAACAGGTGAGACTTAGGCATGTCTAGCAGATTTAGGTGTGTCTTTAAATATAGGGGAACAATTTGACATGACACCACCATTAACCTGATTACTGTTTGCTTTAGTGTAGAGAACTTTCCGAAGGACTGCTGATGTCACTTCCGTGCTGAATGATCAAAGCCCCACCCCTTCCACTTACCTCCATTACTTAAACCACATGATTCTAACTGTCATTGTCATTGGAGATAGAGCTTTTGAATGGTGCGGTAGTTTATGAAGAATCTACCACAAACAGCCTCATCACAGCCCTTTTGAACCCTTACTTTCCCAACATTACTTTTCCCTACATTAAATGGAGTCATCCCTGATGCCCCAAACCTTTCTATTATTCTGTTCTCATATATATACAGTATATACAGTATATACAGTATATAAATATATTTTATTCAAAGCATCAATTTTGAAAGCAACAATATTTCTGTCAAACACAAAAAAAGTTTTATCTTTTAATTTAATGTTGAATTAATTATGCTACTTTGAGAGCAGCATGCAAATTAACACACTTTATGAATCTGTTATGCCTTGTCAAACAGGAATGTGCACAAAGTAAAAACCAAGATGTCAGCCATCTCTGGACTGTCAATGTCAGTGACCCAATCTACGTGAAATGTAGAGACAGTCACCATGTTGGGAATCACACCCACTTTGTATCAACGTTTGGCCTGTTAATAACCCATATCCCATGCCCCCATTTCATAACTCACTTAATCTAATTTCAGGGGTGCTGGAAGCAGGAGTTCATGCTGGCTGCATACTACATGAAATAATTCAGTACTTACTATTATAAAATTCCATAAACACTTACTGTTTCCCATCTAATAGAAATCATGCTTTTTTGAGCAGATAACAAAAAGAATGTTAAGATTTATAAGATGAGGGTGTTGGAAGTGACCTTCTTTGTCTCCACTCGAAAGTACTAACTGTAAGTACAGAGTGAGGGAGAAACAGACTCGCAAGTCCAGTAAGCACTGAAAGAAGGACCAGACCTAGACCACAATGGTGCATAAAAGGGTGGGCTAACATTTCCCAGTCAGAGGAGCACTTGGCAGTCAAGGCGGAATACTGAGTGAAAGAATGTCAGTGCCTCTAAACTTCAAACATCATGTCTCCTGCTTTTTGAGATGTGACACTTGCTTCTCCCTTTTAAAACAAGTGTTGAAACAGTGTGCCCACTTCCCCCCCACACACACACACACCTCTTCCTTCTTTTAGTTCCTGCCTGCTCAAGTGCCCGTAGCCACAAGGATCATTATTCTGTCAAATCATTTTTCAAACTAGTCTTTTAAACAAGTTCATCAAAAAGAAAGGAAAAAGCAATCTCCTAAGCCATTTCTTCTATTTACCTAATTACCTTTGGGAAATCTAATAAATAAACCTGGGTTTGGGATTAACATTTCATGGTCATCTGTTCTGTTAGTGCTATTGCAGACACTGTATTAAGAAACTGTCAAAAACAAATTTTAATTGGATGACTTAAACTGAAATTGCATAAATTAGAAATCATCCACATACAAACATCTATGAATAATTTAGCTTGGTTATATTTTATGATTTTTATGTCTTCTAGAATTGTTCTGCTCTATAATCTGCATACTCTCATGAATATTAATAAGCTAAACAATGCTTACCCACATCCATTGGGCCAATATATCAGAGGTCTTTGAAATGGAGAAAACCCACCTAAAGAGAGGGAGAACCTACAAATTCAATACAGAGTGAAAAACCTGGAAGTGGAACTCAGATCCAACCACTGTGCTCCCATGGAATATCACAGAATCATTAAAAGAGAACACATAATAGACCATCCATCCATCCATCCATTTTCTAAGCCCACTCATCCAGAAGCTGCAGCCTATCCAATCAAGCACTTAGTGCAAGGCAGGAACAACCCCTGGACAGTACATACAATTCTGAAACTTGCTTAGTCTAGTTCATGGCCGTGGAGGGCTAGATCCTATCCTGACAGCATCAGCCTCAAGGTAGGATCTAGCTTTGAACAGGGAGCCAGGCCCATTCATACACACATCCATAAGCTAATTTGGAATTTAAAAATTACCCGCACGTCTTTAACGATGTGGTAGGAATCAGAAGAAAACTCAAGACACACATGGGGAGAATGTTTAGACTCGGCACAGACAGAAACCAGGTGCTCGATCCATGGGGCAGCGGCACTAACCACTGTGCCACCCTGCCATGCAATATAAACATAAAACATGTATAAACTATTAAATAATACTATAAATTAATTTTTTTGCTCTTTGTTTCATGGCAGGGCCATTTTAACAGCATTATAGGCCCCCGGGCAAAGCAGTGCACTGGGGACCATACCTACACAAGCAATCAGCAAGTCACAACATACATAGATTAGCATGGAGCCCCTAGGCAACTGTCCAGTGTGCCCATGCATTACAATGGCCCTGTTTCACCGTATACAACTTCTTGTATTAGGAATTTGTTAGTTTGCATAACCCTTGGGGTCAAAAAGCAGGCTCAACCATCGTACAACACTCCTGAAGCAAGTGCAAGTTAAGGACCTTGCTTAAGGGCTTAACAGAGTAGGATCTCCTTTGGCAGTAATGAGGATTTGAACCGGCAACCTTCTGGATACCAACACTTAACCTCTCAGCCACCACTACACCTCCTAACCACCACTCATGTTTACTACAGAAAGGCACGGCTGTATAAAAGATTTGAAGCTATCAATTATTCAAGATCGATAAATGGATGTAAAAGAGGCTATACAAAAGACTGATTGTTTTAAGATTAATTTGGTTATCAACAATAAAACAAATCTCTACAGACAGTAACTGGTAGAGGGACACATGCCAAGGTTTGATTTCTTACATGAGAGTTTTTATTATAATTTCTGTTTCTGTAAGGTCACCCCCCGATGAAGTCAAGGTCAATGAATACACCTTAAACAGCGAGTGCTACTAAAGGAAAAACTTTGTATGACCTGTTCAACAGCAAGTTCTGGAAAGACTCTGGAACATTTATTGCTTGATGGAAACACAGTGTACTTCTGTGTACTTTATTGTAAACGGCAGCAATGAAGTGTGAAAAAACACATCTTGTCTTGCTGGCCAAACACAAATGGCCTTCAATAAACATTACCTACACATAATTATATCCCAAGCTTCATTTAGTTACACATTTTAACTTAACAATAACTAACACTGTGGCTGCAAAATGTTAAATTGACATAAAATAAAAAAGGCGAGAAGAAAACATATGTGAACACTGTTTCCATGAAGGCCAGACAAAGATGTTCAGATCTTCTACAGCATTCAAAGTTTGGTCTTGTTGTATGAATGTGTGCTTTTGAAAACACATCCTGCCCCATAATGCTGCCTTCACACTATAGATACCTGTAATGATGGATCTGCCATTATTTCCATATGCATGTCCTCCTGTTTCTGCTAATCAGTCTCTACATGCTGTTTTTCTAATGTTTTCCAGTGTTCAGTGTTTATATTCTTTGATCCACTACAATCACATTATTTTTTGTGTTTTTTGTTTTGGCTGACTGGACTCCTTTGGTATTTTGTCTCTTTGGAGAAGCCCTGGGTATCACTAGTTTGTGTCGAATGAGTGGTTGCTCATAGAGTCCCAATTGATGCACATTACCAGCATTGTGAGGGAGCATCAGTTACGGCACTACCACCATGTGCTGCGTTTCCCCGCGAGTGACCCGGATCGTAAGATCCTCACTGTTGGGGACCCGAGTGGCTGGACCAGGCCAAGGGGTCACCCACGTAACACCTGGCTGCGGCAGATAGATGTCATTTCCGGAAGGTGAGACTGGACCGTGTGTCTGCCTGGGGGGGTTGCCAACCAGGACCCCGAGTTGTTTCGTTGTGTAGTGGGTGCGGCAACACATTGTACCAGTGCATGCTCCCCAACTTGACTTGACTCTCCTTTTTATCATCTCTATCTTGTATATTTATGGCTGCTGAACTTTTAATTTGGACATTTTGTATGCCCTGTATTTTAGGACAGGATGGTTTACAGAAGTACCCCCTGTACCATGAAGTATTATTAAAATTAAAGTGGGCTCAACATAGAGGCTTTGGCCCTTGGTAAATGAGGTGCTGCAGTACTTATACCCTAATTTCATAACAGACAATCCTATGTTTTTCACTCAGAAAATAAACCCTCATTGCCTGTTTAAATTAAAATCCCATCATTAAACTGTAGACATATAGTTTAGTAAAAAAAGGAAACTGTGGTTTATGATAATCCATGGCAAAATTCATAGCATAGTGATCGAAAAAGCATATGTGCCTCAAGGAATCCCAAACAAGCATAATTCTTCTATCAAAAGGGTAAAATGCTGTGGGACAGCATATCTTTCTGAAATAACATTTTTTGTTGTTTGCATTTCTACATTTCTATGCATTTTAAGAGGGTTGCAATGGCTCCTGCTGTCTGACCAATACATCCATGTTTACCAAGATAAATGGATACTATAGTATGACATACTGTAGCTGAGACCAAAACTTACTACCATTTTCTTGAAATAAAGCATTATTTACTGAGAATTATAATTTAAAATTGTTGACAATTGAACAAACTATATAATCCATTTATTCTTCACAATACCATACTAATTAAAAGAAAGTTATTGGAAGAAAATGCCAATATTCCAGTCACTGTAAGTCTTGAGAGGGTACTCTCAAAAATGGTTTGTCAGATAAAAGACAAGATTTTCAGTTTAACAGCACAACATTGGGTGGTATTCCACCTCCGAATTCAATATTCTCCAAAGCAGTACATATCAAGTTAACTTCACTTTATAAATAAAACACATTCCTGTCTTCAAGCATTCAGGTATCTCTACAGCATCCATGTAATGTATTGTAAATTAAGTAACCAGTGCTGTAAAAAACTGTTTAAAAGAACAAGAAAATCAGCTTTCCTTCTAGAAAATGTGTTATTTCAGTTTTAGCATTTCAGGGGGCAAAGCGAAGTTCCCTCCAGGATATGCACTGCTAGTAAAAAACATCCATCCATCCATTATCCAACCCGCTATATCCTAACTACAGGGTCACAGGGGTCTGCTGGAGCCAGTCCCAGCCAACACAGGGCACAAGGTAGGAAACAAACCCTGGGCAGAGCATCAGCCCACCGCAGGGCACACACACACACACACACACACACCCACCCACATACCAAGCACACACTAAGGACAATTTAGAATCGCCAATGCACCTAACCTGCATGTCTTTGGACTGTGGGAGGAAACCCACGCAGACATGGGGAGAACATGCAAACTCCACACAGGGAAGAATCTGGAAGTAAACCCGGGTCTCCTAACTGCAAGGCAGCAGCGCCGCCCCTAGTAAAAAACACCTGTATATATGCAGTTGTGCTTGAAAGTTTGTGAACCCTTTAGAATTTTCTATATTTCTGCATAAATATGACCTAAAACATCATCTGATTTTTACTCAATTCCTAAAAGTAGATAAAGAGAAACCAGTTAAACAAATGAGACAAAAATATTATACTTGGTCATTTATTTATTGAGGAAAATGATCGAATATTACATATTTGTGAGGGCAAAAGTATGTGAACCACTAGGATTAGCAGTTAGTTTAAAGGTGAAATTAGAGTTAGGTGTTTTCAATCAATGGGATGACAATCAGGTGTGAGTGGGCACCCTGTGTTATTTGAAGAACAGGGATCTATCAAAGTCTGCTCTTCACAACACGTTTGTGGAAGTGTATCATGGCACGAACAAAGGAGATTTCTGAGGACCTCAGAAAAAGAGTTGTTGATGCTCATCAGGCTGAAAAAGGTTACAAAACCATCTCTAAAAAGTTTAGACTCCACCAATCCACAGTCAGACAGATTGTGTACAAATGGAGGAAATTCAAGACCATTGTTACCCTCCCCAGGAGTGGTCGACCAACAAAGATCACTCCAAGAGCAAGGCGTGTAATAGTCAGCGAGGTCACAAAGGACCCCAGGGTAACTTCTAAGCAACTGAAGGCCTCTCTCACATTGGCTAATGTTCATGTTCATGAGTCCACCATCAGGAGAACACTGAACTACAATGGTGTGCATGGCAGGGTTGCAAGGAGAAAGCCACTGCTCTCCAAAAAAACATTGCTGCTTGTCTGCAGTTTGCTAAAGATCACATGGACAAACCAGAAGGCTATTGGAAGAATGTTTTGTGGACAGATGAGACCAAAATAGAACTTTTTGGTTTAAATGAAAAGCGTTATGTTTGGAGAAAGGAAAACACTGCATTCCGGCAGAATAACCTTATCCCATCTATGAAACATGGTGGTGGTAGTATCATGGTTTGGGTCTGTTTTGCTGCATCTGGGCCAGGATGGCTTGCCTTCATTAATGGAGCAATGAATTCTGAATTATATCAGAGAATTCTAAAGGAAAATGTCAGGATATCTGTCAATGAACTGAATCCCAAGAGAAGGTGGGTCATGCAGCAAGACAGCGACCCTAAGCACACAAGTCGTTCTACCAAAGAATGGTTAAAGAAGAATAAAGCTAATGTTTTGGAATGGCCAAGTCAAAATCCTGACCTTAATCCAATCGAAATGTTGTGGAAGGACCTGAAGTGAGCAGTTAATGTGAGGAAACCCACCAACATCCCAGAGTTGAAGCTGTTCTGTACAGAGGAATGGGCTAAAATTCCTCCAAGTCGGTGTGCAGGAATGATCAAAAGTTACCGGAAACGTTTAGTTGCATTTATTGCTGCAAAGAGGGGTCACACCAGATACTGAAAGCAAAGGTTCACATACTTTTGCCACTCACAAATATGTAATATTCAATCATTTTCCTCAATAAATAAATGACCAAGTATAATATTTTTGTCTTGTTTAACTGGTTTCTCTTTATCTACTTTTAGGATCTAAGTGAAAATCTGATAATGTTTTAGGTCATATTTATGCAGAAATATAGAAAATTCTAAAGGGTTCAGAAACTTTCAAGCATAACTGTATATATATATATATATACTGTAATATATACTGTATATATATATATACAGTATACTGTATATATATATATATATATATATATATATATATATATATATATATATATATATATACGCACACAAACACAACCAATCAAAAGTTTTACAACATCCCAGTTTTTCAGTTTTTGTGGAGATGCTCAGTTTAATGTCAATGTTTTATGAAATCAGGGCACAGAACAAACAATGTCAAATAAAAAATTAGTCAAGGAATCATTCAGTGTACAAAATTTTGTTGAGGTTTTTTATTCATCAAAGTAGCCACTTCTTGCTGATATGACAGCCAAACTATGGTAACCCTTTTGCTTCAGAATGCCAGTCACTCTGTGCAAGTCATCAATTCCACCTCCATCAAAAGAACTCCAGGCCATCACACTTCTACCTTGCAAAGGAGACTCTGTGCTGCAGGTTGACAGGGTGAGTGGCAGTAAGAAAGTTATTCCTTAAAGGACAGAACTGGGCCTTGAAATACCAGCTATTGACTACTGCAGACTGAACGTCTCCTCTTAACAGCAGAAACTAAGACTTGCTTTTTTCTACCACTGTTAAACTGTGCTTGAAGCTGGTGTGCTCTGAGGCACCCATCACGCAATCTGGTGACCCTCAGAAACTTATCTTCTGATTGGGTTGTGACTTTGGGTCAGCCAGACCTCTTCCTGTTAGTTTCTTACAGTTTCCAATTGCCTTTTGGGATTAATAAAGTATCTATCTATCTATCTATCTATCTATCTATCTATCTATCTATCTATCTATCTATCTATCTATCTATCTATCTATCTATCTATCTATCTATCTACTGACACTCACTAATTTTTTGGCAATTATTCTAAATGAAAGGTCTACACTTCAAAGGGTAATAATGTTGTCTCATTTAATTTATTAATTACTATGTTCTTGCCATTATCACTAGGATTTACAGCTTTCTACAGTGTACTACTGTCCAAGTAGTACTTCAGAGTGTGTAGTAACACAATCTGTTCCAACTCCACTTTAAGACAGACAGGGGGTTTTTAAATAATCAACTCAAGCTGGGACACCTGTTCAAATTGTTTGCTTCAACTTGTAAGGCTTAATTCAGTTTAATTGCAACTGAAAATCTGTAGGTTATAACCTATTAGCTGTTCCTTGAAGAAGGGCCTATTTGTAATATTCTGAAATTTCTTTTTTTTTCAGTTTTTCTTAACCTAAACTTTAAATTTAAACCACTGGAAGTTTACTGCTTACCTTTTCACCATTTTATGTCATTCACTGCATTTCAACTGATTACATTTGAATATAAATGGAAAAACCGAGGTGTTCTAAAACGTTTGACCAGTAGTGCATATTCTAAATTATATTAGCACTATATAATATTAAATTATTCATCAATCTGAACCTACAGTATTATGCCATCAATGAATTGTGGGAAGTGATCAATAATACACTGAAGAAGGGAGATGAAATAACCCCTGGATGGGACACCAGTGTACTGCAGGGCACGCTCACACACACTTATAAAAGGCAAATCCAGGTCAACCTAGTAGCATTCATCGTGACCATGGCAGAATTCTCACATGATATGTTGCATGTTGGAAGGACATGCAAGTAGGAATTTCACTGTATTCTATACACATAATAATAATTCTTTACATTTCTACAGTGCTTTTCTCACTGCTCAAAGCACTCTTCATAGTGAATGGGAAGCAACTTCAACCACTACTAATGTGTTGATTCCACCTGATTGATGCGACGGAAGCCTTTTTCATGCCATTACACTCACCACACATTAATTATTAGGTGGTAAAGTGGTGAGAGATAGTTAGTCAATAAAAGACAAGGGATGATTAGGAAACCAGAATGACAAGACTACGGAGGGCAATTTAGCAAGGACGTTGGAATATACCCTACTCTTCACAAAGGATGTCCAGGTATCTTTTATGACCAGAAGAGAGTCAGGACCTCAGTTTCATGCCTCATCTGAAGGACGGCACCTTCACTGCACTGGGGTATTGGGATCCACATGCACCCCCTGCTGACCTCTCCAACACCTCTTCAAACAAGTAACCCAAAATTTTCCTAGATGGTCTTCCATCCAAGTATTGGCCAGGCCCGACCATGCTTGGCTTCAGGTGGATGACCTCTTCTGAAGTGCATGTGGTATGGCTGACCCTACTACTATTACTAAATAAACACAGGGATAATGGCTAAACTTTATACTAATGTTGAGTCAGTCCTGTTGAATTCACTTTCTCTCAAATTCAGGAAAAACTTGGAAAGGTTTGGTAATTTCATCTAACTGGGCAAAATTCAATGAAATCAAATAGAAAGGAGAAACAGGTAGTTTTAAGTAGATTATAAAGGTGCAATGGTCTTTTAAGTCCTTCTCTGCATCTCGTGAGCTCCAATCACTATGACTAATTAACACTGAAAAAGCCTGTGATGCAAGTGATCAGCGTTATATACTAAGGGGGCTTTCCCTGTCACTACCTGATCTGTGCTACATTCTACACAAGGATCATAACATGCTTAATCCAGCAGTGAAGACATACAGTATTACAATTAATCTAAGCAGAACAACAAAGCATTTTAATAATATTCTCATTATGGTCAGCTAATGTACCATTCAGATGAAAATATTGTGAATTGTGTATCCATATGTGCAGTTCAGATCAGGCCACTGTATCTATACTACTAAAAGGCAAAGCCCTCACTCACTCACTCACTCACTAATTATCCAAGTTCCTGTGTAGGTAAGAAGGCTGAAATTTGGCAGGCTCATTCCTTACAGCTTACTTACAAAAGTTTCATTTAGAAATTCTACACGTAACAGTCATAACGGTCGACAAAGTGCGCCATGTTGAACTTTCTTATTTATGGCCCCATCTTCAAATTTGGTAGGCGGCTTCCCTGTGCTAACCGAAACTGATGTACGTACTTCGAAACTGATGTACGTACTTATTTCGGTGGTATGACGCCACTGTCGGTCGCCATATTGAACTTTCCAACGTCACTAATTCTCCAACTTCCCGTGTAGGTAGAAGGCTGAAATTTGGCAGGCTCATTCCTTACAGCTTACTTACAAAAGTTAAGCAGGTTTCATTTCGAAATTCTACGCGTAACGGTCATAACGGTAGACAACGTCCACGATTATAGTTATTGTGTAGGTATTTTACACTTCCTTTACATTGTTCAGGTACCCATTTCCTTTATCGTTCCAACCGTACCCCCATTAACATGTCTATCGAGGTGATCACCATCGATCAAAAAACTGTCACTTACCGAGTGGTTTCCATGCCCAGAGATGCCGCCTGCCTTTTCCATTCTCTTTGTTACATATTACACGGCCATATCAGGCTCTTGATATCCGGAGGAACATTGTGTCTTATGTATTGAATGACTGGGACAGGTTCAAGGTGTGGACTGATGATGGTACAGGAGATAATTATACTACACAGGAGCACTAGAAGAGTGAAATGCTTAAGCCCTTCACCTATGGTTCTGCATGTGAGTTGATGGCTGCCACTGAATTGTTCGGTTGTCGCCTTCAAGTGTACCAAAATAGCCAAATATTTTACACCTTTGGACAACCGCCAATGCCTCTTAAACATCTTAGATTCACAGGTGACGATTTCAGTAGTGGACACTTTGATGTTTATGAATGTTTAAACTCTCAAAAGCTGGATGTGAAGTTATCAATGAAACCGGTTGTATGCTTACAACGCTTGAAAGTTGCCGAATGTCACTTCAACACAAATCCTGCAAATACTGTTGTAATTAAAACAAACCATGAAACTCAAACCGATTATGACAGCAGCAATCCAAGCTGTGAGATTTGAAACAAGATTACTGTTCACATGGCCAACTGTACGTTGCATGCTTAAGAGTAAGCTCAGCGCACAGCTTGGTCATATTACAACCGGAGGGCCGAACTGACAACGTGGCATACAAAGAGATCCTTAACAAATAATTATTGGTATATTTTCCCTCAGTTTAAAAAGGTTTAATTTTCTTCTTAATAAAAATTTTAAGGCAGTACTTTGCCGCTGCGAAGCACGGGTATTTTGCTAGTAGAGTATAATGTAGAGGGGTTTTTTTTTTTTTTAGTAGTGACATCAAGTATGTGTGTATACACTGTAAATTATTCATATATATGTATGAAGGAGATCAGGCAGCACCATAAAGGGGGAAGTGAAGTACGCTTACAGTATGCACTCATGAAAGCTCCGACATGCACAACGCAAATCGGGCAGGTAGTGCAGAACAAGTAGTAACATACCCATGTGACATTAGCTGCTACAGCTGTCTGACATCACACTGACCTAACAAAGCTTCATGGGGCACTAAGCAGGCTGCACATCGACTTTTCATGGAAAGATTTGGCAAACAAGGTCACCAGCAACTTCCAATTATTTTACTGCGAAAAATACAGTACTTTAGCAAATTTCACCAATCAATACTACTTTATAAACATGGCACACATAAACAAAATGAAGCCTAATGCTATAAGATGAAACAATACTGCCCAAAGTCATTTTATAATAACACTGTACAGGATGAGCCAAAAAGAAGTACCACATTTCAAACATTTATTGTACAAAAATGCTTCAAGATAACACAAATTTCAATGCAACACAAGAAAGGGTAAACAAAATAGATTTTTTTCACTGTGTGTTAAAAATAATGTCTTCAAAGTGGTGGCCATCATTAGCGATGAACTCTTCAAGACGATTTCTGAATGCTCGCATGACTCATTTGGCCGTTTCTAGGGGAATAGCAGCAATTTCATGAGAACAGCAGCATTCCTGCAGACTGAGGATAGCCTGGAGATTTTCTGTTCAATGTTGTACCTTCTTCTTTTTTCTGCTGCTCCCGTTAGGGGTTGCCACAGTAGATCATCTTCTTCCATATCTTTCTGTCCTCTGTATCTTGCTCTGTCACACCCATCACCTGCATGTCCTCTCTCACATCCATAAACCTTCTCTTAGGCCTTCCTCTTTTCATCTTCCGCAGCTCTATCATTAGCATCCTTCTCCCAATATACTCAGCATCTCTCATCTGCACACGTCCAAACTAACGCAATCTCGCCTCTCCGACTTTGTCTCGCAACCGTCCAACTTGAGCTGACCCTCTAATGTACTCATTTCTAATCCTATCCATCGTCGTCACACCCAATGCAAATCTTAGCATCTTTAACTCTGCCACCTCCAGCTCTGTCTCCTGCTTTCTGGTCAGTGCCACCGTCTCCAACCCATATAACATAGCTGGTCTCACTACCATCCTGTGGACCTTCCCTTTCACTCTTTGTTCAATGTTGTACCAGCCTGTCTAAATTCAGCCACCCACTGAAGAACTGTTCTCCAATTTGGGACATCACCTTTAGGAGGAATGCTGAAGTGCTTTTGGAAGATGTGCTGCATAGTGATAATGGATTTGTTGCTTTTGAAGAACACTTTGACAGCAGAAGCACCAGACCAAGGCATGTTGCCGACTGAAAACTACAAGTGATTGCCTATCAAAGGACCCGTACCCCATCCCACTCGGCTGCTTCTACCTCGTGCAATAATCTTGAGAAATGTGTTAGTTCATTTTAGCTCACCCTGTATATAAAATATTCTAAAACAATTCTTTGAGTGAATATACATTTTTAAAGCAGAAGAAAAGAAAAAGAAATAACTCCTTTTCATAGAGAGAGATATTCACCAAAGAAATTTGTAAGAAACTTTATTTAAGTGAAATATTAAGTGACGAACACCCTTGATACACTCACTCCCTTTGAGTGAATAATGTTATCCACTGGAATGGACTAAACATGAAAGAGCCAGTGCAGCCTACCCACCATATTCAAGACCTCTGGCCTTTTCTAACAACACCCCAGAATTTGCTGTTTGAGACATCACAAAGATAAAGATGCAGCAAGTATAAGAGCACAATTCCACTTATTAATTGGCATTCAATCAATTAATTGTCCCAACCCAAGCTGATTAACAATTTGGTAGGTTAATTTATACAAATGACCACAAGTTATTTTCAGTTGCTTTGTTTTATCTCTTGACGTAAACAGAGTGACAAAAGCACACCGAAAGCATACCAAGCAAACATCCACAAAGGAAAAGTAGATCAAATTCTCCTCCATTTGATGTTTCTGAAGGTGGATGTACAGCCTGAGCCCAACCAGGCCCAACCAGACAAATAAAGTTAAGAATCACCCAAAGTAGGTGCTTATTCATGCTTTGCATGCTGTGAAAATGGCTGGGTACTCCAGCATTGCTCACTAAACTACGTCATGCAACCATGCTACTCCAGTCTTCTGGAAGTTAAAGCTTTTTCACAGTATTTCACATAATGTGAACGTGTAGATTGTTGCCAGTATATCAGGTCAAGCTTGTTAGCTGCAATGTCAGCTTAGATAAGGAGATTGATTAATGTGGGTGTTTGTGTTTTATGTGCCCCTCCTACTGTGTGCCTTCACACTGAGTCCCTGCATCAGCATATGTCAGTGCTTAATCTGTCTTGATTTGGATCAGATCGTTTCAATCCCCCCTGGCATCATCATTTGCCAGAATATAGCAGAAGAGATTTTCAGAAAATTGTGAACCTTACTGCCACCCACTGCCCAGGAAAATTACATCACCTGCTTAAACTGAAAGAATATAAACATGCAATGTCAACTCTCAGAATTTTCAGGTGACAAAAGACAGCCAACAATAATATGGAAAGAAGATACAAACTGCAAATGCTGTATGATTTAAACACAGAACTCTGGAGTTGTGTGGCAGAAGAGCTAACCACTGTGCTATCAGAGAGTGAAGGTGGCAAACCACTGAAACAACATTCCTCTACATCAGAGGTGGGAAAAGTCATTCCTGGAGGGCCGCAGTGGCTGCAGGTTTTTGTTCCAACCCAATTGCTCAATAATATTGCTCAAGTAACGCTTCTGCTTCATTTTTATTGTGTCACACATTAGGATTTTGAACCTTTATTGTTTATTTTAGGCTTAAACAGCTGTATTCTCGATTTTTAATTGCTCCTTATTAGAAATAAGATTCAAATTACAAAAGAAACCATCAGTCCTCAATTTAGCTTGTTTCTATCTACACCTGTGTGTATTTATCATGCACTATTGGGTTTAATTAAATTAATAATTAATAATTAAGCAACTGGGATGGAACAAAAACCTGCAACCACTGCGACCCTCCGGGACTGACTTTGCCCACCCCTGCTCTACATACATTTTATTTTTCAACATAGGACATTGCACTTGTTTAAAACAGGAGCATCCAATTCAAGCTGTTTTTCCAGGTAGAGATGGTCCTCTCTTGCCTTCTTTTCCACAAACTAGAAGAAGCATGCATACAACTTCAGTGGCGGCTTTGACAAATTTAGATGGCAGCCTCACATGTGTATTGGTGGTAAGTGACGATCCAATGGTGTTCCATAGCTATAGTCTGATTGGTTTAATGTCTTGTGCTCAAAGAACTTCCTTGTATAAGATCTGCTATCTTTTTTTAATATTTTGTGACAATGTTTAAAGGAATAAAATAGAACATTACAACAATCTAGATGAGAAAAGGCCATTCAGTCCAACAAAGTTCACCAGTCCTATCCACTTAATTCCTCTAAAAAATATCAAGTCTAGTTTTTAAAGTCCCTAAAGTCTTACTGTCTATCACGCTACTTGGTAGCTTATTCCAAGTGTCTATGATTCTCTGCGTAAAGAAAAACTTCCTAATGTTTGTGCAAACTTCACCCTTAACAAGTTTCCAACTGTGTCCCCTGCTCTTGATGAACTCATTCATTCACTAACAGTCTTGATCCACTGTACTAATTCTCTTCATAAATTAGTTCTGGATTTAAAGCTGGTGGCTTGACTGCCTCATCTTGACTGTGAAAAGCTCAAATCAGAAAGGTAAATATGATATTAAAAAAAAAGATAGCACTCATTTTCCTGCTGGGAATATTGTGGTTAACATGGACAGACGTAAAGATGCAAGGTGGGCGACTGGAAGACACCAAAACATTGTTGAATGGAAAAAAAAGATCAGTAGCCAGTCATTCCAAAACAATACCAGCTTGCCTTCCCTTTTTTAAACCCACTCATTACAGTTGATGGTCACAGAGGAGAAACCAAATTTAACATGAAAGGGTGAAATCAAAAGCAGACAGCAATTAAAAAAATGGCAAAAAAACAGCAAATGGCATAGTAAATAAACAACTGCTTGACAAACTCATTTGATTTCCAAGTTGATACCAAGAAACCTTCTAAGTAAGAAATGCATTTGAACAAAATCAGTCTCAGGAGATGTAACCAGCAGGGGGCACATGCTCCCTGGGAAGAGGTTCATTATAGATTGCAGCCTTAACTAAACCAACAATATAAACATAAAGACATATCTTTCCCTAGCAGTATGGCAGTGATTCTAAAAGGTACTGTACAAAGAATCAGTAACCCTAAAGGAAGATTATACTAGTGTTTGCTTAACATAGGCTTAACACTCACACAATTATCGAAGAAGAGCTATACTTGGCCAATTCCTGCAATCGGCACTTGTCCAACTTTGAGACAGAGTGTGGGAAAGCATGTTGTCCTCGGCATGGGCAGGATCAATGGCTTCCATCTGTCAGTAGGTGAGCTCTCTGAGCTCCATGCAATTGTTCGATTTGTATACCTTCTCTTTGAACATGTAATCTACAAACATGGGTACAATGTGTTTGCTGACAAGCATGATCAGGAAATAGCGCACCGTCACAGTAGAGGTTGCATGCTTGGGAAATCTTGAAATACCTCTGACCAAACCTGGCACATTCGCACTTTAGCATTGTTAACACTTGACTCATCTCATCTCCCTGTCAGATTCACCATGTCAGTTGGATTCCTATAAAATAATGGGTATGAATAACCCTCAGAGATCACAGTGACACACCTAAATTCTTTGCCTACAGGAGGTAACAAACTACAGCAGGGCTGTCAGATCAAACTTCACTATTTGAATATAATTTGAGTTTATTTGAAAAAGGTCTTATTCAAATGCAAAGGCTTGCATTCAGTTGTAAAAGAATGGATGCTTCTTTCACATGACACTAATTTCAGCATTGTGTTACTCCAGAGGTGCTTTTGAAAGGGACATATTTTGCACATCTGGTCTTGCACATTACCCTTTTTTTAATGTTGAACTTTTTATCTTCATTACGCACAACGCTTCACAATGTCATTTGAGAAAGTTTTGTCTATCCCACTACTCCACTTTTTTTATTAATTTGAGCAGTTTTTCTAAACACATCTATAGTACCCGAAACTGCATTCTGCTTCTGAGTCTGTTCCAATTCACTCCTAAACCTGTGATCCCTGACTGTCATTTAACGCTAAGACATTCTCATTAATGCAATTGAAAAACAGCAGTCAAAAATCTGTTTTTCCTTTTATCATTGTAAGAATTTTAAGTCTCCACTGTAGCCTCTTCAGTGTTATGGCAACGTCGATGTCAATTTATTTATACAGCACATTTAAAACAACATCAGTAATACTGTAGCCAAAGTGTTTTACATTAAAGAATACAATAAACATAAATAAAATAAATAGAATTAAAGTACAATACAGTAATCCCTCGCTATATCGAGCTTCGACTTTCGCGGCTTCACTCTATCGATTTTATATGTAAGCATATCTACATATATAACAGGGATTTTTCGCTGGTTCGCGGATTTCTGCTGACAATGGGTTTTCTTATTTCTGGTACATGCTTCCTCAGATGGTTTGCCCAGTTGATTTCATACAAGGGACGCTATTGGCGGATGGCTGAGAAGCTACCCAATCAGAGCACGTGGTTAAGTTAAGAGCTCCGATTTCAATTCTGCTGTGTTAACCAGGAAATCTTGTCTCGTTCACTGAAAATCAATGTGTTTAGCTCTGTAAAGAGTTAACTCTTTGTGCTCTTTTGTGTTTATCTTTGTGCATAGTCAAGCCCTCCGTTATGGCTCCAAAATGATCTGCTCCTACTACTGCATCAGGGGCCGTGCCCAAGCGCCAACGTAAGAAAGTAATGATTGGCGAAATGTTAAAAGCTAAAAGGGAACAGCTACACCGCTGTAGGACGCCATTACGGCATCAATGAGTCCATGTTTTTTTTCATTTAAAAAGGAGGAAAAGAGTATAACATCTACGGCCACAGTGTCCTTTAACCAGGGCGCAAAACGAGTTGTAAGTGGACGTAATAAGGAGGTAGTCCGGATGGAGTCTGCTTTAGGGATTTGGAATGAAGACTGCCGGAAGAAGAACAACGGCGGTGCTACACAGTTACCTGGAGAGACTCCTTTAGAAGAGCTGTAACACTCTCCTTTGTTGTGCAGTAAAATTAAACTCAATGTTATCGGACAAGTCATCGTGTCATTGTTGGTGAGTAACCATTAGGGATGCACCGAAATTTCGGCCGCCGAAAATTTTCGGCCGAAATAGCATTATCGGTTTCGGCGAAAGCGTAAGAAAGCGCCGAAAATAAAGCGAATTGTCACCACGCCTCTCCCATCCTCCCGTCTCGTTCGCGCTGTCATTACGCATCAAACACGGAGTATGTCGGCGGTTTGGAAGCACTTCAAAGTTTCAGATGAGGACAGCAAAGTTGCAATATGCAACATTTGCTCTGCAAAAGTTTCAAGAGGGGGTTCAACAGCAAAGACATTTTCGACTACAGGTTTAATACACCACCTTAAGTCAAGACACGCAATTGAATTTGAGGAATACCGTCAAACAACGTTGGTTAAAACTAAGCCAACTAGCACATCAACACCCTCGGTTGCCACATTTTTCGAAAAAATTAAGAAATTTGCAAATGACAGTGCTAAAGCACGTGACATAACAGAGAAAGTAATGGAATTCATTGCTTTAGATGACGAGCCGTTTTCAGTCGTGGAGGACATCGGATTTCGTAGGCTAATACACCACATTGAGCCGCATTACACACTGCCAAGCAGACGGTATTTTGCAGAGACCTCTCTACCTGAAATGTATGACCGTGTTGCAAAACATGTTCATGAGCTCATGACCACAGATATCTCTGCTCTAAGTTTTACCACAGACATATGGAGCTCTGACGTTAGTCCAACTAGCATGCTCAGTTTGACAGCGCAGTGGATAAACGCGGAGTTTAAATTGCAAAACATTCTGCTTCATGCACAGGAGTTTGTCGGCTCACACACTGCAGCAGCAATATCCGATGCTTTGGCTAACATGTTTGAAACTTGGAACATAGACAAGTCTAAAGTGCATGTGATTGTGAGAGATAATGCACGGAACATGATAAAGGCTATGGATGACAGTGGATTAAAGAGCATACCTTGCATGGTACACACGCTGCAGTTGGCTGTGAATGAGGGAGTGCTTAGTCAGCAGCATATCAGAAATCACAGCAACTGGGAGAAAAATTGTGGGACATTTTAAGCATTCTCCGCTTGCTTATTCCAGACTACAAGATTTGCGAAAACAGTTTGGGATGCCAACAAAACGACTACAGCAAGATGTGGCCACTCGCTGGAACAGTACATACTATATGTTGCAAGAGAAGCGGGTTTTAGCTGCATACATGACAGATCACGACCTGCCAGCAACTTTGAGTGCACATCAGTGGATGTTGGTGGAAAACATTGTCTCTCTTCTCGCCCCGTTCGAACAGTTAACCAAGGAAATAAGCTCAGCTTAAGCGTCTGTTGCTGAAGTTATTCCACTGATCGCAGCACTGAAGCGCCTGCTTGGAAAAGAGGCGGAAACAGATCATGGCGTAAAAACAGCTAAAAAAACTCTACTGGAGGCTGTTAACAAACGCTTCCAAGACATTGAGTCCAACCCTCTTTACGGCATTGCAACCATATTAGATCCACGCTTTAAAGACCATTACTTTGACGATGAGAAAAGGCAGGATGTATGCGAAATGGTGCAAACAGAGCTTACGGCTCTTGAAACCTCTGGTGAAGCACAAGCCGCGACGGGGAGAACAGAGCAAACTGTGCCTGAGAAACGGTCACGTACAAGTGATGAGGCGCACATTCCTTCGCTTTCTGATATGTTTGACGACATTTTACAGGAAAGCGTCCCAACCCACAGCGGTGTAAGAGCAAGCGCAGCCTCACAAGAAGTAGCAACCTATCTAGCTGAACTACCCATTGGCAGAAGTGACAATCCACTTGACTACTGGCGCGAACAAAGATCGCTTTCCTTTGCTTGCATGGACTGCGCGCAAGTACTTATCTGCCCCAAGCACCAGCACAGACAGTGAGAGATTATTCAGTGCAGCATCTCATGTTCTTGATGAGAACAGAAATCGTCTCTCTAGCCAGAAAGCTGAACAACTTTTGTTCATAAAGAGAAATCTGCCACTTTTGCTAAAATAAAAGCAGCCTAATTTGATGTTGTTTACAGTTAAAGGTTTGATTTATTTATTCTGTTATTGCAATGTTGTTTTGCACAGTAATTTAATGCAGGTAATATTTTGCACAATTCGTAAAGGCACTAAAAGCTAGCACAGACTGAGTGATTTTATTCAGTGCAGTATGTTCTTCATGAGAAGAGGAACTGTGTCTTCAGCCAGAAAACTGAAAAACTTTTGTTCATAAAAATAAACCTGCTTCTTTTGCTTAAATTAAAAGCAGACCAATTTAGTGTGTATAGTTATGTTGTTTACAGTAAGAGGTTGGATTTATTTATTTTTCTTCTGTTTGTGCACTGTTGTTTGGTACAGTAATTTAAAATTGAAGTAAAAAAGCAGCTAGCATTTTTTTTGCACAATTTTGTTACAGAAAGAAATTTTATTTAGTTTTGTTATTGTTAAACAGCCTTATTACTGTTATTTATTATCAATAAAAGTTTGATTGCTTAATTAATTTGTAGTTTTTTTAATACAAACAAAAAGAAAATATTTTAAACATGTTTTTAATGAAGCCATTTTCGGTTTCGGTATCGGTTTTCGGCCAAGTGCATCCAAAAATTTCGGTTTCGTTTTTGGCCCAGAATTTTCATTTCGGTGAATCCCTAGTAACCATAACTAATTTTCTACGTACAGTACTTAGTACATGTACGTACGCTTAGTGTCACTGTACACACATTTTACTGTATACAAATTTTCTTGCATTGTATGTATTTATTGCTGGTGGCCTGTCTATCGTAACGGCTGTAACATATGTGATATTGGAGACGCTCGATATCTTTAAAATAATATTTAGGTTTTACTGTATATAAACAGTGTGTTTACATACATAATTTCAACGAATCTTACCTAATATCTAAGAGAATACAACTGTGTGGGAAATGTTTACAAGAGTGTGGGAGAGTTTATAAGGGCTTAAAATATATAAAAATAACTATATAAACATATAGTTTTTACTTTGCAGATTTTCACCTTTCACAGGGGGTTTTGGAACGCAACCCCCGCGATCAAGGAGGGATCACTGTAAAACAAAATACAACCAGTAGTGAATTAAAGAAAAAGAAAGAAGATTACTAAGAGTAGGGAAACCATTAGTTATCACTGAAGGTCACTGAAAGCTAGAGAACAGAAATGAGTTTTCAATCTAGATTTAAACAGTTCAATTGAAGGTGACTCCTTAATGTAATGAGGTAAAGAGTTCCACTGAGACGACGTGCAGCAGCAGCAAAAGCCCTTGTCCCCCTTAGTTTTGCGATTAGTGCAAGAGACCATAAAAGACACAACTTACCAGTAGATCTAAGTTCTCTGGATGGCTGGTGTAAAACACACAATTCAGATAAATAGGCAGGAACATACCCATGTAATGATTTAAAAATAAGCAACAAAATTTTAAAGTCAATTCTGAAACTAACAGGCAGTCAACGTAAAAAGCTAGTATTGGAGAAACAGAATCAAACTTTCTTGCCCAAACCAGCAACATTCTGAACCAACTGCACCATACATTACTGATCCCAGAGTTGCAGTAATCAAGCCGAGAATGTAAAAGAATGAGTCATCGATGTTCATTTTGGTAACTTCCCCAATATGCGGTGTCTCACGTGACTGCTTGCTTGACACATAACGCCTGAAACAATTTGACGGAATTGAAAATATGCAGTCCAGCTTAATTAGAGCTTTGCTGAACCTGTAAAGGAGGAAAATGTAGTTTAATCCCATCTGGTACTCACTGACTGCTGTTGGCTCCTCCCTGAGCACTCAGCTGGCGTTCAGTGTTACAAATCTGTCAAGTCAGAGTTCACACACTCTACTTTGCATCAGTGGCATTTTTACTTATTTATTATTTTTATTAACTACATCCTATGTATCTTGTGATGTTCCTCAAATTTTATAGTTAATAGTTTGATAAACACTCCAACAGAGTTTAAGCAGCTTTGAAAATGTCTGCTAAATGAAAATTATAGTTACTTCATTCATGAGACACAAATGCCTCAATCTATATAAAGAGTGACCTCACATTTTCAGCTTCAAAAACAGTCTGGGCATCATATGAGCATTGCAGGCACTGCTAAGCATGTCCAGTTTCTACCTTCTTTTTGATCACATCAATTTGAATGCATAGAGAATCCCGCTTTTTAAACTTCTGTTTTAGTTGAAGACTGCAGTATCCATGCAACAGTGGTGTAAGCACTTCATGCTTTATAGATACACCATGAGTAAAAAGCTAAAAAAAAATATTAAATGTAGCTAAGCACAGTGCTAGTGTACGTGGCTCATTAATTTTAAGCTCCTTTTCACAGATGATTTCATGGCTCACTGTCCTAACAAGTATTTGCTCACCATGCCGAAAGACGATAAGGTGGTCATGCACATTGTACTCTTTCATAGGGTGCTGCTGAGCAGGATTTTGATGGCTCTTATGTTTAAATAACAGTTGCCCAAATACTGCTACGACTTTTTCCTTTTGTTTTTTGTGCTCTTGTAGTGGTTGTTCTCGCCATCATTACCGACATGCAAACATGTGAACCTATATTAAAATATATTCAGATACTTAGTTTTTTATTTAAATATTAAAACCGTATCTGTTAGCTAATTGGAAAGTCTTATAACAAACTAACTTCCATTACCAGGAATGGATAAATAAAAGCTGGAGCAATGGACATCATCACCTACTCCAAGGTGTGAATGGAACACTTGGCTGATCTGCTTGTGTTTGCACATGAATCTACGATCAGCCAAGCATCCCAACCATCCTCGGAGCAGCGCATGCATGTTCTAGGACTTCCACTTATTTATTTACAATCTGCAGCACCACGAACATGTCTGATCAAAATGAGTTAAAGATATTGTTGCGTATGTGTGTAGGAACACAGTCATGATTCTTAATGCAGATTAATACATTAACATCTATATTACAGACAGGTTGCAAGAAGTTCATTTTCGCAGGAAGACCATTGATATGGGAATAATTCTAAAGTATCTGAGTAGAATAATCCTTCACTTGAGTCTGAAGTTATAGACGAAAGATGCTAGAATGACATTTTAACCGTAGCTTAAAAGTGAAAGTCAAATATGGGGTTTCTGTCAGGCTGTTATGGACAGTTAGGTCAGCGGCACAATATATTTAATATCAGTCAGAGTGCATGTCAAATGAAATGATTGCAATTTCTGAATATCATCCTTTTCACTATGTCATGTTATACTATTAAGATCACATGGGATGGCAGATTACACAACTGCCTTACGACTTCGTAAGTATCAAATTTACCACATTTTGAAGGATAATTAACGTGCTAGGTGTACAAATGTTTTCCAGTTAGGTGAGTTCAGTTACAGTCTCCTTCCAGCTCTTTCATTCTACCATTCTGTTGTGGTACGAAAAAAATGGGACATCAGACAGAGAAGTCTCATTTCTGTATTAGCTGTCTGTTTCCCTTTTTCTGTGCCATGGCTGGGTATGCTGACTGTCAGATTTTGCATACACAGGAGCTCACCCCTATAACTTAAAAGTAACTTAAAAGTAAGCTGCAGACCAGTATGATCGAATCACTGAGGATGTCAAACTACATGACTGGAGGTTGCAGGTATGCGTATGACTGCCCTCGACTCTCTAAGATTAGATAATGAAGCTTACAACTGAAAACTGCTGGAAACGTAAAGTAGTGTGATGAGGGCTTAACCTGGAATGTGTACACAGCAAATAAGAGAGAAATATTGGTGGTTGTGAAACACCACAGACATAACACTGGGCCCTCAACATTACTCTGAGCACAGTGGCAGTCCAGTACCCTGGGTTTATACTAGCACAATGTACCAGAATAATGCGTATGCTTGTAGCACCCCCATCTTTTTGTTATACTATAGCCAGAATTCCTCCTCTGGCTCGAGTTCAAATTCCTGAGTCAATTTTGTTTGTGGGCAACGTCATTTTGTGTAGTTGGTGACATGCATTGTAATCTTGTTGTTTGCTGGGTGCATAACACAATGATGCTATCACGAGACATACCTTGGCACCTCCTTTGACACGAGTTTCCCATTTGTTTTTTTTTTACTTTTTTTGTTTATGTATTATACCAATATTTAGATATTTTAATGATGTGATTGCCACTATTTTGATGCCTCTTTTTGTTTGTGATTGCCATCAATTGCATCAGGATCCATGGCTGCCTTTGTTGTAATAACCAGCACCACTAATACAACATGTTTTCTTTGCTCATTTTGCCTTTATAATGTGAAAGAATGTGTATCTCAATGTCCAGATTTGTGGGCAAACCTTTGTATTAAAATATAAACATATTTTAATGCACATTTTGGATGTAGTTTTGTCAGTTCTAAGAACTTTCTCTTTGATCATGTGACCGTCTAGGCTGGTTAAATACAAGACAGGCCACTGCATTCTGGATCATTTGCGGTGGCTTGATAGCGCATGCAGGTACTCTTGCCAGAAGCGAGTTCCAGTAGTCCAGACACAACAAGACCAAAGCCTGGACCAGAAGCTGCACTGCATATTCCATCACATAAGGTCTAATCTTGCAGATGTTGTACAGTGTGAACCTACATGAACGAGAAACGAGTTATTCCAGGATGTCGGCACTTTGGCTAACTGGCACTACTGCTCGAGTACACCTCCATTCAAAGTATCACTTTGGGTTTTGGGTTGCCGCCTAGCTGTTTCTCCCTGGAGCCTTCTCTGTCAAAACCTTATAAAGCCAAAGCAAGAGCACTGTATATCTAGTTTATAAAATGAAAAGCAGAGTAATAGTTTGAATGTTTATACAGATTAAACCCTGTCATGCAGCCTATCACACTGTTCACTGTAAACATAACAAAAAGATGCTGGAGCCCATCTAATACTGTCCTAGTTTTTAGAAAATCTAGAAAACAAGAAAAATAAGAATATTTTTTTTCTGGTATTGTTAGGAATAATAAAAACAAATTAGAAATAGAACCTTTATGTTCGGTTTTGTTTGATTCTCTAGTTTTCTGACCCTAATTTTTTTGACAATGTTTCTGCCTTGCCCTTTCACATTTTAATCCAGTTCCTGATTTTTCTTGGAGTATTAGTAATGGTAGTAAAAGTAATAGTAATAATGCATAAGACCCTTGTAATCTTTGAGCCCTAACAATCCTGACACCGGACAAGAGGGTGATCAGTGCTATATGATAGACGGGGTATGCTGGAGGGATAAAAATCATTTTGGAACTGCAGCCACTTTATTAAAATCATACTGCAAGCTCCCTATAAAGTATTTCTTTGTGACTTTTTAACACAGAACAATGCTGGTTTATGTTATCTAAATCTATGCATATTTTCTTTCATTGTTATCTAAGTGTATAATCTTAGAATAGAATGACCACACAGTTTACAACCTAAAAGTAAATGCAACTGGAGTCAGCAAAAACATGCACAGATAAAGTTTCCAGGATCAAAGCTTTTGGGCAGGGCTGTCCAACATCAGAATAGTTAGCCAATTTTCTGTGTATATCATCACAAGGTTCAGAACCCCAGGAGGCTTTTTGACATGAAGAATGGGCCATTGGAAAGACAAAGAAGGACATCAGAGACTTTAGAGAGAATGGGACATCAGAAAGACAGTAAGGTTGTACTCACACTAGGCACTTTTGTTCTGTATCATGGCCAAGAGTGAGTGTCCTAGCCTCTCTACAGGGTGCGCACAAAGTCTGTATACCCCTATCTTTAGGAGCATTTACAGGAATAACCATGACAATTTGGTTCCTGTGGACATCAGCCCAAGTCTTCCTGGTATTTCGAGGTGTGTTTCTGACATCCTGTCTGGTGCTGCCACCTGCTGCCGCTCAAGAAATTTCAACAACGTGGCGGTTGTTCCATGACAAAGCGATGGGTGACGAGTGTTTTCACGATCGAGGAGCGTTTGGTGGCCACTGTGTGGGTTCATGAGCGGCCTGTTACTGGGAAATTGGTCAAAAATGTCATGGATGACTTTGTTGTGCGTTTTGGGAAGGCATCGCCGACAAAGAGGACGTTGTTGCAGTGGGAGGAGTAGGCTTTTGCAACGGGCAGCGTCCAAGATGCGCTGCGAAGTGAAAGACCATCCACAAGGCATGAAACATGTGCAGATGTGGCAGAGTCTGTTCAACGATCCCCAATGAAATCCACTCGTAAACGTGCTGCTGAGTTGGGAATAGCGGAATTGACAATGCGAAAACACATCAAACAGGACTTGCAAATGAAATGTTGGCATCCGTTGCACGTTAACGAGTTATCAGATGCTGACTGGGACAGACATCAGGAAGCTTATGATCTGATGCTGCAGAAATTTCCAATAAATGCTGAGAAGGAAAAGGTTATGTTCTCTGACAAGTGCGCAATTTATCGCAGTTCCCGCAATCAAAACGTGTTTTCAAAATCCTCCAAAAGATAGGGGTATACGGACTTTGTGCGCACCCTGTGCTCCCCCGCTGGCCTGCACTAACACTGTGCTTAACGTTCTGGGCCCAGGCACGCTTTCATCATGACCATGCAACTTCATGTAAAGCCAAAACATGATCTGAACAAGGAGTGACAGCATGCATGTCAGACTGATTTTACTTATTTTGTGGTTGTTTTTGAGTCATCTAGGGCAGGTTAACTCTCACTGATTTACTGAGTGTGCAGCGCAGTGTTTTGCTGTTAATCGTAATGGACATCCAAGAAGATTTTTATGGTCACAAATTATTTTATGGGAGGAATTTTTTTTGCCAAATACAATTCACATTCATGTGTAAAGTGAGAATAAATACCTGTTTTTAACTCAAAAGATATTGAAAGAAATGAGAACTGCACAATCTGACTTGTTGATGTCATGTTTGTTTTCTGTGCTCAGGCACATTTAGCGATAACTCTGTTCCCCAATGCTACTGCACTGTGCTTGGGCCCACCTCTTCCAAGTGGGCCAGGGTACGGTACGGTTGGCCCGGCATGGAGCAATCACACTAGTCAAATGAACTAGACTTTGCGGGGTTACATGTGGACAAACATGCTCAGACACGGAACGAATTGCCAGTGTGAGTACACCGTAAAAGACTCCATTCACCTCAACATTAAGGAGCCCACGCACGCATTAGCCTGGGATGACACCCTCTTTTAACACTGAAGTTTTCTTCACTGCTAATCTTCAGTAAGCTTTCAGTCTTTAAACCAAGGTGGGAAACTTACTTAGAACTATACACTTAGGTCCATAAATATTTGGACAGAGACAACTTTTTTCTAATTTTGGTTCTGTACATTACCGCAATGAATTTTAAATGAAACAACTCAGATGCAGCTGAAGTGCAGACTTTCAGCTTTAATTCAGTGGGTTGAACAAAAAGATTACATAAAAATGTGAGGCAACTAAAGCATTTTTTTAACACAATCCCTTCATTTCAGGGGCTCAATAGTAATTGGACAATTGACTCAAAAGCTATTTCATGGGCAGGTGTGGGCAAGTCCTTCATTATGTCATTATCAATTAAACAGATAAAAGGCCTGGAGTTGATCTGAGGTGTGGTGCTTGCATGTGGAAGATTTTGCTGTGAACAGACAACATGCGGTCAAAGGAGCTCTCCATGCAGGTTAAAGAAGCCATCCTTAAGCTGCGTAAACAGAAAAAACCCATCCGAGAAATTGCTACAATATTACGAGTGGCAAAATCTACAGTTTGGTACATTCTGAGAATGAAAGCAAGCACTGGTGAACTCAGCAACGCAAAAAGATCTGGGGCCTCATGTATAACGCCGTGCGTAGAACTCGCACTATAACATAGCGTAAGCACAAAAGCCGAAATATGCTTATGCACGGAAAAATCCAGATGCAGGAATCTGTGCGTACTCCAACTTCCACGTTCTTCCGCTACATAAATCCTGATCAGCGTGAAAAGTAACGCTCGCACGCACGCTTTATGTAACGCCGAACTCCTCCCAGAATTACGCCTCTTTGAATATGCAAATGAATATAAATCGCCCTTAAGCTCAGCCTTCTGTGAAAAGACAATGGGAAAAGCACGGGGGAAAATATAAGAATTTCAGCGAATACCAAGTGGAGGCAAAGGAAAAACATACTATTTGTTCAAATAAACCGTGGTATAATCAACAAAAGGAAGCTGATCGAGTGACATAGCATGTTGGAGAAACTTGAAAGCTCATTTTCACAAAATCGCACAGTGCCAGAAATAAAAAAGAAGTCACATATCAAAGTCGCCATGAAAAGGCAAGTTGTAGCCCACTTTCTGAGTGTCATATGAAAGCTTATTAGGGTACAGAGAAAAAAAGGCACACAGTGGGGAAAAAGCACGAAATGCCAACTTCAATCTCGACATTTCCACTTTAATCACGTAGTTTATTTTGTCATTAAAGTAGAACATCATAAACTTCATCTTAAAATCGTTTAATTAACCAGTTTCTCAAATTACATCGTAATTAAAGTAGCACGTTAAATGCTTTGTTTTGTATTTGATCTTCTATGTGCTCTATGTGTGTGAATTACTACTTGCTTCTTAAACCGGCTCTCTTCCTCCAACTGGACACAGAATCCATTACATTCGTGATATTAAAGCTCTCTGAATAACTAAAATACTGAGATGTATACGTGATGTCATTTTCATGATGACAGGAGTTGAAGCACGTTATTAAACATGTGTTTCACTTCGATGAAATAATTTATTGCAGCAGTACTCAGGGGCAGCTCTAGGCTTGTAGTGGCATTGGGCAGAGGAAGAATCGGTGGCTCCTTCGCCCGCCAATGTCATGCACGGTGGATGGCCACGTCCGTTGCAGACACTGCATAGCCGTCTCGTGCTCATGACACAAGCATTTAACTTTTGCCGAAATTTGTTGCTGCGTTTTTAGCTGTGTTGTTATTTTCTCTTTCTGTTTTATATTCACTATATATCGGCGTAGCCGCCACTGCAGTCCTTGCTTTTCTGTTCCCAAATACCCAATCACCACACAATCAGCTCTGTAATAGAAGTTAAGCCATCTGTAAGCTTAGAGTGCCAATTCTTCAAAATGTTTAAGGAACATTGAAATATCTTTGTAATACATGTTTAATTATTCTATCCTTCACGACACTCCCAGTGAAAAATATAGATTATTTAAATGAAGTTAAAGTTTTATCTGTATAATATTATAAACATATTTTGCTGCAATTCACCTTAAAAATGATATCATCATCATATGTAAATACACGTCCGTACAGGAAAGGCTTTGAAACGTTTTGCCGTGGCTGAGGCAGCGTGTGCTTGAAGCTGTATACCGATAATTCTCTTTCCGATCAGTTGCTGCTGTGATTCACATACAGATACAGTGATATAAATACTCTGAGTGGTGCAGTGAGAGTAATATGGAAAAAGATGATCCGCTGTGGCAACTCCTAACGGGAGGAGCTGAAAGAAGAAGAAGAAGAAGGTGCAGTGAGAGTAACAACGCTAAAGTAGTTATGGTATTTGGAATACTATGGCTATTCCCTGGACCATTATATTGTTACAAGTTAATTACAATCAGATGCGTTACACTAATAAACAATATGCGGTTAGTTTCAGTGTATTTATAAACCCGCGTCAGGAAAATAAGGTGAAACCACACAGGAACAGTAGCATTGCTTTGACGCTGGGTGCCGCCAGTCTGCAAAACCGAGCGGAGAACTTGCGTACGACAAGGTATGAGGTACCGTGGAAAAGTGCATGGCTTTACGCCAACTGTAGGTTTTATACATCGCGATTTGAACGTGGAAAAGTTCTTATGCAACATTTCTGTGCGTACGTATCGTTTATACATGAGGCCCCTGGACGTCCACAGAAGACAACAGTGGTGAATGATCGCAGAATCATTTCCATGGTGAAGAGAAACCCCTTCACAACAGCCAACCAAGTGAACAACACTCTCCAGGGGGTAGGCGTATCGATATCCAAGTCTACCATAAAGAGAAGACTACATGAAAGTAAATACAGAGGGTGCACTGAAGGGTGCAAGCCACTCATAAGCCTGAAGAATAGAAAGGCTAGAAAGAACATCTAAAAAAGCCAGCACAGTTCTGGAAAAACATTCTTTGCACAGATGAAACCAAGATCAACCTCTATCAGAATGATGGCAAGAAAAAAGTATGGAGAAGGTGTGGAACAGCTCATTATCCAAAGCATACCATATCATCTGTAAAACACGGTGGAGGCAGTGTGATGGCTTGTGCGTGCATGGCTGCCAGTACCACTGGGACACTAGTGTTTATTGATGATGTGACACAGGACAGAAGCAGCGGAATGAATTCTGAGGTGTTCAGAGACATACTGTCTGCTCAAATCCAGCTAAATGCAGTCAAATTGATTGCGTTTCATGATACAGATGGACAATGACCCAAAACATACAGCCAAAGCAACCCAGGAGTTTATTAAAGCAAAGAAGTGGAAAATTCTTGAATGGCCAAGTCAGTCACCTGATCTTAACCCAATTGAGCATGCATTTCACTTATTGAAGACTAAACTTTGGACAGAAAGGCCCACAAACAAACAACAACTGAAAGCCACTGCAGTAAAGGCCTGGCAGAGCATTAAAAAGGAGGAAACCCAGCATCTGGTGATGTCCATTAGTTCAAGACTTCAGGCTGTCATTGCCAGCAAAAAGGGTTTTCAACCAAGTATTAGAAATGAACATTTTATTTCCAGTTATTTAATTTGTCCAATTACTTTTGAGCCCCTGAAATAAAGGGATTGTGTTAAAAAAATACTTTAGTTCACTCACATTCTAATGCAATCTTTTTGTTCAACCCACTGAATTAAAGCTGAAAGTCTACACTTCAAATGCATCTGAGTTGTTTCATTTAAAATTTATTATGGTAATGTACAGAACCAAAATTAGAAGATAGTTGTCTCTGTTCAAATATTTATGGACCTAACTGTTGTGAACGCTGGTCCCAGCACAGACAGACGGACGACATGTTTTTCACCCAACACACTTTATTTACACTATTTACAAAGGTTGTGCTCACGTGCACCCCCAGTGCCTCTTGCACTGATTCCCCCAAAGTCCAGGGCCCACAGTCTCTTTGCCTTTGTCCTGGCCGCCTCCCGTCCTCTCTCTCCAGCTCAGTCCTTCTGCCTCCCGACTTCCACCACCGACTGGAGGGAGGCGGCCCCTTTTATGGGGAGCCGGATGGGCTCCAGCTGCTTCCCGGCACTTAACAGCGGCCACACCCCTGTGTGGCGGAAGTGCCGGCCGTGCACCCGGAAGCCATCTGTGTCTCGCCGTCGTCTTCCCCGGCACTTCCTGGTGTGGCGGAAGTGCCGGGCTCCCGGAATAAACAGGCACTGGGGCGCCGCCTGGCGGTGGCCACGGGTCCCTACAGGGCTGGGCTTCCAAGCCCTGTACCCGAGGCCCCCTGTCTAACCAGGACGGACGCCCCCACTGCGTTCTGGAGGAGGCACACGCCTCCTCCGGTCCTCTAAGCGTCCGGCCGGGCTCCATCCCCGGCCGAGGGCCACACGGGATGAACCGGCATCGGGGCGCCGCCTGGCGGTAACCACGGGCCCCTACAGGGTAGGGCTTCCATGCCCTCGACCCGTGGCTCCCAATAGAACCAGGACGGACGCCTCTGGGTCTGGAGGAGGCACAAGCCCTCCTCACGTCCTCCTGGGCGTCCCGGCCGGGCTCCAGCCCCGGCCGGGGGCCACACTGTATATCCAGACTTTTCAGACATTCCATTTATATTTTTATTATTTTGTTCTGCTACCATTACTCTATTCCTAATAAACACTACTTTGGTGTTACCGGTAATTTGTTTTCATATCTTGAATGACCGAAATGGTAAAGTAAATATAGGGCACCTTGTGTGTGAAGACTGACTCTTTCTTTCTCACAGGATTAGCAAGCAGAAGAAGATGTCCCAACAGAGACCAGCATGGTGGAAGTAACACATTGTTGGTAGGCAAATGGCATTAATTAGGCTTTGTCAGCCTTCAGATGTCAAGGTTATTGTCATGGAGCATGGTACTGTATATGAGCTTTTAGGTCTAGGTTATATGCGGGGAGAGCAATGCGTTTTGTTTATGCCAACACTAGTTAACCACTCTGTAATATAAGTATCAATTATAATCAGTGCTTAAGTAGATACGGTCATGTGTGAGTGAAACCTACAATGCAAACTAGACAAATCAAGAAACCTCCTTTTAAGTCCTACCCACCCCATGATAATACGCAGGGATATAACAAACTTTACTGTAGGTTTGGGGGCATGCAATGGTACAGTGTGTTACCGCACCCACCATATGACAAAACAGCTCGGGATTCCAGTTGGCAACTCCTATGGCAGACATGTGTCTCAGTTCCATCCCCAAAAAATGACCATCTATCTGCTGCAGCCAGGTGTTACGTGGGCATCCCCTTGGCCTGGTCCTCAACAATGAGGACCAGCGTCACATGGTTAAAATCGCCAGTGATTAGCACAAGCGCCTCTCGGTGCTGTGTTTCCACAATGCTGGCCTACCTACCTACAGCCACATGCTCATTCAGAAAGTGGTCCCCTGAGGCAGAGCAGGCTCTGAAAGACGCTATTGCTGTATTTTTCAACCAAAAAATTAATGATATTAGAAATAACATAGTATATCTCCCCAACACTAAGGATCCTCCTAAACCCCAGCATTCCTTTATAAACAAATTAAACTCTTTCACTAGGATAGATTTATCTGACTTACAAAAAATAATATCTCAATTAAAACCCTCCACCTGCGTCCTTGACCCAATACCAACAAATTATTTTAAAGAAGTATCGGGTGTGCTAATTGATAATGTTCTTGACATAGTAAATTCGTCATTAGATACGGGGGTCTTCCCAGACTGTCTTAAGAGTTAAACCCCTACTTAAAATCATAATCTTGACCCCTTGGCTCTTGAAAATTTTAGACCCATCTCTAACCTGCCTTTCTTAAGTAAAATTCTGGAGAAGGCAGTCATTATGCAGCTAAATGACCACCTAAATAAACATGCTACTCTTGATAAATTTCAGTCGGGTTTTAGGACAAATCACAGCACAGAAACTGCACTCGTTAAATTAGGAAATGATTTGCGGGTGAATGCAGACAGAGGCCTTTATCTGTTCTCATTCTCTTAGACCTGAGTGCTGCATTTGACACCATTGATCATAATATTCTTAGAAATCGCCTTAGTCAATGGGTGGGCCTCTCTGGCAGTGTCTTAAATTGGTTTGAATCCTACCTGGCAGGGAGAAAATTCTTTGTTAGTTGTGGTAATTACAACTCGAAGACACATGATATCCAATATGGTGTTCCACAAGGCTCTATCCTGGGTCCATTGTTATTCTCAATCTACATGCTTCCATTAGGCCAGATTATCTCGGGGCACAACGTGAGCTACCACAGCTATGCTGATGACACACAGCTGTACTTATCAATAGCACCTGATGACCCCGATTCTATTGATTCACTAACACAATGTCTGACTTGTATCTCAGAATGGATGAATAGTAATTTTCTCAAGTTAAATAAAGAGAAAACTGAAACCTTAGTAAATGGCAATAATGGATACAATGAGGCTATTGGAAATAAACTGGATACATTAGAATTAAAAGTTAAGATGGAGGTAAAAAGCTTAGAGGTAATTGTTGACTGTAATCTGAATTTTAAATCACATATTAATCAGATCACTAGGACAGCATTTTTTCACTTAAGAAACATAGAAAAAGTTAGACCTCTTATATCTTTGAAAGATGCTGAGAAATTAGTTCACGCATTTGTTTTCAGTCGACTAGATTACTGTAACGCACTCCTCTCAGGACTACCCAAATAGGACATAAATCGTTTGCAACTAGTGCAGAATGCAGCTGCTAGAATTCTAACTAGGAAAAGAAAATCCGAACACATTTCTCCAGTTTTGATGTCACTACACTGATTACCCGTGTCATTCAGGATTGACTTTAAAATTCTGCTTATGGTTTATAAAACCTTAAATAATCTCGTCCCATCTTATATATCGGAATGTCTGACACCTTATATTCCAAATCGTAACCTCAGATCCTCAAATGAGTATCTCCTTAGAATTCCAAGAACAAAACTTAAAAGTGGTGAGGCGGCCTTCTGCTGTTATGCACCTAAAATCTGGAATAGCCCGCCAATAGGAATTTGCCAGGCTAATACAGTAGAGCACTTTAAAACACTGCTGAAAACATATTACTTTAACATGGCCTTTTTATAACTTCACCCAAACTTAATCCTGATACTCTGTATGTTCAATTCATCATAATAACTATTCATGGTGGCTCTAAAATCCGTACTGACCCCTACTCTCTCTTCTGTTTCTTTTTCTGGTTTCTTTGTGGTGGCGGCCTGCACCACCACCACCTACTCAAAGCATCATGATGCTCCAACATTGATTGACTGAAAGCCAGAAGTCTACGTGACCATCATCATCATCAAGTCCTTCCGTGAGAACCCTAAATCCAAAGAGGACTGTTTCATTGCAGTCTAATGGTCTGGAATCCCTACAGATTTTATTTTTTTCTCCGCAGTACAGGAGAAAGCTGGAGCAGAAGTTTCAGAATAACAGCATGAAGGAAGTGTGGGATGGGATGAAGATCATCACTGGCTGCAGCTCGAAGCGGGGTGCCACCATCGAGAGAGACGTGGAGAGAGCAAACCAAATGAACAACTTCTTTAATAGGTTTGACCACCCTAACCCACTCTCACCTCAGAGTACTGCACCCTCCACCCATCCTTCTGCTGATACCAGCATAGGAGAGGCATCCCCAAACACAATTACAGCGGCCCAGGTGAGCAGCTAAGGAGACTTCGTGCCAGGAAAGCAATGGGTCCAAATGGAGTATCGCCACGACTGCTGAAGGTCTGCGTGCTGGAGCTGGGGAGTCCTCTACAGCGCATCTTCAACCTGAGCCTGGAACAGGGGAGAGTCCCAAGACTTTGGAAAACATCTTGTATCACCCCAGTCCCAAAGGTATCACATCCTGGTGAGCTGAATAACTTCCAGCTTGTCACTCTGACACCACATGTGATGAAGACCATGGAGCGGCTGCTGTTTCACCACCTGAGGCTAAAGGTCTGCCATGCCCTCGACCCTCTGCAGTTCGCATACCAGGAGAAGGTGGGAGTGGAGGATGCCATCATCTATATGTGACACTGATCCCTCTCCCACTTGGACAGAGGCAGTGGTGCTGTAAGAATTATGTTTCTGGACCTCTCTAGCGCCTTCAACACAATCCAACCTCTGCTCCTTAGGGACAAGCTGACAAAGATGGGAGTAGATTCACACCTGGTGCCATGGATCGTGGATTTTCTTACAGACAGACCTCAGTATGCGCGTCTCGGGAACTACAGGTCTGACATTGTGGTCAGCAACACAGGAGCGCTGCAGGGGACTGTACTTTCTCTGGACCTGTTCAGCCTATATACTTCGGACGTCTAATACAACTCGGAGTCATACCACATGCAAAAGTTCGCTGACGACACTGCTATCGTGGGCTGCATCAGGAGTGGACAGGCGGAGGAGTATAGGAAGCTAATCAAAGACTTTGTTAAATGGTGCAACTCAAACCACTTACACCTGAACATCAGCAAGACCAAGGTGCTGGTGGTGGATTTTAGGAGACCCAGGCCTCTCCTGGACCCCATGATTATCAGAGGCAACTGTGTGCAGAGGGTACAGACTTAAAAATACCTGGGAGTGCAGCTGGATGATAAATTGGACTGGACTGCCAATACTGATGCTCTGTGCAAGAGAGGGCAGAGCTGACTATACTTCCTTAGAAGGCTGGCGTCCTTCAACTTCTGCAATAAGATGCTGCAGATGTTCTATCAGACGGTTGTGACGAGTGCCCAATTCTACGCGGTGGTGTGCTGGGGAGGCAGCATAAAGAAGAAGGGACGCCTCACGCCTGGACAAACTGGTGAGGAATGCAGGCTCTATTGTAGGCACGGAGCTGGACAGTTTGACATCCGTGGCAGAGCAATGGGCACTGAGCAGACTCCTGTCAATCATGAAGAATCCACTGCATCCACTGAACATGATCATCTCCAGATAGAGGGGCAGCTTCAGCAACAGATTGCTTTTACTATCCTGCTCCACTGACAGACTGAGGAGATCGTTCCTCCCCCACACTATGCGACTCTTCAATTCCACCCGTAAACGTTTATATCATACAAAGTTATTGTCTGTTTTACCTGCACTTTTATCACTCTTTAATGTAATATTGTTTTTTTTATCAATATGCTGCTGCTGGAGTATGTGAATTTCCCTTTGGGATTAACAAAAAGCATCTATCTATCTATCTATCTATCTATCTATCTATCTATCTATCTATCTATCTATCTGTCTGTCTGTCTGTCTGTCTGTCTGTCTGTCTGTCTGTCTGTCTGTCTGTCTGTCTGTTTACTTTTCCACCTGTTGGAGGTCTACACCCTGCAGTGCTAGCAGCTACTGCTGAAATGGGAGGTCAAGTGCAGTACCAATACAATAATAACTGTGAGCATAACATGAAGAAACAACCTGGACATACAACAATCTACATGGTCCTCTCCAAATAAGCAGCAATACAGCCATTCATAAAAAAACAAAAAAGGTACTCAGCATGAACGAGCTTCAATAAGCAACCTTGAAAAAACAGGAGTTACATCATAATATGCAAATAGGCATCTGCTTCAGAAAGAGCTTATTTTTGGAGAGCTATTCTCAACATCTGATTCTTTTTAAGCATGATTGGGGGGCGGGTAGTACTTCCGCAATTAGTCGCCCACTGAAGCAGGGTAGTGCTTAAACTTATAGCAAGTAATGAGGAAGCTAAGGCTGTGTGCACTCTGAGGTCAAAGAAGATTTGAAAGATAAAGCACACACTGAATGTGGTTACTTTCACATTCCTTCAAAGTCCAGCTCTCACTTGTACCAATTTAGTTGTCAGTCTTTCGTTTGTATTGCAATCATGCTTGTTTTCATATATGTCAAGATCTTATGCGATCTTTTGCTGAAAAGATGTTCTAAAGCGGTTTTTGTCAGCCTTTATGGTATGAAGTCCCCCAGTTTACCTTATAACAATGAGCAAGATTGTAAAAGCTGGACGTTGTCCTACTAACTGAAACCAGAGAGTTTAGAAGAGCAGGAAGAGAGTTGTTCCACTCAGTGAATCAAAAGTTTTGGTCCCCATACAACGAAACGAGCACGGTTGTAATGTGAGTGGGGGTCCCCCAAGAGGGACTGGGTGGAGGCCGTTCCCCTCAGTGAAATGAGCACGATCATAGGACCTTATGTGGTTGTGACTTAGTGGTTGAGAAACACTGCATTAACGTACCTTCAAGATTAGTGAAAATGGGTGATGCAAACTATTTTAAGGGGAATAAACATCAAGCACCATTGACAGAACTTCTGTACGTGATTTTTATGTTAAATTAACATTTAAATGCCTCAGTTTTCACGGAACTTACTGGCACGCTGTAGTGATCCTTTTCACAGTTTCAGTGCTAAAAAGCAACTTTCTGCCGTACTAAATATTGATATTTTATACAACCCACAAACCAGACCAAAAATATATAATATGAAACTATTTAACAGAGTTTAAAGTGAAAGGGGTGGCCAAAATAATGGAATCACTTTACAATATGTTAATGAATGAGAGGGCCCTATGTAGGCTGCTATTCCATGTAAGTTTTTTTATAATCATCCAACGAAACCTAGGGTGGCAGGTAGCAATCCTGTCGTGAGGATGGCAATAGAGAATAATAACAGAACACCACAGAGAGACTGCACACTTTGTTCAAGATCTATTTGGAGCCCCAGACTCAGGTCGGCCTTTTAATTAAATGAATGAACAAACAGAGTACAATCGTGAAAAGCATTAATCACTCTAAACATTAATTTGGTAACATATCATGTACTAATTATGATGAATATGTTATTGAAAGCCAAGTCCAATTTCAAAGTGAACTCCTTGCTAGATTACATTTCTTTTTATATTTTTACTGAAACTGTATTCTGAAAAAAATCAAATAAGGTAAACTAAAATTTTGAGGTAAGGTGGTTATATACACTAATAATGGTGCTGGAGAGTGGTAACATGTTGATTATTAAATTTGCTTTGCACTCATAGTTCCCACAATACCTTTAAGGTGCTTAGATTTGATGATTGAAAGGCATTTGAGTTCTTCCAGGTATCCATGAAACCACTCCTAAAATAATTTAGCAGTGTGTATTGTAGCATTATCATTCTGGAACAGGGGAACATCATGAGAGAACAGAGTGTGAACCACATTGCACCTGATCCTGTTACATGTTCTTATATTCCTTGGCCATTAAATGACCATATAGAACAATCATCATACCTAATCATTCAAAGCACATAGAAACTCTCCCTGGTTTAATGAAAATACTCGAGCTCTTAAATTAGAGTGTCGAAAACTGGAGCGTAGATGGAGAACAACAAAGCTACATGTCTTTCAAATTGCATGGACAGAGAGTGTAAATAAATATAAAAAGGCCCTCTTTAAAGCTCGCTCAGAATACTATTCTACATTAATAGATAGCAATAATAAAAATCCTAGGGTACTTTTTAGAGCAGTGGCTAAATTAACAAATGGGAATTCAGATCTACAGTGCAAAATACCAACAGATATTAGCAGTACAGACTTTATGAACTTCTTCAATGAGAAAATTAAAAATATAAGATCCCAGATCTCAGCATCACAGTACAAACCAAATACTAGCTTAGCAGACCCTGTCGCACATTGCATTCAGCACTTTAATAATTTTAATCCTGTAACTCACCAGGAAGTCTTAACTTTAATTACTAAAATGAAGCCCACTACTTGTTCCCTAGATCCAGTGCCAACAAAACTAATAAAAGTGCAATGGATGTTCTTGCAGCCTATTCTAACCATTATCAATAGTTCATTACTGCATGGCACCGTACCTGATGCACTAAAAGTGTCAGTCATTAAACCTTTACTTAAAAAGTCAGACCTAGACCCACACATACTAAATAACTATAGGCCTATTTCAAATTTACCATTTCTCTCTAAAATACTAGAGAAAGTAGTCGCCAGTCAGCTTCAGTCACACCTTACGCATTACAATTTATTTGAGAAATTCCAGTCTGGCTTTCGCACTGGTCATAGTACAGAAACGCACTAACACGGGTTGTAAATGACATTCTGATATCCTCTGATGAAGGAAATTCCACTGTAATTATGTTGTTGGACTTAAGTGCAGCATTTGACACCATTGACCATTCTATTTTACTGCACAGGCTAGAAAACGATGTTGGGCTTACAGGCCCGTGCTCGCTTGGTTCAGTTCTTATTTATCAAATCGATTCCAGTATGTACAGAAATGTGCAGACAGTACTCCATCATTATACACAGAAGTTCAATATGGTGTCCCGCAGGGCTCAGTACTGGGACCTTTACTGTTTTCACTTTACATGCTTCCACTGGGATCTCTCATTAGGAAACATAATGTTAATTTTCACTCGTATGCAGATGACACCCAGTTATACCTTTCATTTAAATCAAATGAAGTTTCTCCGATGTTGTCTTTAATTAGTTGTGTTAGTGAATTAAAGGAATGGATGAATGAGAACTACTTGTCTTTAAATACAGATAAAACAGAGATGTTAATTGTTGGAGGGAATGACGCTGATCACAGCAATATTTTGTCGTCATTTAACTCAGTTGGAATCCCAATTAATTTTACTGAATCAGCCCGCAATCTAGGAGTTATCTTTGACTCTAGCATGTCATTTAAAGCATATTACAAAGTCGTCCAAAACATGTTTTTCCATCTTAAAAATATTAGGAAATTAAGGCGCTTTCTAAATAAACAGGATTGTGAGAAATTAATTCATGCATTTATCTCTAGTAGGATTGACTACTGCAATGCGGTGTTCACTGGCTGTTCAAACTGTTCTCTATACAGCCTCCAGTTAATCCAAAATGCGCTGCAAGAATTATTACAAGAACAAGAAAATATGAACACATAACCCCAGTTCTTAAATCTTTACACTGGCTCCCAGTTAAGTTTAGGGCAGATTTCAAAATCCTCCTTTTAACATATAAAGCATTAAATGGCCAAGGTCCGCTTACTTGTCTGAACTTATCATGACTTACAAACCTGAGCACATTAAGATCTCAAGATGCCGGTCTGCTTAGGATTCCAAGGATTAATAAAATAACAGTGGGAGGTCGAGCTTTTAGTTACAGGGCCCCTAAACTGTGGAATGGTCTTCCTGCTTCCATAAGAGATGCCCCTTCGGTCTCAGCCTTTAAATCCCGGCTGAAGACTCACTACTTCAGTTTAGCATATCCTGACTAGAGCTGCTGATTAACTGTACATACTGCATCTCTGTTGTTAGTCATTAGCACTATAACATAAGTAACATGATAATTATATTTGAATACTAACCCTCACCTATTCTGTTTCTTTCTCGGTACCCAAATGTGGCCATTGGTGCCACGCCCACCTGCCAAGTTGTTTGCCTGCCTATGGTAAAGTCATCCCTGATGGAGGATCACAGGAATCATGGGAAAGAGGGGTCCTTTCATCGGAGCAACGTTTCAGCCGTGGCATGGCCAAATGGGGAGGCAGCTAGATGGATGAGGTCTCCAGGACTCTAAAAATATCCAAACCTAATTATGTCATATCATCTACTGTTAAACCGTACTTCTAAAATTTTTATTATTATGCTGTCTTAAGGAATTGTTCTGTTCTGTGTATTGTATTGTATTGACCCCTACTTTTGACACCCACTGCACGCCCAACCTACCTGGAAAGGGGTCTCTCTTTGAACTGCCTTTCCGAGGTTTCTTCCATTTTCCCTACAAGGTTTTATTGGGAGTTTTTCCTTGTCTTCTCAGAGAGTCAAGGCTGGGGGGCTGTCAAAAGGCAGGGCCTGTTAAAGCCCATTGCGGCACTTCCTGTGTGATTTTGGGCTATACAAAAATAAACTGTATTGTATTGTATTGTAAACTGTACCAAATGTGGCCATTGGTGCCACGGCCCACCTGCCAAGTTGTTTGCCTGCCTATGGTAAAGTCATCCCTGATGGAGGATCACAGGAATCATGGGAAAGAGGGGTCCTTTCATCGGAGCAACGTTTCAGCCGTGGCATGGCCAAATGGGGAGGCAGCTAGATGGATGAGGTCTCCAGGACTCTAAAAATATCCAAACCTAATTATGTCATATCATCTACTGTTAAACCGTACTTCTAAAATTTTTATTATTATGCTGTATTAAGGAATTGTTCTGCTCTGTGTATTGTATTGTATTGACCCCCTACTTTGACACCCACTGCACGCCCAATCTACCTGGAAAGGGGTCTCTCTTTGAACTGCCTTTCCCGAGGTTTCTTCCATTTTTCCCTACAAGGTTTTTATTGGGAGTTTTTCCTTGTCTTCTCAGAGAGTCAAGGCTGGGGGGCTGTCAAAAGGCAGGGACTGTTAAAGCCCATTGCGGCACTTCCTGTGTGATTTTGGGCTATACAAAAATAAACTGTATTGTATTGTATTGTAAACTGTACCTAATGACTCCCACAAGACGGCTTCCCATACCACTGAAGATCCTAATCCACGTTTAACAGTTAGCAACAGACACTGTGGATTTAAGCCATCCTTTGGTCATCTCCAAATATAAACCTGTCCAGATGTAGGAAATACTGTGAGAAATGACTAGCCATGCTAGACTGCTCTTCTACATTGTTAAGGAGGTCCAAGTTTTCTGATCCTTGCACCAGGTCACAGTATGTATCATTTTGTACTGTCCCCTCAGATCCATTTCCCAATGGCAGGTCTGATAAAAATTCCAGCTTTGTGAAGCTCATGACATGTACACCTTTCTTGACATTGAGTCACAGAGCTGCTGCTTCAGTTCAGCATTCATTTTTAAAACAATATTTTTGTAAGAGTTAGCAACTATCCTGTGTAATGTCCTTCCATACCTGCCAGTGAGCTTTGCCTTGAAAGTACCATTTCTGTTTCCTGTTGAAATTTGTCTAAATGGTGTCATTACTTTCATTTTGTAGTTTATATTACTGAAGCACCTGCACTTTGGTTGCCCACTATCTGGCCTTTTTGCAACTTCTTTTCTCTACTCCCAAGTAAGAAACAACTTCGATATTGTTCACTAGTTTATCATTCATTCTTGGGACTTACCATATTTGTAGTGGAACACTTCCTCAAGTTAGAATTTTGACCTCTATTGCTTGTTAAATTTAAAATTTGTGAACTCTCATATTACATGTATTATGTTTTGTCGTTGTAAGTCATCTTTGATAAAGGTGTCTGCTAACTAAAGAACAATAAAAATCCTTTTCACAATATATAAGCTTGCTTAAATTGAAGACACTGACCAAAATGCAAATAAAATCACTAACCCCACCCATTTCTTTATACACATGTGCTTAATCCTCCATAGGCCTGAGGGAGTGAGTGCTAATGAAAGGAGCAAAGCAGCCAGACAAAACACCTGCCTGTTCATTGGTAATATTCATGCATACATTCACACTCACTTATCCCAACTCAGTTGAAGCGTCTGTCACAGTTCTCCCCTGCTTGTGATATTCAAGATGAAAGGGAAACAGTTTATTAAGTGCTTATGTCTCACAGTATGTTCTGTTATTCCTCAGGCAGAAACCACGAAACAGCAAAGTCAAGACACGCCTAGGATGTCATGGGAAGTATTATTACCAGCTGATCACGGAACATTCTGCCCTAAAGTAGATTAGATGGCTCACAACAAGGAAGCCAACAATAGAGTCACCCAGTGGTTCTAAAACCATCAACCATGCTGTTTCATCATAGAATACCATAAGGGGATTACCACAGAAAAGATGGTTTGACGTTGATGTAGTACAGACAGCTTCAACCTGTAAGGCAAAAAGTCTGGGTGGGGGTTGTATCACAGGTCCCCTTTTCGTGATATTTGATATGGACTCATTTTGGTCTAATTTTGTCAACTTATTTTCATTTTGATCGTTTCAATATTTTTTTTATTTGTGCCCTCCTCCACTAGGAGCAAAAGCTTTAGATCCGTCAAAAATTTCGACCTCCAGTTTTCGACAGATCTCATCATTTTAAGGTCCCATGATACTGAAAACATTGATGTCTCAATAATAGGTGTGTCTCTGTCTGTGTGTGTGAGTGTCTGTTTGTCACACTTTCTTGATGACGGTCTAGAGCAAAAACTCAAAACTTAAGCCTGTTATGAGGTGACAATGTGCTGATTAGTTTTTGAGTCAAATCATGCAAGAGAAAGAGGCACTGTAGATGAACCCTTAAATTAATTATGAATTCTTCTTGTCAATTGCTATCGTAATGACTTATTTTATGATCAGAAAGATCAGCATCAGAGCGGTAAAAACTTACTGAAATGTTACAGAATAGTTTGGGTAACTTGGTTCCTAGGGTGCAAAGCCTACTTACTGACTCTCACATCCAAATTATTTATCATTATAATTTTAGATGTACTGCACCAGCATTTCATTTTTTTATTCTCAGCAATGGCTGCTACCGTTTTGTGCATTTTTCCAAGCCTTTCGTTGCTAGCAATGACTCTTGTTGCAGTCATGTCTCTTCTGAAAATTGAGATAAATTACATCATTTGGATACCTCTAATTAAAGACACTATTGTGCGTTTTTAAATCATCTTTGTGATTCCAAAAAAATGTACACAAGTTTTAAGGCTTATTTTTAAAATGTTATTGGGTTCTGAACATTGCCATTTTCTAGACATTATCTTTGGTTAGAATTTTGGGCTTTGTTCTTCTGGATATTTTGGTCTCCTATGATTTCGACCCAGCCTGGTATTTTCGTATCATTTCTCTGTGTCGTCGGTCCTCAACCTGCCTTTTCTCACTTCAGGCAGAGTAGACCTTGGGAAATAGTTAATGAACACCTCAGGCCTTAAAGCGTGTTCTTCTCTGTTCTCAGGTACTCAGGCACAGGCCAGGAAACAGTAAGTTAAAAATATGCCCAAGCAGGAAGGTCACTGGAAGTCTGAGGATCAAAAAACCTCCCAGTGAGGTCCATGATAAGGAAGACTCCTCTTTTAGTTATATGACAGAGAGGATCAGTAAAAAGAGACCATAAGAAACCCATAAGAAAGAGTTGGTTAACTTCAAATCAAAAAAGGAGTCACTCCTTCATAGTACGACTGTTCTCTTTGTATCTGGAGGGTCATCACTGTGCATTGCTGAAAAACCTGGCATGTGTAAGGGGCTCAGTAGAGTAAAAGAAAACTGTGAACTTTGTTGAAGGCTATTAGGGTAGGGTATTAATACTGATGCTCTTATAATGTACCCAGTATTGTTTAAACTATCTTTGTTCAATAAAATAACAATTTTGTTTAACTCACCATGGCTTGGATAAAGGATTTTTTTTCTTTTCTGGGTAGCCACATGTCCCTAGCAGCCACAGTCATCAATTAGCATGAAAGCTGTGTGGAAAATGACCTAAAGATGAGCGCTGGTGTCTCGTTTTCGTGGGCTGACTGTTCCAGGAATTGGAGTGTTTGCTGCTGGTGTACATTCTTAAAAGCTGGAAGTTGCTGCAAGATCTAATGCAAAGGCAAATCTGCTTTAAAACTGCTGAATTAAGATGTAGGTGGCATGGGATGGAAACCAAGCAAGTTAATGTAGTAATAAGGCAAGTGGAGAAAAATTTGGAACATTAAAGAATCCATAAAGACAGAAAAAAAGCAACAAAACCTCTTAGAAATGCTAGCTGGACTGACAGAAACACATGTGGGCCATTCTCAAAGCTAAGATGCACAAAATGAAGCTTGCTCTGCTTAATTATGAAAATTTTTTCTGATCATGAGACTGCAGTATAAATAACAGAGACAGCAAAAGGGATGTGATTAGCAGTGAGCAGCAGAGTATGGGGAGTGAGACACAGTCTCTGAACTGGGATCCATCTAGTGAGATGGCAACATTACATGCCACAGTGCTACGTAAAACAGGAACATTCAAAGATATGCAATCAGTTAATCATTTTTTAAATTGTTAATGACATTTAAACAACAAATGTTAAAATCCATTTAACTACTGTTTTGTGAATTGCAAATGGAAGATGATTGAGAAGCACACAAGAAAGTCAACATAAAGAAAAAAGAACTGGCATGGTAGCTAAGTGGGATGCCTCCCCAACCACAAGATGACTGAGGAGGAATTTTCCTTTCGACAAGCACCATTAAGAAAGTGCAAATGATTCACAAGCACAAAATTACATACTCAAGACAAGTCTTCTTTTCCACCTGTTTTTGTTAAGCTGTGGTAGCAACTCATTAAACAAAAAAAAGTCTCTTAAAAATACATTCACAGTCTGACAGCCACAAACTATGTACTTTTCTCCCTGTGGTTGGTTCTCATAGTCGTCCTCTATGTGTATATTGTTGTGGGCAGCATCAAGAGCTGCCAGTTAGTGGTTTTTCTTCCACTTATAATTTTTGCGTCATTTATGATGGCTACACTAACTAATATACTGAGCTTGTGGAGCTGTATGCAGACAGAATCTCAGCAAACAGAAACCCTGTCAGTTTGTTTTCATATGGTGTAGTACAGAAAATCAACTCCAAGAACTTAATGGATCATGAAACATCCATCAATCGGCTTTAATTGAATATTCTGACTTTCATTATATTAGCAGGTTTGAGAATGTTATGTTTTATTGTATTTTGTTATGTTATGTAATTTCGAGTCATTAACAGTGTATATATAACATCACAAGGACTCTCATACAGCCAAGACAACTATAAGACATCATCAGCACATCTGAAGTATGTGTGAGACATGTTACCACATACTGTATGTTTGTTATTCATGACATGCCACAAAAGAAGTCAGTTCATCAAAAACAGCACAACACAAAATATGTTCTAATTGATTAAATAGTAAATGTATAATGTTGTTTCTCCTTCTCTTTTAAAGTCTTACAGCATACAAACTGCACACCTTAATTTTTCTAATGAAAGAATTTGCTGTAAAGATTGGATTGTTCCACCATTTAAGAGGTACTGCATACAATCTTGTATACAGAAATGTTTAAAAAATCAGATGACCAATTACAATTTATGCATTTGCTTCTTTAAATCTGTTTTTATTTTAAACCGGTAATTAGCAGTTCGAGCAAAACTGAATTGTTTCTCTTTGCAAAAATGAATTGTGAAACTACGCTGTTAAGAACCAGTTAAATATGCACCATTCAGCCAGGAAGAATGGTGTGTAATATTTATATATATAAAAAAAAAATTCCTCCCTAAATTACCGTCTCATCTGTAACCTTGTAGCAGTGCCAAGAGGGGACTGCACTTCCCATCAGGCAGCAGGAGTCTACTGTGGCTGATGGGAGATAGCTTGACCAGTGTGCTGCACACAAAGTTTAAATGGGATGTTAGGTTTTTTTTTTGTTTCCTCCACCTCCTGATTCAACAATTTCATTGTTTCATTTATCAAACAGTATGCTTTTTTGTCTCTTCATGGGTTGTCTTTATCCATCTGCAGGGGTGTACAAAACTGCTAAGCCCTTAATGTTCAATGTTTCTGTCTTTCCACTCCCAAAAAGCCTTTATAATCTACTATATAAACTGTGAAGGAATTTTAATGTCAATCGCAAAACTGAATGTGAACAGAAACGTGCCTCATTTGCTCATAACATCCTATTATATTGTTGGGCTGAGCTGCTGCGATGCTTGCCAGTGCCGAATGTCCATGTTACTCTTGACGTCTCTCTTTTAGGTAGCTCACTATCCTTAAAAGGGCCACTTGCTATTGTTGCACAAGTGTAATTTTTATGCGACTTTGGCAAACTTGCCATTTTTATTCCCCTGCATCTGGCTCTGAAGTTGATCATTTGTGTGACGGAATGGCTTCTCTTTCTGTTGGTGACTTACCACGATTTCAAACCTAGACTGATGTGGCTATTCAGTGCCATTACAATATTTGGTGATGACTTATTTTATATAACCTATGGAGTGAGATGTTGGCGTCAGGAGTTCGAGCAAATAGGAATATCATTGTACTGTGCACACAAAATAATAAACCTGACTTAAAATGACAGCACTATTGTTATATCAAAGCAATGTCTGATTTTTTTTTAAATACAGTGTTATTATATACCTTCACATTGCAAGTTTGTAATACCATTTAACACATTGTTACGTGTTTTTTGCAGAATGTCATTGGCATGCATAATAGGGCGGCACGGTGGCACAGTGGTAGCGCTGCTGCCTCGCAGTTAGGAAACCCAGGTTTGCTTCCCGGGTCCTCCCTGCGTGGAGTTTGCATGTTCTCCCCGTGTCTGCGTGGGTTTCCTCCGGGCGCTCCGGTTTCCTCCCACAATCCAAAGACTTGCAGGTTAGGTGGATTGGCGATTCTAAATTGGCCCTAGTGTGTGCTTGGTGTGTGGGTGTGTTTGTGTGTGTCCTGTGGTGGGTTGGCACCCTGCCCAGGATTGGTTCCTGCCTTGTGCCCTGTGTTAGCTGGGATTGGCTCCGGCAGACCCCCGTGACCCTGTATTCGGATTCAGCGGGTTAGAAAATGGATGGATGGATAAAGGAAATGGAAAAAAAGGCCACACCACCATGAAACTGAATGAAGTATGATTTTTTCTATAATGCACATCAAGTCACTTTTGTTCAGAAGATGGCAGAAAGAGAATAATTGAGGACACCATGTTTGAGTGAGTAACAGCAATTTATACCTTTTTACTGTTTCTTGATAGTAGACATTTATTCAGATCCATTTCATGATGAGGCAGATCTCATTTTAAAGTTTGATGGCAATAATTATCATTATTTGCTGCAATTTTAAAATTAACTTGGGATGAATCACTGGAACATAGAACATACATGCAGGAAGGTGATAAACCTGATTACCGTATATGCTCACGTATAAGTTGGGTCTTGAAACCCCAAAAAATCGATCATAAAATCAGACCCTGACTTATATTCTTGTTCAAAAATGTGACGCTTTTTTTTTACATCTTCTTGCCTCAAATCTCGCATCAATTTCTCAAAGTAGCATCGAATTTTGTTGTAGCAGCGCAGTTACCAATTTATTTTGCTGCTTCATGTTGAATTAATGTTTAATTTAAAACCAGCTTCATATTTTTTTCTGATCAAACGCTCGATCGTAGATAAGGGATGCTCTTACGATAAAGGTGTATGAGGGTGTGTGATACAAAAAACACAAATCAGTGTAAATGTTGCTTCGGAATAGTTCAGGTATTCAGGCACAACAGAGAATGAGAGAGAAAGAGGTCAGAAGCACGCGCTAATAGAGCACATTGCCACACCCACATAGAAAATAAGGCCGTGTGCTCCGTGGTTACTCTCTCAGGTGGGCGTTAGCATATCATAATGCCTTGTACCAATTGCATGAGTTTTCCGCATTCGACCTATACAACCGACATTATAAAATAACAGAAATTATACAGTAAAATCAAGTCCCGTCTTATCCGCGGGAGAACTTATCCGCGAGTATATATGGTAGATGTTTGTCACGTTATAGCAGAGGCTCAAATAAACCAACTCTTATTAACATTTATCATACTATAATAAGATATGTATTTGATTATGGTAGCCAAGCTTATGAATCAGATGCAAAATACCTGCTGTACCGACTCGACGTGACACAAGCTCAGGCTTTATGGCAGAGTGTGGGAGCAATCCCAATGACACCAGTTATAGCCTTACAGGTGCAGGCAGAGGAGATCTGAAGAGTTCAATTAGACCTTAACTTATGGGCAAGATTAAAGAGACAGGGAAAATTTCTTTCAAAAAACAACATTTTAAATTATAGTTGGAGTATGATTCTCAAAAAAGATTTACAGGATTCGGTTAATGAGCAATAGGGTTCTGTAAAATTATTAACGCAAAGTTTGATAATATAATATCTTTTTTGTCCAACCAATAGTCACTCGTTGGCACCTAGGGAAACCTGCTATAGATGATACCCTATTAGAATTTAAAAGAGAAATGAATATTAACATAAAATATTTAGTGGAGGATTATTTATGAAGCAAGTGGACGGGGTATACACAAATATTTACTGATGAAAAAAAAATCAAATTCTAGGGAACAGGGAGCAGAATTCTGTGTAACAGACTTTAGAGTAGGTACAAGGAAAAGACTATCAAATGATTAAACAAGCTATACGGCAGAATTGATGGCAGTAATTTTACAACTAGAATGGGTAGTAGAAGTAAAGCCACCAAGAGTAGTTATTTGCTCAAATTCCCACTCACATTAATGTCAATTAAAGCAGGCCAATTTTTGTCCAGGCAATATATGCTTTTGGAAAACTTGCAATTATATAACAATATAAGAAATTGGGAATATTTATAGAGGAAATAAAACTGATGATGCATTAGCCAAAAAAGCGGTAGAAAATGGAAAGAGTTGAAACTGAAGCAGGAATGAGTTATAATGAAATTAAAAGTAGAATAAAAACAGGTTTTGCAGTTATGGAAAAAACAAATGGGAAGGAGCAGTTAAAGGCAGACACTTGTATGCAAATCATAATAATATAACTTATTTTTAATATGAAAGTAAAAACAGAAGAGAAGTAATATTAAGTAGATTAAGACTAGGTCACTGTGCCTTAAATCAAGGATTATATTTAATAGGTAGACACGGAGATGGAAACTGTGTACAATGTGGCTCAAAGGAATCAATTGAGCATGTTTGACTCCATTGTGTTCTACAGGTATATAAAAATCAAAGGCGATCCCTAATTCCCCTTGGGATTAATAAAGTATCTATCTATCTATCTATCTATCTATCTATCTATCTATCTATCTATCTATCTATCTATCTATCTATCTATCTATCTATCTATCTGTCTGTCTGTCTATCTATCTAATTAAATGTCTCTGCCAAACTAAAATGGACACGATATAGTTAAATGATCTTTTGCGGGAAAATTACAACAGTGCTGCTAAATATGAGGAACTAATTCCTTCAGAATTCAATAGAAATACAGGACTGTGGAAAAGAACTTAACATATTTAATAGAATGAGAGTTTTTCCTCCCTATATTAGGTGGCAGTAATTTACCAAGAGTATCCAAGCCACCATAAAACAGAAGAAGAAGAGGTCCTGAGGCTACAATGAGGCTGTGATTATGAAAAAGAGGAAAAGGAGAGAAGAAAATCTCCACGGTAGGAGTCTGCCATGTCTCAATTCAGCCTGCAGCAGAAAAATCTTCAGTGTGCACCGGGGTTTTCAGATGAGTCACAGGTTTTTCTTCTGCTGCTGCCTCTGCTGTGCCCTTGTACTTTTTGTTTGCTTGAAAATAATGCACCCAAAATGGAGGGATGCATAGCATGGGCTTTACTTGCAGCTCCTCGCTTATCGATCAATTTGCTTAACGACCTAATCATTGGAACAGAACTTAGTCTTTAAGTGAGGAGAGTTTGTACTATCTTACGGAGCCTGGACCCTTGATTCACTTCTGCTTTAGTTTTGTCATGACATGTCCACTGCTATTGAAGAGCTTGTGGGTACTTGTCCTCCAGAATTAGTGGCACCCAAACTGGAGCAGGCAATAAACCGACTGATCAGGTATACTGGATAAAATTCATTCTGAAAGACTGATTATGAAAAAACGCTGTTACCAGTATGCTAAAATTTCTCAAACAAATTTAAGTGTAAAATATGTCCTTTCACAAGACTTGTAAATCTGTGCAGGCAAAAGAAAACAGGAAATGAGATTTTAGATTTGTGTATTTAAAGTCTTAAAGTTTTAGTGTATGGCCATGTACGTAAACTGTGTCTGTCCTCTTAAGGAAATTACCCAAAGTCATGGGCAGTTCACCCTACTTTGTGAATCAATATTGGCACCAGCCTCTTTTGACTTTTATTTTACATGCTGATACCCTGCAATAAAGTGGCATCACATCCAAAGTGAGCTTGTGTTATTTTTGGGAAAGGCTACAGCCCCTTAGCTATCAGACATCTTGAAGTCTACTCATATGAAAACCTATATACTCATCACTAAACACCCCAGTTAAAGTGTTCAGTGCTCTGAAATAAACTGGCTTCTGGATTACACAGGTAGTCAAGAATCAGCAGGTACCTGTTGTAGGATAAGAACAGGAATCCTGGCCTGGGAGGAGCATGGTTTATTACCTGGACGGGAGGCCCAAGAGGAATGATGGATGAATTGGTCGGCTGGATGAAAAGATAATTTTGTGCCCAGCCTGTAGAAAATAATGAATTGACCAGTGGAGGCTGGAACTTGGGAGTGGTTCTATCCCCCATGTGCTAGGTGGCAGTGGTCCTCACATAAGAACCCAGGGGTACTAGGGAAATGGAGTCCCTAAGGGGGACCACCCTACTTTGTCTATGGCCTGGAAGTGCTTCCTTCAGGAAACAGAACGGCACCAGCTTAAAAATGAGGCTGCTGCCGGACATGGACAAGTTGGAGCTGGGAACGCAAACAGGCAACACTCAACTAGAGGAGAGAGAGGGCAAGAGAAAGATGAAGAAACATGAGATTTAATTGTTTATAGGAGGTATTTTGTAATAAACACTCCTTTGATTTGAACCCAACACTGCGTTAGTGGATTCGTGCTTGGGGTTTGGGGATCAGTGGTGCTCCCAAGCCTTCAGACTGCCTATCCCGATCTCTCATTTATAACCAGTACCAGAATCAAACTGTCTAAGAAGACACTTTAGTACTACAGCTAAAGTCAGAAGCAAGAAGCCAAGAAAAAATAAGGCAATAATATAAGCAAGAGATTACAAATATTAAAAAATTAATTAGCCGGGGGGGAAAAACATAGTATAAAAATCTGAAAACAGAGTAAGCTCAATGGTTCTTAAAAAGAAAATAGCCTTAATGATGGGATGTTAGTTTGGCGTCCAGCAATACAAAACTGGCCAAAGAAGATACTGCAGGTAAATGAGAAAAAAAATCTAAAAAGAAAATGCTAATTTATATATGCAAAGCTGACTGACTCACTCACTCACTCACTCACTCGCTCATCAACAAAAACATGTGGAGCAGTAGGCATCCACAATGAAAGGACATTTTCATATATCGATATTTAGGTGTAACCCCACCAAAACAGAAAAACTAAATATCCCAAAATCTCAAAAATGCTTTGACTGCTTTGATTCAAATTTGGTCACATTATAGACTATAAATATGTCTCTGGTTTCCTATGCAGCTTGGAGCCGTCGCCAGGAGACAATGCCTGACCCCAACCCCACCAAGCATTGGAAGCACCATCCCCAGACACATATAAATGGGGCATTTACAGATCACGGTCCTTATTTAGACCCAAAAGAGAGACAGAAATAGAAAGAGCTCTTCTCGTAGCTCACTATACTGTACAGAGAGCAGTGTCATTAATAAGTTCTGTTGTGCCGAGTTGGCACCCCAACAATTCTTACCAATCTTCTCTGCCATCCTTTGGTTCACAGCTTTAACCAATACACCAAACTGACTGCCATTAAAATTAGGCTTTAGTCAAAAAACTACAAATATTGTATACAGAAAAGCACTTAGTTAGTCACCTGGTGCTTACCCAACAGCACTCTAACTGACGTCCATTGTCTTATGAAATTTCTCAGGCAAAGCCAGAATACACAGCTAGTGTACAAATACAAAAACAAAATTTGAACAGTCAGGAGTGTATTCTCAGACACAAGTCCTCTTCACAATCAAAGATCATTCCTGAGTAAAAAGTATAAAGTCCATTTTACACTTCACGCTCAGAACGCGCAGACATCACAGCTGCCAAGCATTCCCAGTGTTCTTTTGATGTGTCCTCTAAACACCTTGTTAGAAATTAACGTAACGCATGCGTGAGTTGCAGCACCAGCAAAAATAGGGGCGGCCTGTGTGTTCAACTTTTGGTATGTGACATCAGCATGAGTGAGTATTATCAAAATGTGACAGCAGGCTTGCAGCTCCAACTGGATCAATGTGTGTGCTTCATTGTTTGATGAATGATTCAGTACAGAAAAGCAAATCATTAAACTTAAATGTTGACACACAAATGTCTTCGTAGTGCTTTTCTTCATCCATTTCTTGCACAGTCAATATAAGCATCGCATATTCCCCATCGTAATGGTGCAATACATTTAAAGGTCTCAAATACAGTCTAGATATTCTGTGTCGCCGTTGACGTCTTTTTTTTCCTACCTTCACAGCAGCATCAAAATGCAAAGAATTTTTATTTTTAACATCTTTATTCCCTCATACAAGCATTGAACAGAGTAGGAGCAAGAACACACCCCAGACGAACCCCAGAATCAACTAGGAAAAACGAAGAGGTCCTGCCTCCACTCTGCACAGCACTCACAGTACCAGTGTACAGGCCAGCCATGATATCCAAAAACCTTGAGGGGATCCCACAAACCCTCAAGATGCCCCACAGGGCAGCTCAATCAACTGAGTCGAACGCTTTGCAAAAATCGACAAAGGCTGAAAAGAAACTCTGCCGATATTCGCATTTGTGCTCTATGAGAACCCTCAGTGCCAGGATGCGGTAGACTTCTTAGGCGTAAAACCAGACTGTTCCGGTCTCAGGTAGGTGAGCAAGTGATCATGTATCCTATTGAGGACGACCCCAGCAAGGACCTTACCTGGCACCAAGAGCAGTGTTATCCCCCTGTAGTTGCTGCAATCCAGGCATTCACCCTTCCCTTTCCAGATAGGGACAAGTCCCGTTTCCAGTCAGTTGGGATGATGCCAGTCTCCCAAATGGAAGCAAAGATTGCTTGCAATGCCAGGAGGACAGCCTTACCACCAGCCTGGAGAAGTTCACCCCGGATACCACAGGTTCCTGCAGCCTTCCCCCCCTCAGCTGGTTCACCACCTGTGCAATCTCAGTGAGATTGAGTGGTTCACAACTAATTGGAGGATCAGCCTCAAGAACCGTGGACCCAGAGATATACAACATCTTAGCCGGAGGATCAGCATTGAACAACTGCTCAAAGTAGCCAGTCCAGTGGGTCACAACTGCAGTGTCATCCGTAAGGACCATTCCATCAGCTGCCCTGACTGCGACTCTCCAAAAAACAGATTCAGATGTGTGTAATGCTTTGATTCTTCTAACAAATGCCTCTTTATCTGCCCTCAGAGCCCTCGCAGTCGTCCTTCTCAGTTCCCAGTACAGACCAGAGTTGCCATTGAGCCGTGCACTATGACTCCTCTCGATGATATCCAGGGTGCCCTGTGAGATAAAACACCTTCTTCTGGGAACACCAGTAACACCAACACAACCCTCAGCAACCTTCAGGGTCTTGCTGCGGAAGGTCTCCCACATCACATTAGGATCAGCAGTCATCGATGCTCCTACTCAGTTCAATGCTTGCATGAACTGGGTGTTGGGCAAGGTTGTGGGGTCCAGTGGCTGTGCAGCATCCGTTGGTGAAGAAAGATTCACGGATCTTGACTTTGCTGACGATGCTGTGATGTTCACAGAGTCAATGGAGGCTCTGATCGGGGTGCTCGATAGACTGAGTGAGGAGTCTGAGTGTCTGGGCTTGCAAATGTCCTGGATAAAAACCAAGATCCAGGCCTTTAATTACCTCTTGGGCACAGCCATCAGGTCAGTCTGTTTGCAGAGAGAGTGTTGACCTTGTTGAGAGGTTTACTTACCTTGACAGTGACATTCATGTTTCTGGTGACTCTTCCTGTGAAGTCAGTAGACGGATTGGGAGAGCATGGGGCGTCATGAGGTCGCTGGAAAGGGGTGTGTGGCGCTCCTGATATCTATGCAAAAGGATGAAGGTCCAAGTCTTTAGAGTCCTGGTGCTTCCTGTCTGGTTATATGGTTGTAAGACATGGATGCTATCCAGTGACCTAAGACGAAGACCGGAATCTTTTGGTACTGTGTCTCTCCGGAAAATCCTTGGGTACTGTTAGGTTGGCTTTGTGTCAAATAAGCGGTTGCTCATGGAGTCCCAAATGAGGCACATTACCTGCATTGTGAGGGAGCGTCAGTTACAGCACTACGGCCATGTGGCGCGTTTCCCTGAGGGTGATCCGGCTCATAAGATCCTCATTGTTGGGGAGCCGAGTGGCTGGACCAGGCCAAAGGGTCGCCCACGTAACACCTGGCTGCAGCACTGGAGGGTCATTTCCGTAGGGTAGGACTGGACCGCGTGTCTGCCTGGGGAGTTGCCAACTGGGATCCCGAGTTGTTTCGCTGTGTAGTGGGTGCGGCAACACACTGTACCAGTGCATGTTCCCCAACTTGACTTGATTTTATTCCCTCAACTTACAGCACAGCAAAATCTGACATTGTTTTCTTACCGTGATGATTTCTTGCTCTGCCATCTGGTGGAATCCTCCAGATTTACTTAAAGTATGCGTTCAACTATAGACAGTACATTTCTTGCATAGCAGCAATGCCCGCAAGCTCACACGTCGCATAGCGTTAAGTATATCCTGGGCCTTAGATTTATCGCACTTGGTAACAAATCTCCATACTTTTATCTAACAGTGTAGGCATGAATCCAGGTGGAGACCCCAGAAGAGACAGAGTCTAAAAAGGAAGGCAATCCACAGCTAAAGCAAAACCAAAATATGAACCAAATGGAGAGAAATAAAATTATATAAAAATTCAGAAACAGAAAAATACATATGAAGAAAATATCACTATCACTATTAGATGGTAAGTCAAAGTTAAGTCAAAGCTCAGAGAAAAATGATACATCTCTTTAATGTGATGATGACATGAGATATGATGGTACAGTAACCTGCACTGGACATCAGCAGACTAATAATGATTCAGAGCAAATACCACAACCTGAATACAATAGTGCATAAAATGTGTAAAGGACCTCAAAATAGATATGTATGATTAAATCTGTATATTAGTAAATTCTCTTCAGGCACTATATGAAACAAAAATATTATGCCTAATGTCATTTATTTAATTAACTAGCAAAATACCCGCGCTTCGCAGTGGAGAAGTGTGTGTTAAAGAAGTAATGAAAAAGAAAAGTAAACATTTTAATAATAACGTAACATGATTGACAATGTAATTGTTTTGTCATTGTCATGAGTGTTGCTGGCATATATATATATATATACATATATATATATATATATATTGTGGTTGGGCTTGTGCCTCCTCCAGACCGCGAGGGGGCGTCCGTCCTGGTTATGTTGGGGGCCTCAGGTAAAGGGCTTGGAAGCCCAGCCCTGTAGGGACCCGTGGCCACCGCCAGGCGCGCCCCAGTGCCTGTAGAAGTCTGGAGCCCAGCACTTCCGCCACACCAGAAAGTGCTGGGGGGAAGAAGAAAGTGGACACCCGAAGGGCTTCCGAGTGCGCAGCCGGCACTTCCGCCACACTGGGGTGTGGCTAGGACTAATTGCCAGGAAGCAGCTGGAGCCCATCCGGGTTCCCATTTAAGGGGCTGCCTCCCTCCAGTCTGAGGCAGAAGTTGGGTTGAAGAGGACGGAGCTGGAGTGAGGACTGGAGGCGGCCAGGAGAAAAAGGCACAGAGACTGTGAGGCCTGGACTTGGGGGAATCGGTGCAAGAGGCACTGGGGTGTGAGTGCGCAGTTTGTAAATATTTGTAAATAAACAGTGTGTTGGGTGATGAACAACATGTCTGCCTGTCTGTGTCCGGGCCAGTGTCCACAATATATATACACATACATGTCTACATATATAGACACACACATATACATACATATCTATCTATCTATCTATCTATCTATCTATCTATCTATCTATCTATCTATCTATCTATCTATATGTATATATCCATCTATCTATATAATCTATATATCTATCTATCTATATATGTATATTGTCAGGGATGCCAGGGGCCATGACCCGGCCGGGACGCCAGGAGGGACCAGAAGAGGGTCAGAGCCCTGCCTGGATCACGTGGGGTTTGCCTTCCGGGTTGCTTTGGGGGCCACGGGTCAAGGGCATGGAAGCCTTTCCCTGTAGGGGCCCGTGGTCACCGCCAGGAGGAGCCCCAGTGCCTTGGGGACCTGTTACCCCAGCACTTCCGCCACACCAGGAAGTGCTGGGGGGAAGATTTATGACGGCGCCCGGAGAGCAGCCGGGAGGGCAGCCGGCACTTCCGCCACGCTGGGGCGTGGCCAGAAGAAGATTGCCGGGAACACCTGGGGCTCATCCGGGTCCTCTATAAAAGGGGCCGTCTCCATTCATTCGAGGCTAGAGTCGGGTGGAAGGAGGACGAGGCAAGAGGAGCTGTGGAGGCGGCCCGAAGACAAGGCATTGTGGCCAGGACTGTGTTTGGGACTTTGTGCACGTGACTGAGTCTGTGTGACCTATGAACTGGGGTCTTTGTGACCATATTTATAATTGTATATAGTGTAAATAAACGTGTGGTGGTTAAAGAACAACATGTCCGCCTGTCTGTGTCCGGGCCAAGTTCATATATATATATATATCTACTTTGGGGTGCGAGCAGCTGTTGCTGGGGGTGCCAGAATCCATCAAGGAAGAAAAATTAAAAACATTATTTGTACAAAATGTTTATTTATCTATCCATTCCTAAATAATTAAATGGGCAGGCTATTTTGTGTCAGTGCAATACGCTGCTTGTTAAAACGGATGACTCCTGCTCTTATGTGCACTTAGTGCTGCGTGGGTATTATGAACTATCGTATCTGTTCAAGTTCTATTTAAATTTTAAATATAAGTAATTTTTATTTAGTCGACAGAAATATGTTTAGTAGGAATGTAAGTTAAATTTAGTCATCATTGCATAAATTTTTCTTCACCATAGAAATTTAAAGACTAAATTCAACTTCCATTCCTACCAAAGATATTTCTGGCGACTAAATAGAACTTACTTATATCCAAATTCGAGCTATTGAGCTGTCGCCTGCCTGCCTGAATAAGTCACCCTCGCTTCGCTCTTACTTTTTTACCGTTCATTTAATCAGGGCTAGTCGCGGAAAAATTATAAAATGGAAGGGGGATTACACTGAGTATGGCTTTACCAAAACAATTATTGATTATTGAATTATTGATATGAATCCATTATTCATAAAGCTTCAATTGGTGATCTGCTTTTCTGCGTTAACCTCATATTTTTTCATACTTCTTCTCAAACCAAGGGGGTGGGAGGGTAAAATGAATCGGGAAGCGCTGATCAATGTAATTGGTGTACCAGGAAATCATGCATTGAGAGAAGTTCCCCTTTGCTTGGAATGCAAAGTGTGATTAAATGCGTTATTTTTTTAATGCGTTATGGAGCACATGCATCGAAGCTTCTCAGCTGTGCTTGTGCTAAGAAAAGGAAACATTTTAAAAATAACGTAACATGATTGTCAATGTAACCTTTTGTAAGTAGTGCCTGGAGGATTCAGAGTGTGGAGAAACTCTAGAGACAGGGTGTGTATTAACTTGTGGATTTTTCTGTGAGTATTTGGTGGCAGCGTCACAAAGTTGGTTCCGCAAGACTGCGTTAGCTGCGGAGCTCAGCTCAGAGCAAAATAAGGTGAATGGGAGGGGAGATGATGACGTGACTCCCCCACCCGCCTTAACTGTCAATCCCCCAACAAAGACAGTCTCTCGGAATTTGCATAAGCACAGCCCTTCAACAGCAATTTTAACTTAGTTACAAAATGATCAAAACTCTCGTTTATATCCTGCGTCCTCTCATTAAACTTGTATCCCGCATTAGCCATGGGCATGACAAACGCCAGCGGCAGCCTGTCTATGAACTTAATTTAAATTTAGGTTTACACCATGCTTTGTTTCCGAAGTAGCTGCACTCATGAATATGGTTGTATTTGTCAGTCGCTCGCTTCTTATTGTTTCGCTGCCTTCTCAATTGTATAATGCATGTTTTCTTCAGCATTTTTTGGAGCTCTTCCTTGTTTTCTACGTACAGCGTTGACAGTTCACGTGATTACATGGGAGGTGTGATGATGTCACACGAAACTCCGCCCCCCACGGCCATCGAGCTCAACTCCATTACAGTATATGGAGAAAAATAGCTTCCAGTTATGACCATTACGCGTAGAATTTCAAAATGAAACCTGCCCAACTTTTGTAAGTAAGCTTGTAAGGAAAGAGCCTGCCAAATTTCAGCCTTCTACCTACACGGAAAGTTGGAGAATTAGTGATGAGTGAGTGAGTCAGTGAGTGAGTGAGTGAGTCAGTGAGGGCTTTGCCTTTTATTAGTATAGATAAGCCATTTATAGAGTTAGAAGTTTATTGTTTTTCTCTCTATGAAGATAGGGAGACAACATTAATAAAAACATTAGCCTTAACTTTAACATCCTCACAGAAGGCATTGAAGGCTTCATATTCTGTGAATTATTTATGAAGTATTCCTCAGCTGCAGCTGAAAAAACATATGTGCAAGATAGACCAGAATTAATATTCTGCATATAATGACTGAAAAATCATATTATTTTCCAGAATTGCCATCTCCTATATACCATGAGCCTTCAGCTATGAAACAAATGAATGGCTACATTTTAGTGTAAACTGAGTGTATGTTATCTCCAAAAACATTCAGTAAATAAAGGAAACAGTAGACTTAATTTTATAAAAAAAATCTATAAGGATGGTGATAGTTTTACCATCTAACATACAGAGAACACTTCAAAACTGAGCAACAATAGCTTCCAGTTTCTTGATGCTTGAGCATAACAGCTTAAAAAAAGTGATATAACTGAAATTTTACAACAGGATCAGAAATTATAACCTATTACAAGTGCAAATGTCCTCTCCAGTCATGGTGTCGATCTACATGTCAAAATCATGTCCTAAGGCGGATGTTATGCTCGAGTACTACAGCATATTCCGCCTGTATTAATATTGATTTTTCTAGGACTACTTTGGCTTTTTCTCTTACACTCTAAAGATGTGCAGGTTAGTTAGTCACCCTCGACTGACCTTGTGAGGGTGGAGGTACAAGAGGGCCTGCGATGGACTGACACCACATCAAAGACTGATTCCTGCCTTTAACCTGAGGCTGCTGAGTTCTGGCTCCTGTCCCCGAGCAAGCTGGATTATGTAGGTCTCAATACACTGTGTGTTATACTTTAATTTGAATGCATCAATACATTTATTAATGGGCACTGCCACTGAAATTTTGGCATTGTTTTCTTTTAATCTATACTAATAAAAGGCAAAGCCCTCACTGACTCACTCATCACTAATTCTCCAACTTCCCGTGTAGGTAGAAGGCTGAAATTTGGCAGGCTTATTCCTTACAGCTTACTTACAAAGGTTAAGCAGGTTTCATTTCGAAATTCTACACGTAACGGTCATAACGGTCAACAACGTCCACCATGTTGAACGTTCTTATTTATAGCCCCATCTTCAAGAAATTTGGTAGGCGGCTTCCCTGAGCTAACCGAAACCAATGTACGTACTTATTTCGGTGGTATGACACCACTGTCAGCTGCCATATTGAACTTTCCAACGTCACTAATTCTCCAACTTCCCGTGTAGGTAGAAGGCTGAAATTTGACAGGCTCATTCCTTACAGCTTACTTACAAAAGTTAAGCAGGTTTCATTTCGAAATTCTATGCGTAATGGTCATAATGGTTGACAAAGTTCGCCATGTTGAACTTTCTTATTTATGGCCCCATCTTCACAAAATTTGGTAGGTGGTTTCCCTACGCTAACCAAAACTGATGTACATACTTATTTCAGTGGTATGATGCCACTGTCGGCCGCCATATTGAACTTTCCAATGTCAGTAATTCTCCAACTTCCAGTGTAGGTAGAAGGCTGAAATTTGACAGGCTCATTCCTTACAGCTTAATTACAAAAGTTAAGCAGGTTTCATTTTGAAATAATATGTGTAATGCTCATAACGGTTGACAACGTTCGCCATGTTGAACTTTTTTATTTATGGCCCCATCTTCACGAAATTTGGTAGGCGGCTTCCCTGCTCTAACCGAAACCAATGTACGTACTTATTCGATCAAAGAACTGTCACTTACCGAGTGGTTTCCATGCCCGGAGATGACACCTGCCTTTTACATTCTCTTTGTTACATATTGCACGGCCATATCAGGCTCACTCTTGATATCTGGAGGAACATTGTGTTTTATGTATTGAATGACTGGGACAGGTTCAAGGTGTGGACTGATGACGGTACAGGAGATAATTATACTACACAGGAGCACTAGAAGAGTGAAATGCTTAAGCCCTTCACCTATGGTTCTGCATGTGAGTTGATGGCTGCCGCTGAATTGTTCGGTTGTCGCTTTCAAGTGTACCAAAATGGCCAAATATTTTACACCTTTCGACAATCGCCAATGCCTCTTAAACATCTTAGATTCACAGGCAATGATTTCAGTAGTGGACACTTTGATGTTTATGAATGTTTAAACTCTCAAAAGCTGGATGTGAAGTTATCGATGAAACCGGTTGTATGCTTACAACGTTTGACAGATGCCGAATGTCACTTCAACACAAGTCCTACAAATACCATCGTAATTGAAACAAACCATGAAACTCAAAGCGATTATGACAGCAGCAATCCAAGCTGTGAGATTTGAAACAAGATTACTGTTCACATGGCCAACTGTACGTTGCATGCTCAAGAGTAAGCTCAGCACACAGCTTGGTTATATTACAACCGGAGGGCCGAACTCACAATGTGGTATACAAAGAGATTCTTAACAAATAATTATTGGTATATTTTCCCTCAGTTAAAAAGGTTTAATTTTCTTCTTAATAAAAATTTTAAAGCAGTACTTCACCGCTGCGAAGCGCGGGTATTTTGCTAGTTTGAGTTATAACAATGAATTAAAAAGTTTAATTTTAATAAAATGAGAATTCTGGTTAAAATCTATTGATAAATTAATTTGAGTATGCCAATTGGATCTGGTAATCAGATGTTTTAAAAATCACACACTAGAAGACTGGAAAACAAACAAAAATAAAAACATGAACAAAATTTTGATGTACGCAAAATCAATGAATATTCAGCTTGTCCCGATGGTCTGTGTATGTAATAAGCTTTGCATCTGCTTATGAAATAATGTTCTTTCATACATCATATATATTTTATTTCTACTTATTATTAATATTTTGATACATCATTTGCTTTCCCCTTTTATTATACATTCTTTCTTTAAACGTTCTTTATTATGCTGTATTAGCCTGTGAGAAAACTATTTTTTACACTCTCTCATGAGAAACACAGAGAAAGTCTTTTATTTCCAGAGGTTCAGCTCCTAGCTAAACATTAATTAGCTTATTGTAGCAAAACAACATTGCCTTAAACTTACAAAAAGTTCTCACATTTGAGAACTCAAAAACCACTTCCTTCTAGACATACTGGAGCAACACAACCGTAAACCTGTTCAACACTGGGCCCTCTGTAACTTTCCATCCTCCAGCCTCTCCTGCACACTCTGACAGAACCTGGAGAAGACAACTGCCAACGCATTGAGAGCAGTTTACCTAACAAAGACAGCGACAAAGAGAGTGTCCTGACTGCTACAGCACCATTCATTTGACTAGAGTCTAATTCTTTACTACAAGCAAAGTATACACTAATTAGTAGTGTTCTGGATTGGTTTTGATTGCTATTCTGGTGATTTTGTCATCATGGTGACTTTGAAATGGTACTGTAAACATCTTTACCACAGTGGATTTTCCAAAACTGACCCCGGACAATTGATGGAGCTAAAGCTGCTTGGTCTCTCGCGTCTTATTCAAGTTTTCTCATTTTTTCAACAAAGGTTTTGATCCTAAAAATGTGTTTGTTTTCCTTAAGTATTTTGGAAAACGTTTCACAGTCGCTATCTTGCAAAAAAGAAAAATATCCCAGCATACTGTGCATTCCATATACTGATACACAAAATGACACAGGCAGACATCCTCCAGCATCTGTGCATATGTAATAACAACATCAGCAGCCTATCAATGTGTGATCTGCAGCATGCCCAATCATGTCATCAACACACACCGCACCAAATCAGAAACAAAATAAGGGTAAGGGATCAAGGCAAAACACCCACATACAAGGTCAAGAAAAAGTTAACTGTGGCCAGACACCCCCACAGGACTGACACAAAGCTGAATGGATAGGACCACTTCCTGAAAATCTCCAGCCAGTCCCCCGCGTTTAAAACATAACATATAGTCTTCACATGAAAAGGGTAGCAGTTGAGTTAGAGAGATTCGTCTCATTCTGTTGGCTCACTTTGCATCTCATTATTGTTTTGTTGATGGTAAAGGAAAAAAGAATCCAGGATTTTCAAACTTATGCTACATTCATGCTACTATGTTTTCATTTAAAAACGCAGACATTATAGTCTCCATTTTCACCTTTCGTCCACAACACCCTGATGTATTTAACCCCAGAAAAACAACACTTTTCAAAACGTCCTCCAGATGGACTTAAAAGCACAGATCCTAATTGCGCTCTGATTTGTTGCTTTTGAAGGACTTCCCTGACTGGATTCTGCTCATTACAATGTCATATTATCTAATTGGTTATGCTTCACTGAATTAAGACAAATTCACACATAGTGGACACAAAAAGATTTGCTTTCCTTAGGGCTTCGTCTGTGCCTTACTTTGATGCATCTAAATAGCGTTTTCTACAGTTTGAATGCTGCGTACATTTGCAAAAGGCAAATACTTTACCAGCTGCTACAGTTTTGCTATAAATTCCATGGCTAGCAGCATTCCCATCCCTTCAAGGATTTTTCTGCTAATGTGGACATGCCCAGTGTAGGCAAACAACTGTGTCATATGCATTTTTGGTTGTTTTAGTGTGGACAGAGATATTTTTGTAAGTGATGTGAAAGCGCTAGAGTGAACGCAGATTCTGTTTCAAATCGCCAGTTTTAAATGAAATCGTAATAGTGTGGACATTGTCTTAGAAAGTAAGTCAATTTAAATGAAGACAAAAGAAGTGTAATTCATCAACTACAGTAATTGCTTCCTAAATAGAAAAATGACTGGGATGAAAAACTGCAGCTACTGTGGCCCTCTAGGATCTGAGTTTAACCCCCTGCTCTTTGAGAATTAGGTTATAAGTCAGGCCAGCATGCCAACAATTCATATGTGTTTCACGTAATGGTACCACTTCTTAAAAAACAGACACTCCATCCATCCTAAGTTAACAATTACAGGTCTGTCTCTCTCCTTTCTTTTCTTTCCAAAACACTTAAACGTGCCATTTCTAACCAGGTGTCTTCCTTGTACAGAACGGATTGCTCAAAAGCAGTCTTGGTTCAAGAAGAACCCCTCGACTGACATGGTTCTACTGACTATGATCGACCAGCTGCGATCTGCTAGAGTTACCAACATGTCATCACTCTTGATCTTGCTAGATCTCTCTTCTGCCTTTCACACAGTCAACCACAACATCCTTCTTTGACACCCTTTCTAAAACTGGTGTCCTACAGACAGCCAGGCACATCAGACATACACTGGAGTGCCCCAAGGATCAGCGCTGGGTCCTCTACTTTTTTCTCTGTACAACACCTCAGTGGGCTCCATCATCCACTCCCATGAGGATACACAGCTGTACCTGTCATTCCCTCCATAGGACAACATGGTATCCAATAGTCTCTGCTTGTTGTACTGATATCTCAACCAGAATGAAGGACCACTATCTGTAGCTCAACTTCTTGTGATCCCTGCCAGCCAGACTGTTCAACTCCAATCTCTGTACAGCTTGGCTCATTGTAACTAACACCTGCCAGGACAGTACGCAACCTTGGTGTGGTGATTGATGAGCAGCTCTCATTTTCTGACCACATTTCTACCGTTTCTCATTCATGCAGGTTTACACTGCACAACATCCGCAAGATCAGACCTTATCTGACAGAGTATGTAACACAAGTTTTGTTCCAGGCTTTGGTCTTGTCACATCTGGACTACTGCAACTTACTTCTGACAGGAGTACCCGCATATGCTATCAAGCTGCTGCAGATGATCCAGAAACTACGGGCCTGTCTTGTATTTAACCAGCCGAGACGGGCACAAGTCATTCCTTTCTTCAAGTTGCTACATTGGCTCCCTGTAGCAGCATACATTAAGTCCATATCCCTGATGCTGGCCTACAGAGTAGTCAGTGAGTCAGCACCCAAGTATATGGAGACACTGGTGAGATGCTTTATGCCTGCGCACCCACTCAGGTCACCCAGTGAACAACTTCTGGTGATGCCACCTCTACGTGGCACCAAGTCTCCATCCAACCTCTTTTCCTGTGTAGTTCCTAGTTGGTGGAACAAGCCGACTCCCTCAATGCATTTAAGAAGCAATTGAAGGCCCATCTGTTCTGTCGAAATGAAAAAAAAAAAAACATTGCTCTGCAATATTTTAGATTGTCAGTTAATTTCTTAAGTTTAATTGCTGTATTGATTGTAATCTATGATTGTATATTACTAGTTATTACATCTCTTCACTTGTGGCAATCAACTTTTCTTACCTGTCCTACTACACTTGCTGAACAAACAGGCCCTAACTTTATGTTACTCCATTACGTTTACCTCTTTTGTAAGTTGCTTTGGATAAAAGCCTCTGCCAGGCAAATAAATGAAAATGTATCAGGATTTTGTCTGTGCGCAGATGCAGTTCAGTGAGGATGAAAGAAATGCCCAAGTGAAAAACACCAACTATTGAGCAAAAAGCCAGCATACAGTCTTGGCAGGTTCTTGGTAAACTGGTAAATGAAACCCTACAGGAGTAACAGCTGGGGTGTGATGCATGCAGACCAGCACAATAACTCCATTATACATAGAAAAGGAGCACTGCATAAAAAACAAATAAATTAAGGGTTTAAAAATGGTGTATAAAAATAAACGTTGGGGTAAGCCATTCTCATCTGCCTTATTGTATGAACTATAAAAACCTGCCAGTAACTGCCATGTCACTATGTTAACAACCCACACTTTTAAAAATAATGGTTCTTCAAGGACACTCTATGGTTTTTCACTGGGTCGTGTGGTTCCTTGTAGCTCCATTGCTTGACAAATAATCGGTTCATTCTGGGACGGGTTCTTTGCATGCAAAGTTGGTTCTTTGTACCTTGAAAAACCTCCTAACATGGAGAAAAGCATTGAAATCTTTAATGTATGGTTGGCTACCTAACAGGACTCTAACAGATTAAGAAAAACTGAACTTAGCCTAGGGCGGCACGGTGGTAGTGCTGCTGCCTCGCAGTATGGCGACCATGGGTCGCATCCCGGGTCCGCCCCATGTGGAGTTTCCATGTTCTCCCAATGTCTGTGTGGGTTTACTTCAGTTTTCTCCCACTGTCCAAAGACATGCAGGTCAGGTGGATTGGTGATGCTAAATTGGGCCGAGTGTGTGATCTGTAATGGACTGGCACCCAGGCTTTGTTCCTGCCTTGCACCCTATGCTGGCTGGGACAGGCTCCAGCACCCTCAAACCCTACTCAGGACAAAGTGGGTTTGAAAACGAATGAATGGGCTTAGCCTGAGTTGTCCCTGAGCAGTCCTTTTACTGTTTTTTCACAAATCTGTTACCATCTATTCATAGTTATTTAGTGTATGGTGCCTGTTGTGGATCTTAATAAAAGTTCTTTCTGGAACCTTCATGTAGATGGGTGTTTTGGAAACCTAAAATGGTTTCCCTATGGCATCACTCTGAAGAACCACTCGGACACCTTTATTTTTAAGAGTGCAGCACATGTACCACATAGAGAGAAATTTCACATCTGGTTCCAGGAATCTCCAGGATCAACTGAGCAATCTTATGTCTAGTGCTTTGAGGGTGGACCTTGGGTTCTGTCGTATGATCCAATAATCTTCTGAAAAAAGCAACGGGAGGAAAACAGAAGCCATAGATGTGCATCCTTAGAGGTCCTCAGACTCTGTGTGAATACGCCACATGTAAGCAAACCTTAACCAGTTGAACAGGCCACTTGCATCATGCTAAGAACCATTTTGTTATATCGTTTTATTGTATTGAACAAGCCAACCCTGAAAAGTGGTGCACGACAACTAAAAAGTATTACTATTGTAACTGGGACATTAAAAGTCTGCCTGCATTGTAACCCATGCTGCACAAACAAACACGCATATGATTGAACGCTGTATGAAACCTTACACCGCACAACGTATTGTCAGAATTAACTGAATTTTATGGCTCAGACTTACTAATTATTTTCCACGCTTTCCCTCACAATTCTAAATTACCAAACAAAAACAATATCTGCACCATCCTCTCTTCTTTCCACAATTGATTATGCAGCTTAGTGTCGTTTCAAGGTAGAGCAAAGCAATAACGGAACTGCACCGGAGTTCTGATTCTAAACATTTCTCCAATTGAAATGACAACACGAACTATCTACAAACCTCGCATTACTTGTTTAAATTACGCGTGCTTAAAATAAAAAGGTTAAAATGGAGAAAGAACCCCAAACCGCTCGATCGCCACTCGCCTTCCTTTCAAAAGCCTCTCGTCTCTCTTTCCCCATCCCCGAATGACATCAATTATAAGGCGCGTTGCCATTCATCAGCGTGATGTCTGCTGCCAGGTAACCCTGCGCTTTCCTCTACTCAGCGACTTTCAGTCAAAGAAGGCGACAACAGCAAGCCTGGACGTGGCTCGGCCAACACAGAAGTGACTTCAAGCTTGCAAAAACTGGCAACCCCCCCAGGCTGTGGCAGCCAAATAAAGGAGACGGTAGGTTTGAAAACTTACCATGTTGTGAAACAGTCCGTTGGGGGTAGAAGAGAAGAAGAAACACCCCGTCCGAAAAAAAGGGGACGGATGGTTCTGTCTGGTGGCTTAGCTGAAGTTAATTGCGCGCTGCTAAAGCGAACTCATAAAACTGCGCACCCCGCGCGCTTCATTTGCGTGTGCTAAATGAAAACAGAAATCAACTCTGGGCAGACGGAGCGTCAGCTAGTTGTCCCCGGGTGTAATCGGCACACAAGAGGCACAGTCCCCTAAGTTGCTTATTAACTGTTTTTCTCTCTCTCTCTCTCTTGCCATTTCCTCACTCATTTCTTCCACATGTTTGACAGCAAAGCCCTCCTGGTTTTCATCTAGGAAGGGTCTCTCTCGCTCTCTCTCGCGCGCGCTCTCTCCTTCACACACACACACACACGCGCGCGCTGAGCTCTTTCCCGGTCGCTGCTGTATTTTACCCCATCTCTGCTCCTCACTCCAAGTTCTGTTCTTTGCGGCGCACCCATGAAGCAAAGCACCATTTTAAATTTTTGGACGCACGTGGGTTTGCTTACTATACATTTTAATCCTACTTTCATTACTCAACTTAATGTTTTACAATACCTGACTCTGTAACACCGTTTAGAAACCGGCTGTCGGGTTGCCTTTGAATTGCTTTCTGTGTTCTGCAACAATTCAAGTTTGCTGTTTTTTTTTTTCCTTATTTTGGGAACATTTTACTCCCATAATGATTTTTTGAGGGGAGCTGTGTACGCATCCAAGTTAACCATGGGCAGTGGCTATCGAACAGGACCCAGCCGTGGACAACGCGACGGTGCAGTGAACGGGTTACTCCCGAGCGCGGGCCACATTAGTGTTGACTCAACGCTCATGTCTGGCCAATGTGTTAGAACGATCAGTGATGACCCGGGGAGAATGAGCAAAGTCCACACGGACTGTCATCGACGCAGAAAAAAAAAAAAAATAACATAACGTGAAGTTCATTGTGGATTCTAAAGTGATGCATTTCTGCCGCTCCTCCTTTCTTTTTCGTGATTTTGAGTTTGATATTGTTAATATCTGTGCTCAGTTTTCTTTCTTTGGACAAGTCCAAAAACTACTTTCAAAATAGTGCGTTATGGAGCAAACAGTAGATCCACAATTTTAAAAGAAGAAACAAAGTAAATGCATTGAAAACTGACATACCGACCATTTATAGCTTTAAAGTTTTATGTTATTTTTAACTGACTGGCCCCTGAACTTGAATGGATATGCTTGATGGTACAGGGACTGGTTCTGTCACCCATTAATTACGCTGTGGTAGTGCAAGTAACGTTTATTATCCATCGGCTTGGATATTAAGAAATAGGGTCGGAATTCCCATGATCCTGTATTTGTAAAAGTGCGTCAGAAAATGAATGAACAAATGCAATATAGACATGAGGATAATTTGGTTTGCAAATAATACATACCACCTCTTCACCTAATTTTATTTGTGCTCCAGGTTTGATTCTAGACTACAAAGCTTCCTGCCAGCTCCTCCATATTCATTTGGGGTTTTCTTCTGGGGGCTTCTGTTCTTTCCACAGTGCAAAGGCATCTTATGAGGTCAACTGCTGCTCCTAAATTGTTCCAATATGTTCGTGGCTGTGCTGTACAACAGAACTGTCGGTTTTGTTCATGGCAGTTTCTAAGAAGAAACTAATTTGTTCAAGGGGCATTTTACGATGAGTGGCATGATGGCACAGTGGTTTGCACTTCTGCTACACTGCCTCGGGGATGAGTGTTTGAGTCCTGGCTCAGGCACGTCTGTGTGGATCTGAATTTTTTTTTTTTAGATACTTTATAGTTTCCTTTCTACCCAAAGATGAGCCACTATGTTGCTTGCTAATTCTAAATTGCCTCAATGTGACTGTGCCCTGTGATCTTCTGTCACCCAAACAGTACACACAATAAGTAGCATGGAAAACATTTAAAGAGTACATCGGGTATGTTGATTTGTGAGTGCTTTCCATTACGTAAAATTAAGTTTTATATTTTAATACTTTCCTGTTTATCGTGGATATTGAAGAGCGGCAATGTGTACATAAGACAGCACCAACACAACTACTACAAGGGTTGGTTAATGCCTTGTGCCCAGTGCGGCTGGAACAGGTGCAGGTCTCCCAGAACTATAATGCAGAAACAAGTTCAGAACATGGTTCAATGGGTTAGGCAATGATTAAGAATAACAATTAGCACAGATGGGTAGGAATGGTGTTTTAGAAAGTTGCTGTAGATCAGGGGTAGGCAACATTGGTCCTGGAGGTCCACAGTGGCTGCAGGTTTTTGTTCTAGCCCAGTTGCTTAAGAAGTCTCTGGTTGGGCCCATTGCAGTAGGGAGAGTGGGTATCGGCTACTTCCTGGCAACCAGGATGGACAGAGCCCAGGGCAAGGAGCGACGACATCTCATGCAGGAGGAAGTTTGAGCTAGCAGCATGGTAGAGAAGGGACAGCAAGGAGCATGGATGAGATGGGAAGGAGCACTGCAGCAAAAGATCACATGGGCTAATATTTGGTAAGCAGACTACCACTGGATAAGGTTCCTGGTACAAACTGTCTGCAACACCCTACCCCATCCAGCAAACCTCCACATCTGGGGTAAGAGTGAATCACCTTCCTGCCCTCAGTGTTCCAGAAGAGGATCTTTGGAACACCTATTCAGGAGCTGCTCAAATGACCTTAGAGACAGGCACTATTATCACTGGCACCATGATCAGGTCCTAAAGGCAATTGCAGGCAGTGTAGCCACGGCCATAAAAAACTTCAAGTGCCAACATCAACTGAGGAAAATCACCTTCCTGAGAGCAGGAGAGAAACCCTGCTCACAAAATGGGTAAAAACCTGGTCTCATCAGTACTGCCATTGACTGGCATATGGAATGGTCTTGCGCAGAATGCCGAAGCTTCCAGCCTCGATAACATCATCATGGCTGCAGCCAGAGATGCTTGTCATTTCAAAATTCACCAAGCAATGATTATGCTAGAGTGTACAGTGCCATGGGAAGAGCATATGGAGGAGGGCAACAAGAGAAAGCATGCCGAAGGAGCAGCTGGTGTACCTGTGGAGGTTGGCTGCCGGGGTTTTGTAGACCGTTCACTCTGCAAAGCATTTACAACTCTGGGCATAACTGGGAAGGCAAGAGAAGAGTCATTAGACTCACAACTGAAGCCAGAGAGAAAGGCTTTGGATCAAGAGGGTGGATCTATGGGTGAATGCTGCTGGGACACAAGCTGAGGTCTGATCAACCTCAGTGGGGGTCGACTGGGAGAGGGTGTCTGATGTTGAAAGCCCCGAAACACCCAATGACCCCTGATGATGTATACCACTACTGTACATCCAAGTGATGTATCATTTATCTTATCAATTAGAATCCAATCCTTGCCAGTCTCAGACCTTATTTAATTTTATACCTTGTTAGTCTGCAATGTTAGGTTCTTATATCATAGATTTTTTTCCTTTCCAAGGACATCATCTAAATGATTTGAAGCCTAAAACAGATCATTTTCATTTTCTCTTAAGTGTTTTATTAAACCAAATAGTGCATGATGACTCCACACAGGTGTAATCTTAAACAAGTTAGATGAATGACTGCTGGTATCTTTCTCATTTGCATCTTATTGCAAATAAGGAGCCATTAAAAGCAGTGAATGCAGCTGTTTTAAGACTAAAATAAGCAAATAAGGGTGGGGAACCTTAACTAGCGAGACCACTAAACTGAAGCATCAGATTGTCACCTGAGCAATAAGCGTTTCATCAGCAATAACTGACTTCTCATTAAGAAATGGAGTTGGAACAAAAACCTGTGGCCCTCCAGGACCAACGTTGCCTACCCCTGTTGTAGACTAGTTATCAATGATTTGTTATTGTTTGTCCACAAAACAGGTTGGATGGCGATAGTCTTTGATCCTAAACGTTAGTGTCTGGCAAGGTAAAGCTTAATACTGTTTTGAGAGTCACAGAGGGTCCAGTCAAGTCTTAGGCTAGGTGCCAGCATGCAGTGACAAATATCTGCATACCCACAATCACTTACTGTATACTGGATCTTCAGTTTCTCCAAAGACATGTATGTTGGGTGAATTGGCATTGTTTAATTGGCCCTAGTGTGTGTCTGTGTTCACCTTGTGTTGGCAGACTGGTGTCGTGTCCAGGGATTGTTCCTACAAATGTAATCAGGCAGTGTGGTGTGGTGGTTAGAGCTTTGGACTTTACACCCTGAGGTTGCAGCTTAATTTTTAAGAGTGCAGGGTGACACACTATATCTCAGCTACAGACAAGAAGTCTCACAAAAAGTTTTTATGTGAAAACAGAAAGAATTGTAACTAACTGCATCTCCAATGTTGTGAGTTGCCACGGATAACAGCCTGTCTTGCAACTGATAATGGCTGGGGCTTCAGCTAACCATCAGGTTAAGTTAATGGATGGATATAAATTACACAAATAATCTGTCTCACAGTTCCTGAATCCATAATTCCAGCCAAGTCACCATCCTTGTTTGAACATTCGCTAATGCCCCAAAGGTGCAGACTTTACAGATCTAAAATGTTTGTGTGTGAATGTGCCCGGCAATGACCGCGTCCCGTCCATGTCTGTTTTTTTCGCTTTTCAGTTAAACGTCGGTATAGCTACCAATGCCCCAAAAGTGGGTTCTTAAGATGGAATAAACTGCCTGGATGCATGGAAATACGGTTGTATTTCCTGTTATTATTTTCCTGTCATTCACACTGAATCAGAACAAGCCAGATCGAATGATGAATGAGCGCAGAGTTTTGTTAAAAAATTCCAAACGTTGATTAGTTGATTAGAATAAAATTAATTAAAATAGGATCTCCTTAAACTTTTACAGCTAAGCATAACTACTACCGATGTCCCTTCTAAATGTATTTCCCTAGAAACTCTTCGTCAGTGATGATAGCCCAGCGCACTTGTATTAACCGTTCCGAGCCCAGCGGCACATTAACTTCCTGCCACGCAGAGAACAAGTGAGAGTCAAAGAGCGCTTTGTGGAGCGGTGGGCAACTCTGAGCAGCTATGCAGGGAAACGTCTAATCATACAGGCTAATAACCATCGAGGACTGACAGAAAGAAAGAAAGGACCCAACTTGAGGTCATTATTGACGTTTCTAATTAAGTTTCAAAAATACGGTGCCTGAAAGCACATGTTGTTTTCCCCCAGGTAACACGAAACATTTTTAAATAAAATGTTCACTCTGTATTTTCCTTTGTTTGAATCTGATTGACAGTGTCATTTAACACAGACTGCAGGCGGCTGATATAGTGAGATAGCTGAAACAATGCCGGCCCATAGGCTGGCCTGGAAACGTCAGGGAGGCTTTCCTGTTTAAAACTGCCCATATCAGCGTTTGCATTAGACAGAGTACATTGGAGAGACATTGTGTTTGCTCACGACCGACGGTTAAATGGACAGTGAACGAGCTATTGTACTGCAACTGCAAACCAGCGCTGTAGGCTGGGCACTCACCATAAAGACGGAGCGAGCGTCTGCGTGCTCCTTTGAACTGACGTTGAGTGATTGTGCTCTGGCATAGACTGATGTCCAAAAGTCTGATCCAGGCTCGGCTCCTCCGTTATCCCCGACGCTACAGGAATGGGCTCCAGCCACGCGATTCTGCACTTGCCAAAGCGGGTTTAAAAAATTGAAGAGTCATCTTTTCTGTTATTATTTTTCAAGCCGCGTGTGCAGGGAATGCCAATAATTAGATACTATTCATTGAGCAGACTAGCGCAGCATACATTTTTACAGATTTGGTATACAATTTTGGCCACCCTCTACAATTGGATTTCGGCAGACTAGTCTAGTTTGTGCAGACTGGCCGCCTAACTTCTCCCATATTGACCCTGATTACATGAGCCATCAGCGTAGTGTTCCCGTCTCCAAATGTACTCCTCCGTCATCTATGACTGTAGACATAACACACAATCTATCATTAAAACAGTTTAGTATGCCACCATAATAAGCCTGATCATCAATAAAATTTGACTTCTGACACAGTGGTAGACAAAAGCCTCACAATTTACAGCTAAAAAAACAACTCATACTTCACAAAGCAGGAGACCAGGCACAATCCCTTCTGCATCCTGTAAAGAGAATCAGCGGCACTATATATGACCTTCTGTCATAAAAATAATAGTTTCATGATGGCAATTTATTGGGTTGTGTGGTTCCTTGTTGAGCTATTGCTTGACAAAGAACTATTTCATTTTGGGAAGGGTTCTTTGCATATTAAATTGTTTCTTTGGACTTTAAAAAGGTTTCCAATACGTGAACTAAACAGAAATCTTTATTGAATAGTAGGCTACCTAGGTGGATACTGAAAGATCAAGAAAACCTGAATTTAGATGTGTTACTCTCCTTTTACAGTCATTATCTCATCAGAATCGAAAAAATCTAGTATCATGTATTCTTGATTATTCATCCACCCTGTTATGGATCTAAAGCAGTGGTCTCAAACTCCGGAATTAATTTAAAAGAACTTAATTAGCAGCAAAAACAGGTCACCAATTAAGAATAGGGTTAGAATGATAAGCCACTGCAGCCCTCCAGGACTGGAGTTTGAGACCACTGGTCTAAAGCAGCGTTTCTCAACCTTTAAGTATTTGCGACCCAAGTTTTCATAAAAGTTTTAATCGCGCCCCCCTCTAACATTTTTTTGAAATGTAGATGCATATTTTATTATTCCTACTTAACTTTTATCAACATTTATCTAACTCTATATTTATTGTTCTAGTATCAGAATGTAGTTTAAGTTAATTTGTTTTGGTTTCAACAGATATTTTTTTTCATATTTTTGACCTTGTTTTCTTGTTTTCACATCTTTGCACCCCCCTAGGGCAGGGGTCCTCAATCCCAGTCCTGGAGAGCCGCAGTGGCTGCAGGTTTTTGTTCTGACCTGGTTGCTTAATTAGAAAGCAATTCTTGCCAATACAGCACTAACAAGCTATGAAATTAAATTAACTCTGCTATTGCAGGTCATTCTCATATCCTAGATTTTCTTTCCCTTTCTATCATGCAAATGATTTGAAGGCTAAAATGGACGAGTAATTCTCAGTCCTTCACTTTTTTTTCTTCATTTTTCTTCCAAGTATTTAATTAAACCCAATAGTGCAGATAAATACACACAGGTGTAAATGTAAATAAGCTAAATGGAGAAATGCTGCTCTCTCTTGTCATTTGCATGTTATTGATAATAAGGAGCAATTAAAATAGTTGTTTAAGACAAAATTAAGCAATAAGGGCTCAAAATCACTAAAGTGAAGCAGAAGTGTTACTTTAGCAATAAGTGCTTTTTATTAAGCAACTGTGTTGGAGCAAAAACCTGCAGCCACTGCGGCTCTCCAGGACCGTGATTGAGGACCCCTGCCCTAGGGGGGCCTGCCCCACAGGTTGAGAACCACTGGTCTAAAGGGTTTTTCTGGAACCTTCATGTGGATGATCCTTTTGGTTTGTTGAAGTGGTTCCCCTTCATGATTTTAGTGTGATCATTAAAGTGGCAACTTGACATAACCGGTAGTAGCTCACTTCCATTGTAGTGTGACCCAACAGCAGGAAACCCTGTGACCCAAAAGTGGGTGTCAACTCACTGGCTGAGAAACACTGCCCTATGGCATCGCTCTGAAGAACCATTCTGGCACCTTTACCTTTAAGACTGTAGGGTGAACACACTGTTTCTCAGTTACAGTCAAGAAGTCCAACCAGAGGTTTCACTTTCTCAGACATATGGTGAACGGTCATGTCTCCATCTACGCTCACCAGCTTCTATAGGTGCTCTTGTGGAGTTTACTCTCACAGGTTGAATTACATCCTGACATGACACCTGGTTAGTTGAGGACTATAAAATACAGCAGAGGGTGGCACAGAATATTTCTGGTGCCCAGCTTCGCTCTGTTCAGAACATAGATGGCAAGACAAATGCATGCAGGATATAACAGCATCAACAATGACATGCCACAGCAAATGCAAGAAGGAAACATTTGCACAGCTAATAAAGGGTCATTGTACAATTTATAGTGCCACAAATAAAACTTACAAAAACAGAACACATAACACAAGAAAAAACACCATACACAAATGGAATGAAAGCACAAAACCATGTGAATTAAACAATAATCATACTGTGCTTTTAGTCTAATTGCACCACCCATCTACATGGATATTTCGGTGTTAATTAACTGTAGTAGGTGTTGATTACTGTATGCTGGATATAACTTGTATTGGACACCTCTGGTTCTGCAAGAAAAGTATTGTAATGAGCACAGAGGCACAAGCACAGACTGACACCACGCTGAGCAAGCAGCTTGATCTCTTAGATAAATGGATACATTTATTGATTTACTTCACAGAGGAACAGGCAAATTTCTGAACCTGATGCACACTTCCCTGCTGTTAAAGGTCACGGGGAATACCAGCAAAGAAACAAATATGCAGCACTTGGACAAGTTGAGGCTCACCTTGCTTTTTCCTTCTCAACGCTGACTCGGGATGATTGAAGGTCATACTCCATTATGCACCTGGCGGATTGTGATCCTCTGTCCCAGATGTGAATCCTCAGAGCTCCTGCCTCCAAGACTACTCCAGTGAAAGCAGTCTCTCTCTTAACTCCTACAGTCCTTCCACCTGCAGACCAGTACTTCATCCCCAGCATCCACCTCCTGTCTGTCATCGACCTGGGGATCATCCTCATGCAGCAGCTAATCTAAACCACCTTCTGGTAATCACAGCACTCCTATTTAAATCTTCCACACTACGGATTGCCTAAGCTAAGGGCAGCGCATCCTAAAACTGTGCAACTCTGGGGATCTTCTGTAGTTTGTAATCAATCTGGCAGCTCCACACCAAAGTGTTATCTCCTGCAATTAACACTGCAGGCACCTGTGCCCAGTCTATCAACTGGTGCTTCTGGTCTACGGGTCACTACAGTATTCATGATCTCCTCGAAAGCAGTGATCACGTCATCATAAGGTAAAAAACGTAACGTTAATACCATTAAGACCTTTTGCCTTTCTATATGTGGTGCTTTGAGCTGCACTGTACAGATACTCTGTAATTCACCTGGTTTTGTTCTTTTTTTCTCACTTTATATTTTTTTGTGCAAATTTTGCTTATGGCTCTATATATTGCACAATATAGTAACCATTTACTATGATTTGTGCAGGAACCCTTCTGTCAGTACACCATCAACACATTCCCCTCTAATAAAAATGCAAATACTATTATTCAAGACCTCAGCACCCTGCCCTGACACTTTTCTCACTCCTCCATTCCGGCAAACTGTACCGGACAATTACTATTCACACTCCTAGATACAGGGACAGTTTTTATTCTCAGGTTCAAGTTTAAGTTTACTGTCATGTACAGTATACACAGTTAAATGAGATTGTTACGTGTATGTCTCCCAAAAATGACTAACAGCAGTACAATGCCAACATCAAACAGACAATACAGCAGTCACTCATACTGGCAATTTGTTTCCTACAGTGTTTATTTCATCTTATGCTGTTACATTTAACTCCTTGAGGGCTGAATATTTTTTCCATAAAACTGTTTTTTGAAAAGCACACAAAGCAGTTGTTTCACACATAAATCAACATCCGTTGCTGTGGCTTCTGTCGGTGCCTGTTCGCCATATCTGGAAACTGCGTGGGGACGGCTCGACGGCAGCAGGAATGCACGGCGGGGTGGCTGCCTGACTGTCTTCCACGCAGTGCGACACAATCTGGTTTGTACCTCTTGTTGTTGTAAGTGAACGTTGCCGTAGGCGCATCAGCTACACGAACGTGTTCAGCACCACGATCAGCCAGGGCGTGATCAGCTAATGCCAGTACCTCACTTTTGTTTTGGATCCCACAAGTCAGAGTCTGATGCAGCGATAATAAGCAAAATGTCATCCACGATGACTTTGCGCATCTGCTTTAGTCTCTCGCCCGATGTCGATGCCATTTTAGAGATTGTTTGCTCTTCGCTACTCATGCACGTGTAGGGAATCCAGGTCAAATCAAGGAAGCTAACTTACCTTCTAGCAAAGAGAGTTGAACTAAAACATAACAAAAAGTTTCGGCGCAGTTTACGGCTGATTAACATCCTCTATTCCTAAATTTCAACAAAAGTCGACATCCACCCTGAAAGAGTTTTAATGTAAGGAGTTGTAGTCACTGTCAGCCTTATCCTGACTGTCTGTGTTTCATGTTATACAACACTTCCACTAGACAGACAGATATACAGATAAGACCGCAAGTCAAGCTGTTCAGATTTTTCAATCATTACTAGAACTTGGAAATACTACCATAAACTGTATGTCAGTTAAGTTTTGGGTTAATTTCAAACTATGTATGTGTTTCAGTCCAGTATGCAACAACATATTACATGATGAATACCACATGCAATGAGGAATTTATGTGTACTCTGTACATGTGACAGTAATTATCCATCCATCCATTATCCAACCCGCAATATCCTAACTATAGGGTCACGGGGGTCTGCTGGAGCCAATCCCAGCCAACATAGCGTGCAAGCAGGGCACCAACCCACCACAGGGAGCGCACACCAAGCACAATTTAGGATCGCCAATGCACCTAACCTGCCTGTCTTTGGATTGTGGGAAGAAACTGGAGTACCTGGAGGAAACCCACACAGACACAGGGAGAACATGCAAACTCCACACACAGAGGACCCGGGAAGCGAACCTGGGTCTCCTAACTGCGAGGCAGCAGCGCTACCCACTGCGCCACCATGCCGCCCAGTAATTAGCCATTAAACCAATAATTTACAAAGTATAAAAAGCAAAGTATTCATTTTATGTTCTGGGATGTACACTACATTTGGAAGAAGGTATTCCTCAAAAAATGCAGAAAAGATAACAATATTAATGTATGAGGTCAAGCCTTTAGCTCCAGGGCCCACAAACTTTGAAATGGTCTGCCTGTTCCTGGAAGGAATACCCCATCTCTTTAAGGCAAAGTCTCCATTGCTGTACGATTAGCTGCTGATTATGTTATTCTAATTGTGATTACTTTTGTTACCTTTTACACCAAAAATAAAATTTGGAAATCACTACTGACTGTTGCTGACTCTTGTCTATCCTCTTTCTCTTCTCAGCATTCTCCCATTGCACAGGATGTCATGTTTTTCACAAAGCTGTGCTGTTCCTCTTGAAGGAGAATAAGTTCATCATTATTGGCAACCTTAGGAATCACACGCTACTGAGACAGCGCCAGATCTTTTATGTTACACTGCAGTTAGGGACTTCAGCATACAGTGTACCCAGAATGCCAAATGCCCAGAACTGGGAAGGAGGTCATCACAACTAGGCTTTTAAAATCAAAGTCAAAGTGAACTTTATTGTCATCTCAACCATATACAAGTATACAGACAGACAAAATTGAGAAGCTCAGGATCAGTACCGCTGCTCCCTATATGCAGAGTACGCAGTCTGCGTAGGGTACCAACTCCCAGGGGGGCGCCATCCCAGCTGCTCTAAAAAATCATTTTTATATATTATAATAATAAATTAATATTAATAATATACATATACAAATAAACAAAAATATAAACATATATATTGCATTTTACGGTGAACGCAGAGTAGGCTAAGCACACGTGATGACGCGCTCGCCCTCATGTATTTACTTTTATTTGAATAAAGTTCTATTTTGCCCCCTATAGTAGGTGTTTTTTTTTTTTTTTTTTTTTTATTTATTAATTTTATTACAATCAATACATAGCAATCAAGTTTTTACAAAAAAAAAAGAATTATGCTAAGAACAGATCGATCCCCACCCTTGAGAGAGAGAGCAAGCCAAACGTGTAAAATTTAAGGCTTTTAAAAATACCTAAATCAACAAATTCTCTGTGCTTTATAAATCATTTCAAAATATTACTGATTAGATCCTGCCATGTTTTGAAAAAGTCTGCACAGATCCTCTAACTGAGTATTTGATTTTTTCCAATTTCAAATAATATAACACATCAGTTTCCCACTGACTTAAAGAGGAGAGTTTGGGTTCTTCCAGTTTATCAGAATAAGTCTGCGTGCCAACAGTGTAGTGAATGCAATCACAGTTTGTTTGTCTTTCTCCACTTTAAGACCCTCTGGAAGAACCCCAAACACAGCTGTTAATGGGTTAGGAGGGATTGTGAGTCCAAGACTGTCTGAGAGGTAATTAAAAATTTTTGTCCAGAATAATGTTAATTTGGAGCAGGCCCAGAACATGTGACCTAGTGAGGCTGGGGCTTGGTTGCAACGCTCGCAGGTTGGATCATGCCCTGGAAACATTTTGAGAGTTTTAGTCGAGACAGATGTGCTCGATATATAATTTTGAGTTGTATAATTGTATGCTTTGCATATGGAGCTTGAGTGAATTCTCTGCATTGCTACTTTCCACTCCTTTTCTGATATATTAATTGAGAGGTCATTTTCCCAGTGTCCTCTTGGATCTTTGAAAGGAAGGGATTGTAAAAGGATTTTATATATTGTAGAGATGGAGTCTAACTCCTTGAAATTGAGCAATAATTTTTCCAGCGTGGATGAGGGTGCAAGATGAGGAAAATCTGGAAGGTTCTGTTTAACAAAGTTCCTGATTTGAAGATAGTGAAAGAAATTTGTAGCTGGAATGTTAAATTTGGAACGTAATTGTTCATAGGATGCAAAGACGTTGTCTATATAAAGGTCTCTAAGCAAGTTAATTCCAAATTTTTCCAGATATTAAAACTGCATATGTTTGTGAGGGTTGAAAGAGGTGGTTCTTTTGCAGGGTGCCACAGAAAGAAGCTTCTCCGTCTTAAAATGCTTTCTACATTGGTTCCAGATTCTAAGTGAGTGGAGCACAATTGGGTTATTAGTGTATTGCCGATAACGTGTGTTTATTGGAGCACAAAGCAAGGAATACAAAGAAGTACTGCAGGATTTTACTTCTATTGCGGTCCATGCCTGTGTATGTTCTTCTATTTGTGTCCAGGTTCTTATCGACTGTATATTTGCCGCCCAGTAATAAAACTGGAAGTTAGGTAGAGCCATGCCGCCTTCTGCCTTTTGTCTTTGTAGGGTCGCTCTTTTGATGCGTGGATGTTTAGAATTCCAAATAAATGAGGTTATTGTTGAATCTAATTGCTTAAAGAACGATTTATTAATGTATATTGGTATGTTTTGAAATAAAAAGGAGCTTAGGAAGAATATTCATCTTAACAGTGTTAATTCTTCCAGCTAGTGTGAGATGAAGGGTTGACCATCTATGCAAGTCTTGTTTAATTTTTTCCATACAGACGACGAAATTTTTTTGATAAAGAGCTTTATGTTTACTTGTGATGTTTACCCCGAGGTATTTAAACTGTTCTGCAATGATAAAAGGAAGGGTGTCTAATCTAATATTATATGCTTGCGAATTCACCGGAAAGAGTACACTTTTATTCAGATTAATTCTGAGACCAGAGAGCTTTTGAAATTCTGTGAGTGCTGCTAAGACTGCAGGCACAGAATTTTCTGGATCCGATATATACAGTACCATGTCATCTGCATATAATGAGATTTTCTGTTCCAGTCCTTCTCTGCTAATCCCCTTTATCTGATCAGTATTTCGACAATGTATTGCCAGTGGTTCAATGGCAATTGCAAACAGCAGTGGTGACAAAGGGCATCCTTGTCTTGTGCCACGTTCTAGTTTAAAGTAGTCTGAGCAAATGTTATTGATGCAAACTGAAGCTTCTGGGTTAGTATACAGTAATTTAATCCATGCACAAATGTTCGGGCCAAACCCAAACTTCTCCAAAATAGTAAAAAGGTGTTTTTTTATTATTTTATTTTTACTTCCGTAATATTTTGGGGGATGGGGGACAAAAGTAAATTTCTGCTTAGGGCACCCATTTGGCCAGCAGCAGCCCTGCTCAGGATCCACAGTGTAACAACATGAAGTGCAAATATAAAATGTGAATTAAATTAAAAATAGAATTAAAATTGAAATTTAAATTTACAATTAAAACACAAACAAGACAAGAGATTGTGCAAATACAAGACAAAGAAGTAGCAGCAATTTTGACGTGTAGTAAGCAATATGACCATTGATGCAATGTATGGTATTATGCAATCCAGATACATAAATATAGTCAATAAATATGTAATACCAGTAACAGCGCACTGCACACACTTGACCTGAGCATTCATAGCTTTCATCCTCTTTCTCTTTACATTTATCATTTGTTTGCTCAGAGGTTGATGTGCTTGCTGCTTCCTGAGCAGCTCTTCTTTTCTCCACCCTAGCAGCCTACTTTTTCTCTTCTTTCTTTCAGCATCTTTTTGCATTAAAAGTGATTGAGTCAGCGTTTGTGTTGCAATTATTTAGAATGTTTTCCTTAATTTTTCAATCTGCCTCAAGAATGATTTAAGATATGAAAAGGTAGGGGATGTGACAGCAAAGGTGTTAGGAATGAGAACGGCACCCATACACATGCGCCGCACGGGCGCCCTGCTGGCTGCTGCCGAGAGTTGATTCTACAATAAAATAAAATAAAAAGAGGAATAATTATGGAGGTCAATCATCACCCCAAAAGCGGATAGTAGACGTCACATAGTATACGTGTACCAAATTTCAGTTCAATAGGTCAAATGGTTTGCGAGCTACAGGTGATTTAAAATCCTAGACAGACAAATGAACAGCCATGGTAGCGTATCATATAAGAAGATAATAAATAAATAAATAATAGATATAGATAATACAGAAATTATCAGTGTATAATAATAATTGCTTAAGACATGTGTAAACAATGACAGTATCAGAATGTTCCACAGCAGAAGGATAGCAAAGAATGTCAAAGTGCAGTGTGCAAAATACTTAAAGATCAGTGTGAGATTTTCAGTTCTTCTCTACATGCACACTCGTCTTTGCAGGAAAGTGGCTTGCATGTATAAAAGTTCTGTTTTTAGAGGTGGATGAGGCAATGTGGAAGATCCCAGGGGGCAGCATGGTGTTAAGGAGTCTAACAGCTTGGGGGTAAAAACTATCCTGCAGCCTGGCAGATCTGGCACTGATGCTTGCCATCTTCTCTTGGTTGGCAGAAGTGTGAAAAGTCCATGTGAGGGGTGTAAGGGGTCCTGCACAATGCTGCAGGCCTTGCGGACACTGCGTTTGTAAAATATGTTTTGTAGTGAAGGGAGAAGCACCCCAATAATGTAGTAATATAGTTTCATTTTGCTTTGCTGTGTCGTCTACGGAGGTTTCGACTACACTGTACCTAAAGACACTGAGCTCTATATTTATTTCATCCATCCATCCATTATCCAACCTGCTATATCCTATCTACAGGGTCACGGGGGTCTGCTAGAGCCAATCCCAGCCAACATAGGGCACAAGACAGGAAACAAACCATGGGCAGAGCGCCAGCCCACCACAGTATTTACTTCATATTTATTTAACCGTATCTGCAAGCTTATACATATAATTTTTATAGGATTATATACCTTACTGTTGCCTTATTTATATAGATCTGTGTAAGCTCTTTAAATCCGTATATAGTTAAGCTGGTTTTATAGGAATAAAGTAAATCAAATTGAATATTTAAACAGTAACTGCATGTATAGTCAACACAAAAGTGCAGTGGTTAGTCCTGCCACCTGACACCTCCTCCTCCCCAGTCAGAAGTATCTACGTGTTCCTCATTATTTCAAGCAAACTTCACTTTCCTTCCACATGCCCAACATATGTAGGATAGCTTGATTTGTGTCTCTAAATTGGCCTGGCATGAGAAAGTATGGGAAAGTGTGATATAATAATGCCCATCCTGGAGTGGTTCTACCTTATTCCCTCTACTGCATTATTAAGTTTCACTCTTCATAACCCTGAGCCCAATTAGATATGCAAGTTAAGTGGATTGGTTTTGCTAAATTGCCCCCCTGATGTAGATGTGTTCGTCCTGTGATAGACTGGATTGTTCCTGCTTTGCACCCATTGCTTGTTGGGATAGGCTCCAGCTTCCCTACCACACTGCTCGGGTTAAGTGAGGATAGAAATAGATGGTGTATTTGATTAGGAGGACTTGCAGGATAGAATGTATTTCAGTTATTTACAGGTGCTGGTCATAAAATTTGAATATCATGACAAAGTTGATTTATTTCAGTAATTCCATTCAAAAAGTAAAACTTGCATATTAGATTTATTCATTACACACAGACTGATGTATTTCAAATGTTTATTTCTTTTAATTTTGATGATTATAACTGACAACTAATGAAAGTCCCAAATTCAGTATCTTGGAAAATTAGAATATAAATTAAGACCAATGCAAAAAAAGGATTTTTAGAAATGTTGGCCAACTGAAAGGTATGAACATGAAAAGTATGAGCATGTACAGCACTCAATATTTAGTTGGGGCTCCTTTGGCCTGGATTACTGTAGCAATGCGGCGTGGCATGGAGTCGATCAGTCTGTGACACTGCTCAGGTGTTATGAGAGCCCATGTTGCTCTGATAGTGGCCTTCAGCTCTTCTGAATTGTTGGGTCTGGCATACTGCATCTTCCCCTTCACAATACCCCATAGATTTCCTATAGGGTTAAGGTCAGTCGAGTTTGCTGGCCAATCAAGAACAGGGATACCATGGTCCTTAAACCAGGTACTGGTAGCTTTGGCACTGTGTGCAGGTGCCAGGTCCTGTTGGAAAATGAAATCTGCATCTCCATAAAGTTCGTCAGCAGCAGGAAGCATGAAGTGCTATAAAACTTCCTGGTAGATGGCTGCGTTGACCTTGGACCTCAGAAAACATAATGGACCTACACCAGCAGATGACTGGACCTCAAGCAACATGGATTCTGTGCCTCTCCTCTCTTCCTCCAGACTCTGGGACCTTGATTTCCAAAGGAAATGCAAAATTTACTTTCATCAGAGAACATAACTTTGGACCACTCAGCAGCAGTCCAGTCCATTTTGTCTTTAGCCCAGGCGAGACGCTTCTGACGCTGTCTCTTGTTCAAGAGTGGCTTGACACAAGGAATGCGACACCTGAAACCCATGTCTTGCATACATCTTTGCGTGGTGGTTCTTGAAGCACTGACTCCAGCTGCAGTCCACTCTTTGTGAATCTCCCCCACAGTTTTGAATGGGGTTTGTTTCACAATCCTCTCCAGGGTGTGGTTATCCCTATTGCTTGTACACTTTCTTCTACCACATCTTGTCCTTCCCTTCTCCTTTTTCTTAATGTGCTTGGACACAGATCAATGTGAACAGCCAGCCATTTAGCAATGTCCTTTTATATCTTGCCCTCCTTGTGCAAGGTGTCAATGGTCGTCTTTTGGACAACTGTCAAGTCAGCAGTCTTCCCCATGATTGTGTAGCCTACAGAACTAGACTGAGAGACCATTTAAAGGCTTTTGCAGGTGTTTTGAGTTAATTAGCTGATTAGAGTGTGGCACCAGGTGTCTTCAATATTGAACCTTTTCACAATATTCTAATTTTCCGAGATACTGAATTTGGGACTTTCATTAGTTGTCAGTTATAATCATCAAAATTAAAAGAAATAAACGTTTGAAATACATCAGTCTGTGTGTAATGAATGAATCTAATATACAAGTTTCACTTTTTTAATGGAATTACTGAAATAAATCAACTTTGTCATGATATTCTAATTTTATGACCAGCACCTGTACATACACTAATTTTATGTGCTCACAAATACAGTGCTGGGAACTGCACTGAGGAAAAGTTGTTCAGTGGAGTCTCAAATGCAAGGGGTTGCGACACCTTTCGCAACTTTAAGATAAATGATTTTCTTTTGGTGCACTAAAATTAATCAGTTTTTAACTTGGAGCTTAACCTCCACCTTTTCTAGAAATCTTGGGAAACAAAGAACCTTCTCAGCGCTTCTCTTGGCTGAGCCCAAAAATACTTTCTCACTGTCTTAAAAAAACACAACAATGAAAAAAATCAAAAAAGAAGAAATATAAAATAGTTATAATAGTATGTAGAAATGTGATATATATTGTATACCAGTAACGGTGCGAATAAACTTGACTTGAGCATTCCTAGCTTTCATCCTCTTTCTCTGTACATTTAGCATTCGTTTGCTCAGAGGTTGATGTGCTTGCTGCTTCCTGAGCAGCTCTTCTTTTCTCCACCCAAGAAGACCGCTTCTTCTCTTACGTTGGCATCTTTTCGCATTAAAACTGATTAAGTCAGTGTTTGTGTCACAATTACTTTGTACATTTTCTTTCATTTTTTCACGTAAGCTGACATTTAAGTCTTCAATCTGCCTCAAGAATGATTTAAGATGTAAAAAGGAAGGGGAAGTGACGGCAAAGGTGGTAGGGATGAGAATGGAGCCCGTAAGCACACGCCACATGGCCACCCTGCTGGCCACTGCCGAGAGTTGATTCTAGAAAAAAAAGAGGAATAACCTTGGAGGTCAATCATCCCCGAAAGCAGACAGTAGACATCACGTGGTATATGCGTACCAAATTTTAAGTCATTGGGTCAAACGGTTTGTGAGCCGCAGGTGATTTAAAATCCAGGACAGACCAACAGACAGCCACGGTAAGAGTATTACGTATATATAAAGATTTCTTACACAGGCCTGTTTATGAGTTCAAACTTTAACGTAGGAGTACAGGCAAAGCAAGGGACCCAGTGAGAGTCATATATTGAGGCAAGGAGAGAAAAAATGAACTGGCATCCTTCTGGTTTAGTTCAGGGCCTCAGCCATTGTGTATGGTGGGTATCTCTCTGGGTCCATCATCACAGTGAGAGTCGTTGCTGGCACACAGCACCATTTAAGGACACATTCACAATGAAATGCTGCTGCCACAGCTCTTGTACCAATTACAGAAAACTGTTGTAATTTAATGTTACTGGGATCTTTTCCTTGAAGGCAAAGGAGGCACTATATGTAATCATCTAGCTAATCACTGCCATGTTATCTCTCTAGAAATGTCATATCTCATCTGTGTACAAAGACTCCATCCAACCTTTGAGTATTACAAGGCTCATTTTACAGTAAAGATCGATCTTTTAATTTCATGAGCATTCAAATCATCTGTTTTGAAGAGGACAATAATCACAACAGGATAACAGTAATGAAAAACACAAAGCAGCCAGGAACCTTGGCTATATGGCACACTTCCAATATAAAATGTTAATTTCTTATCTCTCATGTCACTGTCTTAAGAAAGAATTTCAGAGCACGTGAAATGTGGGCCATCAGGGACATGTGGTGTAAGGCGACTTAATCTTCCTTAAGTCACAAAAGAAGGTTGTTGTCACATTTATTGTTTAGTTCTAGAAGGTAATTAAGACTGAATTACAAGATGTGTTTAAGTGGAATGTTGTTTAAAATTGACTTAATAATCCAGGATTATAGTGCTCAAGTATAACACAAACCAGCAGCAAAGAGGGTCAGAGTCAGCAACTGCTGGTCTAGACTACAAGTGAAAATAAGTGAAATAAAGCTTACTGCAATAATGTAATTCAGTCCTGCGTGGAGGAAGAAGAAGTGTCACAGCATTCTAACAGATGTGAAAACTCGTCAGAAAGAGGCAACCATTCATTTTCTAAACCCACTTAATCTGATGGTAGGTTGCAAGTAGGGGAAGCCTTTGCCTGAAAAGCCTTAAGTGTGGATTTGAGAGCAGTCTACAGTACAACATGGCATACTCTCTCTCTCACACACACAACCAAATCTGCACAAAGGCAAACAGAACCACAAGCTAGCAACCTTTTAGCTTTATTTCATGTTACATATATTTCACATCAGTAAAGGTTTGTTGGCTAATTTTAGACTTATGAAAAAAAAATGAAGATCACTTACAATAGACCATTGGTTCATGCATCTGTTCTTTTAAAGTCCTGTCCATTTTCTGTGTGGTGTTTGCATGCTCTTCTCATCACTACTGAGACCTCTAAAGTGCCCTCATATTAGCAAATGTGCTCTTGCACGGATTGGTGTCTCTGCTATGGATAGTTTTGTTTTGTACCCAATGCTGCCAGAATTAAGAAAGAAAGGATTAAGAAAATGAATGGAAGAATTACAGCTTGTAGTGTGTTCTTTGATGAACCTAGGAATTCAATAAGAGAGCATATCACTTTGCATCTAGAGACTTGTAGAGGCTACAGCTAACTATAAGCGCTCCTTGGGAAATGCTTTGGAAAACAACCCTAATTTTACAACTAAACAGTTTTCATTTTTAAGGAGAAATATTCACATTTCTAATTTGTGTTGTATTGTGAACCAAAAACATTGAAATGTCCTGTGAGAGCATAAATGGAGAAACCTGAGAAAAAGCAGTAGGCGACTTCATTTGGAGTCTGCTGATATGCAGTCATGGCACACCCTTAACTCTTTGAGGGCATATGTCGATTCTTGTCAACATAAAGGGTTGAGGAGCAAAAGGCGCTGAAAGCTGTAAACATTGATAAACTCACCGTTATGTTCTGGGTAGACCCTCTTTATTAGGAGGACTGCTAGACTTGTTGACAATGAATCCCTGCGTGTGGGTGAGTAGCGTAGAGTAAACAACGTCTAAAATGGCAGCAGCATCAGACGAGAGAGCAAAATGAATGAACAAAGCAAACTACACTGTGAGTATTATTTATTTATTGTGCATTATTGCTGAAGTGGACTATGACATATTGAATTCGGATTTTGATGCAAGTGATCTGGAGCTTGGAAACAAAAGTCAGGTACCTGCATCAGTTGATCGGTCCCCAGCTGATCGTGCGGCTATCACGGCTACACCAAAGTTAACCTGGGAGAACTACACAGATGTTTAACAAACTCTGACTTTGATGCAAATGATCAGGAACTCAAAAATGAAAGACGGGCACCTGCATCAGCTGATCGCTTCCCAGCTGACAGTAGTGCTGAACACGCTTGTGTAGCTGACGCACGCTTGACAACATAGATCCATGAGAGGCAAACTGGCAACTGGACTTCATCAAGTGACACAGCGTGCTAGTGGACACTATGGTTTACCAGCCACTCGATTACTTCAAGCTGTTTCTTTACAGAAAATGCCTTTCAGCTTATGAGTGATGAGACAACAGGTTTGTAATAATTATATGAATTTACATACTGTACATAATTTACATACTGGAACATAAAACAGTGCGATATTTACCATTAATAAGTATTTGATGTTGACTTATGTATGAAAGCATGGCTTTGTGTGCTTTTCAGAAAATGGATTTTTTTGTAAAAATATTCAGCAATGGACCAAAAGGAATTAAAAATAATTAGCCCTAAAAGAGTTAAGGAAACAGGCAACGCAGACTGCTTTCTCCCATAATCTCTTTTTGATGTCTTCACTTTTTCCCTCTACAGGGCTGCTCAGTCAGGAATATGCATTAACTAAGTTGACATCTCACTGCTTCTTTTTCATTTTGTTCTCTTTTTTCGGGAGATAATTGTAGGAAGATCCTCTTGGAAAGTGCATAGTTAAAATTATCGTGAGTTATGGTGCATCACTGTCTCTTTATAAACAGTAGTTTTGAGATTATTAAGGTGACATTATGTCTGTGGAACACTACTGGGGTTGAGGTTTAGAAAACACATGTCTGCAGTTTATAGCTTCACATCCAAAAGCTTCTTTTTTGTGATTGGGAGTGAATGACCTTTACCTGTTGAAGTAACATTTACGAGGCTTGTGTGCGACTTTATGAACAGCTATACCTGATTACTTGTGTTTGCCTTGTTTTTCCTGGATGTGTCATCAGTAGCACATATTCACAGAGGCAAAGTGTTTAGTTTTTCTGCCTAGGAGATCCAGTGTCCTGGGTTTAAATCCCACATCTACTGAATTAAACTGACAACATAAAACTTCCTAGAGCACTATGTGGCAGTAACGTGCTGCAATTTAAAATCATAAGGTTGCTGGATCAGTTCCAAACACAGCCCTCCTTTGTGACCCTTAGCAAGTTGCTTAAATGCTCACATTTAAAAATATTACTCGAAACAGTTGTAATATATGCTCAACTTATAAGTTCCTTTGGATCAACATATCAACCAAAACACAATAAAAAAGACAACTGATACTCATATTCATCAATGCAAAAGATTACTACATATGAAGAAAACAATATACATCAAAGGTCCCTTAAGAATTTAGAAGAGGAACACAAAAGTTACAGCATGTAGTGGACGAAGGAGGAAAAAAACTTGATTTGATTTGGACTTTATACATTATTTAATTTTCCGAGATAGCTACTGAAAGTGTCCCTGTGTAAGTAAGCCTTTTCCAGACACCATAGTCTGGGAAATGTATCCTGTGCTCTAAGTTCACACTAATATCAATTATCCTACGTGCCAAAGAGCAGAAAAGACAGCAACTGAAAAAAAAACCATTTTCATTAGAGCTAAGTGTGCACAAATCCTTGCATTTTATCAATGGAAACCCCAGTCCTCTGCAAGGCACATGCACGAACACACAGCCAGACAGAAAAATTTAGATCTGTCAATTAACCTAACATCCATGTCATTGGGATGGGTGAAGAAAATCCCACAGACACAGGGAGAGCTAGCAAATCCCACAAAACAAAAGCCAGGATCCTGGAACTGTTAGAAAACAGTTTTAACCACTGCACCAGAGATATACGTACATACAACAACATCATGTATCAGCCGTAGAACCAAGTTCAGTCCTGGGGTACCACTGTGACTGCCGGTTTTCATTCCCACCATTGCATTTGGAAAGATGTGCATGTGTATTTACATATAAATGATATTCAGAAGTTTGCATTTTTTGCCATATCTTTAAAGTGCTTTAAAATATTTTTAATTCACCTTTTCCTCTGGTATTTAGTCCCCAAATTCATTCCAAATACTAGTGATGAGCAGTACAGACATAGGTGCAAATAACACCGAATACTGAAGGGAAGAAGCTATTGCCATATTAAATTCACTTCTGAGCTAATCAGCAAGATGAGGTTTAAATGGGTAGAATATATCTTCTCTCTATTATAATAAAATATTCTTGGGAAGAGACTCTCAGAGTGACACTTTCATGTCCTGCAAGACGAGACTTCATGCCAAGAGAATTAACCTTGCTTGGAGCCGGAATTAAAAGACAAAGAGTAGATGACAAAGTAGAATGTCGTAAAGAATTCAAAAACGTTGGCACGATGCACATACAGAGCAGGTTAAAGATAATGGCAGTACAAAAATTCAAAAGTCTCAAAAACCGGCAGTAAAGATCGCATTAGTGCAAACAAATTATTACTCGGTGAAATAACGGAACAGTGAAAAGAGATTGAATATATTTTTTGGATTTAAACTTTAAATCGGAGACTTGTAGATCATTTAATTTGCATTGCCATCAGGGAAAAGTAGTGTTTCTTCTCAATGAAGAGGCGTATCCACGAGAATTAAAAGAGTTGTTGTTTGGTGAAAGTAAAATCCCACAAGAGAAAATTTCAAGCTCCGCAAGACAAGACTTTATGCAAAGAGATTTGGAAAAGTCCTGTCCACATCAACCACGTTTACAGCTCAATCATTTCTCATTTGCGTGAATGCTATTGTCAGACACAGTTTGTGTAGACAGAAAGAAATGATATTCTCTCACGGGCAGTATATACTGTATGTTGCGTTGTTACGATATAATTCCAAACACGGAATCAAAATTCAATGCGATATTAACGAAAAGGTCAAAGCAAAAAGAGAGCGAATATATGGCTATAGGTGATACTGTATGACAGAAGTATGTAAATATTGTTTGGCCTTAAACTTTAAGTCAGAGACTTGTAGATCATCTAATTCATGTTGCCATCAGGGAAAAATAGTGTTTCTTCCCAATGAAGAGGCCTATTTGAGAGAATTAAAAGTTTTGTTGTTTGATGAAAGTGAAATCCACATATGCGAGCAGCAGAGAAGCAAAGTGACTGGCGCGTAGCGCAGGCAGGGGGGTTGGCGAGCCAAGTGAGCAGGGGGCATAGTATAAAAGAGCAAAAAGTACAATAAATAGTATCAGTTTAGATCAGGTGTCCCTAATACGCTGAGCTTACAATGTAATTACAGAGTAACTAGGCACAACTTACTGTGTAATACAATGTAATGCTATAATTAAGTACTCAATTGTAATGGTTATTCTACAATGTTTATAAGTACGTATGTATATAAATAGTGGAATAACCATTACAACTATGTGCTTAATCACAGCATTACATTGTGTTACACAGTAAACAAGGCAATTATGTCTAGTTACTCTGTAATGATGCAGGTAATTACATGAAAAGTAAAACATAATTAGAGACACCTAATCTAAAGTGCTACCCAATAAATAATGTCACACACACACACGCTTGCTACATTCCCTTAAGGGCAGCTTGTTTAATAAAAGCAGGAGTCAAATTAAAAGCAGAAGGTGGTTGGGATGAAAACCTGCAGTTAAGGAGGTCTGCAGAACTGAAATCGAGGACAGCTTAGTTAAGTGTTTTATAGCTAATTAGCATACAACTGAATGTAATATTGAAGTATTGGCACTGATTTAACACTCAGTGTCATTTGCACCTGTGTTTGCACTGCTCATCACTACTCATCAGTATTTAGATACCGTTAAGGGAGTAAAGTCCACCGGAAAAGGTGATTTGAGAAGAGTATGGTAAAAGTAATATAACATTTAAAGATAGGGCAAAAAATGCACATTTCTGAATTTTGCTTACAAGTAAATATACTAATGGCAAAGTAAAAGAAGAAGACTAATCAAACAATCAGATCATTTAGAACAGGGGTGGGCAAAGTCAGTCCTGGAGGGCCACAGTGGCTACATGTTTTTGTTCCAACCCAGTTGCTTAATTAGAAAACAATCCTTGCCAATAATTTAATGTCATGGCTCATTAGTGCTTTAACTTTGCCATATCAGGTCATTCTCATATCCTAGATTCCTTTTTCCTTCCTCTAGCACAAGGGTTCTCAAAGTGGGTCCTGGGGGCCCACTTTGGCTTGAGGTTTTTGCTTTAACCAGATTCATACACAGTGACAACACTGATCTTAATTAATTGGCTTTTTTTTTCTCTTATTCTACATTAAGAAAGAGCCGCAGCATGATTTTTACATTTATAATACATTTAGGAATATTTCTGCTTTTGCTAGAGATTTAAATGCTTAACTCCCTTTTGTTAACTTCATTATATTTAACCCTTTCTCTGTGCAGTTTGCTCCCTTCATTGTATCTTAATAATGACAATTAAAAACGACAGCCAGGCAGACATTAGAACAATCTAGACGAGAACAGGCCCTTCAGCTCAACAAAGCTCACCAGTCCTATCCACTTATTTCCTCCAAGAAAACATCAAGTCGAGTTTTGAAAGTCCCTAACGTCTTACTGTCTACCACACTACTTGATAGCTTATTCCAAGTGTCAATCGTTCTTTGTGTAAAGAAAAACTTCCTTTTTTATTACTATTTAATTTAATATTGTTTTTTGTATCAGTATACTGCTGCTGGATTATGTGAATTTCCCCTTGGGATTAATAAAGTATCTAATGTTTGTGCGAAATTTACCCTTATCAAGTAGTTTCCAACTGTGTCCCTGTGTTCTTGATGAACTCATTTTAAAATAACAGTCTCGATCCACTGTACTAATTCCCTTAATAATTTTAAACACTTCAATCATGTCACCTCTTAATCTTCTTTTGCTTAAACTGTATAGGCTCAGTTCTTTTAATCTTTCCTCATAATTCAACCCCTGTAGTCCTGGAATCAGCCTAGTCGCTCTTCTCTGGACCTTTTCTAGCTCTGCCATGTCCTTTTTGTAGCCTGGAGACCAAAACTGCACACAGTACTCAAGATGAGGCCTCACCAGTGCATTATAAGGACAACACTGAATAAGCAAAGGCTGCAACTACTTTAGCATCGGACCCATTAATTACAAAATAATGGATTAATTAAACAATTAGAACACCTGGAAAAATAGAATGAATATTAAGATGAAAGTATTGTTAAAAAGAAAAGAAAATACATTATTCCCATATAACTGCTTAGTACATTTTAATATAAAGTATATATATATATATATTTTTACCAAACCTAGTAAACCTTCTTATTTCTAAATTGTTCCCAAAACACAGAACTTGGGAAATAACAGTTCACTTAATTAGCCCAGGATTCCAATTAAAAACATAAACTGGCTGGAGTAAAAACCTGCACTCTCAGGGGGTCCCCAGGACCGACTTTAAGAACTCCTGCTCTAGATAGCATCCAAATGATATGAAGGCTAAAATGGGTGAGTAATTCTCAGTCCTTCACTTTTTTCTCTTCACTTTCCTTCCAAGTATTTCATTAAACCCAATAGTGCCTGATAATACACACAGAGGTGTAAATGGAAACAAGCTAAATGGAGAAATGCTGGTTTCCTTTGTCATTTGCATCATATGGCTAATAAGGAGAAATTAAAAACCTAGAAAACAACTGTTTAAGACTAAAATAAGCCCTCCAGAAACAACCCCTGATTTACGAGGACAGAACCATTTATTTGTGAAACAGGTTGGAATGAAGACCTGCGGCCACAGAGGGGCCCCAGGACTGAACTTGGGAACTCCTTTTCTTGAGGACAGGGAAATGCAAAATAAATAAATACTGGTAAAGACTGCTGGTCTGCACTGGCCTCTCTTCTGTTTTAGAAAAGACAATATGGAGCACACATGCCGTGCACCACCAAACACACTAAAACACACACCTACATACTTCCAACCTGTGCTTTACTATACAAGGTAGAGATACAAACCTCACAGTAGAACACATTCATTCAAACTAACTGCACAAGAATAGTGATGGTTTACTGGAAGTAAGGTCAATGCTAAATTTAATAAACCTTTTTTTTAGTGAAAAGAAGATGATTTATATTTGCTAGCAGATGTCATTCTATATTATTAGCAGACATTGAGGGTCAACAAATACAGGGAGTTTTAGAATCGATGAACACTAATTGTGTACAAAATGAGCCATGGGGAAGATTCTGCATTCATTTTTAATACTTGATGCATGTTCAATAAATAGTTCTGTCTTCACCATACTTGTACCTTCTCAGCCATTATTTATCTACGCGGTTGAATACAAGACAGTTATTTCAGAGTAAAGGATATAATCAGATCTAAACAGTGACACATAAGCAGAAGGCTTTACAGCCACTGGCCCAAGGGTTCAAACCTAGAAAGACTAGCATTTCTTTCAAATGCGCATTGTCTCATTTTTAAACCTTTATTAGATCATTAAGCACTGTTTAATGTATATTTATTATAATCTTTCGTACTTCTTAATGCTTATTTTACCTGTCAGTGTCCTTGAGCTTAATAGCTAGCTTTAACAAATTTAACTTAGTCTGCTATGTCTTTAAGTGTGTGTGTGTCTGTGTGTATGTATGCTTTATCACAGCCAGTGCTTAAAGAGAAATTCACCAGCCAGGCAGCTGGAGTAGCTTCAGAGTTGGAAGACACTTTTGCTCAAAGTAATAATTTGCCCAAAAATGTGACTATAGAAATACTGTACGCAGGCTGTCTTGGCCGCAGACCTTACAAAAAAAAAAAAAAAAAGTCAAAATATTTTGCATTGCTATTTGAAATTGTTCAGAAGCTTTCCAATGAAGAATATAATGATTTGGAAAAAGTTATGCTTGTTATTTTTCCAAAAAAAAAAAATCTTTCTGGTCACAAAAGTGCTGAAAAGCAAAAGTAACAAAATGGAATGAGAGCATATCCTCAAAGTCAGTAGTACAGGAGTTAGTGTCATAATCCCCCCATTTTGTTTTGCCCACTGATTATTTCCAGGTTGTGTACTTCCTTCCATTCAGTCACTACGAATGAAAATCCGGACAGTTTCTTTAATATATTTTTGTCTAATTTTCATCCAGATTGCTTTATGTTTTGAATTTATGACATAACAAAAGAAACATTTTAATGATGAAGAACAGCTCAATTTATTGTTCTGCTTGGTTTAAGGAAAACAATCCATCAGTAATGCAGGCACCTACAACATAGCCTTACTATTTAATTGCATTACCGTGAAAACGTTTTACTGTTGATCTACATCCCACTTATAATTATAATGCTATATAATGTTTGGTGCAGGTGGTCACTTCAAAAGTCATATATATCTCAACCTAAAAATCAACGTGTATTATGTTGTATAGCCGTTCAAAAAATGCTTCACTTATACCTACATGTCTAAATGAAGTTTTTTCAGTTACTTAAAGCACTCCAACTCGGCTTGAAGTGTAACAAATGGAAACAATTACTGTTAATGATGTCATTGCCTAGTGGTGAGAGAACATTTCTACCAAAGTCTGCAGACTGTGATTTGAGGTCTGATATACTGTAAAACAAGATGAGTGCAAGGAGAAAACAGAGCCACCGATGTCTACCCAGCTTAGTCCACTGTGAATGGAAAACAAACTCAGTGAACACGGACGTGTGGAAAAACAACTACAGTAAAACAGGATTGATGATAAAAAACCTCAAAGTTATACCACGATTAGCTTTCATATTATACGTACCCTAAGAGCACACAGATGAGTCCATACGTTTTTGTTTGCTTTTGTGTGCTCTTGGGGTGTTGAGTGAATTGTTTTTCTGCTTATGTCCTGGTGCAGTGGTTCTCAATCTGTGGGGCGCAAAGTAACAAAAAGGGGGGCACGAAGATGTGAAAAAAAGAAAACAAGAATCGAAAATATGAAAAATACATCTATTGAAACCAAAACAAATTAACTTAAACTACATTCTGATGCTAGAAAAATAAATATAGAGTTAGATAAATGTCGATAAAAGTTAAGTAGGTATAATAAAATATGCATCTATGATATATCATTAATTAAAAAAGAACAAATTGGTATTAGTGGGCTCCTTTCAAAAAAACGTTAGGGGGGGCCGATTAAAACTGTTATGAAAACTCGGGTTGCAAATACGTAAACGTTGACAAACGCTGCCCTGGTGTGATTTTAATTTTGCCATCCAGGACAATTCTAACTTATGTCACACTCCATGTCTCCTTACTCTCCAGCATTATCCATACTCACGGGTCTTGACAGTTTTATGCACTAGTTTAAGAAAATAAAAATGACAATGAGCATACCAACATTTAATTTCTTAAAATATTTTTGATATTTCCGGGTCCTCCCTGCGTGGAGTTTGCATGTTCTCCCCGTGTCTGCGTGGGTTTCCTCCCACAATCCAAAGACATGCAAGTTAGGTGCATTGGCGTTCCTAAATTGTCCCTAGTGTGTGTGTGTGTGTATGCGCCCTGCCCAGGATTTGTTTCCTGCCTTGTGCCTTGTGTTGGCTGGGATTGGCTCCAGCAGAGCCCCGTGACCCTGTAGTTAGGATATAGCCGGTTGGATAATGGATGAATGGATGGATTTTTGCTATTTATTATTATTATTTTTTCTCCAGCCGTCTGGAGTTTTTTTTTGTTTTTTCTGTCCCCCCTGGCCATTGGACCTTACTCTTATTCGATGTTAATTAATGTTGATTTATTTTGTTTTCCTATTGTGTCTTTTATTTTTCTATTCTTTATTATGTAAAGCACTTTGAGCTACTGTTTGTATGAAAATGTGCTATATAAATAAATGTTGTTGTTGTTGTTATTTAGAGATGCATGTCTGTTAATTCTTTAATATGACAGTTCATTTAGGAACACAGGGAGACCACTAGGGAGAAGGCTGAGAACTGCAGAAGCCTCATGATCTGCTTTTCTATTTCCTAAACGCCAGTACACATTTTTGAGAGAACACTAGAAGTATTTAAAAAACATTCAACAAGGGCAAGAAGGTGGTAAGAGAACTGCATATTTTGTTTACACTCCTGCTATCAACTCCTTTGCAAGACATCTATTCCTCATTCCTTAATGGTTATGACAGTCACATTTGAACTCATTAAAGGACAAAGAAATTACAATACTGTAGTTCCAAGTTCTAAAAGCCAAAGTTCTTAATGTCATGTTGTGTTCCCCCTTGCACTCCAGCCCTTGTCAATTTTTACAATACAGTGCCCTCCACAATTATTGGCACCCCTGGTCAAGATATGTTCTTAGGCTTCCAATAAATTCTTTTTTTTTCCCCAAAAAATATAGGCTCACGACACAAAAAAGAGAAAAATTCAACCTTTAATTGAAGAACATTTATTCATTGGGGTAAAAAATCCCACATTAAGAAATAAGTTTTTTACATGAAATCATGTGTGGCACAATTATTGGCACCCCTGCTGTTAATATTTTGCACAACCCCCTTTTGCTAACAGGACAGCACTTAATCTTCTCCTCTAACATTTCACAAGATCGGAGAATACAGAGACAGGGATTTGTGACCATTCCTTTTTGCACAAACTTTCTAGCTCGTCCAGAGTCCTGGGTCCTCTCCTCTTCAGCTCACCCCACTGATTTTCAATTGGGTTGAGGTCTGGGGACTGAGATGGCCATGGAAGGAGCTTGATTTTGTGTCTGCTGAGCCATTTTTGTGTAGATTTTTCCATATGTTTCAGGGCATTATCATGCTGGAAGACCCAATGACGACCCATCTTCAGCTTTCTGACAGAGGCCACCAGATTACCAGATTTTGATTTAAAATGTCCTTGTATTTCAAGGAGTTCATGATGCCATACACCCTAACAAGGGCCTTTGGAAGAGAAACAGCTACACAGCACCACATTTCCTTCACCATACTTTACAGTGGGCACGAGGTGCTTTTCCGCATACTCATTCTTAGATTTACGCCAGACCCACTTAGAATGTTTGTTGCCAAAAAGCTCAATTTTAGTCTCATCTGACCAAAGCACACAGTCCCAGTTAAAGCCCCAGTACCACTTAGCAAACTCCTGACATTTACGTTTGTGATTGTAGGTGAGAAAAGGCTTTCTTCTTGCATGTCTCCCAAACAGCTTATTGGCATGGAGATAGTGCCCAAGATACCACTCTTTGGTGCAGTTCTCTAACAGTGAGCTTTGGAGAATTTTTTACTTCTCTTACCATCCTCCTCACTGTGCATGGTGGCAAGATAAACTTGGGTCTTCATTGTTTGTCACTGTTCATGTTGATTTACACATCTTTATTATTCCTCTGACTGTAGACACAGGCAGGTTTAGACGAGGAGCTATTTTCTTGTAGCCATTACCTGACTTATGAAGGTCGACACACATCTGCCTTACTTGAACAGCATGTTCTCTTGTGTTTCCCATGTTGAAGAGTGGCTAAGAGCAATAAGACTCTGTGTCATGCCATATTTATACCCCAGGGACACAGGATGTCATTAATTACTAATTAAATGGTCCAATTTACTCTGATCATCTTTAAAAACTAAACTAGAAATTTCAAAAATGCTTCAATTACATTTATTTTATAGGAATTGTTAGGGGTGCCAATAATTGTGGCACACATGATTTCATATAAAAAATGTATTTCTTAATGTAGGATTTTTTTCCCCCAATGAATAACTGTACTTTAATTAAAGGTTGGAGTTTTCTCTTTTTTTGTGTTCTGAGCCTACATTTTTTGGGGAAAAAAAAGAATTTATTAGAAGCCTAAGAACACATCTTAACCTGGGGTGCCAATAATTGTGGAGGGCACTGTATATCTTAAGACAGTTTGCTTTGAAAGCTCTGCAAAATGAGTTATAATTAACTGTTACTTTCATCATCATGCTTATCAGATATGTGCCCTTTTATTTGCTCTAAATTCTAACTAGATTTGATTATTAAAGATCTTTTCGATAATTGCTACTAAAATGTGTCAGGTTTACTTCAAGTTCCTCTGCTGCATTTTTGTTGTTTCTCCATCTACTGTGATGTGATGCCCAACGTGCAATGGGCTTTCTTGAAGGAAAGGCTGACACAGGACAGGACAAGGACCAAATCTGGATGTAACAAGTGTGACACCCGGGGTGCGTACAGCCACCCTAACTTGGCACAGAGAGGCAGAGACACGAATTGCCACACAGCACACCTTTACTTACTTCTGGGAAAGCGTTTCTTCTTCATTCCCCAAAAGTGCAGCACAGTCCATAAAGCACCACAACACAGTCCTTCCTTCAGCTGCCAATTCCCAGTCCTTCTACCTCTACTCCTACCTTGCAAGCTTCGTCCTTCTTCCTCCCAACGTTGTCTCCCCGAATGGAGTGTGGCGGCTCCTTTTATTCAGGTCCTGGGAGTATTACCTGGAATCGCTCCCACGTGTGGTGGAAGTCCACTATAGGGCTCTGCAGCAACCCCTGGTGGCCCCCATAGAATCCAGCACGGTTGTGCCAAACTCCAACTCCCAGCATACCCTGCCAGAATCCATAATGCCACAACCGCCCAGGAGAGCTGGCCTCTAGTGTCCCGGGGGAGGTATTGCCTTACCGATGCTCTCTCTCCCATGGCCCCTCCATACAGTTGGCGTCGGCTGTGGCCGCCCATCACACAAGGTAAAACAGAGACCTGACATCAGATCAATATCAGGGGATGGGTAGAGCCTGAGGTGGGTTTTTGAGTTGTGTTGTGAGACAAGTGTTGGGAGATTCTTGTGTGAAGTGGTGGAAACAGGGAGCAGCCATTAGATGATGAAATTGCTACCTGACATATGCAGTTTTTGTTAATGCAACCTTAATGTTGATTTCACTATTCATGTCCATTTCTTTTCGTTCCTGTTTTTTTACAACAAACCTTTCAAAAGACCCTTTTTTGTGCCACATTTGCATCCTCCCTTTTCTGCTTCCTTTTTCTTTTCATGCAACAACTGTAGTAAATTCTATACTTGTGCTGGCCATTTTTCCACCAGTATTGTTACCATTGTTATGTTCAACTAATGACGTAGTTAGTTCGGGATGGAAACTCCTCCACTTTTAAATAATACATTTACTCTCTCAGCAACATAAGACGTCAGATATGTGGGTTGTTTGATTAAAATATCGAAGCATGTTGTGAACATTGACCCGGACACAGACAGGCAGACACGCTCATGTCACCCAACACATGTTTATTATTCATTACTATTTACAGTTCAGTGCTCACAACCCGACAGTCCCCAAAGTCCTGGCCACACAACACACTGCCTTTCCACTCTTCAGGCCGCCTCCTTGTCTTCCTCCCGACTTCGGCCAACTTCCACCCGACTCTTGTCTCTCTCTGAAGGGAGGCAGCCCCTTTAAATAAGCACCCGGATGTGCTCCAGGTGTGTTCCCGGCAATCTCCCACCGACATGCCCCAGTGTGGCAGAAATGCCAATTTTCTCCCCGGAAGCACTCCGGGTGTCCCTGTTCCTCTTCCTCCCAGCACTTCCTGGTGTGGCAGAAGTGCTGAGGTCCAGGGTCCTCCAGGTATTGGGGTCCCACTGGTGGTAACCACAGGCCCCTACAGGGTCGAGCTTCCCAGCTCTTTACCTGCGGCCCCCAGGGCGGTCGCCCCCTTGAGGTCTGGAGGAGGCACAAGTCCTCCTTCAGTCTTCTCAGGCCTCCCGGCTGGGTACCACCCCCATCCGGGTACCACAATGTATATAAATCTGACTCACCCTTGAGGCGGATTTGCTACAAGTGGTTATATAACTCAGCATGACGTTCCAGGAAAGGGCAACTCGCAGGGACTCTATGCTAAGAGGAAATAAAGAGTGACCTTGGGGGAAATATCTATTTTTTACCCAATAAGCTAGACACTGAGGCCAGCTGTATTTGACCCTCTCCAAAATGAAGGAGTCTGCCTAAAGTTAGAAAGCAATGGCCCGGGTGGACGTCAGAGAACACCGTAGTTTTGTGACTCTGACTTTTATACACCCATCCCTGATTTTGTGGTCTAACTGGAAATTAAAGTATGAGGGAGGAAAAAGTTGCCTAATTCTAGCTGGTCCACTGAGCCTAAAAATAAGGAGTTAAGTTACGCTGGGGAAAAGTCACAATGGTTAGAAAAAGTGGCCATGATCACTAGAGATAGGGAGATGGGAAGCAACAGAAGGAAGTGCTTCTGTGTCTGCTGGAGGGTATGCAGGAGTTTAAGACCTATTTAAGAAAGCCCGGTGAGGCACTAACGTTTTATATCTCTCTTTCCTTCTTTTACTGTTGTATTATCCTTTGGTTTAACTCCCTCCTGTGTGTTTTGTTCAATAAATGCACCACTTTTTTCAACTTGCATTCACTTAAAATACAAAAGCAACTACAGTCGTTGTCATGTCAGTCTGTCTGTCTGTCTGATTAAACTCCTTGGCTCCCAGTGGAGTAATTGTAATTAAATTTGGTCCATTTACTCTTCAAGGAAACTTGACAGGAAATGTTCAATAATTCTCAAGATTATCCTGAATAAAGAGCGCTGTATAAATATTTTAAATGTCAAACTCATTTGGGTATTTAGAACATTTTCAAAATCATTTATCTAAAAACAGAGGAATACTCTGTGCGATTTCAATTACAGAATAAGTCAGTCTTTCAAACTTAACTTCTGATGGGTTATTTCAGATTGGATATTTATCTCTTTTATGTGTCCAATAGCTGCTTCTAATTGTAAAACAAATTCAAAATACATGATATTACAATGGCAGGAGAGTCACTCGCATAGTCAGGAACTCGCTGTCACCTCAGCCTCTTGCACAAGTGTGGACAGACTTCAACACATATTTTGCCAATCTATAAAGCACTTCTTTGAAAACTGCTATGTTTATGAAATATGAGCTATAAATTAGACATACTCTCCATAACCAACAACTAAAAACAGCATATCAATCGATGTAACATTACTTGAGTTGGAATCCCGTGCATCTTGAAAGCTACTTGAGTCACCATAAACCTATTTGGATATTTTTTTTCCAAGTACGTGATATTATAAAATGCTATTGAAAAGCTTGTATTTTAAATACACAGCTGCCACATGTAATTTCATTCTATCATCAATGTTATTTTTTAATATGACTCATTTAAAAGATAAACATTTAATAGATAAAAGCGATATCTCTGTATTTCATGCAGTACATAAACAAAAATACCAAATGCTCCAACTTAGTTAAGCAGGTCCTGAATGCCACTCACTGTTATGCCATGCACATGTTTTTTAACCCGTTTTACAGTACTTTTAACCTTCTTAACATTCTTGTATAAAATGGGGGTCACAACAAGAACCCTCCTCTCATCACATGATATTTACTGTTTTTGGCACTGATAATTTGTATATTATATTCTCTATAGTATTGTTGCTTGCTCTGCAGAGTGCTTTTTGGTGGTGTTTACTGATAATGGCACTATATATAACTGATTTATTAGTCATTCACTGGTACAAATAACACATCATTAGAGCAGCTTTAAAGACTGTGGCGGCCTGGACACCCTGATTATGGAAGGACTGGGGGAGAGAGTATTTTCAAGACTGTTTCTCCACCGGACCAACAGAGGGCAGCCCCCTTATCTTACAGTGGGACCGTGGGTTATGAGTATGGAAGCTCAACCCTGCTGGGACTCTTGGCCACCACCAGGGGGCACCTGAATGTTTATTTGGCAGCACTTCTGCCTCACCTGGAAGTGCTGCCAGAAGAAGCTCATTGGGCATCTGGACTCCTCCTGGGTGCCCTATAAAAGAAGCAAGTCACCATCGCCAAATGGTCTAAGTCAGGAGGAAGTGGACAAAGCTGTTCAGGAGGAGTGGAGGTGGAAGGACTGGCGGCAAAAGGGACTGTGCTGTGCTCTGTAAGCATTGTGTTTTGAACTGAATAAATAAACTGTGCTGTATGGCAAAGTCGTGTCCTGTATGTCTTTGTCGGGGATAGGACGGCTGTGTGCGCCCGGGCTTTCACAACTGCTAATTAATGTCAAACTCTCTAGAGCCGTGTAGGATTAAGGAGCATCTGTGGGGAAAAAAAATGGCTCTGCATGTTCTCCAAAATAAATGTAGGCTTCTAGGCTATAGCATTGTAGCTAACAAAACTTTTGTATAACTTACATAACATAATATTATTAAATTTGCACAATACAATTTGTTAGGGGGTCTGCAGCTTATTCCAGCAGCACTGGGTAAAAGTCAGAAACCAACTCTGGATAAGGCCCCAGCACAACAAAATGCCCACACATACATAAACCTCCATGCACATGCCAGTTTATAATCTCCAGTCACCCTAATGCAGGCGTCAGCAACCTATGCCACACATTCCAAGCATGGCACGTGGAACGATTTTGAATGGCACGCTGAGTGAACTGAAATGCAGTAATTATGATCTCATAAAAATGATCTCATAAAAATGTAATTTTAATTAAACAGAAGCATATAATTCTTTTAAAGCTATTCTAGTTTGTACATTCCTTCAAAACGAAAGTTGTTAGGCATTGGAGGTAAGAAAGTGCAATCTGATGTAAACTGTAGAGTGATAGTGACTGACCTTGACTGAAATGTATTTCCATCCCATCCTTAATCTCTCTCCCGACCAAACCCACCACAACCTCTACAGTTCTCTCGGGTGTCGCATACTCAGGTCAGTACAGTCCATGGAAGGTAACACAACAGTTGGTGTTGTTATTAAGTAGTGTGGTGCCCTTAAAATGACTTTAAAAAGGCAAAAACTTCATATCCGCTCGTTTCAAGACTTTTGGACAAATGAATACGGATTCATAGAACAAAAGGATCGTGCTGTTTGTACTATGTTGGGAAACAGTTGTGTGCCGTACGTATGTCAAGTGTACAAAGACACTATCAAGCCAAACATCAGTCCATGTTTAAAATTCTGAGGAGAAAAGTAAAGCCATAAAAAGGACTGTTTCTGGCCACAAAAACCAAAGTCAGGTAACTGGAACCAAAAATAAAGCTACAGAAAGTAGTTAAAAAATTAATCAGTGTGTGGCTTCAAAGGCCAGCTCTTTCACAGAGGGAGACTAAATAAAGAAGCGGATTCGAGAAATACCGGCTTCTGCGAGATCACTCAAGCTGATGTATAACTGATATGGCTGAAAATGTAATGGTAAAACAAACAACCGGGTTACAACAAGCTGTTGTATTTAGTGTCGCTCTTAACGAAAGTGTCAATGTGAATGACGTGGCTCACCTAGCAATAGTGGGACGATATTGTGACAATGACCGTATTTGTGAAGAACAGTGCTGCTTGATATCTCTTAGTGGTACAACCAAGGGATAGGACATTATAGCTGCATTTGCATGCTATTTTGAAAATCAGAACATTAACATAAATAAAATATTTTGTGTTACTACTCATGCCACCCCTGCAATGGTCAAAAAGAACAAGGGATTTGTTAAACTTCTTCAGGATCAAAGTGGACGTCAAGTATTGAGTTTCCATTGCATTATACACCAGGAGAGTTTGTGTGTGAAGATTTTGTCATTGTGATTGAACTCTGTAATGGAAACTGTTATCTAGATATTTAATCGCATAGTATCTCGCTCTTCACTGACCAACAGGAAATTCAAATGTCCTCTAGTCTACAAGAAATGGAGAGTAGATATGCAGAGTTCTTATTGTACAGTAATGTTCATTGATTGTCTTAGTCGAGATAATGTTTTGAACAGATCTGTATCAAATCAAGAAGCAATCAAGGTGCTTCTTGATGAAAAAGAACATTTTTTGAATTGAATGATGACAACTGGCTGGGCAAGCTGATGTTTCTGCCTGACATAACTAAACACCAGAATGACTTAAACTCGTGTTTTACAAGGACAGGGTCAAACAGTACTTGAACTTTTTTTGAGCACTAGAAAGGATTTGCATTAACATTAGATATATGTTGCCGTGATATTACCACTAACACCTATAAGCATTTTCCAAACATAAAGGCCCATTCAAATCGATTTACTGTCAATAGAGATGAGCTCAAAGGAGAGTTTGCTAAATGAGGTCAAGACTTCCAAGTTCATGGGCCCAGGTTTTCTTTTCTCAAGTCTGACTTAATTGATCTTACTACCTATCTATTTTCAAGTGGATTGGTACTGACAATTTTGAAATGCAACACATCAAATTCAAGTCATCAGAGTTATGGATGATAAAAATGGTAGAACTGCGGAAACTCTCGAAGGAAAATGCTTGGGAAAGTCAGCTGCCATCCTCAACTGCCGGACATCCCTGCCTGAAGTGTTCACCTGTTTGAAGAAAATTGTATTTGCTCTGCTCTCAGCTCATGGGTCAACTTATACATGCGAACAAATTTTCACACACATGAAAGCTGTTTTAACACGTGTGCATTCAGAAGCCTGTGTGAAGCTGAAAGTGGCCAAATACACACCTGATACTGGACAATTAACTAAGGAGAAGCAAAACAAGGGTCCCATTAATTGATTAATGACTCGGATCAATAATAATCAATGATTATTCATATTTAATATTTTAATAATGTGTTTTATGTTTGGTTTATTTAACTGTTTTGTTCTTGAAACTATTCGACCTTCTGTCTTGACAAAATATCCATCCATCCATTTTCCAACCCACTGAATCCGAACACAGGGTCACGGGGGTCTGCTGGAGCCAATCTCAGCCAACACAGGGCACAAGGCAGGAACCAATCCTGGGCAGGGTGCCAACCCGCCACAGGACACACACAAACATACACACACACCCCAAGCACACATTAGGGCCAATTTAGAATATGGATTTGACAATTTTATAATAAAACTTTAAAACAATGTGTTCAGAAATTACATTATGCAAAATGTAGTTTTTGTATATTTTCCCATTTATATTAAAATATTTAGTTATCAACAAAGAATAGAATAGTTATTGTATTTATAATGTGTTAATACAAGATCAAGTTAATGTCTTTCAATGGTTGCTGTATATAAAAGTTTGCTGGGCTTAGGTTGGCATTTTGAGTGACTTTGCAACATGACATTGGCACAACACTGCTATAAGGTTGCCAACCCCTACCCTAATGTATACATCTTTATGACTTGGGAGGAAATCTGGTGTACCCAGAGGAGAAATAAATAAAAAAAAAATAAACACATAGACACTGGAAGAGTGAGTAGACTTCACCCAGATGAAAACCAGACGTTGAAAATAAATGAAGGATCCACGAGGCAAAAGTCCTAACCACTGCTACCAATCCTTCATCACCCAGGTTAAATGCACACATACTGTCTATTATGGAGATAATGACAGAATAAAACTGCTTAAACTGTTTTTAATAAAAAAGAGTTTGATTCATATTGACTATGTTTTAATTTCATTCTGGAATCATGAGGTGCCAAGTATTAAGTACAGGCTGTTATTATCCTTATACTGTATTAAGAAATACTATACTTTCAACTGTCAAATTTCCTGAGATGATGTCAAGATGCACCTTTAATCTATATTTGGGCTTAGCTGATAAATCTTGCCTCCTTTTTCTAGTTTATTTACACAAGGGCTTTACTTGATTGTCTAGTACAGTGGTAAGGAAGAGCTGAAAGAATCAGTTGTGCAAACTCACCTACTGCGCAGTACAGTATGTTCAAGGTGTAGCTGCTGTCTGGCCACTGGACACCTCTGACTGTTTACAATTTATACAAATCCACACAGTCTGTCAATTATTTCTGCTCAGCCAATTTTTTGAATTATAAGAAAACCATACCTGATCAAAACACAATATTGTTGGGGGGTGTCTAAAGTATTTGAAATGTAAAAAAAAAGATAATTCCAATTTTCACTTAAAAGGCCACACTTTGCATCAAAAGCAATTAAATGCCCAGTAGTTTGCGCATGCAAAAACAATCTGTTGTACAAAAAACCTGAAGCAGCACTGCTTCTGCTATTTTCAAGTGTAAGCTGTCTCAAAACACTGTCCCAGTGTATTCCCACCTCCCAAAGACATCTGTGTGTGGTTGATAACTTAAAGCTGAGTGAATGTAAGAGTGTGCTTGAACTCTGTTGTGCACAAGTCTCTTATTTAGAGAATGTCGTGAGGTGTTTCCCGTCAGCCCTATAGGCTCATAAGGTCACTATTGTCACATCGGTAGACTACAGTGACATTCTTACTTAGTAATAAAGCATAGCATAACCCAAAATAACACTAACATTCTACTTAACTTAAGTCATGGTATTAGAGGATCCAAGCCTGTCCCAGCTGCACTGGGCACAAGGCAGTAAACAGCCTGGGACAGTGTACCAGTCTGCTGCAGGGCCCATTTATGATATGTACACTGTGGTGTATGGCCGGCCATTTATCCCAGCCAATACCCCCAAGCCGCCAGGTGGAGCCCTCCCTGCAGTATGGAGGTTCCCAGAAGACCAGCAGGGCATCATGGACATTGCAGTTTTTATACACAGCCCTGCTGGATGCCATGGGGACCACTAGGAGACGCTGCAAGGGGGAACAATGGTTATTTTCACTACGCCCCGGAGGCACACATGGACAAGGGGAATGACTTTTTACCTGACCCGGAAGTGATACAAGATCACATGGACTGGGGATTGGGAACACTTCTGGGTCAGGGAATATAAAAGGACTGTGAGAGCTCCCAGACGGCGAGCTGAGCTGGGTGGTAGGAGGGCAACACGTCTGGGAGTGGAGGAGTGATTATTATTGTATATTTGTGTGAATTTAATGAGTATTGTGGAGAGGAGGGTGCTTGTGCACTGTATTTGTCCAAATAAAGAAGATTATTGGACTTTTACTTGGTGTCTGACGTCTTGGACAAGGGTTCAAGTGAGCAATAGCTCCCCCAATCTGTCACACCGGATAAGCTGTGCAATGAGGACAAATCAAACTGAGCAAGGGGGTGGTGTAAAGGTGCCAAAGTGATTTTATTAAAAAAAAAATCAAACAAATCAAAACAGTGTCAAAAGTGCAGTGCTTTAAAATGTCCACAATAAATAATCCATAAAAACAGGATGAATAATAGTGGAGCTCCCAGACGGAGAGCTGAGCTGGGTGGTAGGAGGGCAACGCGTCTGGGAGTGGAGGATTGTATTATTGTAGTATTTGTGATTTGTATGAGAATAGTGGAGGAGAGGGTGCTTTGTGCACTGTGGAGATTTAATAAAGTCAGTTTGGACTTTTACCTGGTGTCTGGAGTCATGGACAGGGGTTCAAGGGAGTGATTCTGCCCCCTATCTGTCACAACACACACACACACACACACACATTAAGGCTAATTTAGAATTTTCAGTCAACCTAACCTTCAAGACCAGAACACAAGGAGAAAAACCCACACAGACACAGGGAGAAACATGTAAACTCTATGCAAGACAAAATCTGGGCACAGGATTTGAACCCAGAATATTATATATTGGTGGTAGCAATGCTACCATGAGTAAAGCAGGTGCAGATATTTAAAGTACATACTGGCATTCACTCATTACTGGTCAGATTTCTATCACCAATTAACCTAACATGCCCGATTGAGGAGATAAGTAATGAACTTAATAAACACAGACAATAGTAAGCCAATCTGAGAAACTGAAATCAACAAATGGAAAGATTCTGTCACCAGATTAGATGGCCCAGCACAAACTCTAATGTAGAAGGTTCAGGATGGAATGGGCAGCCAGTTGGGCAAAGTTTTGACGACTGTGACTATTGTCTGACTTCTTCTTCTGACTTAGTCTCTTATATTTGACCACTGACCCTCCAGAGATTTGTCTTCTCCTGGGGTGTTGCTTGCTGGAGTTTTGTATTTTCCTCTCCTCAATTATCTACTGGCCATCCTTCAACAATCAATTAATGGCCATCAGATTACTAGATTCCACTTATGTTAATTAGTTTCTATCCATTTTGTTTTCCTGCCTGTTTAAGCAAGCCCGTGTATTCATTATCTAATTAGTAATCGGTAAAGCTTGTATTGGCATCTACCTGTGAACTTGTCACAGCACTCGGTGTCTGCACACAATAAAGAGTGCCTGACGGGAACATTAACTCCACACAGACAGTGACTAAATCAGGAGTAAACCCCAGGACTTTGGAGCTTACAACAACAGCATGTAATTTGTATAGCATGTTTTCATACAAATGATGTGGTTCAAAGTGCTTTACAAGGTGAGGAAAGAAAAAGGAAAAAATACCAAAATTAGGAAATACTAATTAACAAAGAATAAAGTAAGGTCTGATGGCCAGGGAGGATAGAAAAAACAAACAAAACTCCAGAGGGCTGGAGAAAAAAACAAAATCTGCAGGGGTTCCAAGGCCATGAGACCGCCCAGCCTCTATTAGGCATTCTACCTAATATACAGTAAATGACCTCAATCAGTCCTCATTGTATTCAGGGTTCACTTGATGATGAACTTGGTGATGACGGTCATGTGGCCTTCTGGCCTTCAATCCATTTGATCAGGCACCACAACAGAAAACTGGAAAAAGAACAACAGAGAAAGTAGGGGTTAGCATGGATTCTGAAGCCATGAAAAAAAAATTATTAAATGGATATATAGCATATCAGGGTTACACTAAAATGATGCTCTGAGAAAGCCATGTTAAAGTAATGAACACTAATTGATGTCCCTCCCTGCAAAAGACAAAGTAATGGCACAACGTTTGCAGTCAGAAATAAAGAAGGTACGTAAAATAATTTTCTCTTTTAATCACATTAGTTGCTATGCCATTATTTATGATATCTTTCAAACACACTTCAAATCACTGACTGAAATAATCCATCCATCCATTTCCAAAGCCTGTTTAATCCAGTTTGGGGTCGCAGGACGCCAGGCATCATTACAGCAACAATCAATCAAGAAAATAGGACCAGTTTACTAGAAAGAATAAGCCACTCAAGTATTTTACTACATGTCTATTATACATGTTCATGTGACTTAGAAGCTGTTATTAAAGTTAAGTGTCAGGAAATTATCGAACGTCTTTGAGTAATTTTTATTATGAGAGAATGACTGCCTCATAACAGTTCATGTCCAGATTGTATTTGTCCTAGCACACCTCCTGCTTACCAAATGAATATGTAAAAGTAATTAAGAGCACATTTTTCACCAAAGACAAAAACAGAAAAGTCAAACCCAAGAGGTTATTTATGAGATGTGAGGCAGATGAGTTGCTCTGTACAAATAATTTGCAGCTCTCTTGAGAGCCTGAGGAGACACAGATGCTGACCTTTTAAAAGTTCAGCCTAATTGCCCTGGAGAATTTTTCATGAAACAATATCAGGCAATACTGGTTTTGAAGTGGTTGTATCTGTGTACTCATGCTAATGCTTTGTTCTTATTTGCTATAATTAACCATGAATTAACCTTCAATGCCCAAACCTTTCCATATGTCATTAGAAGAATTAAAATATTGTCCATTTTTTTAACTTATAACTTCCTCACTTCCAGAGGTGGACAACCTTCTTATAGTTACAGATTAACATCCAATCTTGTTCTGAAATGATCCAAGTGATAACCCCAGTGATGTACAAAATAACATACATACTGCTGTCTGAAGTGAAATGCTGCTCAAATTACACAATACGCCGAGCTGTGCCATAGGGGACCTCCCCGGGGTCCTCAGGAACATGGAACAGATGGAGCAGGACCACTTGAAATAAAAGCTGCTTTCTTTTAGTTCTTGTTTGAATGAGTAATTATTCCTCTGGTGCACAAGGGAAGGAAGATAGGACATATAGTAACCCAAAATAAAATACAGTAATAAAAAGTTTAATTTAATTGTATGGACCTAAAAAAATCCCCTTATGTAGCCTCCTGAGAGATGCCTGCATAATTCTCCTTGTTTCCTTAAACATTTAAGTTCATCTCCTCTCACCTCCAAAAACATTCATTTGTCAAGGAGTCCCGTGACCGTGAATTGTTGCTTTATTTCTTCATACTATTGGTCAACCACTGTGACAGGGTCTGACATTAATTTTTCCTTGACAGGCCATTTCCAGGATCAGAGGTAACCCTAAAATGGCCTGGGGCTGGTTTGCAGTTTTTTGTTGCACAATGCTTTATTTTGGGCCTCTTCTTTTCATCCACACTTCTTTTATGTATGATTCGGTCCATCTGTGTTTTTAAATTGACCTCTTGTTTATTTTCATCCTATGATTGACTGAAATCCCACTCAAGACCAGTTCCAAATCTTTATGCACCAAAACAGGGTTTGCATCTAGAGAGGACATGTGTTTGATTTCTATTCTTTGTTTTCCAGTTGCTTTTAAATTTGTAGCACTGTGCAATGATGATGTAACCAGGGTGCATTATGGGTGTACTTTGTATATACATGAGTATACATGCACTCATTTAGGATATAACCACACCATTACTATACGTCTGTATGGGAAACAAAACATTATGGTTGTTGCTTTACTTATGATCCAGGTGAGTGAATCAATAACATCAATTATATGTTTTTTTTTAATGCCTACTATATAGGCGGCATGGTAGTGCCTCGCAGTTAGGAGACCCGGGTTCGCTTCCCGGGTCCTTCCTGCATGGAGTTTGCATGTTCTCCCCGTGTCTGCGTGGGTTTCCTCCCACAGTCCAAAGACATGCAGGTTAGGTGCATTGGCAATCCCAAATTATCCCTAGTGTGTGCTTAGTGTGTTTGTGTGTGTGTGTCCTGCGGTGGGCTGGCGCCCTGCCTGGGGTTTGTTCCTGCCTTGCGCCCTGTGCTGGTTGGGATTGGCTCAAGCAGACCCCCGTGTTCCTGTGTTAGGCTCTAGTGGGTTGGAGACTGACTGACTGACTACTGTATACTGTGTTCTTATTTTTAAGTAGAAGATCAGAAAAACATAGACATTAAAAAATGTGGTTAAAATTAAATAGTGAATCACAGCCAGTTTCCAAGTTCAGTCCTGGGGGACCACTGCAGATTTTTGTTCCAACCAATTTCACAATCAGTCATTTTACAAAGATTGATGTCATTATTTAATTAGCTGGTCTTTTCTTCAAATAGTCTGGATTTAGAAAAAAGAAGTATGGTGACACATACTAAGGGGTCTATGGCGGTGTGATTTTTAATACTGTATATTGACAGTGCTGCAGCTTGTGCTTGTGAGTGCATTGGTACTTCGCTGCAAAGCTGTGCAGCCGCTGGGTGTTCAATGGGGAGGCGAGCTGACTGCTTGTTATGTACAGGCACAGGTACAGTCAGTTCAACTGTTCTAAACTGAAATTCTGCAGGTTGCCAGGTGTAGCACCTATACACACAAAGTATAAAAGGAGTCTGGGAGAGAAAAATGAGGAGAGGAAAAACAATCAATGGACAGAGATGGAGGTACAATTAAGTGGAAGTGAAAAAGAACGTGAAGATCAAGGCAGAGCCGGTGGAATGGAGAGGGGGGGTATGGCAGTTGGGGATGAAGCCCTGTGTGAAGTAATGGTGCTCTGTGAGTAGGGTCACTCATGTACAACATTGCAGTGGTCGATTCCTTAGGTTAAGGTTTCACGGGCACCAATGGATGGCGTTGGGACAGTGGAGCAGGGTTCAAGGGGATAGCAGGCCCAACATGAGCCACTAAGCCAATGAAACAGGGGTTCAAAACCTCATTGTACAGTGCAATCAATAATTAAAGTCAAAACATAATCCATCATAAAAATGGTCATCCAGTAGAGGTAAAACATCAATAAATAAAACACTAATAAAATACTACATAAACAAGGTCCCAGGCAGTAACCCATCCTTTAAAAATAGACAAGAGCTATAGTGCTTCTTTCAAAAAAACCTGATGTCTCCTGAGCTTTACTGCTATTGGATGTTGACCAACAGGTACAGTCAACTATTAAATCCTGACTCATTTACCTTGTTGTCATAACCTCGGCATCCCAGGAACCTTGCAAGCCCTGCTACTGTCTCCAACTGCCATCACACGGTGTCTGCTAAATGTGGTGCTCAGCAGGAGTGACCCCTTTCCCTTGAACATTGGCCACATGCTCTTCTTGGGACCAACACTTCCGACCACCTGCCTCCACTCACTATCAGCACCAGCTCTCTTGATCCTGCCCTGTCTTTCTTCCTTACTTTCATTTTAAATTCATTCTGTCTCTCTTGTTCTTTCTTCCTTGTTGTCTGTCTCGCTCAGACCCTCCTTTATACTTTCATAGGTGCAATGTCCTAATTACAACCCATGGAGAGTTGATGAGGAAACTGGAACCAATCGTCATGTGCAAGAGCGACCAGCCACAAACCCAATCACTAAACATCCCAGCCACATGAACACGCAGACCCACAGAGTTTGACCCACACTGTCCATCCATCCATCCTCTTCCGCTTATCCGAGGTCGGGTCGCGGGGGCAGCAGCTTAAGCAGAGAGGCCCAGATTTCCCTCTCCCCGGCCACTTCTTCCAGCTCTTCCGGGAGAATCCCAAGGCATTCCCAAGCCAGCTGGGAGACATAGTCCCTCCAACGTGTCCTGGGTCTTCCCCGGGGCCTCCTCCCGGTTGGACGTGCCCGGAACACCTCACCAGGGAGGCGTCCAGGAGGCATCCTGATCAGATGCCCGAGCCACCTCATCTGACTCCTCTCGATGCGGAGGAGCAGCGGCTCTACTCTGAGCCCCTCCCGGATGCAAGCAAACAGGACAACATCATCTGCAAAAAGCAGTGACCCAATCCTGAGTCCACCAAACCGGACCCCTTCAACACCCTGGCTGCGCCTAGAAATTCTGTCCATAAAAGTTATGAACAGAATCGGTGACAAAGGGCAGCCCTGGCGGAGTCCAACTCTCACTGGAGACGGGCTCGACTTACTGCCGGCAATGCGGACCAAGCTCTGACACCGGTTGTACAGAGACCGAACAGCTCTTGACCCACACTGTTTATATTTAAAATCTTACATCACCACAGACCCAAATGTGAGAAAGAGATAGATAGATAGATAGATAGATAGATAGATAGATAGATAGATAGATAGATAGATAGATATCTCCCCATGTGAAATTTGGCTTTTTACAGAAGCTCATAAATTAAACTAATAAATACACATGCTTTATATAGGATATATACGAGGAGCAGTCAAAAAGTTCCTGGAATTGTGATATAGCAGGAGAGTGGGAGATCTGATTACCCACACATTGTTGTGGAGCATGTCTGCACAGCATGTCTGTAGATCAGTTACAACAGGTCTGGATTGATTTTGGCGTGTAGTATTGTTTTCATTTCTGTTTGGGTTAGACATCTGCATCATCATTCAGCACAATGTTACAGTTCGAACAACGTGCTAACATGAAGTTCGTGTGCAAATTGGGGAAATCAGCTTCAGATACGCTAGTGAGATACGCTTAAGTGATATTACCAGCACTGCACACCGCAGAGTAATGGAACAGTCCCTAAAGAAAAGAGCTTCCACTGCCCTTTTTTATATAGCCCCTCTGTGTTATGAGACCAGTCCAGTATATCACTGATGTGGACCCCCAAGTACCTGTAGGAGGGGCTACAACCTCTACATCCTTTCCCCGTTAAGTGACCACGTGTAGAGGATCTTTGGTGCGGCAAAAGTCAATAACAAGTTTTTTGATTTTGCTGATGCTATGTTGCAGACAATTCATTTCCCACCAAGAAAAACTTCTCCAACTGACTCCTACACTCTTGTCTCATTCCACTTTTTGATACATCCCAGAAGTGCAAAATCATCTGAGAATGGCCTGGTGTTATATTTATAGTCTGAGGAGTACAGAGTGAAGAGAAATGGAGACAGGACTGTTCCTTGTGGTGCTCCAGTGTTGCTCACGTCCATATCAGAGACACAGTCTTTGAGCCTCACAAACTGCGGTCTGCCTGACAGTCCACTATCCAGGACACCATAGGCTTATTCACCTGCATATCTCCGAGTTTTATGCCTTAACAGGGATACCTCGGTGGTATTGAAGCATAATCCTCACATTGCTTCCAGGTTTGTTCTGGTAAAAATAAGCCTTGTGGAGCAGACAGAAAATCTCCATCCTCTACTTCAGTCTTTGTTCAATAGGCAAGCTGCAGTCAGTCCAGGTGGTCTACCATGACAGGATTCATAGTCCAGGACCAGCCTCTCACAGGTCTTCATGATATGAGACGTAAGTGCCACTGGTCTGTAGTCATTAGGGGAAGACGCGTCTGCTTTCTTTGGAACAGTTACAATGCAGGATGTTTTCCACAGAAGCAGCACTTTTTGGATCCTTAGAGACAAACTGAACAGTTGACAGAGGATACCACAAAGTTGGTCAGCACAGGCCTTAAGAACTCGAGGACTGACTCCATCTGGTCTTGCAGCTTTTCCTGTATGTAGCTTCTTCAGTTGTCTCCTTACTTGGTCTTCAGTTATGGATAGTCCATACTGATGGTCAGAGGTGGACTCATCACTGGCTACTCCAGTTGAAGTGACAGGAATTATTGATACAGTAGGGATGGTGTGGGAAGGCTAGTCACTGAAGAAAGGTGGCAGTGGGAGGGATTTGGGTTCAGAGTGCGGCAAAGTGAGGTCCATGGCTGGTTGGTGAGTTTTAAATAAATAAATAAATAAAGGCAACACTTGCATCTTTGGTTGGTGCATGGTAGTGTGGTCTGAGTGGCTTCAGCGCAAGATGCGGGAGCAGACAGCCCTGTACTTCATGCACACTTACAGGGTCACTCGCTCGTGTCCCTCAGTAGTGCTGGAGCGGTGATTGCCACAACTGTGCCTCACCCCACTTTAAAAAGGAAAGCATGAATATTAGGAGGGGGAAGGAAAAGAAATGAGAGAGAAAGAGCGACAGAGAGAGAACATGACATTGTGGAGATTGTCAGGATGAGCCAGTAAGTGAGGGTGAGAGGCAGTGCAAGTCATTGGCCTGTGAGGGACTAAAGGGTCTGATCATTCCCATTGATTAATTTTCGATCAGTGGGTGTGATCGAGATGACGTCCTTCTCAGGGATCCGAGGTATGCTGAGGGTGCGAGAAGGAAAGTGGAAGGACAACTCTGTGACGATGCAGGTCCTGCTCCACACTCCTTCTTCCAATTTGGGAGTTTCTACAACCCAACACTATCAGTAATGTAACCAGATAAGCTGTGCAATGAGGACAAATCAAACTGAACAAGGGGATGGTGTAAAGTTGCAAAAGTGATTTTATTTAAAAGAAAAAATCAAACAAATCAAAACAGTGTCCAAAGTGCAGTGATTTAAAATGTCCACAATAAATAATCCATAAAAACAGGGTGAATAATAGTGGAGGTTAAAATAATCCAAATAAATAAACCCAACTAAAATGAGGTTAAAAACAATGGCTGGAAGCGGTCTCTTTTAAAAACCCAGTACTTTCACTTTTCATCTTAGAGCTCCTCAGCTTATCTCTCTCAGGCCTGGCAGCAGAGGAGTCGCCCCTTTCAGCAGGTGCAGCTGCCTTAAAAACTGGTCCGGTAGCCTTCTGTCCCCCGGCAATATACAGCTGTAACGCTGGGCCGAGACTCAGGTTCTCCAATGACCAGGGCGCTCACATTGGGACTCTCCCTCCCAAGCCTCCATGACTCCTGCTGCCTTCCACGGCGAGCAGTCCTCGATCCTGGTCACTCCTGCTCCTATGAATAACTCAGCAGGAGTAATCCAATCCATCCGCCCCCGAGTGCCGGTCAAACACCCGCCAGGGCTCTCTTCCCAGCTGCCTGCCATTAATCCAGCGAACCTGCTCTCTCTCTCTCTCGCTTGCTTGCTTGCTCCTGCACCGGCTCTCCAATTCTTCAGCCTTCTTCTCCCTTAACCTCCGTCCTTCTCTCTTCTCTTCCTTCCCTCTGCTCTCACGCTTCTCTTATTTATAATGGGGACACAGCACAGGTGTGGCAATTAGCAGCTCCTGGCATCAATTACGGATACAGGCGATCACGCACTTGTGCACTTCAGTGCAGAAACGCCCATGCCCGTATCGCGCCTGAGAACTGCTCCGGCCACTCTACCACGCCCCCTCCTTAAGCCTTATTTAAAATGGCAAACAGCCGTGGACCTCACTTTACCACAAACTGACTGTCTGGCTAAGCCGCTCGAGGCAGTTAAGATGGGGATCGGGAAGGTGGGACCACAGCTGCTAGTATCTCTACTATTTGAGTGAGCAATGGGTGAGGTGGAGATGGAATTGGAGAGGTGCTGGGCTTGTCGGGCAAGACTTGAAGGACCCGATGGCTGTTTGCTTTTAAATTGCTTTAATCAGGATTTTAAACTCACAGACTGGCACTGTTTTTATGGATTATTCATTTATTATGGATGGAGCACTGCACTACTGAACACTTTTTGTTTGACTTTATTGTAATAAAAGCCCTGTGACTTGATGCACCTAGTCCTTGCTAAGTGTGTGTGTGTGTTGTGTCCTCACATGCTGGGCTTACCTTCTGAAACTTTATCAGTAGTGGTGGGTTCCTGGAAGGACCTGGGAACGTGGAGTGACCTGCACCATCATACAGAGCTTTAGCTTTGTCCACTTTCCCTTGAGCACCTGAGGCCTGGATCGCCTGAGTTCAGTAATTACAGTATGCCCAGCCCATTCCAGACATGTCATTTTGTGTGACTTTGTTTTCTATTTTAGCTTTGCTAGTTTCCTTTCCTTCATTTAGCTTCTTCTTCAGCACTTAAAGCTCTTAAAAGCCTTCAGCATTTAAAAGCTCTCTTTTCCTCATTCAGGAGACTTTTTAGCTCCTCAGTAATCCAAGGTTTGTTGTTTGGAAAGCAAAATGCAAAAGTCAGCACAAGCTGGAGTTTTTCACAGTTTCTCCCTCTTAGAACTTTTTGGGTGTATTGTGAACTTTTGAAAAGCTTTCCCAGTTTTTTTGTTAGGCAGGCCAAAGTCAGTTGATGGTAGTTGAGAGTACGTGGTCTGAGTAAAGCTACTCTGGGCTGGTCAGTAAAGGCCCTGACCTGCTTTTATGGTCTTTTTTGGAGGCCTCATCTCCAATTTGTCATTTTTGAGATTCCTACCTATGACAATTATGATTTTCATTCAATTTTTTCAGGTATTCATGTTAAACCAATATTTACTAGTGACCATGCTTCAACCTGAGCCTGGAACAGGGGAGAGTCCCCAGGCTTTGGAAGACATCTTTTATCACCCCAGTCCCAAAGGTATCACATCCTAGTGAGCTGAATGACTTCCGGCCTGTCGCCCTGATGTCACATGTGATGAAGACCATGGAGCGGCTGCTGCTTCACCACCTTTGGCTACAGGTCCGCCACGCCCTCAACCCTCTGCAGTTCGCATACCAGGATAAGGTGGGAGCAGAGGATACCATCATCTATATGCTACACCAATCCCTCTCCCACTTGGACAGAGGAAAGTGGTGATGTAAGAATTATGTTTCTGGACTTCTCTAGCGCCTTCAACACCATCCAATCTCTGCTCCTTAGGGACAAGCTGACAGAGATGGGAGCAGGTTCATACCTGGTGGCATGGATTGTGGACTATATTACAGACAGACCTCAGTATGTGTGTCTCGGGAACTGCAGGTCTGACATTGTGGTCAGCAACACAGGAGCGCCGCAGGGGACTGTACTTTCTCAGGTCCTATTCAGCCTATATACATCAGACTTCCAATACAACAAGGAATCCTGCCACGTGCAAAAGTTCGCTGACGACACTGCTATCGTGGGCTGCATCAGGAGTGGGCAGGAGGAGGAGTATAGGAACCTAATCAAGGACTTTGTTAAATAGTGCTACTCATAGTACGACTCAAACCACTTACACCTGAACACCAGCAAAACCAAGGAGCTGGTGGTGGATTTAAGGAGACCCAGGCCCCTCATGGACCCCTGTGATCATCAGAGGCGACTGTGTGCAGAGAGTGCAGACCTATAAATACTTGGGAGTGCAGCTGGATGATAAAATTGGACTGGACTGCCAATACTGATGCTCTGTGCAAGAGAGAGACTGCTGTCACCGTCCTGCTCCACTGACAGACTGAGGAGATCGTTCCTCACTCACACTATGCGACTCTTCAGTTCCAACCGGGGGGGTAAACATTAACATTATACAAAGTTATTGTCTGTTATACCTGCATTGTTATCACTCCTTAATTTAATATTGTTTTTATCAGTATGCTGCTGCTGGAGTATGTGAATTTCCCTGTGGTATTAATAAAGTATCTATCTATCTATCTATCTATCTATCTATCTATCTATCTATCTATCTATCTATGCTAATGACTTTTGCCATTTAGTGCTATTTACCTTGATGTCTGCTAGTTGTTAACTGTCATTATTGGGATACAATTGTGGGAAATAGCTCAGTTGAAAAAGGTGAATTAATGAGAAAGTGAAAGAAAGTTAAGAAGTTAACAAGAGTTAACAACTTAAAAAGAGAAATAGAGAACTGACATTTATGGCAAAAATATACATATTTTCAAATAATCTGAACATGGAAACTATGTGAGCAAACCTCATAATCATGGAAAAGTTAGTGTCAAAATCAGGAGTGCATGCTAAAATCAGGGTTTTTAATGGCAAGGTCAAAACGAAAAAGCATAAGAATAAAAGGCACTGGTGAAGTTGGCTTGCATGACACAGCATCGGAGTGGACAGAAACAAGGCTTGTTGGATGAAGACAGGTTGAAGGCAATGGCCTGTTACTGTGAGGTGACATAATGGATGTGAACAATAAAACTGCTCTGAGGCATATGGCTGCTAGCTGGACAGGTAAACCTTTTTCATGGGAGATCCTACTCATTCCAGAGCTCCTAAATTACACCACTGAGGAAATTTCAAGCTAAGGTAATAACAATCACTAATCCTGGCGCTGGACAGTGGCAATGTGTTGCATATTGATTTGCACATATAAGTAATACTAGGGTGTTGTACCATGTTAGCCATTATGAATGTGGTGAGAAGTCAAGCAAAATGACACCTTTTATTGGCTAACTGAATAGATTACAATACAATTACAATTACAAATGTAACATAAACACAGAGAATTCCAGTTTCTGTATTACATCTTGCCTGAAGAAGGGGCCTGAGTTGCCTCGAAAGCTTGCATATTGTAATTTGTTTAGTTAGCCAATAAAAGGTGTCATTTTGCATGACTTTTCACCACATAGAAGTAAGAATTTCACTGTACTCTGTACACGAGACAGTAATGACCCTATAAGCCTAAATTGTAATTTGCAAGCTGCCCAAAACAATGGACTGGGAATGAAGTAGAACAGAAGGAGAAAACAGAAGATCAAAACAGGAATGAGCTAAATCTAGTGTTTATTCCAAAATCAATAGCTCAGACATTCTAGTCACAACTGAGAGCAAAACATCCAGTCAAGCTAAATTTAAATTGTTAACCATAAAGAAGTTTGTTTGAGAAACCACTCATAAGGTTGGATGTCCATCCATCCATTCATTATCCAACCCGCTATATCCTAACTACAGGGTCATGGGGGTGTGCTGGAGCCAATCCCAGCCAACACAGGGCGCAAGGAAGGAAACAAACACCGGGCAGGGTGTACACACACACACCCACCAGGGACAATTTAGAATCATCAATGCACCTAACCTGCATATCTTTGGACTGTGGGAGGAGACCGGAGCACCCAGAAGAAACCTGCGCAGACACGGGGAGAACATGCAAACTCCACGCAGGGAGGACCTGGGAAGCGAACCTGGGTCTCCTAGCTGCGAGGTGGCAGCACTACCCACTGTGCCACCATGCCGCCCAGGTTGGATGTCAATCTTACTAATAACTCTCCTACTTTGCTTTAAGTACCTATGCCACTTGAATTTTACTAAATATCCAATTGTACACACCTTTCTGTACAATTAAAACATAAAAGATAATATAATTAAACACTAATTTAGGGACGCATAACATGTCTATTTATTAATTTCATATACACATTATTTTTGTAGTCAGTTTTTTTTTTTGATTAAAAGTATTAAACACACACATAAAGAGGGTCAGGTGAAAATTGGAAAAACATACCCATCCCAAGCACAGCCTAACAGCAAAGTCAAAAATCACCAAAATGCATAGCAGTAGATGAGGAAATAATTAGTGAACAAAAGCATTCAGCACACCGCCAAATGAACCCAAGTACGCTGGAACTGTAATATCAGTGGGCTCTGAGTAATATCACTTAAATTATTGAGAAAAGAGTGGATCTGCTCTCAATGAATTCTAAGGATGCACCAATATTCTGAGAGTTAGACAGCTCTAAAAGAACTTGATAAAAAATCCTTTCAATGTTTGTGAGAAGGGTGCTTGTTCTCCCTTTGTCCTTCTAGCATTTCACCATATAAATACATTTTCTGCAAACATTCTAAAAACGGTTAGGTTGTCTGCTGGCCTGATATAAGCAAGTGAGTGTCCTCCACAGTGTCTTTTTGTCTCACCAAGAACATATGTTGGAAAAAGCAGTTAAAAAAATGCATGACTGGAAGATTTAAACTACCCAGTAATTATACTGATAAATGTCCTTCTTTACTTACAAGTATATTTTTTATCAGATTCTGACTTCTGCACTGCCTTTTTTAAATAGTAAACATGTCTGAGGTATTCAAGAATGTAAGACATTAACCAACAATATTATTTGGACGTCAAATTTTGTGAATAATCAAATTGCTGGAGTAATGTGATACGTAATTTCTAATTTTCTGAAGTGCTATTGTGGTCTGTGGTAGTGCTTTTCAGAAAAACAACAGCAGAATGCCAGCATTCTAGGGCCGAGTTTTCATTCTTAAATTATAATATAAGAAATCTATGTCAGACATGAAAAATATCAGCCCAATTCTGTACACGTGTCATGTCATAGCTGACAATAGGCAATTCCCATGTCGGACTCATTTTTATTTTGCGTTTATTAAGGAAGATGTTAAACTAGATGCAAAAATATAAAGGTTAGATAAAAAATAATTTAAGATATATACAGAATATCCATCCATCCATTATCCAACCTGCTATATCCTAACTACAGGGTCACGGAGGTCTGCCGGAGCCAATCCCAGCCAACACAGGGCACAAGGCAGGAACCAATCCTGGGTAGGGTGCCAACCCACCGCAGGACACACACAAACACACCCACACACCAAGCACACACTAGGGCCAATTTAGAATCGCCAATCCACCTAACCTGCATGTCTTTGGATTGTGGGAGGAAACCGGAGTGCCCGGAGGAAACCCACGCAGACACGGGGAGAACATGCAAACTCCACGCAGGGAGGACCCAGGAAGCGAACCCGGGTCTCCTAACTGCGAGGCAGCAGCGCTACCACTGCGCCACCGTGCCGCCTGTCAGGAGACCCGGTTTTCCTTTTCCGGGTCCTCTTCTTGGGGGGTGGCGCTCTGGCTGCTGGCACTTACAAGCCAATGCCTTGCACGCACCTCTGCCATATTCACCTCCACTGCGTGATCAATCATCACACCTGCATCCTCTGTCAGAGATCTGGGTATTCGCCTTTCCTCAGGTTTTGCATTAGGAAGCAAGACACTCAGATCTCCTTCTTTACTTATGGTACAGGAAACACTCTCCTGTATCACTGCATCACATCGGCCAGAGAGTCCAGCATCGCACCGTCTCAGCCACTCTTGCGCTTCCTCCAGGGGCGCCTCAGCTGTCCTCTCCAGCTGTTTGATAGTCTGCCTCAGCAGACCCCGCACCTGTAAGAAAGACTGTTCATGTTTGCCAGCTGAAAGCCATTGGTGCCATGTACTTCCAAGGTAGGGTCCATCTGGTGTCCTCAAAGATTAGGGAGGAGGTTCTCTGTCCCCGATGCCATACCTGTACGCACCCTCCACCCTTTTAACTGCTTCGTGGAGGGATTCCTGGCTCTGCACCACCCCCTCCTCTGGTCGGATTAGCGCCATTGTGGCGAGACTCCAGGCGCTCGTCCTCCAGCTGTTGTTTCTCAGCGAGCAGTGGACCCAGGTTGAAATCGCTCTCACTTGAGCTTGCCCAGTTGTTGTCCCACAGATTGATATGCTTAGGCCAGCAACAGGGATCCAGCACATCACTATCTAGGAGGTAAGCATACGGAATAGATGTAAAACACTCCCAGGGCAGATCATCCCTGGGGCCGGTGCCTAACTCTTTGTGGACCCCGTCTCCCGGACCTTCCATCTTCCGGATGGTCTCTTTCCACAGAATGCCAATCCGGGCTTCCTTCGTGACAGTGTTTGTGTGGCCGCCCGCTGCTTTAGGAGCCATCCTAGATTTTTTCTTTTCCATTGGGGAGGGGGTTAATGTCTTTAGGGAGCCTGTTTAGCGGCTCTCTTCCTTTTTTAAGCGCGGCTTCAGTGTGTGCGCACGCATGCCGCTCTGCCATCTTGTGTGCGCGCCTCGCTCTGCTGTGTTGGGTTGCCACAAGACTAAAATGCAGGTCCCTGCCTTGCAGACAGCCAGGTATCCTGCCGACTATGCCACTTGTGGATCACCAGGTTTGCACCGGCACCTCAATCCGACATAGACAAGCGTGTGACACAAGTTCAAGGCACACACTGATTTTGTATTTTTCTTTTACCAAAAGGGTTCAGCAGATCCTGCTGCAGCACCCTCCCGTGGATCCCAATAGGGCTGCACCAAACTCCACCTCCCATGAAGCCCTGCAGGTGTCTGAGGCATCGCTGCCATCCAGGGGGGCCGCCATCTAACGCTCCAGGGAAGGTAACACTCTGGCCACACTTGCTCCCCGGTCCTCCCAGCATGGAGGCGTCCCAGCCGGGCAAGGGCCCTGGCCGCACGTTACAATGCACACATTGTAAAATAGCTTATACATGTGACTTCTGAACAAAAACAAACACAAATATTATGAGATTCAGACATTTTAAAAGGAAACCACTACCTCAGCACATGTAGTCTTCTGCTAACCTCACACCCCCCACCAGGGAGTGGTTACCTCCAAATCAGACCAAATCACAGTAAACTGTTTGTGCCACAGGGTGGGTTTTGTTTTGACTTACTTCAATATTTGTGTAGAGAGCTCAAACCCTGAATTTCTAGTAATCACTGAAACTTGGTTAAAAAAGTCTATTTCTTATCCTGATTTAAATTTACCTGGCTACAATTTATTTAGACAGGACAGGTCCTCCAAAGGTGGTGGCGTTGCAATTTATATCAAAGAACATCTTAAGTGCTCAATTGCCTTATCTAAGACAGTTCCCAAGCAATTTGATTTGCTTGTTTTAAACATTGAATTCACTAACAACTTCACTCTGTCAGTGGCTGGGTGTTATCGCCCTCCATCAGCCCCGGCCTGTACCTTAACCACATTGTCCAGTGTGTTGGCGCCCTTGATCAAAACTGAATTCGTGCTTCTTGGTGATTTAAATTGGGATATGACCAAACCACCCGATAAAGTCATTCAACAATTCGATGCATTAAACTTGCATCAAATTATCTGCTTCCCCACTAGGTATGACTCCAAATCTATAGACAAGGCTACGCTGATTGACATTATTTTAACTAATTCTCCTCACAAGTATAACTCTGGGGTATTTTGTTCTGATATTAGTGATCACTGTTTTACTGCATGTGTTCGAAATGGTTGCTCCATCAAGAAACCAACTCAATTCTGTTGCAAACGTGCTTTTAAAAACTTTAATCACCAAGCTTTTCTACACGATATGGCTGATGTTAACTGGTCAAGAATCAGGCTGGTTCCAACGGTAGACGAGGCTTCGCATTTATTTTATATGCTTTTCAGGGCTATTGTTGATAAACATGCTCCGATGAAAAAACTTAGAGTAAAGGATCGACATAGTCCTTGGTTTACCCCGGAGCTCACTATGCTTTTACAACAAAAAAATACTCTCTGGCGCAAGGCACGACACTCTAGATCCCCAGCAGATATTTTGGTTTTTAAGCAACTTAGAAATAAATCCTTACAAGCCGTTCGCAAGGCTAAAACAGACTATTTTAAGAAGCAGTTTTCTCTTAGTAGCTCTGACCCTAACAAATTCTGGAATGCGGTAAAGGAGATGGAAAATAAACCATCTTGTAAACTACCTCCTTCACTCTACTTAGAGAACATTGTAGTATCAGACAAGAAGTGTATGTTGGAGCTCCTTAATAAACACTTTATAACTTCTGGTCTAACCCCTGAATTTTCAAATTCTGCTTCATCTTCTATAAATTCTACTAATTGTTCTACTGCATCTTCTTCAACTCTCCTATACAATACTTCCTTCCTCCTCTCACAGTTTCACCTTGCGGGCTTTTTCAAAGGAAGAGGTTCTGGATGAATTGCTCAGGCTGGACTCCAATAAATCTGCTGGGTCTGATGAGGTGGATCCTGTCTTTTTTAAATTGGCCGCTTCCATTATCGTTGCTCCCATCACAGATATATTCAACTTATCTATATGTACAGGGCAAATTCCTCGTGCTTGGAAGTCAGCATTAGTGTTCCCTCTCTTTAAGGGTGGTGACCGGTCAGATCCCAACTGTTACAGGCCTATTTCTGTCTTGCCATGTATCTCCAAGGTTTTGGAAAAACTCGTAAATGGTCAACTCACTGATTATTTGGAAGCACACAACATCTTATCATCTGTTCAATCAGGATTTAGAACTGGGTTTGGGTGTATAACAGCTACTCTTAAAGTCTTAAATGATATCTATTCTGCTTTGGATTCTAAATTGTACTGTGCTGCTATTTTCATTGACCTGGCCAAGGCCTTTGACTCTGTCAATCATAAGCGTCTTATTGATAGGCTTCATGACACAGGTATCTCCGACAAATCCTTGTCTTGGTTTTCCAATTATCTTACTGATAGAGTGCAGTCCGTGAAATCTGAACTACTCCTTTCACAGCCTCTCCCAGTCACCAATGGTGTCCCTCAGGGATCAATACTTGGACCTACACTTTTTTCTATTTATATTAATACTGTTGCTAATTCGGTCACAGATTCATCTATCCATCTTTACGCTGATGACACAATTCTTTACTCTACAGGTTCTTCCCTGCTACAGTCTTGCAGCAACTTCAACTTAGTTTTAATAGTTTGCAACTGACTCTTTCTAATTTGCACCTCCAGTTAAATATTTCCAAAACTAAACTTATGTGGTTCGGTAAAAAAGGTCATATTCCATCAAGCTCTCCAGGTATTTGTTCCCTTGACGGGACACCACTGGACCAGATTACTGAATATAAATATCTGGGAATTTGGCTGGATAATACTCTGTCTTTCTCAAAACACATTGACAATCTGAAGTCTAGGATCAAATTAAAACTTGGGTTCCTTTATAGAATGCGTTTTGCATTTACATCATCTGCTAGGAAAACTTTGGTTCAAATGACAATCCTTCCCATGTTTGACTATGGTGATGTTATTTACAGATCAGCATCCAAAGGCCTGCTTCAGAAGCTCGACGTTCTTTATCACTCTGCCATCCGGTTTATAACAAATGCTCCTTTCAAAACCCATCATTGTACCCTGTATTCTTCTCTCAACTGGTCTTCATTGTACACCCGTTGTAAAGTCCATTGGCTTATGATTATTTACAAAACTCTCCTTGGTTTTTCCCCTCCTTACTTACAGGAATTGTTACACTTTTCTTCTTCTGTGTATAATACTCGTTCTGCTAATTTGATTCTGCTGACAGTTCCTAAGGCTACTTCTGTACTTGGCCTGTCGTCTTTTCAGAACGCTGCTGCTAGAGACTGGAATGACCTGCAGAAAATGTTAAAACTGAATAACTTCATTCCTAAATCAGTTTTCCAATCACGGATTTCAGCTTATTATAAAGATGTGTGTCGCTGTTACTTAGGCTAGCTGCTCCAATTCACTGCTGCTCTACTCATTGTTGCTTCAATGTTCTTATTGTTTATATAATATTTTTATGACATTTTTTTTTGGTAATTTCGTTTATATTGTATATATGTATCTTTCTTAATATGTTTTATTTTTTTTTCTTACCCCCATTTCCCTCTTAAGGCTTTGCCCTTTCCAGGCCACACTTGTAAATAAGAAACATGTTCTTAATCTGTTTTGCCTGGTTAAATAAAGGTAAATAAATAAATAAATAAATAAATAAATAAATAAATAAAAATATTTATGTGCAAACTTAGACAAGTGAATAGAAAATGTGAATCCTTATCTTAAGAAAAATAAGGCCAGGAACATGCAATAAAACTGTTATTTTCCAGATCCCTTTCACTGTCACAAATGTGTCAGAAAAACTAAAGACATGTTTTCTTTTATCAAAACTCAAAGAGGACATATTCTGTAATATTTAAGCTTTTATTTTCCAGTGGTGCCTAATGCCCCATTGTCTCCATTATAAAGGATTTTAGTTTGGTATTTTTCAAGTCAATGTTATTTTTTTGCAAACACTTTATATATGCATTTCACATGTCAAATTATGTTCTAAAGTTAAGTGTTTCCTATACATACAAAGAAACTATTTTTCCTGCTCTTTACAATGGAGTGTATGGGGTACGGAAAAGCTTACCAAATATGACAGCTTTTCAAGCCAAAACAGCAGTCAAGAATTGATCTGTGACTTCAATGCTTTCCAATGCACATTTGTGACAACAAAAGGGATCTGTAAATACTCATTTTTCCTCATATTCCTAATACTATTTTATTCATGGTTAGGATACATTTTCTATTTGCTTGTGCGAATTTTCACATAAATACAGACATAAATCAAAACAAAACTAATCACGTTGCACAAAAGTTTACTGTGCTTGTGTGTGTCGGCAGAAAAGCACCCCCAGTGGGTTGAAAGGTGGTTGCAGAGGAATACAAAGTCCTGAGATATCACACACGGCTGGTCTTCTTTTAAAACGACCACATCTCATAATACTGGTGTTTTTTGTTCAAATATTACATGTATAAACTATTTACAATGTATGTAAAATGATCCATGAAGCAAAAGTACTAACCACTGCTACCAATCCTTCATCACCCAGGTTAAGTGCATACATACTGTCAGATAGATAGATAAATAGATAGATAGATAGATAGATAGATAGATAGATAGATAGATAGATAGATAGATAGATAGATAGATAGATAGATAGATAGATAGATAGATAGATAGATAGATAGATAGATAATGTCACTACTGCCAAACAAGACACAGCACAAGAGACAGCTTTTGCTCTTTGCTTTCTTTCAGCTTGCATAACCTTACCAATCAGGTTGAGCCACACATCACTCTGAATAACATTCTTAAAGAGTGCAAAAAAGTCAGAACACAAAGAAATTACCTTTAATACACTAAAACACATGCAAAATGATATTTCCTGTTTCCTTCTGCATGTTTTGTCATCTTCTTATATAATATGCTACCGTGGCTGTCCGTTTGTCTGTCCAGGATTTTAAGTCGCCTGTAGCTCACAAACCATTTGACCTATTAACCTGAAATGTGGTACACATATACTACGTGACCTCTACTCTCCGCTTTTGGGGTGATGATTGACCTCCAAGGTTGTTCCTCTATTTTTATTTTATTTTATTGTACAATCAACTCTCGGCAGTGGCCAGCAGGGCAGCACATGTGTATGGGTGCCATTCTCATCTCTACCACCTTCGCTGTCACTTCCCCTACCTCTTCATGTCTTAAATCATTCTTGAGGCATATTGAAGACTAAAGTGCCAGCTTAAGTGAAAAATTAACGAAAACGTACTAAGTAATTGCAACACAAACACTGACTTAATCAGTTTTAATGCAAAAAGATGCCAAACGAAAGAAGAGAAGAAGTGGGCCGCCTGGGTGGTGAAAAGAAGAGCTGCTCAGGAAACAGCAAGAACATCAACCTATGAGCAAACGAATGCTAAACGTACAGAAAAATAGGATGAAAACTATGAATGCTCAAGTTAAGTGTGCCGCTACTGTATAACATATTTAACATTTAAATTTTTTCATGTTTTCTACTACTTAAACTTAACGGTAAATCAGGTTTACTCCAAATCAATACCAGAAGAAACAATCCGTCCGCCTACTGTAGAGCATACTCTGGAATGAAGTGATTCTCACGCTCACCATAAAAAGGCATTTAAAGCAGCCGTGACATCAGTACTCATAAAACAATGCAGGGCTCTTTACTAAAGTCAGCAGAATATCAAAGTGTGGATTCACATATTTCTGTAAAAATAAATTAAAGTACAAATGCAACACGCAAAGCACTCTGGGGCTCTGGGAAGTTTACACTGAATTATGAAAGGCATGGCAGCAGAAATTTCAAAACTGGGTTTGCTATATTGTATTATAGATAGATAGATAGATAGATAGATAGATAGATAGATAGATAGATAGATAGATAGATAGATAGATAGATAGATAGATACTTTATTATTCCCAAGGGGAAATTCACATACTACAGCAGCAACATACTGATAAAAAACAATATTAAATTAAAGGTTGATAAAAATGCAGGTATAACAGACAATAACTTTGTATAATGTTAACATTTAACCCCCCAGGTGGAACTGAAGACTCTCATAGTGTGAGTGAGGAACGATCTCCTCAGTCTGTCAGTGGAGCAGGACAGTAACAGCAGTCTGTCGCTGAAGCTGCTCCTCTGTCTGGAGATGATCCTGTTCAGTGGATGCAGTGGATTCTTCATGATTGACAGGAGTTTGCTCGTGTCCGTTGTTCTTCCACGGATGTCAAACTGTCCAGCTCCATGCCTACAATTGAACCTGCCTTCCTCACTAGTTTGTCCAGTCGTGAGACATCCTTCTTCTTTATGCTGCCTCCCCAGCACACCACCGCGTAGAAGAGGGCACTCACCACAACCGTCTGATAGAACATCTGCAGCATCTTACTGCAGATGTTGAAGGACGCCAGTCTTCTAAGGAAGTATAGATCAATACACTGCTTTGGCTTGAAAAATTTATATATTTGGTAAGTTTTTAAGCTTTTTCTCTGTGCCAAATAAAGTGAAATATAAAGAGCCAATTTGTTTTTAATTTATAGAAAGGAATTAACTTTAGAAAACAATTTTGTGTGGCAAATGCCTATATAACATGTTTGTGAAGAAATAACTTCAACTTGGAAAATGCCAAACTTATACTTTAAATATAACTTTTCTTGACTTTACTCAACACATCAGGTTATATAACCTAAGCTCATATTAGTCTTCTGTATACGGTCTAAATGTAGAAAATTAAGAGTCCACTGCAACAACTAGGTCCTGCTGTTTTGAAATTGCCACTTTGTATTCAGATCTTAATATTTTGACTTCCTCCATGTAATGCTTTAAATTTTATTACATACACAAATCTGCCCAAGCCTGAATAGTTCTGCCTAAGTTCCCCTTTAACAATTCATCTGATTCTACATTACTGGGCCTTCCAATAGTTTAGTATAACATGCACACCTAATCAGCTTGCCATTTATAAATTCATATGAACATAATTTTTGTATATTAAAAAGAACATCTGCTTCAGCACTGAATCCTGAGGGACACCACCAGAAATGGGAAATGTTTGCTCACACACACTGTAACTTTTTTGTGTTATTTTTTTTTTTGCATTCATCTACATTCATCTTCAGCTGCACATTAAATTTCCATTTCTTTTATTTTGATGATGAGCGTCTCTTGTGGAACCTTACCAAAAACCTTTCGAAAATGGTGATAGTGTCATGTCTCTGATCAGATACTTTGTTGCTTTTACATAGAATTCCTGACATTTTAATGAAACACTGCCTCCCTTGTTTAAACTCATGCTGACTGCTCACTAATACACCTGTTTTTGCTGTTTTATGTTCAGTCCTTTTTCAATAATTACTTGCATCAATTTTCTTGTTGAGTTCAATGGGGACAATTAAAGCTAGAGCCTATACAGATAGTACTGCATGCAGGATGCAAGGCCACAGCACTGTACACTCAAACAAACATTTCTAGATTTGTGATCATTATTATGGATGTGGTGAATTTCTTTGCCTTTCCCCATATAACCTGAATGCAAGTTCCAGTGAAAAGAAGATTTGATATTTGAGGGTATTAATAAAGTTACAGTGGACTTGGTTGATGGTTTCGTCAATATAGAAGGACCAAAAAGAAACATAAGAAAAAAACCTAAAGAGATGTATTATTAAGGACTTGGACTCAACCCTACACAGATTATCATGTACATCACCAAGATTATTTACTTCAGACAATGCCATCTTATTGAAGGTGCCAACCTAGCCATCCATAGAGAAATGGAAACTGGCATAGTGCAAGACTGTCAAAATTAATGTACAGCCTCTTGGAGTTTAATTATATTCTGCTACTACAAGTTTCAGGTGCATTTATCTGGCTCACTCCACATGACGAAACAACACAAAAAAAATACACCATTTCAAAAGATGCATTCATATTACGAGTCTATTTTGACCTCAGGGATGTTTTCTAGTCAAACCGCATTACAGTTGATGCTGTCCATCTGCAGAGAGGTAAGCCCTGTAGTTGGCTTGGGGCACAATCTTCCCTTAAAAACAGGTTTGTTGATTTAACTCCCAATTGCAAATACACACTTACCACACGTCTCAAAACGGGAGACAAAGAACAAAATGCTCATGGATTAACGACTAATACTACTTTGCTTGACTTTCATCTACTGAAAAGAAACAAAATACGTGAATGGAACACATCATCAGAAGAAGAGTCTCTGGTACAACATGAATACAAAAAAAGTTTCTTGTCAATGCCTGAGGTCTTAGGTCTTTAACTGTGTTCAGGACAACTTAATCATTCATAACGATATTAAATCATGGAGACTAACAGACGGCTGCATGTGCCAAGGTGCAGCAGCTACTGGATTTATTATGTTATTCAAATACCATCTGCAAGATTTAACGCAATAACTGATAAACTGGAAGAATCCTAACTCTCCTCTTTTAAGTCAGTGGGAAACTGATGTGTTATACTATTTGAAATTGGAAAAAATCTAATTCTCAGTTAGAGGATTGGTACAGAATTTTTTCAAAACCTGACAGGAGCTAATCAATAATATTTTACAATAAGCTCTTAAAGCACCGAGGAAGCAATTCTTTCCGCATTTCTTTTCATCTCCATTCATCTCTATTTAAACAAATCAATTTAGGTATGGAATGACTACAATAATGTTAATAAAATTAAAAAAAAAAGATTTAATGCAATAATTGAATAAGTTATTAGACTTTTTGTTCTGACAACTGATACTGAACAGCATCTAATACTAGTACAATCTAAAATACATTTATATTTATGAATGAATGTAAGCTAAACATATTTGAAGAGGTGAGTTCCAAAACCTGCTAAGTACATTTTTTGGTACACTCTTTAGGTGAAGCATAGTTGTGACTCATCAAAGGTTCGGCTATGTGCTTGGTATTGAAAGTACCAAAATATAGTGCTATAAATTTTGATGTGAGTTCCAAAACCTGTTACATACATAACCAGCTTAGTTCCAAAAGCTGCTGAGTACACCAGCCAATCATCTCAATATGCCACACTCAGAGTTTTAGGAAGAGACTGGCAGGTGCTTAACTACAAGTCTGCAACTGCAAAAGTCTGCAAAAAAAAAAAACTCCCATTTCACTTGACAAAAGTTTGAGTGGCGGAAATAACAAGAAGCAACATAAACATAAAGACCACGTATTCGGGCGACTTTTGCAGTCGCAGTATTGTGAAACGTGGCAGCAAAATAAAAAAACTTGTCAGCTGACCCACTTCCACTGAATTGTTTTGTTAATCCAGCAAAAGCAAAGGATGTTGAAATGTTGCTTAGCAAAATGGGAGTCAATATGGACAATCTGCAATCAGAAAAAGTTAAAGAGTTCTACGTCCCAATCATTGGAACAGCCAACAAAAACACTAAACCAATGGCAGACAGTGATACCGAAATATATGATGAAGACGATGTAGAATATTGACATTCTAGAGATTGCTTATAACTTGTTTAATTTACTACTTAAACAATGCTTAACAGGAATTCATGACTTTTAGCATTACTTTTTAGCTAAATAGTTTAGAGACTAAAAGCTCTGTATTTCTTTTGTTATATAATAAAAATATTTCAAGATCCAGAGCACTTTTGATGAAAGTTTCTACCTATAGGTTTATGGAATAGCATTGATTTAACGTCAAAACCTTCCCTATTTTTAACAAAAATGTAAAATATTCAGATTTCTGAGATGTCCAGAAATTGACCTTCAGTAATGTAACAACCAACATTCTGCAAAAAGAATTAAAAAATATTTCAAATACTTAAAAATTATTTTTCTCCTTTTCACAAGAAGTTGTCTCCTGTACTTAGCTGATTTTGCAACTCAGCTCTTCATTTGCAAATCAGTAAGTATACCAAAAAATATCATTTTTGTTTACATAAATATTTAAAGACCAGTAACGGTTCACTGCATGATAACGTGCAGTGAATACACTTGACTTGAGCATTCCTAGTTTTCATCCTCTTTCTTTGTACGTTTAGCATTCGTTTGCTCAGAGGTTGATGTGCTTGCTGCTTCCTGAGCAGCTCATCTTTTTTCCACCCTAGCGGCCCGCTTCTTCTCTTCTATCGTTGGCATCTTTTCACGTTAAAACTGGTTAAGGCAGTGTTTGTGTTGTAATTATTTGGTTCGTTTTCTTTAGTTATTCACTTAAGCTGGCACTTAACTCTTCAATCTGCCTGAACAATGATTTAAGATATGAAGAGGTAGGGGAAGTGATGGCGAGGGTGGTAGGGATGAGAACGGCACCCGTACACATGCACTGCACGGCTGCCCTGTTTGCCGCTGCCGAGAGTTTATTATACAATAAAATAAAATAAAAAGAGGAATAACCTTGGACATCAATCATCACCACGAAAGTGGACAGTAGATGTCATGTAGTATATGTGTACCAAATTTCAGGTCAAATGGTTTACGAGATACAGGGGATTTAAAATCCTGGACAGACAAACGAACAGCCACGGTAGAATATTATATAAGAAGATACAAATCACATCGGCATATTGATTATCATTTTTTCAGCATACAACAATCTGATCAGCTAAACATTCAACATTCTTCACAAATTGTGAAATAAACTCCATTTGCTGAGTATACTTGCTTAATCCAGATTAAGGTGTTTCCACCAGCGTGCACACGTAGGTTCTTGTGGAGTTAAACGCAAACTTTTAAGCTTATAATGTGCCACCCTAGCTCCACAGGCAAATCTTTGGGTTATTTATTGACTGGGTAAGGATGTTTCTCTTACATACATGCTGCCCAAGTAGTCATTTTCAACTTCCTGTAAGTGGTTCAAATTGGAAAGAAATCAAAATAGACACATTAGAAACAAAATAAAATATAAAAACATTTAAAAAGCCAATGAGGACCTTCAAGCAGAACTTTGGAATCACATAGATGATCGGCATTTCAGTGGTTGACAGATTATTATTGTGACATGTTTATTCCAGGAGTACAGAAAACTGGATACCAAAATAAAACCATTTATAACTTACAGTTAAAGGTAATTTCTAGTTGAGTTTATATATCTGCAGTGTCACCTACTCCACAGAAGGCAGTGAACATTAAAATTAATTGGTAATGTAATGTTTTTATATTGTCACTAACTAATGCAAAATGCAAACAAGTTCTACACTTCTTATACTTAGTTGGTCACTTGTCCATAGAATTAAAAAAAGGAAACTTTTAAAGTGACAAGTTTAAGTAAGGTAAGAATGGCTAAATAAAATAAAACTGGACAGGAGGCATATGAGCAAGGGAAAAAATAATTTTATGAAAAATTAAACAGGAAAGTTAATGTTGTTGGATAAAACTCGAACTATAGGTACTGTGATAATGAATCAATACTCTTCTCAGGTTTATACTGGAACTGTACAGATAAAGCTGCCTGTGTTAATGTGCATCAGTGCTTGTCCGGTATGTAAATCCACACCATTGAACTTATCTTTGCCCCATCTTGAACCGATTCACCATTTGTAAAGGGCTATATTTCATTCTGAAAAATTTTCCCTTGGGGAAACTTCATTTAGTAACCACCCCTACATTTTATTAGGGAAGTGCCCATATGAGGTGTTTTTAGGATTAGGTGAAGGAATGTAAAGTTGCTCAACACAGTGGGCTTAGTCAGTTTTGGTTTGGGGCTAAAAGTTTTCCCCCCAGTGAATTTATTAAGTGACTGCACCTGCATTTTATTCCGCCTTGGGCAGTGTGAGATGTATCAAACATAAATACACAGTATACATACTTTCACATACACAAGCTTCAGGAGTGTCTCACAGGTGTTAGTATGAGGAAATGAGGAAGAAATTGTCACTGACACAACCACTAAGTCAGTTTCTATTTTTTGTAGAGTGGAGGAAAACTCCCTGGAAGATAAATGAAGTCATTTCTGCTCTCATTCTTGTTAGCGCCACCTCTTTTGTCTCAGCACCTATACAACCCACAGCCTAACCTGTTCTTTGACAAACCAGCTTCTGGAGAAGACAGATTATCTGTTTTCTTCGAACATTTGACAGCAGAGTCCACTGTAACTTTTCAAATACAAGTTGTTACGTCTAATCTTTCACTTTTTTCCTCCTGGTTTCTAAACAGGGTGTCTCCTAGAACCTCATTCCTTGTTTTCCTTTGCTTTATTCAAAATGTAGTGAGAAGTCAAGCAAAATGCCACCTTTTATTAGCTAACTAAAATGAATACAATATGCAAGCTTTAGAGGAAACACAGGCCCTTTGCACAGGCAAGATGCAATACAGAAACTGGAGTTCCCTGTGTTTATATGTTGAAATTTTAAAAGTATCTGGATGAGATACTGGGTCATCTTAGTCATCAACCAACTAACTAAGCTGGATGGACTGAATGATCTCCTCTTGTTTGTCCCAATTAGGTTCTCACTCCACTTCACTTGTTATAATTCATTTGTCCATTTTTTAAACCAGGTTCTTCAGTCAATGTATCTATTTTATTCATTTAAGGATGCTAAGGCATTGGAGGTTGTTCTGAGAGTAAATACTGCAAGATATAGATAGATAGATAGATAGATAGATAGATAGATAGATAGATAGATAGATAGATAGATAGATAGATAGATAGATAGATAGATAGATAGATAGATAGATACTTTATTAATCCCAAGGGGAAATTCACATAATCCAGCAGCAGTATACTGATACAAAGAAACAGTATTAAATTAAATAGTAATAAAAAATGCATGTAAAAGCAGACAATAACTTTGAGTAATGTTAGCATTTACTCCCTCGGGTGGAATTGAAGAGTCGCATAGTGTGGGGGAGGAACGATCTCCTCAGTCTGTCAGTGGAGCAGGACAGTAACAGCAGTCTGTCGCTGAAGCTGCTCCTCTGCCTGGAGATGATCCTGTTCAGTGGATGCAGTGGATTCTTCATGATTGACAGGAGTTTGCTTAGTGCCCGTCGCTCTGCCACAGATGTTAAACTGTCCAACTTTACTCCTACAATAGAGCCTGCCTTCTTAACAAGTTTGTTCAGACGTGAGGCATCTTTCATCTTTATGCTGCCACCCCAGCACACCACCGCATAGAAGAGGGCACTCGCCACAACCATCTGGTAGAACATCTGCAGCATCTTACTGCAGATGTTGAAGGATGCCAACCTTCTCAGAAAGTATAGTCTGCTCTGACCTTTCTTACATAGAGCATCAGTATTAGCAGTCCAGTCCAATTTGTCATCCAGCTGCACTCCCAGATATTTATAGGTCTGTACCCTCTGCACACAGTCTCCTCTGATGATCACGGAGTCCATGAGGGTCCTGGGCCTCCTAAAATCCACCACCAGCTCCTTGGTCTTGCTGGTGTTAAGGTGTAAGTGGTTTGAGTCGCACCATTTAACAAAGTCTTTGATTAACTTTGTGTACTCCTCCTCCTGCCCACACCTGATGTAGCCCACAATAGCAGTTTCATCAGCGAACATTTTCACGTGGCAGGACTCCGAGTCATATTGGAAGCAATACAGCATGGTCACACAGATGCACACTCCTACAACCAATTTACGTACAAATAATTTAACTAATTTTGGTTAGACTATAGGAGGAAACCCACTTGAACACAGAGAAAACAATGGAAATGCCACAAAGTAAGAACAACAAGACAGAAGCAAACTGAGGTCCAAGCACTGTATGACAGCTTTACCAATGCAAAAATGTCCATAATGAGTGTTTGTTTGAGGTAATGAGTTCTAAACAATTCCTTTAATAATAATAATAATAATAATATATTTTTATCAGTAAACAGTTTCACAGTTGTAAAGTGGTAAAATAAACAACTAAGGAACAAGTGTATGTCACTGAAATTGGCTTTTTCATAACATTTGTTTCCTACTCTGTGGTAATGTACATACACAACATTAGAGTATCATTTTTGTAAATCTGACAAACCCTGTACTGGAAAATGTCCAAAAATGAATGAATGGATGGATTCCTATACACCTCAGTTGTTGTGCATTACAATAAGCAGGGTACTGCCTATAATTACTGTATATCTTTATAGGGTCAGGAGCTTGTTCTAAGTAAAATCAGAAGGCAGGACTATTTTTACATCTTGATAAAACAGTTTAATTTTCAAAACATTCATATATTTATACAGTATGTATGTAAGAGAAAATTGAAAAAAGTACTTGAAAGTGCCTGCCTATTAAACTAGAATATCCTGACTTCATTAGTAAAAGTAAATTTAAATTAGAAAATTAGATCAAATATTGATGGCAACTCCAGTCTGTACTGGGAACTGAGAAGGGTGGCAGTGAGGGCTCTGAAAGCAGATAAGGAGGTGTTTGTTAGAGGAATCTGTGAGAGACTGACACTCCATCTGTGGTCTTGTGACCCACGTTCTGCTGACAGAGGAATTGAAGCATTATGCACATCCAAATCTATTCCTTGGAGAGTCGAAGTCAAGGCGGCTGAAGGAACGGTCCTTGTGGATGACACTGCAGTTGTGACCTACTGGGCTGGCAACTTTGAGTAGCTGTTTAAAGATGATCCTCCAGCTAGGACGCTGGATATCTCTGGGTCCACTGTTCTTGAGGTTGATCCTCCAATTAGCTGTGAACCACCCAATCTCACTGAGATTGCACAGGTGGTGAGCCAGCTGAGGATAGGGAAGGGTGCAGGATCTGTGGTATCCAGTGTGAACTTCTCCAGGACGGTGGTAAGGCTGTCCTCCTGGCGTTGCAAGCAATCTTTGCTTCCATTTGAGAGATGGGCGTCATCCCAACTAACTGGCAAATGGGACTTGTCGTCCCTATCTGGAAAGAGAAGGGTGATCGCCTGCATTGTGGTAACTACTGGGGGACAACCCTGCTCTCTGTGCCGGATAAGGTCCTTGCTAGGGTCATCCTCAATCCTCAAACAGACCAGAGCAGTCTGTTTTTACACCTGAGAAGTCTACCATCGACCACATCCTGGCACTCAGGGTTCTCATGGAGCGCAAACACAAATATCAGCAGAGTTTCTTTGCAGCTTTTGTCAATTTTCCTAAAGCGTTTGACTCAGTTGATCGAGCTGCCATATGGGACTTCCTGAGACTTCACAGGATCCCCCAAAAGTTGCTGAACATCATGGCCGGCCTGTACACTGGTAATGTGAGTGCCGTGCTGAGTGGAGGCAGAGCATCTGTGTTTTTCCCAGTTGATTCTGGGTTTTGTCAGGTGTGTGTCCTTGCTCCTACTCAGTTCAATGCTGGCATGGACTGGGTGTAGGGCAAGAATGTGGGGTTCAGTGGCTTTGGGGCTTCTGTTGGTGAAGAAAGATTCACTGATCTTAACTTTGCCAACAATGCTGGGACCTTCACAGAGTCAATGGAGGTTCTGATCGGGGCGCTCAAGAGATTGAGCGAGGAGTTTGAGTGTCTGGGCTTGCGAGTGTCCTGGATAAAAACCAAAATCCAGGACTTTAATGTCCTCTTAAGCACAGTCGTCAGCAGTGTGTCTGTTTGTGGAGAGAGTGTTGACCTTGTTGAAAGGTTTACTTACCTTGGCAGTGTCATTCATGACTCTTCCTATGAATGCAGTAGATGGATTGGGAGAGCATGGGTGGGGTCATGAGGTTGCTGGAAAGTGGTGTGTGGCGCTCCTAATATCTTTGCAAAATGACAAAGGTTCAAGTCTTTAGAGTCCTGGTGCTCCCTGTTTTGCTATATGGTTGCGAGACATGGACGCTATCCATTGACCTGAGATGAAGACTGGATTGCTTTTGGTGTCTCTTCGGAGAATCCTTGGGTATTGCTGATTTGACTTTGTTCCGAGTGAGGCACATTACATGCATTGTAAGGTAGCGTCAGTTACGGCACTATGGCAATGTGGTACAATTCCCCAAGGGTGATCCTTCTCGCAGGATCCCCATTGTTGAGGACTCAAGTGGCTGGACCAGGCTAAGGGTACGCCTACGTAACACCTTGCTGCAGCAGACAGATGGTCATTTCCAGGGGGTGGGACTGCCTGAGGGGTTACCAACCGGGATCCTGAGCTGTTTCGTAATGTGGTTGGTGCAGCAACGCGCTGTACCAGTGAATACTCTCCAACCTGACCTGACCTGGTAACAGTTTACATATGAGAAATCATATTTCTTTTAACCAGATATTTACTTAGGGCTTTTAATATGTTTCAATAATTTGAGACTCTACATAATGCTTAACATCATAAGGGGAGTCACAAGAATGTGCCATTCATATGTATGCTAATTGGTGTAACTAAAATGCTTCATTGTCATTATATATAAACAAACCTAGTTCATTAAAGGAAGCTATCTGTTACATTTCTTCAGTCTACCATGTTGCATTAAATAAAAGCCCATAGGACTCCACCAGTTGGTGTAAAAAAAGGATGTCTATGTTGCAGATCATTTGTAATGATGGTTTGTTAAATTCACTGAAGAGACAAAATTGTCTCCAAAAGTGAGTGTGGGGATGTCGTTGACACTACCTGGTGACAGGCTGGCATCCCATTCAAGACTGGTTTGTGCCTTCCACCCAAAGTCCACTATCCAAGACCTTAAAATGCAAGGAATAAGTAAAATCAAAAATTGGATGAATGCATGACAGTGGAGTTCACCAGAAGATTAATGCACAGTATTATCCTTTCTCCACGTTTTTTTTTTTCAAAAGACCAATTGTTACAATGCACTTCAGGATTTAGAATTAAGAATCAAAATGAATTAAATAAAGTTAAGAACAAAATGTCATTCTACATTTTCCCTTAGAAAAGGAACATGGTTCAGTCTCACATACTCTCTAAGATAAGATCAAATATTTTGTAAATATGGTCAAATTAGACCTTTTCGCCTTAAGCAAACAGGAAACATTTAAGTCCAAAAGCAATATTTGAGGGAAATTGAAAGAAAAAGAAAGAAAAAAGTTCCACTAATTCTTTAAAAATTGAATGACAGATTCAACATTTTAATTATAAAAGCATTTCAAAGAAATCAGTGACAATCTAATAAAGCGAGACTTAGAAATTACAAGGTAAGGAAAGAATTTAGGCCCATATTACTAATTTTAAAATCTGCATCATAGAGTTTGAAAAATCTGTAGCATTGAGGAAGAATTTATCAGCCTGACAAAGATAAATATGACATAATAGTATTGTGAATATTTCTTGAGCTGGAGTTTGCCATTGTCTATAGGATGAGGACCTTGGACTGGAAGAACTGCTGCTTTGCATTGACAGGTGGTGCTTCATGTAATCTTTTTAAAAACAAAAGGGCATCATTGAGCAATTCTTTGTGTGTGGGCTATTGAGAACTGAACTAAAGTGCCATCTAACAACAGGCTATAAATGTGTTATGGTTTATTGTTTATGTGTGATCACCTACCTCCCAAGAGTAAGATGTAAGATACCTTCATTGTCACTGTACTATACAATGAATTATCATTTGGAGCAGGCCTATAGATGCCTTAGATAAAAGTTTGTAAGAGCAGACATTGAGCTACAAGAAGCATACAATAAAAGTAAGCACTAAACTAACAGAAGCACAGTTAATATTAAAAGTTTCAAATAGACACAGAATAAAAGTAAAGGTAAATATGTAAGCATAAATAAATAAATAAATAAATAAATAAAGTTACAGTGAGAATTATATTCAACGTAATGGTCTTGAGTTCCACATGGGTCATGTATAAGTTTGTAACTATGTGTGTATTTAAAGATACTGCTGAAAATTAAAGACACATCTTTAGAAGTGTCAGACTCACCAAGATTACAAGAACGATGCTTTTATTAAATTTCAATCAATGTAGAAATTTTATTTCTTCAAAGCTGTAAATTTAAATGACCTTCACTTTGTTCTATTAAAAATTGGTTTATAAAGATTAAATTAGACAACCTTGAATTCAGGAATTAGATTCCTGGAGGGGAAAAACAAGAGGAATTGGTTCATATAATGATAAATGACAGTATGCCATCCACGTTGGGAACTTTATCAAGTCTACATCTTATTGTCAGACATGAGGACTTCCTGTTTAAAGAAATGTAAGCCTAAGATCTTGAAGGTCTGACTCAGACACAGCAGAGACATGAGGGGTTTGTAGAATAAAATAGTTCAGTGGGAACGATTACCACCAAGAGTTTGTTAAAAATTTGCCATTCCATTAATACTCACCAAACTCTTTGGTAGTTTATTGCTCTAAGACACTTTGGTTTCAGGGACCAATCACAACAGATCGAGATTTGTATAAAAAAACACAATGCATGCCGATGTATGCCCTGTGATATAGCAGGTCTGCGGCTCCAAAGGATGGCAGGTTTTTTTTTATTATTATAATTTTATTGATTTTATTGTAATCATTCCATACAGATAGATCAATTTTTACAAAAAATAGGACTGAAAACAAATCAACCCAACCCCCACCCCTGGGAAAGAGAGCATGGCCAACGGAGTAAAACTTAAAGCTGGTCAAAATACATAAATTGATGAGTTTAATAGGCAGATAAAAAACAAACAAAAAAAGGAATATGGGGAGAGAATCTGCTTCCTCAGTGCTTTAAGAGCTTATTCTAAAATATTATTGATTAGATCCTGCCAGATTTTGAAAAAATTCTGTACAGATCCTCTAACTGAATATTTGATTTTTTCCAATTTCAAATAGTATAAAACTTAAGTTACCCACTGACTTAAAAGAGGAGAGTTAGGATTCTTCCGTCCATCCATCCATTTTCCAACCCACTGAATCCGAACACAGGGTCACAGGGGCCAGTTTACAAAATAAGTCTGCATGCCAATAGTGTAGTAAAGACAATTACAGTTTGTTTGCCTTTCTCCACTTGAAGCCCATCTGGGAGTCCACCAAACACAGCTGTTAATGGATTAGGAGGAATTGTGACACCAAGGCTGTCTGAAAGGCACTTAAAAATTTTGGTCCAGAATGATGTTCATTTGGTGCAGGCCCAAAACATGTGACCCAGTGAGGCTGGAACTTGATTGCAGCGTTTGCAGGTTGAATCTTGCCCTGGAAACATTTTGGACAATTTTAAACGAGACAGATGCGCTCGATATATAATTTTGAGTTGAATAATTATATGCTTTGCGTATATGGGGCTCAAGTAAATTCTCTGAATTGCTACCTTCCACTCCTTTTCTGAGATGTTGCGCGAGAGATCCTTTTCCCACTGTCCTCTTGGATCTTTGAATGGGAGGGACTGTAAAATAATTTTATATACAGTATTGCAGAAATATTTTTTCCAGCATGGAGGAAGGTTCAAGATAAGAGAAATTGGGCACGTTCTGTTTGACAAAGTTTGTAATTTGAAGATAGTGAAAGAAATGTGTTGCTGGAAAGTTAAATTTGGAATGTAATTGATCATAGGATGCAAAGATGTTGTCTATGTACAGATCTCTAAGCAATTTAATTTACGATATTAAAAACTGTATATGTTTGCAAGGGTTGAAAAAGGTGGTTCTCATGTAGAGGTGCCACAGATAAAAAATTCTCTATCTTAAAATGCTTCCTACATTGGTTCCATATTCTGAGTGAGTGAAGCACAATTGGGTTATTAGTATATTGGCAATAACTTGCATTTATTGGGGCACAAAGCAGGGAATATAAAGATGTACTGCAGGATTTTATTTCTATTACAGACCAAGCCTATATATGTTCATCTATTTCTGTCCATGTCCAGGTTTTTATAGCTTGTATGTTTGCTGCCCAGTAATAAAACTGAAAGTTAGGTAGAGCCATGCCACCTTCTGCCTTAGATCTTTGTAGGGTCGCTCTTTGGATACGTGGATGTTTTGAGTTCCAAATAAATGATGTTATGGTTGAATCTAATTGCTTAAAAAATGATTTATTGATGTATATTGGAATGTTTTGAAATAAAAAAAGAAGCTTAGGAAAAATACTAATCTTAACAGCGTTAATTCTTCCAGCTAGAGTGAAATGAAGGGTTGACCATCTATGCAAGTCTTGCTTAATTTTTTCCATACAGGCTACAAAATTTTGTTGATAAAGAGCTTTATGTTTACTTGTGATGTTTACCCTTAGATATTTAAACTGATCTGTGATGATAAAAGGGAAGGTGTCCAATCTGATATTGTATGCTTGAGAATTCAATGGAAAAAGCACACTTTTATTTAAATTATTTCTGAGTCCAGAGATCTTTTGAAATTCTGTTAGTACTGTGAGGACTGCAGGCACAGTATTTTGTGGGTCTGATATATATAGTACCATATCATCTGCATATAGAAAACTTTTCTGTTCAAGTCCTTCTCTGATAATCCCCTTTAACTAATAAGCATTTCAACAGTGAACTGCCAGTGGTTCAATGTCGATTGCAATTAGCAGTGGTGACAAAGGGCATCATTGTCTGGTACCACATTCTAGTTTAAAGTAATCTGAACAAATGTTGTTAATACAAACTGAAAATTCTGGATTGGTATACAGTAGTTTGATCAATGCACAAATGTTCGGGCCAAACCCAAATTTCTCTAATGCAGTCAAAAGGTAGTTCCATTCAATCATGTTGATTGCTTTTTCTGCATTCAACGATAATAATATCTCTTAGGTGTTTGACTTTGCTGGTGAATATATTACATTAAACAGGCGTCGAAGGTTGGAAGCTAAGTGTCGACCTTTAATAAATCCAGTTTTATCTTCTGATATTACTGAAGGCAGCACATTCTCCATCCTTCTAGCTAGGACTTTGGAGAGTATCTTAACATCATCATCAACATTGTAATAAGTCCTTATTTTGTTTAGGAAAGATGGTGATTAATGCTTGGTGAAAAGTTTGAAGTATAAGTTGATTGTCTCTAGCTGCTGTAAATGTTGCTAATAGGTGGGGAGCTAGCTGAGTGGAGGATTTCTTATAAAATTCTACTGGGTAGCCATCAGAGCCTGCTGCTTTCCCGCTTTGAAGTGACTTTATAGCATCTAGTAATTCTGACAGTGCCAAAGGTTTATCCAGTTCCTCTGCACTAAAAGTATCTATTTGTGGTATCTGTAATGTATCTAGAAATGCATTAGATTATGTGTTGTCTTCTTCAAACTCAGTAGAATATAGGGATTTATAGTAGTCTTCGAATCTGTGCATTATATTTTTATGGGCAATGATTTTATCTCCGTTCGTGTTGGTGATTGCTGGGATTGCATTGCGGACTTCTTGCTTGTGGATTTGTTCAGCTAAGAGATTATTAGCTTTCTCTCCATGTCCATAGTAATGATGTCTTGATTTAAAAATGAGTTGTTCAGTTTCTTTGTTTGTTAAGAGGCTGAGCTCTGAATGCAAAGCCTATCTTTTCCTATGAAGAGCCTCACTTGGACACCTGGCATGTTCTTCATCTATTCTAGTAATTTTGCTGGTTAGCTCTGATACCTTATTGGTTTCTAATTTATTTCTGTGGGAAACATATGAAATAATCTGTCCTCTTAAGAAGGCCTTTACAGTTTCCCAGAGTATTCCTGCAGAGACCTCTGAGGATATATTTGTCTCTAGGAAGAAACTGATTTGTTTGGATATAAATTCTGTATTGTTCTCATCTGCTAATAGAAGTGGGTTAAGACACCATCTGCGAGATGAGTGTGTGGGGCCTAATGATTTTAGCTCCAAGAGCAAAGGGGCATGGTCGGAAATAACAATAGCATCGTACTTGCAAGATTTAATCATAGGTAAGAAATTATTATCTATAAAGAAATAATCAATTCTTGAGTAGCAATGATAAACTGGTGAGAAGAAGGAAGATATTCTTGAGTTTGGGTTTAGAAATCTCCAGGGGTCTAATAGGTTGTGGTCAGTTAAAAACTGTGTAATTGTCTTTGCAGTGTTAGATGTCAACCATTGGTGACAGGAGACCTATGCATGAGTGGATTTAAAACAAAAAAATAAAAAAAAGGATGGCAGTTTTTAAATAAATAATCGCTGCCTCGTAAGAAGGGGGCATGGTAGTGTGGCGGAGGTGGTTCCCGGGCACGATGCAGGCTTGGGCGTATCTGCACTGAAGTGCACAGGTGCGGGATTGCCTGTGTCCGTAACTGATGCTGGAGCTGCTAATCACCAGATCAGGTTTGTTGATGAAGGCAGACAGCTAGAAGAAGAGCCCCTAAAGAGGAGTGTGTGGCCGACACTCGGCAGGTGGGGGCAAAAAGAAGCAGTTGCTCCAGCTGAGCAATTTAGAGGAGCTCCAGTGACCAGACTCGCTGCTTAAGTCCCTGGAAGGCAGCAGGAGTCATGGAGGCTTGGGAGGGAGAGCCCCAGAGTGAGCACCCTGGTCATTGGGGACCCGAGTCTTGGTCCAGTGGATGAGCTGTACGGAGCCAGGGGACGGAGCGCAACCAGACAGAAGTAAGGTCAGGTGCACCTGCTGATAAGGCGACTACCTTGTTGCAAGGCCCGTATAGGAGAAGCAGGGGAGCCACCAGCTAAAAAGATTTTTTTAAAAAGGACAGCTTCCAGTCTGTTGATTTTAACCTTGTTTTAAGGATTATTTATTTTGGATTTTAAACCTTCACTTTCATCACCTCATTTTTATGGATTATTTATTTATGGATGTTTTTGAAGCACTTCACTATGGACACTGTTTTTGGTTTTGTTTTTGTTTTAATAAAAGAACCTTTGCACTTTGCACCTTCCCTTGCTCCAAGAGTGTTTTGTCGCTATTTGTGCAGCTCATCCAGCTACATTAACGATGGGAAGAAGGAGCATAGAGCAGGACCCGCACCGTCACAGACTCCATTAAAATGTTAAAAGAAAATTATAAACTACAGTATGTTCAATAACAAGATTTTGTTAGTACTAGATAGAATTAAAACATCTTTCTTTACTAATGTGTTCATTTAAAATAAGCCATAACATTACTTTTTATTTTGCATAATGAATATAGTAAATTTAGAATATACTGTGTGTATCTGTGTGTGTGTGTATATATATATCTATATATATATATATACTATGGAGGCTGGCCCAGACACAGACAGGCAGACACGTTCATGTTACCCACAAACACGTTTATTTACAATATTTACAGTCACAAAGTGCACCACAAAACCACCAAAGTCCTGGCCACACAATGCCTTCCTTCCTTCAGGCCGCCTCCTTGCCTCCTTACATCCGGCTCAGTCCTCTCCGTTCCCGACTCTCACCTCGAATTAAGGGAGGTGGCCCCTTTTATTATCACCCGAATGTGCTCCAGGTGGGTTCCGGCAATCACCTGTCGACACGCCCCTGTGTGGCGGAAGTGCCGGCTGCATCCCTGGAAGCACTCCGGGTGTCCCTGCTCTTCTTCCCCCCAGCACTTCCTGGTGTGGCCATGGGTCGCCACCCCAGCCACCTCTGACAATACATATTGTGAAGGACAGCCGGGTCCCATGCCCGGCAGGGACGCCCCTGCTACTTATGTTCCGGGGGAGCCGCCATGAGCAGTCCAATACCTCCCCCGGGACGCTTGGTGGCAGCCTCCCTGGCTGACGGTGACTCCCCAGCCGCCCGCAGGGCTCCATGGGAGATGGAGTCCTCCACAGCTTGGTTGGGGCCCGGTGTGGCCGCTAGGGGGAGCTGCCTGCTTCCCACAGCCCGGCTGGACGAGCTTTCAGCCCCACCCGGAAGTGCAATTAGGACCATGTGGTTAATCACCTGGAACGCTTTCGGGTGGGCTATAAAAGGGCCCAGCCACCACCACTCGGTGAGCCAGAGTTGGGAGGAAGCAGGAGACGAAGCTTGTCTGGGAGGAGTGGTGGAGCAAGGTGGAGAATTGTGGTTTGCTGTGAGTTTGTGCTTTGGGACTGTGTTTGGGCTGTGTGGCACGGGGAAGACGTGTCACACAGCTGAAAAAAATAAAGCCTGTGTGTTTTTGTACACGTGCCTCTGCGTGGTCTGTGCCGGGTCAGGCACTATATAGCGCCTTTCACAATATATATATATATATATATATAGAGAGAGAGAGAGAGAGAGACAGTATATATATACTGCCACTAAGGCACACAAAGAACATCTTAATGTCACGTTTGACAGACCTTCTAACAACTAAGTAAGCTTGACATGGGTAAAATTATTCATTTTGATGAAGCCTGCTGTCAATATATACTGCCTGAACAGATGTGACAGAACAGTTATGGTGCTGACAACAGTTACTGGAGGGTTTTTATCTCCATATGCCAGCATGGAGTAACACCATGAGAGAACCAGCAGATTGAAGGATTGTGGGACAGTTTATTACATAATGCCTTAGACTACTATGACCCAAGGAGGCTAGACTCTATTCATTGCATCAGTTCTGATGTGTGCCATTGCCTAATTGCCATCTTTGACTAACAGAGGCAATAAGGATAAATAAGAATCAACTCCTGTGGACTGGCATTGATTTTTTTTCTACAACAAAGTTTTCATCTCTTTTGAGACTGATAAATACAAGGAGTGATGGCAACATCACAACCTATAGGCAATAACACACAGATAGATAGATAGATAGATAGATAGATAGATAGATAGATAGATAGATAGATAGATAGATAGATAGATAGATAGATAGATAGATAGATAGATAGATAGATAGATAGATAGATTCCTCTGCCCTTTCTTATGTAGTTCCTGGTTATGAGACTAGTCCAATCTGTCATTGATTTGGCCCCCCAAGTACTTGAAGGAGTGCACCACATCTACATCAACTCCCTGAATAGTGACTGGACATAGAAGGGTCATTTGGTGTGGCCAAAGTCAACAACTAGTTCCTTGCTTTTGCTGATGTTATGTTGCAGACAATTCTTTCTGCCCCAAGAAATAAAGTTTTCTGCCTAACTCCTATACTCTGTCTCATTCCCCGTATCACCCACAGATGCAGAATTATCCAAGAATTTCTGCAAGTGACCTGACCTGTTGTTCAGTGGCATAGCTGGCTTGCTGAAGACCCCTGTGCAGTGCTTTGATGTGGGCCACTCCTGTCTATCATAACTGTTAGTTATTCATTCACCACTAGATCCTAGGGGCTGGCTGGGTAGTGGTGTCCACGACACTATCAGAGCACGTACTGGTGACAAACAAACTGGCTCTCTAAATTAAATTTGTAATAACTTTTTTAATTGCTTTATTAAGGTAGGTGTAACTTAGCAAAAATAAAAACAATTGTGGGAATGGATTGTGGGAGGTGTGGGTAGTAGTACTAGTACATACATCTATGTAAAATGTAGACCCGCTTGCTTTTCCAAGACAACTTTGTGAAGGAAGATGATTAAAATGTAACGTAAGCTTCAAAGTAGAAACTGTTCTGTGCTATAAAATAACAAATTGTAACAAATAAAATAACTACAACACCGGCTGACAGGATACTACTACACATTCAACCTGTTTTACACAAGTTGTCAGTGGTCAGTTGTCTCTTGTTGTCCCTCGTACCAAATGTAAAACCAAGAGGGGACAGGGCCTTTGCAGCTGCTGCCTCTCGCCTGTGGAACTCTTTACCTCATCATATAAAGGAGTCGTCTACAACTGAACTGTTCAAAACAAGATTAAAAACTCACTTCTATTCACTTGCATTCCATGAACTTCAGTAATACTGATGGTTTCCTCTTTGTGATTATATAACATTATTTCTACTTATTATGTATCTTATTTTATGTTCATATATTTTATTACTACTTATGTTTTATGTTAATTGTTTTTGGTTTTCTTTTATTCTATTATTGTAAAGCACTTTGGCCGCAGCATTACTATGTTGTTTTAAATGTGCTATGTACATAAATTGACATTGACAAGTTCTGAGAAAATGGACATCCTAAAGTGAGGGCTCAATGGTTCCAAGAAATTTGTCTTGTCGGTAGGAAATTGCTTGGCCATATATATTGCTTGCTTGTCTTTAGAAGTTTCTCCATTTTTAACGGTTTCAGCAGATAGCACCTGATCTCAAGCCGTTGTATCACTACTTCCAGACTCGATAGTTGAAATCATTTCACTCACTGCATTGTCTGCATAACCTGCTTGTGACCGTTGCGACAATTCACCAGCATAAGCATTCTCTATTCCTACCGCTGGCGCTTGCTCAGTTTTGAGAAAGGCAGAAATCTTGGTAAGCTTAGCGTTTTTCAATTCCTGTTGCAGGCGTGCCTTACGTTTAGCAGCACCACTTTTATAATGCTTGCCGGATCCGCTGCTACTGGCCGACATGGTGTTGTTTGGCGAGAGTATAAAAAGTGTCAGGTTATTCTAATATTTGGCGTTTGCCGTCTAATGGGGATCATAACTTAACAACAGAATTTCCATGATTTACCGTTTATGAGTTCAGAGGCCTATCTTACAGATAATGCACTTCAAAAAAACTTTACAAGACTTTCTCTAGTGATGGTTATCTTATCTCTACATTTTATTAGTTCATTGTTCTCTTCTTTCAGGATTAATTCAGCTAAGGTTTATTAATTCTGCTAACATTTGAACAAAAAGTTTGTTAAGATGAAAGAAAAAATCACCTTGCTGTCCCAATATAAGTGAGAGTATTTTTCAGTTTCTTTGTTACACCTTGCCTGACGAAGGGGCCTTAGCTGCCTCGAAAGCTTGCATTTGTAATCTATTTAGTTAGCCAATAAAATCTGTCATTTCACCCTACTTTCTCCTGTTTATAAGTTCGAATTTCGAAAACTGTTGACATCAAATCAAAATACAAAAGTAACAATAATTTACGATAATAATGTATTTTTACATTATGCATGTGATGTGCTTCAAAACTTTTTCCTTTCATGCCCGCTATGGCACACCAAAGGTCGCCAGATTTGGGAATGTGCACTTCTCTGTAAGTCAGACTAGGACGTGTTGTGCCTCTGATTAGGCTTGTGTAAACTGTAGGCCTGCCAAATATGTAATATCATCATGGATTGGACTGGACTTGCCTGGCGATGGTGCAAACATGTCACTGAAACTGTGAATTATTAATGCAATGAACTGTGCATGTGATTTAAGTTATTCAATCTTTTTTAAATCTATACAGCCCCAAGTGGGCCTCCCCAAGCTCGTAAGCCCTTGTGCTTTTCACAATCTGCACAATCCATTGCTATGCCACAGCTGGTGTTGAATTTATAGTCTGAGGTGTACAGAATTACAGAAAAGGAGACAGGCTATTCCTTGTGGTGCTGCAGTGTTGCTCACATTCATATTAGAAACACAGTTTTTCAGTTGCACAAACTGCAGTCTCCATGACAGATGGTCCGTTATCCAGGACACCATAGGCTCATCCACCTACATATGTCTGAGCCCACCCATTAACAGGGGAGGCGAGGCTGGATGGCACTGAAGACATTGTGCTGCCAGCTTTGTCCAATTGCATTCTCCATTTCAATCTTTGTCTCATGAACAGTGGGTCAAAGTGGTCTACCACAAGAGGACTCAAAATCCAAGACCAGCCTCTCAAAGGTTTTCATGATGTGAGATGTAAGTGCCACTGGTCTGTAATTATTAAGTGAACAGGCGCCTGCCTTCTTTGGAACAAGGACAATGAAGGATGTTTTTCACAGCAGTTGCACTTTCTGGAGCCTTAGGGACCGACTGAAAAAAGATGACAGAGGATACCATAAAGTTGATCAACCCAGGTCTTAAGAGTGAGAGGACTCACTACATGTGGTCCCATGGCTTTTCCTGTGTGTAGCTTCCTCAAGCTGTATGCATTCCATCGTCTGCCCAAACACATACAGAGTAAATATCGTAGTGCTCTGACACTTCCACTTCCATTACTCGTTCAGCGGGCTATATGATAGCCATGGTGGCCAGACTAAGCCCTGCAAGATGTCAAATGCTTTAATGATGGTACTATGCACATACAGTATCTTGCACTAATGCAACTCCCTAGATAATGCACTGTCATTCTTTCTGTCTTTATCTCTCTCACATGTATAAACTGACAAAAACTTGAAGGTTATGATGAAAAAAAAACTTTTCACACAATTCAGACAAGCAGCGTACTTAAACGGCTAAAAAAACATTATTCACTTAATGATATATTTTTAGAAGTGTTCACATTGAACCACAGAGATCTTAATTGCATCTTCTATTTTAATACCCTGTGCTAGTTCATCCTCTAGAAAAATTATAGCCTGTCCATTCGGTGTGTCCTGTGTCACAGTACTTCAGAGATAGTTTTTGTGGCTTTGAGAAGCTGCATTCTTCTGAAGGCACAAAGTCTGGGAAGAGTGAAGAGCACTCGCTCTTCCTAAATGCATTTGAAGAAACTGATTCTACTCCAATTTGACAGATGAACTCAAGTGCAGCCAATGTTTTAGTTCCCCATAGCTAAACATATTCTCCAAAAAGTTCATTCCAATCAATATAGCTTGGTTTGCCATGTGTCAGGGCAATCTGGCACAACTAGCACAGTTTCCCTGTCCTTGAATAAAGGAAAATCAAACAAGATTTCCAATACTGTATGTCCAAAGGCTCCCAGGGTCAAGAATAGCATTTCTCCACAGATTAGATGGAGTAATTAGTTAAAGAAACCCACCAACATTTTGTTGAAGGTGCCTGACAGTTTCAACTCCTTTGTAAGGACACACTATTTTACTTTTTTGCAGCCAAAGAAACAGTTTGCAGTGGGAAGTAGGTCTCTATTTCCAACTCCTCTGACAATTCCCCTACTCTGGACAAAACTCTCTAAAAATTACTGTCTGTGCAATAAGTAAAAATTGTTTTATTAAATGTTGATCTTCCAAGATGAACAAAGGACCAGAAGATGATAAGTAATAATCAACAAAACCTAACCACGTTTGAGGCCAAAATATCAGACCGATCTGTCATTAAATCACAATCAGAAAATAAAAGTTGTACTAAACATCGAAGCAAAAACTTGTTCACCAGAGATCAGTAAATAAAAACACACGTGTTAAAGGTTTTTATAGTTTAATGACCAATTGTAGATAATCACGAACAGCACATTTATGCAATCACTTTGACGATTCCATTTGCCACATGCTGCCAATATCCCTTGATAACAACACCATAGCGCCAACAGCAGCATAGTAAGATGTGACATATAATTAACCTCAATAAAAAAAACAAATGTTAGATTTGAGCTCTTCATTGTCATAAACATGCTGAAAAAAGGAAAAAATCAAAAAGAACCAAAATCATAACAAGCTGCAATGCCATTTACTTAATATTCACATACCTCTTTTTAATTTCACAAGCTTCAATTAGAAATACATCTTTTGCCACATGATAGACTGGAATCATTTCCACTCCCAATTGGTGTTAGATGGGGTTGAAAAGAAAAAATGTCATTATGACAGGTTAAAGTCTAAACCCAAAATCAGTCCTTCCTTCACCAAAACCCAATCATTAAACAAAAACTGTGGTCAGAAAAAGTCTGTTCTTTTAAGGTCAAAACCATAGCAAAGCAAACACCAGCTAGTTAAAATTTTATCCACAATCTTGGATAATCAGAAAGTAAGAGGCACTGATCTTTATACTGTTGACCCACTGACATCACAGGTCACATGGTAGCAACCTCCTAGCAAAAGTATTCAAGGAACCTACAAAATGGCATCTCCCATGAGAAAAAAGCAGCCTTGGGAAAAGATAGAAAATATTTGCAACTCATTTAAAATGAATTCAAAACTTGAAATAAACACCAGAAATGAATTCAGCAACCCAAAATATATGCTCCATGTATAGAAACATAAAATATGGAAAAAATGTTAACAAAAGCAATTCATAACATTTGTAGTGTCATACAAAAGTCCACTGCCTACTGACAACATAATGCCATGTCATCAACTGCTAGGTTACAGGAGTGGTAAGACGTGCAAGACGTGAACACAGCTCTTTGGCGCACCTCATTTGATTTTTCCGGTGAACTAATTTTCAAAACAAACCGTATTTTACGACTCTAATCAGAGTCGGAGTAATAATTATGTTGGCGTGGTCATTTTAGATCTGAGGTCGGCTAAAATTTAAAGAGTTACTGTTGTTAATACCCAGCCGTTATTACTCAGTTTGCCAATAGATTTCAGGACAGATGCCAAAACTGAACTGCCCAAAGATAGATTTCGACGTACCAAGCAAATGGCGTTACATTCTAAATTACTTACAGTTCCGGAGCTGTCGAAGGGTTTAAGTCAGTCGACGATGTTAGTCCTGGAAAGTAGTACACCCCACCAAACCAACGTTCCAAAAACCAGCCAAACTTACTGTTATCTGCTCGTACCAACACCGACTTACTATACTCGGCCGTCCAGCGGCGTCACTGAAGCATTCAAACATTCTTAGCCAATCATGCAATATTGCGTCCGTGTTTGCCACGTTATGTTCTAACTACAGAGGCAGAGTCCTATTGCATGGTTTCAACTTGTATTGAGTCGAGATATTGACGCGAACGCCATACATACGGGGTATTGACGCGAACGCCATACATACTGGTTATTGACACGAACACCATACATACGGGGTATTGACGAGAACACCATACATGCGGATAGTATCAAATTATATATAAGGATTTGTCCCCTAAACCCCCTAAAGTCTGAATCACAATCTGATTGAATGGGTGGTTACCTACCAAGTAACGCATATGGTTGGTCTACAAGTCGGCAAACATCTGCCACAGGTGCCCTCTCAGTTGCGAGAAGCAAATCATAGAATGTTACACGCGTTACCTGGTAGGTAAGCACCCATACAATCAGACTGTGATTCAGACTGCTAATTCTATGTATGTAATTACCCTGATCTCCAGGCTGTCAAGCAAACCAGCCACACACCATGGCGCAATGTAAAGAGCCTTTGCCTCTAATGCTGACGTCCAAGGTTCGATCCCCAGTGAGGGGTGCAGTGGAGTGTGTATGCCTGATGAGCCCAAAATAGGGCGAAACACGTGTCGTGTACTCTTTGCATTATTTGACATTATACACATACAGTTGTGCCTAAAAGTTTGTGAACCCTTTAGAATTTTCTATATTTCTGCATAAATATGACCTGTATATATACGTACTAGCCACGTAAGCCCATGCTATAAAAAGCCCAGGGTCCTAGAAACTATTGAAATCGTCAATAAAAAAATTGAAATGTAGAGATGGAAAGGAAAAGAACTACTCTGGGCATCTCACTCCTAGGAGGTTTCATCTTGTAGACTTGCTCTCGCTTAGGCATTATTGGCAGTAGAAAAAGTAAAAGGGATACCATTTTGCTGATGTTCGTGGCTAAGTGACTTTGTCTTTCTTCTGAGGTTTCGTTTTGCGGACTTGCTGGCCCTGTATGTGTTATTAGTGGGTAAGGGAGTTTTCTGTTTCTTCGGAGGTGGAGCCCTTACTCCGTCACCACCTTTCATTTCTAGGCTGGACAGACACACACACGTAGATGTTAATTTATTGTCACATAGGGCTGGGGTCCTTGCCCGGCCGGGACACCTCTTCACTGTATGGAACGAGAGAGCAAACCTGGTCAGAAAAGTACCTCCCCCAGGACACTAGATGTTAGCCACTCTGGGTGGCAGTGGTGCCTCGGATTCCCGCAGGGCTCCATGGGAGATGGAGTTCCCTACAACCCTGTTGGGATCCAGGGGTGCCGCCAGGGGGTGCTGCAGTTGTTGCTGAGCCCAGTGCAGCCAGAAACAGTTCATCAAACACCTGGAGCACTTCCGGGTGGGCTACAAAAGGAGCCAGCAGCCACAACTCCAGGAGCCAGAGTCGGGAGGAAAGGGACTAAGTTTGCCAGAGAAGAGTGGTGAAGATAGACAGTGAAAAAGAGAAGGATTGTGATTGGGATTTGTGCTTTGGATTGTGTTGTGGGCTTGTGGGGACAGGGAAGATGTTCCACACGAGCGAAGAAAAATAAAAGAGCTTTGTTTTAGTAGTGTGCCTCCCATGTCTGTCTATGTCGGGTTAAGTGTGGTATAGTGCCAGCCTTCGTCACATTATATGTGTATGTGTATATATAAATATAAATATATATATATATATGTATATATAAATAAACAGTTTGTAAATATATACTGGCATATTTGTATATTTAAATGTGGGCAGCACAGTGATGCAGTGGTAGTGCTGCTGCCTCACAGTAAAGAGACCAGAGTTCAAGTCCTCCCTGCATGAAGTTTGCAGATTCTCCCTGAGTTCATGTTGGTGTGCTCTCATTTCCAAATATAGTCCAAAGATATGCAGGTTTGGTAGATTGGTGATGCTAAATTGGCTGTGGTTTGTGTGTTCACTCTTTGACACACTGGTGCCCTGGCCAGGGATTGTTCTTGTCTTGTACACTATGCTAGTTGAGATAGGTTCCAGCTGAATTGAGTTTAGAAGATGGATGGATATTTATTTAAAAATGCATGCTGCCTGGTGTTTGGCTTAAAATTAGGCTTCTTGTCTTTTTGTTGCATTTAATATTGTATTAATTTGTATTTGTAACATTGTACAGCATTCTAGGTACGTTACATAAATAAATATAGTTGATACGGAATTTGATAAGACAGTTATGAGTCATCTGTTTAAGGATAACTGATGTCAACAAGATAGGAGATCTGGATTTGTGATAAACTCTTATTGTACCCTTTAACAAAAGTAGCTCCTGCTATTACATCATACACAGTAGTCATTGGCAGAGATACTGATGGATGGAATCAAATTTTGTGGGTGACATAGAGACATGTTACAGTATGGGTGCCTAACAAGTTGCACTTTATTATGTGTGAAGTACTAATTTGGCAAAATAAATAGTTTATTAACTGCCATTCAGCATTTCCTACAGGATGCTTTCTAACAATCACAGGAAGCAATCATTTTTATCCCACTTCTCTAAATGACAAATGCACAAGGTAGTGTGTGCAGCAAAAAGTATAGTATGGCGCCATCTTGTGTTAACAAAAAGAAGGCTCTAATATTTATTGTGTTAGTAGACTTTCATAATGCTTATGAGAATATTAGGTAAAAGTTACTTTCACTGTGAAAATATAATGAGAAAGTTGGAGATACAACTGTTCAGTTGTAAAGTCTTCACTACTTCTTCCACCACATATAATAATGCATAACCTAAGTACTAGTAAGTAATTTATTTAATCTTTAATTTAATGTACTTGCATATTTAAATACACAAATTTCAGACATGTTTAAGTATTTAGACCCTCTGATCTTGAAGGTTCTAATTGAACAAATATTAGCAGTTTTTGGCACAACATGACAAAGCAGATCTTTTTATTGTCATAATCACTTGTAATGAAGACCTTTCTTTGTGGTTGCAATGGTGGTACTAAAGTGTGTACAGTAATGCTATCTCGCAGGCCCAGGGATGAAGCTTCAGTTCCCACCACAAACTGTATCTCTGCTAAGTTTACATGATTGATCCTCAGTTATGTGAGTGTTAATGCATGTATTCTGATTTCTACTCAGTTCTGAAACAGGTTCATTTCACTTTAGTTTGTGTGTCCAGTATGGCTTGGTGTGGGTGACTATATTAACATTCCCTATAGACTTGAGTTCTGTCCTGAGTTTGTTCTGATGCTGATGCTGCCAGGTAGGTTCTTGTAAAACTGAGTTTAGCATATGGACACTATAGTCCACACGCTTGTTTATTTAACTCCCATTGCTGACTTTGTTTGCGACTCTGAAAAAGTCATTTAACTTGCATTTACACCAACTGCAGAAATAAAATGACCAACTTTACTTTGTTTATAAAAAAACAGTAACGGTGCACTCCACTATAACGTGTAGTGAGTACACTTGATTTGAGCATTCATAGTTTTCATCCTCTTTTTCTGTACATTTAGCATTCGTTTGCTCAGAGGTTGATGCACTTGCTGCTTTTTGAGCAGCTCTTCTTTTCTCCACCCTAGTGGCCTGCTTCTTCTCTTCGTTTGTCGGCATCTTTTCATATTAAAACTGATTAAGTCAGTGTTTGTGTTGCAATTACTTAGTACGTTTTCCTTAGTTTTTCACTAAAGCTGGCACTTAAGTCTTCAATCTGCTTCAAGAATGATTTAAGACATGAAGGGGAAGTGACGCCGAAGGTGGTAGGGATGAGAACGGGGCCCAGACACATGCACCACACGGCCACTCTGCTGGCCGCTGACAAGAGTTGATTCTACAATAAAATAAAAATAAAACAAGGAATAACCTTGGAGGTCAATCATCACCGCGAAAGCGTATAGTAGACGTCATGTAGTATATTTGTACCAAATTTCAGGTCAATAGGTCAAATGGTTTGCGAGTTACAGGTGATTTTAAAACCCTGGACAGACAAACGAACAGGCATGGTAGCATATTATATAAGATCTTCAGATAAACACAACTGTCATTTATTTTAAGGGAAATCTGGATTCTGTCTTTCCATAAATGCATGATGCAAAAAAGTAGATTCAGCAAGTGGACTATTGGATGATAAAGTGTCAAGACTCCAAACTGTTGGTTTCTGAGCATTACACATTCATTCATTTTATAACTTAATTTTCTAGTGTCTATCCTGGCAACAATGGTTGCAAGGTGGGAACTGTCCTGGGATGCCATGTCAGTCCATTGAAGGACAAAGTCACACTCACTCATGCAGGGCTAATGTAGAGTGTCGCTTGTCAACTCAACCTGCAAACATCTGAAATGTAAGATAAGACTGGAGTACCCAGAAAAAAACTAAACATACATGGGAAAAAACATGGAAACTTCATGCAAACAGTGATTAGACTCGAATTTGATCACGGTGTACTATGGCTAGTGCTGCTGTCTCACTGGGTTTGAATGTCACTCTTTTCACAATTCTATATGATATTTGCCTGTTCTCCCTGTGTTTGTGTGAGCTTTTCTCCAGGTGCTATTATCCTGCCTTCACATGCCTAAAGAAACGAGTGCTAAGTTGGTGACTTAAACTGGTCCCATGTGAGTGTGGGTATAGGTGTGTCCATGAGTGCGCTCTGACTGGCATGCAGTTCAGAGTTGGTACCTTCATTCCACCCAGCCCTCAGGACCCTAAATTGGATGAAAGAGGTTTGAGAATGTTATGTTTTATGTAAGCAAGTACACAAATTCTGTAATGTGGCTTAGCAGGCAAGGAAAGGCATCATATGAAAGAAAACCTGACTGTTTAATATTCAATATGCCAACTGGGTGCAGCATTCTGTGACACCTTATTTGTATTAGAACATTATTTTTTATTTTTGATCTCTGGCACATTAAATGAGCGAATATAACCAGTTTGCTCAAAGAAACTTACAGTATTCTCATTTCCCAAATTTTCTAAGAATGAAGTGACAGAGGCCAAAAAGCGCACATCTATATATATAAAATTCTTTTCACGTTTGAAACGGAAATTGCATATGACCACGCAAAATGGAAATTACGTATGACCACAGAACATATTATAATACAGGAATTAATCACTTTGTTTGTGGACGCCATTTTTATATCATCTTTACGAATCTATACTAATAAAAGGCAAAGCCCTCACTCACTCACTCACTCATTCACTCACTCACTCACTCACTCACTCACTGACTCATCACTAATTCTCCAACTTCCCGTGTAGGTAGAAGGCTGAAATTTGGCAGGCTCATTCCTTACAGCCTACTTACAAAAGTTGGGCAGGTTTCATTTCGAAATTCTACGCCTAATGGTCATAACTGGAAGGTATTTTTCTCCATTAACTGTAATGGAGTTGAGCTGGAATGGCGGGGGAGTTTTGTGTGATATCATCACGCCTCCCACGTAATCATGTGAACTGACTGTCAACGCAGTACGTAGAAAACCAGGAAGACCTCCAAAAAGCGCTTAAGAAAACATGCATTTTATAATTGAGAAGGCAGCGAAACAATAAGAAGTGAGCGAGTGACATATACTACCATATTCATGAGTGTTGCCAGCTCGGAAAGAAAGCAAGGTGTAAACCTAAACTTTAAATTAAGTTCATAGACAGGCTACCGCTGGCGTTTCACATACCCACAGGTAATGCGGGATACAAGTTTAATGAGAGGACGCAGGATATAAACGAGAGTTTTGATCACTTTGTAACTAAGTTAAAATTGTAGGTGAAGGGGTGTGCTTATGCAAATTCCGAGAGACTGTGTTTGTGGGGGATTGACAGTTAAGGCGGGTGGGGAGTCACGTCATCATCTCCCCTCCCACCTCATTTTGCTCTGAGCTGAGCTCCGCAGCTAACGCTGTCTTCCGAAGCAACTTCGTCAGACTGCCACCAAATACTCACAGAAAAATCCACAAGTTAATACACACGCTATCTCGCGAGTTTCTCCACACTGAATCCTCCAGGCACTACTTACAAAAGGTCACATTGACAATCGTGTTACGTTATTTTTTAAATCTTTCCTTTTCTTAGCACAAGCACAGCAGAGAAGCTTTGATGCATGTGCTCCATAACGCGTTAAAAATAATGCATTTAATCACACTTTGCATTACAAGCAAAGGGAGCTTTTGTCAATGCATGATTTCCTGGTACACGGATTACATTGATCAGCATCACGATTCATTTTACCCTCGCACCACCTTAGTTTGAGAAGAAGTATGAAAAAATATGAGGTTAACACAGAAAAACAGATCACCAATTCAAGCTTTATGAATAATCGATTCGCCATCAATAATTGTTTTGGTAAAGCCATCCTCCTTCCATTTTATAATTTTTCCGCCACTAAATGAACGGTAAAAAAGTAAGAGCAAAGCGAGGGTGACTTATTTAGGCAGGCATATATATGACAGCAACACTCATGACAATGTCAATCATGTTACGTTATTATTAAAATGTTTCCTTTTCTTTTTCATTACTTCTTTAACACACTACTTCTCCGCTGCGAGGCGGGTATTTTGCTATATATATATATGAATGACCTCCAAAGAGCGCTGAGACTTTTGATATCATGAACGTGTCTGCAAACTGGGGTCTCCTGCCCAGCAAAGTCGAGCAGCCAGCGCTGCGTGCATAGCTGTGCCGGCCTTTGAGACGCTGACTGCGCTTCTGCCTTAAGTCAAAGTGAGCACTTTTAATTTTTTTCATCCTCCCCCTGCGCTATAGCCCAGACAAGTGCAAACACGGGACCCCTTTTCTACACCACGGCAAAATAATATTAAGGCGATTCACACTTTCTTTTGCACGTATACGATTATCAGGTCCTCACCTCGAATTATGAAGACACGCACACGAGTGCAGGACTGACAGTGCCATCACAGCCGATTAATGGCGGGGACGTCTCACCAGTCTACACAAGACCCACCGCGACTGTCCCCAAAAGGCGATCATAACGTCAGCGAACACATCTCTCTATACTATATAAAAGAAAAGGCAACTTTCCTTTCTTTACACCTTTTTTCCTTTTATCCCAAACCAAAGCCTTTCTCTCTTAACACTGCAGAGGACACAAAACTAATTTTCTTTAAATGCCGGTAAGGCACATTACCAGAGGCACAAGTTTGAGCGTTCACATAGAAAATGTAATTTCAATGTACCTGTACTTCTTAAAACGTTAATGTTTTACTGTTTAATAACTTATAGACTATAATTTATTATTTTTCCCTTGCACTCAGTGACCAAACCTATACACACACATATAGACACATACAAACATACACACAAGTATATGTATGTGTATATATATATATACACACATACATACATACATACATACATACATACACACATATATATAATTTGTGTGTGTGTATGTATGTATGTGTGTATATATGATGTAGATAGGTATGTATGTATATATATATGTATATATATATATATATGTGTATATTTAGATATGTATATAGATATGTAGATATGAAGATATGTATGTGTATATATATATATATATATATATATATATATATATATATGTATGTATGTATGTATGTATGTATGTATGTATGTATGTGTGTGTGTGTATGTATGTGTGTGTGTGTATGTATGTGTGTGTGTGTGTGTGTATATATATGACAGCAGCAATCCAAGCTGTGAGAAAACAGTAAAAAGGAGGCGTGTCAGGCGTGGTGGTACATTTTCTGATGCAGCTGCGAAAACAACTTCATGACGCTGCCGCCAAATACACAAAACAATTACTTTGACAATCATGTTACATTATTTTTAAAATGTTTCCTTTTCTTTTTCATAACTTCTTTAACACATGACATCGCTGTGAAGCGCGGGTATTTTGCTATATATATATATCACAGCGACACTCATAACAGTGACAAAACAATTACATTGACAATCATGTTACGTTATTTTCAAAATGTTTCCTTTTCTTTCTCTTTTCTTCTTTAACACACTACTTCTCCGCTGCCAAGCGCGGGTATATATATATATATATATATAGATAGATAGAGATATATATATATAGATAGATATGAGAACAACATATATATATATATAGATACATAGATATATATATATATATAGATAGATATGAGAACAACACTCATATCAATGACAAAACAATTACATTAACAACCATGTTATGTTATTTTTAAAATTTTTCCTTTTCTTTTTCGTACCTTCTTTAACACTACTTCTTCTGCTGGCCTTGGTATTCTGCTAGTTGTTATTATTTGTGTGAGAGTTATTTTACTGATATTGAAAAGAAGTAAACACAAACACGCTGATCTATCCCATAGAAGTGCGCCCCGCATTGCCGTCTCCCAGCCCACCTCTCTGGACTTCAGCGCTGAGCCGTCCGCCACCAGGCACGTTCTGACAGAGAAGTTTTATTTATTTGTCCAAGTGACTGTCGCGGAAACTGCAACTTTCTAACTTTTTTTTTGATTGGCAGTACTTGATAGTAGAAGAGATTAAGAAAACAGCTTTGCGTCTTTCTACATGTTAACTGCGCCGAGCTGTAGAAGACCACCTTCAGCGGTGAGGGGTCGTGACAACAAAGTGGACACTGGAAGGCGCGGAATGTGGGGCTGCTCTGCCGGGTCGACAGCTTCACAGTTTCAGGCAGCGTCCTCTCTTCTCGCACTGTTTGTGACACTTCATGTGCCCTGTCGGTGCCTTGGACAGTGGAAATCGGCGCCATCAAAGCATGACTCTCTTGGTAAATTGCGGTGCACGGCTACTTACTGTTCCTGAAGGTGAGTTCGGGTCACTAAAAACCCCGCAACATTCAAGGTTGCTTTTGTGATGAATTCTTTTAAGAATCTTCTAAGAATATGTACCGACCTCTTCATGTGAAGTATTGGACTTGGGAATTCTTTGGACCTTCTGCCCGTTAAGCACGGAAGGGCAGCATCCACATTTCTCAGAATAATTTTTCTCTTAAATCACAGGCACGTAGTGCAAGGTTGTCAAGCAGGTAGTTTACCCGAAACCACTGCAGTAGTACTCAATGTATCTTTACTTCTTAAATGTTAATGTTTTACTGTTTAATAATTTATACACTTCTTATATATCATTCAAATTCTCTTATGGAAATGTTTTTCTGTTTAATGATTTATACGCTTCTTATATGTTCTTCAAATTCTTTTATCAAAATGTTTTACTACTTATTAACTTATTTTATAAATACTACATTTTATTTTTTTCTCTTGTACTCCCCCTTGGGATTAATAAAGTATCTATCTATCTATCTATCTATCTATCTATCTATCTATCTATCTATCTATCTATCTATCTGAACAAAGCCACTGGGTAATCAACTAGTGAGATATATTATTAAACTTCTGTATGTAAAAGAGTAAGGAAGCCTTTAAACATAGAATTTCTTCTAAACATGTAGTCCAACAGTGATGTTATTTTCTGTCACTGGTATCCTGAAGGTCAGACTTAACTGGAACGCCCTCCTCAAACACACTATAAACTATAGCCATCCATTCTAAGGAACCAGCAGCAGCTGGCATGGTGCAGACTCTTATCCTGAAAAGAATGGCCAGAACACGCTCATTACAAACGCTTACACACACACACAGAGCCAATTTTGATTGCCTTTTAACTGTACAACACACCTCAAACTCCAGAAAACCTAGGTAAAGACAGGGAAGAACAAATTAATTCCATTTAAACGTTATCGCTCAGCAAAAATCAAATGAGTTGCCAATCCGACTCACTGTGCCACTTTGCAATTCACAGTGTGCTGTCATCACAAAACCACTTCATTAAAACGCCACTTTGTTTAAAACTATCTATCCATTCCTTCACCAAACTTGCAAAAAGTGCCAGTTGCAAGGTATATTAAAGTACACACTGGGAGAGTTAAAATCCAAGAAATTTGGTAACTGTTTAGAATAAATAACCAGAAGCATTTAAACATTTAAAGAACATTGATGTTAACTTCAACTCACAGAAGCTCAAAACTGGCGCATTTCATTTTTAGTATATTTTTTGCTTATTCTGTTAAACACAGGAAGGTGACAGGAACCATACTGCACATCTGGAAGGATGGTATGACGGGACGGGTCTACTAGTCGCTCCATGTTCCTGACTTACAAACATTTATCACTCCAAGGAACAAATCCACAAGTGAAATGAATGCTTGGCTCTCACATGCGAGACTTCCTTATATAAAATGGGAACAAAGACACACAGTCTCATAAAAAGTCATTCACTGCTCTTTCGTTCACTAATGTCACTACTGCCAAACAAGACACAGCACAAGAGACAGCTTTTGCTCTTTGTTTTCTTTCAGCTTGCATAACCTTACCAATCAGGTTGAGCCACACATCACTCTGAATAACATTCTTAAAGAGTGCAAAAAAGTCAGAACACAAAGAAATTACCTTTAATACACTAAAACACATGCAAAATGATATTTCCTGTTTCCTTCTGCATGTTTTGTCATCTTCTTATATAATATGCTACCGTGGCTGTCCGTTTGTCTGTCCAGGATTTTAAGTCACCTGTAGCTCACAAACCATTTGACCTATTAACCTGAAATGTGGTACACATATACTACGTGACCTCTACTCTCCGCTTTTGGGGTGATGATTGACCTCCAAGGTTGTTCCTCTATTTTTATTTTATTTTATTGTACAATCAACTCTTGGCAGTGGCCAGCAGGGCAGCACATGTGTATGGGCGCCATTCTCATCTCTACCACCTTCCCTGTCACTTCCCCTACCTCTTCATGTCTTAAATCATTCTTGAGGCATATTGAAGACTAAAGTGCCAGCTTAAGTGAAAAATTAACGAAAACGTACTAAGTAATTGCAACACAAACACTGACTTAATCAGTTTTAACGTGAAAAGATGACAAACGAAAGAAGAGAAGGAGTGGGCCGCCTGGGTGGTGAAAAGAAGAGCTGCTCAGGAAGCAGCAAGAACATCAACCTATGAGCAAACGAATGCTAAACGTACAGAGAAATAGGATGAAAACTATGAATGCTCAAGTTAAGTGTGCCGCTACTGTATAACATATTTAACATTTAAATTTGTTCACGTTTTCTACTACTTAAACTTAACGGTAAATCAGGTTTACTCCAAATCAATACCAGAAGAAACAATCCATCCGCCTACTGTAGAGCATACTCTGGAATGAAGTGATTCTCACGCTCACCATAAAAAGACATTTAATGCAGCCGTGACATCAGTACTCATAAAACAATGCAGGGCTCTTTACTAAAGTCAGCAGAATATCAAAGTGTGGATTCACATATTTCTGTAAAAATAAATTAAAGTACAAAAGCAACACACAAAGCACTCTGGGAAGTTTACACTGAATTATGAAAGGCATGGCAGCAGAAATTTCAAAACTGGGTTTGCTATATTGTATTATAGATAGATAGATAGATAGATAGATAGATAGATAGATAGATAGATAGATAGATAGATAGATAGATAGATAGATACTTTATTAATCCCAAGGGGAAATTCACATACTCCAGCAGCAGCACACTGATTAAAAACAATATTAAATTAAAGAGTGATAAAAATGCAGGTATAACAGACAATAACTTTGTATAATGTTAACGTTTACCCCCCGGGTGGAATTGAAGAGTCGCTTAATGTGGGGGAGGAACGATCTCCTCAGTCCGTCAGTGGAGCAGGACAGTGACAGCAGTCTGTCGCTGAAGCTGCTCCTCTGTCTAGAGATGATCCTGTTCAGTGGATGCAGTGGATTCTCCATGATTGACAGGAGTCTGCTCAGTGCCCGTCACTCTGCCACGGATGTCAAACTGTCCAGCTCCATGTCTACAATAGAACCTGTCTTCCTCACCAGTTTGTCCAGACGTGAGGTGTCCATTTTCTTTATGCTGCCTCCCCAGCACACCACCGCGTAGAAGAGGGCACTCGTCACAACTGTCTGATAAAACATCTGCAGCATCTTATTGAAGATGTTGAAGGACGCCAGCCTTCTAAGGAAGTATAGTCGGCTCTGTCCTCTGTTGCACAGAGCATCAGTATTGGCAGTCCAGTCCAATTTATCATCCAGCTGCACTCCCAGGTATTTATAGGTCTGCACCCTCTGCACACAATCACCTCTGATGATCACAGGGTCCATGAGGGGCCCGGTCCTCCTAAAATCCACCACCAGCTCCTTGGTTTTGCTGGTGTTCAGTTGTAGGTGAGGTGGTTTGAGTTGCACCATTTAACAAAGTCATTGATTAGGTTCCTATACTCCTCCTCCTGCCCACTCCAGATGCAGCCCGTGCAGGACTCCGAGTTGGGAGGTAGGCAGCATCAATATGTGCTATGATGTGTCCCGCTTTGAGGTGGTGGCTCCTGGTGGGATTTTCCAGGAAAGACCTGTAGGGAACTTAGAAAGAGTGTCAGCGTACCACGCCCCCCCGGGCAGATGTATAATCAGTCCTCTCTAAGCCCTTCAGCTGCCTCCTATGCACACGTGTGTGACATTCCCAATACTGGTCTTTTCTTAAATACAGAATAAGAAAATAAAAGATGACTTAATAAACAAAGAGTTCAATGACTTGAATGCAAAACTGTGTGGACCAAAAACTGGGAGCCAGTGGGGTTGCTGGGACTAAGGTTGGGAAACACTGGGACAGAGAAATGAACACAAGTCACTGGAATTGTGGGCAGCAGTGCTAGCCATGGTGCTACCTGACAACCAGTTTTCTAAACGCTGTCCATTTGGATAACAGATGGGTTCAAGCTGATCCCAGAAAACAGGAAGGATGTGCAATGCAGGAAAGTGTTTCACATAAAACAACTCATGACAGGATATTTGTTCATTTCATTTTTTGAATCTATCCAGCTATCCATCTTATGTATCTGCTTCATCCCCTTTATGCAGCTTATTAAGTGCAAGGGAAGAACTAGCCTTGGACAGGGTGACAGACCATTTCTGGGCACTCACTAACCCACAGTGGGCTAATTTAGAGCCAACACATCAACCAACAGGCATGTTTTGGAATATGTGAAGAAACCCAACCTGGAATCTGGGTGAATTTAAAAACTTCAGACAGGCATTGACTACACTGAAATCCAGACTTAGCCTACTGTGTTTTGCTGAAGACAGGAACATCTGGCAAAAAAGAATCCATGTGGCTGACCCTTAAAAGGAAGGTTTTCCTCGAGAGAGAAAACCTCTGGGGCCCAATGGTTGGTTATAACTAACAGACACAGTCACCGTCCTAATGACTCAGGCAAACTGGTTGTCCACTACCATGGTGGCATTCTACAACACTATATATAAATACTTCTGGAAAATGACAGTAGAACACAAAAGTAAAGTGAATTAATGAGAATTTAAGTTTCTGAAATGAAGATAGGGCTCTTGAGCAATGAATGGGGTAGGTTAGGGTGGGCTTGAATGTGCTTGACCATGCTTCACATTTGTGCAAAGCTCTCATTTTCTGGAAAGATTTCTTTAAGAATATTTTGGTAAAAAATAAATGTTTTTGGACGTTGTGAGCATATGATTCCAGAAGTGTTGATGTTGTTTAGCATCTATCCCCACTGATCTACAGTACATTTAAGCCAAATATATCAGAAGTTTGTTATCTCTGTTCTACATGAAAACACAAGATTAAACATTTTTTTCATTCATCATAATAAACAATGTGAGGTGAGTAATAGATAAAAAATAAGTATTCCATTAAGTCTAAATTTAACAATGTAATAATTCATACCAACTGGAATGAGTAAGGTGACTCCAAATTTGCATGTTATCTACTTTTTAGAAAGGAAACACATTTAAAGTAACTGTAAAACTGTTGGGTGGTAGTGTCACTGCCTTGCAGTAAGGGGACCAGGGTTTGCATCTCAGGTGTCCACTTTGTAGAGTTTATACAGTATGTTATCCCTGAGTCCAAATGGGTTTACTACCAAGACATCTGGGCTTGGTAAATTGGCACTTCTAAAATGGCCTCTGTGTGTGTGTGTCTTCCCTGTATGATGAACTAGAGCTCTGTCTAGGATGTTTTCTCACCTTGTACCCAATGATTGCTGGGATAGAGTCCAGCTACCACACAACTTGCCCTGGACAAGCAGGTTAGGGAAAGGGATGGATGGATGTAAACTTGTATGCCAGGCACGGGAAATGCCGTCTTCCTTATGTCACACTGAAATTCCAGTTACTGTCATACTCATAAATGACTAGAACAGTCAGTTTGGTCAGGTTGGGAGGCATGCACTGGTACAGCACATTGCTGAACCCACCACACAATGAAAAAGCTTGGGATCCTGGATGGCAACCCCCCAGGCAGACATGTGGTCCAGTCCCATCCTCCTGAAATTACCATCCATCTGCTACAGTCAGGTTTTAAGAGGGTGTCCCCTTGGCCATGTCCACCCACTCGGGTCCTCAACAATGAAGGTCCTGTGAGCTGGATCACCCTCAGGGAATTGCGCCACATGGCCATAGTGCCGAAACTAACGCTTCCTTCACAATACAGATAATGTGCCTCATGCGGGACTCCATGAGCAACCGCTCATTAGACACAAAGTCAAACCAGTGGTGCCCATGGATTCTCCGAAGAGTCCAGTCTTCATTTCTGGTCACTGGATAACAATAAAAATTCTCCTTACCTATTTAGCAGAACTTTATTTCTTGGGGTAGCATTCTGCTTCTGAAAACTGGATGTTTTTTGAAATATGTACAAATGGTTAAATGTTTAAAACAATAAAAACTTCATGAAATGTCAAAATTCTTAACCCCACTTACCAACAAATACATAGTTTGCTAATGCTGCTCCCTAGCGGCACCTGATGGCCATTGTGTTACAACCGTTCGATGAAGCAGAAAGGTGGTGTGGCTTGTGGCAGAAGTCTCGTGAGAGCTCAGTTCTTCTTAAAACATTTTAAACAATCGGACATACAGCTTTGTCCCTTTGTTGATTCACTTTAAATTTGCTGTTTTTCGTTTTCCTAAACATGACGCTGTTTAGGTCTTATTCATTCAGTTAAGTTGCACGAAATACTTGTGAATTCAATACATCGAATACTGCATCTGACTGTCACTGCATGCCACTGTAATTTCTTCTGCCTTAAAGCTCCAGGGGGTGAAGGTTGATGCAGTGGTGGAGAGATGTTTGAAGGAGGCCAAAAAACAAAAGAAAATAGTCTCTTTAACAACATTATGGTACATCCATCTATAAAGTCTCGAATAAATAACCTGTATAACAGAATGCGGTTTTGAAGCTGAAAAAGTACACATTTATTGCACATCAACACCATGCCGTTACAAGGCTATTGAGCACATTCTATTTTGCCAAAAAAATGGAGCGCACAAAACTGCGACAAACCACCACTTTTATTTCAACGTTGATGCTGCTCACGCATTAATTTGCTTTAGTCCGACTGATAAACTACACTTGGTGAAAGCTGCAGTGACAAAGTGCATGCAAAATGGAAATGTGGCGAGGCTGAAAGATTGTTCGATGAAGAAAGCAACCAGGAAAATAACACCGAAAACTCTGCAATGGATGCAGTTAAAAACTACAACAACAAATGAAAGGTAAACTTTCACGATGAAAATGACAGGATCAGTGGTCCATTTTGAAAGTGCTAACAGTGCCAGTGTTGCACCGTGGTTCAGACTTAACCCTCAAGAAAGCAATTTAACCAATCTCTAAAATCACCTTGATGTTGTTTCAACCGAAATTGATAATATGGCTAATCCTTGAAATTTGTGTGTACATTAAGAAACTTGAACCTCAATCCCTTTCCCCCAACTCTCCTGTTCAAGAGTCACGCTCCACCACTGGCTGGATCAGGTAGAAATTCGAGTACTACAGAAATGGTTTGTCAAAGTGAAGCAACATTGCATTTGGATTTTGGTTCTGTAGCGAGGGACAATCAAACTTTTTAGATATCTCATTACCTTGGATGATAATTTAAATAGGATCACCGGACAAAAAATTGGACACTGCCCATGTAAGAGGTGATATATACTTCAAATAACAATAGAGGACACCCTAGTAAGTACTGTATACAAATAGCTGTGTCATGTGCTATGGGATTTGTGAGTCACAAGGAGTAGTGGTGTGCTATGTAGGTTTGATTCTCTCTGTGAAAAATGGGTTGCAAAACAGGTGTGAATAGGGTTATTGTGTTCAGCTATACCTAAGGGCATAGAAGAAATGCAGATTGCAGACTTTGTAGCAGTGGCATATACTGCAGTCAAGCACTAATCATCTCTAGAACCATGGTCGATGGACAGTACTCACAGATAGAGACTGTTGCCGTTTGTCATGCATTGTTACAGCAAACTGCCATGACACCAGGCAAGAATTGTTGCAGAAAGTCAAAGCAGGCCCACAGCAAGCCATTTCCAAATGAAAACTCAGAAGGGGACCTCGTGCCATGGATATCTGAAGTAGAGTACTACAGATGAGTCCCTTGGTAACAAGTACTTTACAAAGCTGAATGGTTACAAAAGCACAGAACTACAAACAATGGGCTGTTGTTATCTTTAAATGTGTTATCTGGTCTGATGAGTTGTGTTTCTGCTTGTACTTGAATGATGTAAGGAAACAGGTACATCACAAACCACATAAAGCTTTCCATGAGGACTGTGTGCAAGGTGCTATTCAAATTGGTTGAGTCTCTGATGTATTGGGGGTGTTTCGGTTATGAGGCAACACACTTGAACCAGAAGGGCTATAATGAGTTTCTGGATGACCATGTATTATCTTTTGAACACAGAAAAGCTACCCCATACTTACAAGATGACAACTGACATGAAGAACATTATGGATCATTCAAAGAAAATTCTTGGTATAGTTAAATTATCCATATTTTACGGGTTGCAAGTGTGCCAAAGGTGGGATTGAACTGTAAATGCTTGAGCCAGTTTACTATAACAAGGTTTTCCAAGATGCAACTTCACTCTGTGAAAGGTGCTATATAAAATAGTTATTACCCGACAAAATGAAATAAAGTTAATTATACCTAGGACCTACAGTAATAATATGTTTAGAACTCTTCCTTGGTACAGGTGTGTCATAAGTTAATTGAAAACTAAACCGTGAAGATTTATCACAAAGTTGAGCATGAATGAGTCCTTTGAGTCCTTAGTGGGAGTTGCATGCAAATCTCAATTTGACTTTCATACTTCTTGACTCTCATGAACTGAGCTTTCTGCATAAAAGCTGACTTGAGCATTGCAAAGTAAATCTGGAACAATGCCATAGTGGCATTTTTAAAATAGCAGAAAGGAGAAGGGATTTTGAGAAATTTTACTGGTTAAATAAATATGCACCTATTTTACTCTAGAGATATTTGTATGTTGTGGCAGGCGGCTGGCATCTGTGCCCCTGCACACTATATTCAGGGGGAGCAACCCTGGACACTGCAATACCTCCCCCTGGATGCTAGATGGCTGCCCCGCTGGGGTCAAGCAGTACCTCGGTTTTCAACAGGTCTCCCTGGGAATTGGAGGTGTGTGCAGCCTTGTTGGGTCCTGCAGGCACCACCAGGGGGTGCTGTGTTTGGGACTCCTGAGCCAATGTGGGCAGCATATACATCACACCCGGAAGTGCAGCCGGAACTCGGTGATCAAACACCTGGAGCACTTCCAGGTGAACTATAAAAGGAGCCAGCGACCACCACTCAGGGGCCAGAGTTGGGTGAGGAGGAGGACAAGGTTGCCTGGGAGGGGTGATGGTGCCAGAAAAAGAAGAAGAGTGCAATGCTTAAGTGCTTGGGACTGTGTTGTGTCTGTGGGTACGGGGAAGGTGTAGCCCACAGATAAAGAAAAATAAAAGTTTGTTTATTTTACACATGCTTCACGTGTCCAGTCTGTGTCGGGTTGGACGCTATATAGCGTCCATTCTTACAATGTCTAATGATTAACGCACCCTGTAAAACACGTGCACAGCTCTGTTTACTTTGGCAGGTAGATCAATGCAGTATAATGCACATGAAGGACACAAAATCTTAGTGGCTATGCTCTGAATGGAGATGCTACTGTATATACACTGCAATAAGTTTTCACCAACTCAAGTGCAATTTCTCAGGTTAAAAGTCTGAAGTGACTGTTTCTCCCTGAATCCTTTTGATTCAGATTATATGTAGAATATCAGGTAGTCAAACAGTTTATTTATTCAGAACAAATTTGTATAAGATCCCTCAGTTTTCTAAACTCCCCTACTGTAATCTAGCTCAGGTTTACAGGGGCCGGGCCTCTGTATTCTACATTGGGCAAAAGGCTGAAACAAACTATGAACATGGATCCAACCAAAACCATAGGATGTAGGAGGAAACCAGAGAATCTGGAGAAAAACAAGCACAGAAATCAAACACGCAAATTCCACAAAGGCAATGACTGTCCAGGAATTTGAGCCCCATTTCCTGGAGCTGTGAAGCAGAAATACAGACCCCTGTGTCATAGCGCTATTCAGTTTATAAAAGATGAAAAAGGTAAATGTTAAATTTTGTACATATTCATTTCCATATCAGCATATTTTGGAAGCAATAAGTCTCACTCTAAGCCTTCTTTGTAAATCTTGAAATGTTTGCCCATGTTTCTTTAAAGATTTATAAACAATCTGTCAGACTTGGAAAGAAAATATCACTGAACCAGGGGGCTCTTATAATGCAAAGCAGTATTAGTCTCCATGTTTGACAATACTGATTCATTTTTATAACCTGTTTGTTTAATCTGATTCAGTGTAGTAGTGAGGCAGAAGCAGTTCCAGGATCAGTGAAATTACTTATGCGATTACATACATTATATTGAGATTCTCAGCAGCATGTCTAGTCACAGCATAATAATATCAACAGTGGTCAATAAATATAACACCAAAAATCGACAGTGGTCTCCCCTAGACTATCTCGTATACTCAGATATGGGGATAGATATTTGAGGAGTAAACCGCAAGACAATGATTATACTTTTATATCATGTACATTAAAGAACCATCATCAACATATCAAATCAAATTAATAATATATTGAACAATTATTATATAGTAACCTGGGTTTGCTTCCCGGGTCCTCCGTGCGTAGAGTTTGCATGTTCTCCCCGTGTCTGCGTGGGTTTCCTCCGGGTACTCCAACTTCCTCCAACAGTCCAAAGACATGCAGGTTAGGTACATTGGCGATTCTAAATTGTCCCTAGTGTGTGCTTGGTGTGTGGGTGCCCTATGGTGGGCTGGTGCCCTGCCCGGGTTTTGTTTCCTGCCTTGTGCCCTGTGTTGGCTGGGATTGGCTCCAGCAGACCCCCGTGACCCTGTAGTTGGGATATAGTAAGTTGGATAATGGATGGATGGATTATATAAGTAAAGTTGAATAAATAACAGGTAAAGTACCACTTCCGGTTAGTGCAAATAGTCCAAATGTTGATAGAAATCTACATTTTGTTCTTAATATTTGCATGCAAAATTTGGTTGACCTATAGTAAGTGAAAGCGTACTCAAGTTATCGTGTTTAAATGCACACACACACACATGCAGACAGACACACAGACATAATTCCAAAAATGGTATTTTCGGACTCAAGGATGTCTAAAACATCAAGATTCATCAAAACCTCAAAGTGGAATTTTTCAACAACTACAATACTTTCCCCTTACTTCGTATACGAGAAATTTAGGGAGGTCTAAAACGTCAAGATTCATCAAAATCTCGACATTGAATTTTTGGATGATTACAATACTTTCCCTATACTTTGTATACGAGAAAGTAAAAAATACAAGATTAAAATATTGTAGCGACCCGTGGAGGAGTCTTTTAAGATTTCGAGCCGAACTCTGCCGTGCACCTCTCCGAAGCTGTCGGCTAGCGGCTTGCCAGCGTCATGCACGCAACTGCACCCAGCTCTTTAAGAAAGAGAACACTCGTGCCCCATACACCGCACGACTCCGAGTGTCTCGGTAGTTTGCTTAGATAACATCTTAGCAAATAAACAGCTCTGTCCTGTTGTATCTTTTTATTACAGAAGATAGTCAGAAACAAAAGCTCAACATTATTGCGCGGCCATTGCCAAGGTCAAGCACGAAGACACATTTCAATAAATTGGTACTTTTACAAAATAAATAACCCCCGGACGGCGATAACCCAAACCCACCCAACCAATTAAATACAAACACACCATTATTTACAACACAAATGACAATACGTAAATTCCGACATACAATAAGCTTTTTATAAATTACCCATAATTTCCCCAAACTATTTACATAAATTACCCATGAGGCGTCACTCCGCCAGCGCTTGCTGCCGGGTTGTTACACAGCCCCCTCCTAAGAGGGTTAGTGTCCCCACAACCCTACTCATCACAGATAAAATCACGTAAATGTCCTGGCCGTCGACGGACACGCTTTGTCCTGCCGGAGGTGCCATCACTGGTGTCGGGCTCAGTCCTGTCACTGTCTGACTCGGTGCCGGGGGTGGAGGTTGGAGAACCGCTTATATTTTCGAGTTGTTGTTGCTCTGGGGCCAGTGGGTGGTATGGTGCTAAACGGTCCTTGTGCAGCACCACCCGTCTGCCTCGTCCAGGCATTCGGACTCGGAAAACTACCTCCGATATTTTGTCCAATATTTCTCCCGGTCCTTGCCAATGGTGGGCTAGTTTTGGGGACAATCCCCGTTTCCGTTTGGGCAAAATACCCACACTTTGTCCCCTGGCTTCAGCGTCGGGCCATGAGCCCGAGTCATAAGCCCGTTTTGGCGTGCTCCAGCTCCCCCCAGGGCCCCCCCTGGCCAGTCGATGAACGGTGTCCAGCCGCTCTTTTAGCCGTCTAAAATAATCCATTTCGGGCCCACCAATAATCTCAGGCTCAGGGGGTGAGCCAAACACTAAATCCACCGGCGCGAAGTTCCCTTCCAAACATCAGCCCCGCTGGCGTGCATTGGCTCGACTCCTGCACTGCTGTCCGATATGCCCATAGGACCAAAGGCAGATGTTGGTCCCAGTCCCGCTGGTGTTGACTGGTCAGAATTGCCAGTTGAGTGGCCAGGGTGCGATTAAATCGCCGACCAATCCATCACTTTGTGGGTGAAGGGGTGGTCCGGTCTTTTCACCCCAGTCGCTGACACACCTCTCTGAACAAACGGCTCTCAAAGTTCCGCCCTGATCGCTGTGGAGCTCGTCCGAACTCCAAATCGAGTGAACATTTCATCCACGAGTTTTGGGCAGCTGTGGGGCACTCTGATCCGAACTGCATACGCCTCTGGCCATTTGGTAAAGTAGTCCATTGCTACCAAAGCGTAGCGATTTCCGGCTTCCGTTACAGGAAAAGGACCCAGTATGTCCACGCCAATTCTCTCCATGGGTGCCCGACCAGGTATCGTTGCAATGGCGCGTGAGAACGTTGACCAGGTCCTTTTGTGCAGTGCAGACGTCACAGCAGTGGGCGTGTAGCTCTGCGTCTTGCCGACACCGGCCAATAAAACCGCTGCCGTAGTCGACGCACTGTCTTAGCGTTCCCGTAATGTCCGGATCCAGCCGCTCCGTGGACCCATCGGAGGACCTCGGGCGCAAAGCCTGGGGAACCAGTAGTTGTAGCCGGTCAATTCCTCCCGGTGCGTGCCACCGCCTGTAGATTACGCCATCGTGCAACTCCAAGTTGCCCAACTGAGAGTGGAGTATTTTGAGTTCAGGCCCCTGTGACGACACGGTTTGCCAGTCGGGACGTTCTTGTGTCTCCAACCAGCCCTTTACCTTTTCTAGTGCTTGATCGTTCGCCTGTAACTGCCTCAATTGGTCAATAGTGTACGGCTCCCCTACTCCAACAGTGTCATCTATCCTTGCGGATGCGGCGATGGCCCCAGCCCCTTTCTTCCTGTCGGCGGCAATATCGACATTCATTGCTGAGGCATGGACGCCTGGAGAGGGCATCAGCGTTGGCATGCTGCCGTCCCGGTCGGTGCTGTATCTCAAAGTCATATTCTTGTAGAATCTCCATCCACCTTGCCACCTGGCCCTCTGGTTGCCTGAAATTCAACATCCAGGTGAGGCTAGCATGGTCAGTCCGCAGTGTGAACCTAGTGCCCAATAGGTAGGGCCGAAAGTGCCGTCCCGCTAGGATCACTGCCAACAGTTCCCGCCGAGTGACACAGTAATTCCTCTCCGGTCGACTGAGGCTGCAGCTGTAATAAGCTATCACTCTTTCTCCAGCCTCCCCCTTCTGTGAGAGCACGGCCCCAATCCCCACATTGCTAGCGTCAGTGTCCACCACAAAAGGTTGGTTGGGGTCAGGGTACGCCAGGACGGGCGCTGACGAGGGCAGCCTTTAACTGTTGGAAGGCGGCTGTGCAATCCTCCGTCCACCCAAACTGTTGGCCCTTACTCGTTAGTCGGTGCAAAGGGCTGGCAATGGTCGCAAAGTTTTTTACGAATCTTCGGTAGTAGGAGGCTAAACCCAAAAAGCTCCGCAGTTCAGTGATATTGGCTGGTGGGGCCAGTTGCTCACGGCAGTCACCTTGCGGGTCTGTAGCCACCCCACTCGCTGATTACGTGCCCTAGAAACTGAGTCTGTCGGGCGAGAAGATTGCATTTCTCAGGGTTTAACCGCAACCCGGCGCTACGAATGGCGGTCAGGACCTCCCTTAAATTGTGCACCGCCTGGTCAAAGTCTCTGGCATGAATCAGCAGGTCATCTAAATAGACCACACAACGGGTTCGGGGAATGTCTTTAGGACCCGCTCCATTAGTCTTTCAAACGTGGCCGGCGCATTACAAAGTCCAAACGGCATTACCTTAAACTGCCACAGCCCTTGTCCGATGGTGAATGCAGTTTTGGGTCGGTCCTCTGCTGCCAGTTCTACCTGCCAATATCCACTGCGCAAGTCCAAAGTGCTGAACCAACGGGATCCAGCCACATAGTCCAATGCATCATCGATGCGAGGCAATGGGTAAGAGTCTTTTCGAGTGACTGCATTTAATTTACGAAAGTCCACACAAGGGCGCCAACCCCCCGTTTTCTTCCGCACCATGACCATGGGTGCGCCCAGGACTGTCAGAAGGCTCAATGATGTCGTTGGTTACCATCTCGCGAATCAATTCTTCGGCAGCTTGGCGTTTTGCAAGAGGCAATCTGTGGGGGCGCAACCGAATGGGGGCGCGTGGCCAGTGTCAATGTGGTGTTTGACTAACGAGGTTCTGGTGCAGTCCTCTTCTCGAGCCGCAAAAAGTCCACAAAGTCGTTCAATACTTTCTGGAGTTGCTCCTGCTGTGGCGTGCTCAGCTGTTCACCACTTCGATGGCCCAATTCTTCCACAGCAGCAACCGTCTCAGTGGATGGGTGGTCGTGTGAGGAAAACCGTTGGGGAGCACTGGTCTGAGCTGCAATACTCTCCTGGGGGTCTCTTCAGTCCCTGCATCTTCCGAACAACGGTCGGGAGCCGGTGAGCCGTGGTGTCCAGGCAAATCCAAGCTAACAGCCCTTCCAGGATGATTCCAGCCCGATTGGAGCGACACAGTCTCATTACCTACGCGGAGGATGGCCCTGGACACATCAACACATGCTCCCCAGTGGGCCAGCAAGTCTAACCCAATTATGCATTTGTCTTTAATGTCCATGAGCCAGAATTCGTGGCTGGTCTGGCTCGTCCCTACTACTACAGTCAATAGTTTCTTTCCGGCATTTTTGTCCGTTCACCCGTAACCGCGCAGTTCGATGTTAGAAGGAGTCCAGTCTTTTGGAAGAGGACCAGCTGTTTCGGCAACACTCCTCTCTGTAATAGACAAATAGTGGACCCGTGTCCACTAAGGCACTGCATGGCCGTCCGTCTATAATGCAGTCTAGGTACAGTCCACCTGAAAACCCACAGCGCCCACTTTAGGGCAGTCATTGCGGAGGGATGATGATGGCTGGGCGACTGACCTCCACACCCTCAGGTTGGTCCCTTTCTACCACTCGCTCAACTGCTCGTTAGCGGCTTGGGCGTGATGATTGACGTGCCGGAGACCCAAGCTGTAGTACCTCTTCAGCCCGTTCAGCCTCCCGTAGTGCCTCACTCAAATGTCTGGGCGACAGCAGACAGACGTGCTGGACGGAGACGCTCTGGTGTAAGGCCCGCAGGAAAGCATGAACACTGAGTTCTTCCCTTGCTGCTGTCGAGAAAGTAGGGTAACCTTTCCGTACATAGACCCTGATGTCAGCTGCAAATGCTCCCACACTCTCACCTTCACGCCGATGTCGGTTTGTCAGCTCCTCCCTGTTGTGTTCCGCTGAGGTTCTCTGTCCAAAACGACGGGTGAGAGCATCGGTGAGGGCCTGAAGATCACGACACTCCTCAGGCGGCAGGTCGATGAGTACCTGAAGTGCGGGACCCTCCAAGGCAAGGGCCAAGTGTGTTGCAGCTTCCTCGCAGCTCCAACCATTGTGAAGAGCAGCCAGATCCACTTGTGCAAGGTATGGCTCTAGGGGCGTCAACCCGCTGTATCGTGGCAGCTTAGCGGGTGACCGTGTGGGGAGGACCGGCCGACTGGTGATTTGGGGTGTCGTTGCGGCAGCTACAGGTTCATTCGGCCGTGCCTAGAAGATCGCAACACTGTCCGGGGAATACTGGCACCCTCAGGCCAGTTTGTCCTTATTCTCCGTGCAGTTCTGCTGATCAGGCGCTCCAACATAACGCTATTTTCCGAGATGGCACGCTCTATTTCTTCAAGACTCTGTTCCATGACGGCGTCTTCTTAACAGCCTGGTCTCCCACTTCTGACACCAATGTAGCGACCCGTGGAGGAGTCTTTTAAGATTTCGAGCCGAACTCTGCCGTGCACCTCTCCGAAGCTGTCGGCTAGCGGCTTGCCAGCGTCATGCACGCAACTGCACCCAGCTCTTTAAGAAAGAGAACACTCGTGCCCCATACACCGCACGACTCGAGTGTCTCGGTAGTTTGCTTAGATAACATCTTAGCAAATAAACAGCTCTGTCCTGTTGTATCTTTTTATTACAGAAGATAGTCAGAAACAAAAGCTCAACATTATTGCGCGGCCATTGCCAAGGTCAAGCACGAAGACACATTTCAATAAATTGGTACTTTTTACAAAATAAATAACCCCCGGACGGCGATAACCCAAACCCACCCAACCAATTAAATACAAACACACCATTATTTACAACACAAATGACAATACGTAAATTCCGACATACAATAAGCTTTTTATAAATTACCCATAATTTCCCCGCAAACTATTTACATAAATTACCCATGAGGCGTCACTCCGCCAGCGCTTGCTGCCGGGTTGTTACAATATCTACATGTGGAAGTGTGTGTATCTCTCTGTCCAGCCCGGAAGTGTGAGGCGGCTTGGAAGTGCGAGGCTACAACATGATGCTCAAAGAGCCAGCAAGGCAGCCCCAAGTTAACGAGTCGGAAGAAGAAAGAAGTGCGAGGCTACAGCATGAAACTGAAAGAAAGCGAATCTGTTGTCAAAGTGAAACCGCCGAGGAAAACTTGCTTAGCCGCTGATACACAAGCGAGGCAAGCACATTGGCAAAACAAAACCTCTGAGGAGAGAGGAACTCACATAGCCGCTGATAGAAAAGGGGGGTGAGCACGTCCGCAAAACAATACCACCATCTCTACATTTCAGTTTTTTTCTGTTAATTTCAATAGTTTCTAGAAGCCCGGGCTTTTTACAGCACAGGCTTACACAGCTAGTATTAAATAAAATTTGGGAGAGATGTAAGACCAAGGTAGAAGAGCCACAGGTAAGCCAAAGTCAAAATGCATTTATCTTTCTTCCCTAATACTCACAGAAATATGTTTTCTTTTTTCCGTTCTTCTATAATCAAACAAAAAAGGATTAGTATTATATTCAGTCTCAAAAAAATGGTTGCTGAAAAAAAAAATACTCAATATGTAACATTTCACATGTTCATGACTTCCCATGGCTTCAAATGTACTCACCACCATGGTTTTGGCCTTGCCCCCATATATAGTTTTTATCTCACCTCTCCTCTGCTTTACAGTTTGAAATTGGCCCCAACTATATTTCTTTTGTGTTTTCCATCTTTGCCGCGTCCAGTTTTTCTCTCAGGGCCACATCCCGTGTAGGCAGTTTACCTTGGGCCACAACTCCCACATTTGTTTCTGACCATGAATATTTTGTGTCTCTGGGCAAAATCCTTTTTTAACTGAATGGCAAATACAACCACATAGTGGTCACCTGTGGTTCACTTAGCAACAACAACATGTATTTATATAGCACATTTTCGTGCAAATAATGTAACTCAAAGTGCTTTACATGATGAAGAAAGAGAAAAAAAAGACAAAAGTAAGAATTAAAATAAGAGAACACTAATCAACAAAGAATAAAAGTAAGGTCCGATGGCCAGGGAGGACAGAAAAAACAAAAAAAAAAACTCCAGGCAGCTGGAGAAAAAATAAAATCTGCAGGGGGTTCAGACCATGAGACCACCCAGCCCCCTCTAGGCATTCTACCTAACATAAATGATCAGTCCTCATTGTATTCAGGTTTCTCATGGAAGGACTTGATGATGATGGTCATGTGGACTTTTGGCCTTTAATCCATTAATGTAGGGACATCACAGTGCTTTGATTAGGTGGTGGTGGTGCTGGTCGCCACCACAGAAAACCGGAAAAACAGCAGAAGAGAAAGTAAGGGTTAGTACGGATTTTGGAGCCACCATGAACAGCAATGATAATTAATTGAATATACAGAGCATCAGGACTAAACTAAGGTGAAGCTATGAGAAAGCCATGTTAAAGTAATATGTTTTCAGCAGTGTTTTAAAGTGCTCCACTGTATCAGCCTGGCAAGTTCCTATTGGCAGGCTATTCCAGATTTTAGGTGCATAACAGCAGGAGGCCGCCTCACCACTTCTTTTAAGTTTAGCTTTTGGAATTCTAAGCAGACATTCATTTGAGGATCTAAGGTTGCGATTTAGAATATAAGGTGTCAGACATTTCAATATATAAGATAAAGTGAGATTATTTAAGGCTTTGTAAACCATAAGCAGTATTTTAAAGTCAATTCTGAATGACACAGGCAACCAGTGTAGTGACATCAAAGCTGGAGAAATGTATTTGGATTTTCTTTTCCTAGTTAGGATTCTAGCAGCTGCATTCTGCACTCGTTGCAAACGATTTATGTCTTTTTTGGGTAGTCCTGAGAGGAGTGCATTACAGTAATCTAGTCGACTGAAAACAAAAGTGTGAACTAATTTCTCAGCATCTTTCAATGATATAACAGGTCTAACTTTTGCTATATTTCTTAAGTGAAAAAATGCTGTCCTAGTGATATGCGATTAAAAAATTAAGGTCACAGTCAACAGTCACTCCTAAGTTCTTTACCTCCGTCTTGACTTTTAATCCTAATGCATCAAGTTTATTTCTAATAACCTCATTATATCCATTATTGCCAATCAGTAAATTTTCTGTTTTTTCTTTATTTAGCTTGAGAAAATTACTACATTTAGAAATACAAGTAAGACACTATGTTAGTGAAACAACACTTAAGTTGACCTTCTCTTTATATAACTATCCCCCTAACTAGTTCTTAATATCATTTATTCTTAACAACTTTGGTGTGACTATGCATATTGCGCTTATGGCTAACATGTGTTTCTTTTTCTACATTTGTGTGAATTTAGATAATGTGTTTACTTTAACCCAAAGTCAGATTAAGACCCCCCACCCCCCACCGGCCCCTGGGCGATTTAGCTCCTTAACAGAAAGTTGATCATACTTTAAAAAATGCAGTGAGTGGACACCCTGTTGTTTAATGCAGCGTGGCATTTCTCACTTTTGATTTCAGTGTGTGACTTGATCACTCCATCTCAATCCCCTCTGGCATTTTGGTGTACAGATACTCAACTGTTTAATTGAGTGTTATGAACTGGGAGTCCCAAAGCATGTAAGTCCCAAAAACACTTCCAAAAATGCCCACTGGGGGGATTTATTATCAAACCATGGCTAGTAATAAGTTCAAACACATGATCTTAACAAAATAGAAAGTTTATTCTCACAAAGTGCTCTGCTACACTGTGAAGCTCTGAAGTGAACAAAAGGCATAAAGAATATGCCAGTTACTCAAGGCAACCCAAGTGAACAATGTTGCAATACAGAATCCTAATCTAAAAACAGTACAGGTTCAAAATATTAAAAAAATACAAATTCAGGACATATTACAGTAACTCAGCAAACACTCCTAAGCATATATGAAATGAACTGCCAGGAACTGTGGAAGACCCTCCGGATTTATAAGGCAGAGAGCAGTTCCTTGTTGGGATTGGCAGGTAGCCTCACCTCTTGGTGGATCACCCATAAAACACTTGGAACATAACAAAGACACCTTGAATAGACTGAAAAAAATCAACATATATAAAAGAATCTAGAATGAACAAAAGAGACATACAGTAAAACATTCATTTGAACCCCAGCCAGAGGAGAAACACTGGCTGAGATATAACAATGGGTCCCTGGTTGCACACCCAGAATGCCCTAATGGCAGATTCGCTCCTGCTTTAACCTCTTTGTCACCTGATGGACTTGCTGACTTTTCTCATCTTAAAAATATCCTCATATGAGACTAGCTGCCAGCCTCACATTTATGAACTCATCTTTTAATACGGTCTCTTCCAAATCTCATTTTGTCTAAGCGGGTGACATGACCAATGTAACAGGAAATGAACTGTAAAAAGAAAAACTATGTTCCCTGAATGTTACAATTCCTTCATACGTTTAAGAATGAGAAGATACAACTTAAAATACAAGTTCTTCAATTATAAGGCTAGAAAATATCTATTAAATTCAAACTCACATATCTAGGTCATAGTCATGGGATTCTGGGCCCCATCCAGCAGCACTGGGTAACAGGGCGGCCTTCTCTCACAATTGGCCAGTTCAGAATCACCAATTAACCTAATGATGGGAGGGTTTAAAATAGAGTACCTGAAGAAGTACCCATTCAAAAATGAGAAGAACCTGTAAACTCCACATTGGCATTGGCTCTGCGTCAGGTTTGAATCCTGAAATCTTTAGCTATGAGACAGCAGCATTAATCACCATGCCACTGTATGTTTGCTTTCAATATGATATTACTTTATTTTGGTTTTATTTTAATCTCAATTACCTCTTTTAGGAAAGAAGAAAATTATCGGCATCCCAGGAATTTTCCCAGAAAATGCACCATTTCTCCCAGAAAACTGTTGCAATTACAAATGTTTTGGTATATACATGTTTATTTCCTTTACGTGCATTGGAACAACACAAAAAAACAGAGAAAAAAAGCCAAATCTGACATCATGTCACACAGAACTCCAAAAATGGGCCAGACAAAATTATTGGCACCTTTTTCAAAATTGTGGGTAAATCATTTTATTTCAAGCATATGAGGCTCGTTTGAACTCACCTGTGGCAAGAAACAGGTGCTGGCAATATAGCAATCACACCTGAAGCCAGTTAAAATCGAGAAAAGTTGACTCAACCTTTCTGTTGTGTGTCTGAATGTGTCACACTAAGCATGGAGAACAAAAAGAAGAGCAGAGAATTGTCTGAGGACTTGAGAACAAAAATTGTAGAAAAATATCATCAATCACAAGGCTACAAGTCCTTCTCCAGAGATCTTCATGTTCCTTTGTCCACTGTGCGCAACATAATCAAGAAGTTCACAACATATGGCACTTTAGCTAATCTCCCTGGGCGTGGACAGAAGAGAAAAATTGATAAAAGACTGCAACGAAGGATAGTCCGAATGGTGGATAAACAGCCCCATTCAACTTCAAAACATATTCAAGCTGTTCTGCAGACTCAGGGTGCAACAGTGTCAGCTCGAACTATCCATCGACATCTGAACGAAATGAAACACTATGGCAGGAGAGCCAGGAGGACCCCACTGCTGACACAGAAACATAAAAAAGCCAGACTGGAGTTTGCCAAAATGTACTTGAGGAAGCCAAAATCATTCTGGGTGAATGTCTTGTGGCCAGATGAGACCAAGGTAGAGCTTTTTGGTAAAGCTCATCATTCTACTGTTTACAGGAGACGGAATGAGGCCAATGAAGAAAAGAACACAGTACCTACAGTCAAACATGGTGGAGGTTCTAAGATGTTTTGGGGATGTTTTGCTGCCTCTGGCACTGGATGTCTTGACTGTGTGCAAGGCATCATGAAATCTGAAGACTACCAAAAGATATTGGGGCACAATGTAGGGCCCAGTGTCAGAAAGCTGGGTCTGCATCAGAGGTCATGGGTGTTCCAGCAGGACAATGACCCCAAACATACCTCTAAAAGCACCCAGAAATGGTTGAAGACAAAGTGCTGGAAAGTTTTGAAGTGGCCAGCAATAAGTCTGAATCTAAATCCGATTGAACACTTATGGAGAGATCTCAAAATTGCTGTTGGGAGAAGACCCCCTTCAAATCTGAGAGACCTTGAGCAGTTTGCAAATGAAGAGTGGTCGGAAATTCCAGTTGAGAGGTCTAACAAGCTTGTTGATGGTTATAGGAAGCGCTTGATTTCAGTTATTTTTTCCAAAGGGTGTGCAACCAAATATTAATTTGATTGTGCCAACAATTTTGTCCAGCCTGGTTTTTGAGTTCTGTGTGACTTGATGTCAGATTTGGCTTTTAATAAACATGTGTATACCAAAACATTAGTAAGTGCAACAATTTTCTGGGAGAAATGGTGCATTGTCTGGGAAAATTCCAGGGGTGCCGATAATTTCGGCCATGACTGTACCTCAGCAACCTAATATAGTATATTTTATCTGAAATTCAAGCTCTGCCAATACGTCTAATGCTGTAGACTCTGCCTTCACACTACACTGCACTCTATGTTTTCAGTCATGATTGCTACTGCTTGACTTAATACTAACAAAAACATTGGCTGTCTATGAAGAGGCCCTTTGTAAGGCAGACACTGTCCTTTGGGAAATGTTATTCCGTGGCTGCAACACAAATGTGCACATTCAGGCACGCACTTCCTCACACAATCACACACACACACAGAGTTTGCCTGCCTTTATTTCTTCTGAATTGTAGGACTGTATTCAAAATTTTGAACTCCCCTTCTCTATTTACTGAACCTCCAGATGGGCAATGCAAAGGTCAGAAGGCAGGAACATACATTTTTTTAACTTGTAGAACAGAAGTGGGCCTCCTTAGAGTCTCTCTAAAACCAGAATACTTCCAAGAAGAGTAAATTTTGATCAAAAATACAATATTTGTTCAGTAAAATGCTTGTAAGTGTGGAATGATTATTCAGAAAACATGTAACATAGTAAGTTACATGTAAGTCACATGAAAGTAAATCTTGTGTGCTACTGACTATCTTTCCTATATGGTTGAATTGACTACTTTGGCATTTTGATGAGTTGGCATCCTCATTGTCTCATCTTTCAAAGTGACGCAAGTAGAATTATTCCTGCAACTCCAGACCTCTTTTCCTTCCTGCCTGTGAGCCTTCACATCGTCAACCACCCGAGTATCTGGGGACAACCTTTACACCCAGTACTGGAATTACTCCCTTCTGGGCCTGCGGTACGCTGTATAAGTCTACAGCCAGCACCTTACAATGACATTAAATGGCCTCTGGCTAGAGCCGACCCTAAGAGCCCCAAGAGACATTCAAAAGAGCCAAGACTATAAAGCCACTTATGGACTGCTTGCAGTTTGTTTTGGATGACATGGTGCCATCTGTCTCTGGTGGATTTCTTTGCCTCTACCTCTCAATCTTGAGGAGTTCAAATGGCCTCCTGCCAGTCCCCCATGTCTTTCTTTCTTCCCGGATTAGAGAATTAACTTCTAGGTCACTATTCACACTCAAGTGGAATATTAACCTCTTTCCTATCTAACAGGCAAGCAAAAGAACTTTCCATTTCCTAGTGTGAATTTCTTTTCCTTGGTGTCCCTTTTGAGGCTGCCCTCTGGTCATGTACCCATCTGAAGTCCTTTTTGAGGCTGCACTCTGGACATGTACCCATCCTCACAGTACCTTAGCCCGCAATGATCCCTTCAAGGTCTGAAATTCCTTTATAATAAATGCTGGTGACATATGCAAGGCTCTTTCTATGGTGTTACTTTTACTTTCACAAGGTAGTTGTTAGCAGTGCAGGTCCCCTTACTTTCTGTCCAGAATAACTAATGCTATTCTGTATTCTTCTTCTTAAGTGTTTGTCACTACCAAATAAACAGTGGGTTCTTTTTCATTCATTAAAGTTTATATGTTACAATCTTTGAATATTGTGGTTCTGCATACACTTTCCTCAGGTGCTCATCCTGCAAACCTCAATAACATTATTTACAAATGCTTTAGTGTTTTTTTTTTTATCCAGAATCTGTTGGGTTCATACTTGTCTCCTTATCAGGGTCTGCCGTCCCTGTGATCTCCAACAACTTGTCCAGGGCACAGCCCAAGTATTCAAATCTCTTGGGAGTCTGTGACAGTTGTGTTTTGCACAATACTTGTCTGACCTTCACATCATCTTGAAATGGGGGCACTATTCACTGCCTCAAGGACAACAATGGAGTAAACTTCCACATCTCTTTTTCTGGTTGAGTTGAACCCAAGAGTACGCTTGCCTGACAACCTCTACAACCATTCACAGCCTGTCCTGCATGGCCTGCATTTTAAGAAAGTGATCTAATTTCCAACAAGATTTGTGTTATCTCACTCACTAGGTGCCATTAAGGTGTTGAGGTCCTACAGTGATTGCGACATTAGTGTTTCTGTGTTACCACTTGAGTTGCTCAGTGGTGAAGGCACAGGTATGATTTAGTCTAGCTGCTAGATATAGTTAGATACAAAAAGGGGATTTCCTTTGGACCTGAGGGTGTTCTAAAAGCAGCATCCGCTGGTATCAAAGTCTCCTAGCCAAAAAACAAGACAGCAGGAATGTAGAGTAGACTCCCGTAGTGCTATAGAGAGGCTCACAGGGAGATGCTTGAACTTATCCCAGTTCTGTAGGACCAGCTTCATATTGTGATTGTAGGCCTTAGTACAATGTAATTGATTGGCAGTGTTGTACTATTAACATTGTTGTATAGTCATTATAATATTTTATTGTTATGTTTATGATGGTTCTGCACTGATATTTTGTTTTTTGTTATGAATGGAGATTGCTCCATTTTGTACACGGCCATTTTGTTAATTGAAATAGTGCCGTGTTGCTACCAAGTGGCATCTGATAGTTGTGACTTCACAGAACACTTGCTATTTTAGTTGCTGGCTGTTTGCCAATCAATACTGTTGTCAAGGCTAAGCAGTAAATTATGGACAAAATCAAAAAGAGAATAGCCAGATGTCAATTACTAGAGGATTTTCTGACACAAAACCTAAACATAAAACTGAAAACAAAGTCAAAAGGTGAACTGCCAAGAGTCAAAATGTACTGTCACTAAAAACAACTAGATGCCAAATTGTCAAAGAAGCCAAAAATCAAAAAGGTGTGCTGTCAACCAAACTAGATGCAAAACCATTAACAGAGTTGAAAAGTAACTGCTACAGGTTGCTAATCAAACGACACAGTGTTTCCAAAAATTTAGATGACAAGTTGCGGACAAAGTCAAAAATAAAAAGCTGAACTGGCACAAGCTAAAAATCAAAAGGTGTTCTTTCAGCTAAACTAGATGCATACGTGTTAATGGTGTCAAGAGGGTAATTAAAGTACATTCACCTCCAATAGCACATACTGTACTGCACTTGTTTAATGCTTGGATCAGAAACCTTAGATGCTGCACCGAATGTGGTGTGGGGTCATAATGCATAGCATCAGTGAAGTGATGCATCATACCTTCTGGGACTGCCATCTTTTAGCACAGTGTGTCTTATCAACACAACCATTACATGTTAAAGCATACAAAATGACAACAGCGGCAGTCCAATTATTAATACAAGATGCCTATATATTAACATTCCCTGATGTATACACCTTCCAAGAAACCACTATAAATGAGCAGAAAGGAATTCCCATAAGCAAAAAAAAAAATGATGTCCAAGTTTCTTGGTAAGAAAACAGGTTGTAGTGCATTTAGCTGGTTACAAATCGTTTTAGATAGCCATTCTGCTGACTACAAGTGACAGCTAAACTGCCTCACCAGTTCTGGTCTCACAGAGGTGTGGTGCATATTGTGTGCCATTCCAGCCATTGCTATTCAGTACCTCAGCACCCACACCCTGAACGCAGTGCACTTGGGTGTTTACCAAATCTGACATAACAAGAGTGCATCTAAGAGAATGTTGTGAAATAATATACTGCCAATAAGGTATACTTGTTACCTTCTTTGCTTCTTGGAAAAGCTCCATCACATTAGCACCTTCCATTCCAATTGGGACAAAAGCAGTGCAGTTGTTACGTGATGCTCTACATGAAGTCTGAGATGACTGAATAGCCAGTGTAAAGTTCTCCCAGCTATAAAGTGCTGTAGACCAAGCTGGCCGGGGCACAAAATACTTTGACTACCCATGACTGGGATGCATAGCTGCCTGGGCCTAGCTTTGGGTACATGATCTATTGATAGACATTTCTAAGTGTCCTCTCTTTCCTGTCCTATATCTCAAAATAATATTATGACTGGTAACAATAAACAGCTCTCAAATCACCAAAGGATCAAAATGAAAAGGATTATGTAATCTTAATAGATTTTCAATAAGAACTTTTTTTTCATTGTTTTCATGGAGACTCATGATTCAAACATTATATCCTTCACAGATGGTATCACAAGTTCAGCATAAGTAATAAGTGATAATGAGTATTATATGTTGGCTGTATATTTTACTTCAATAGTTGACACATCTGTTTTATCAATATTTAGATTGTCTAGCCCTTTGGAAGGGATGATCCCAAAACGTTTCAGTCTGAAGAACATGATGATGCTGAAACTTGTATACCCTTTGAATTTCAGTATGGAAGAGATTATGGCTTTGACAAACATTTGCATTGTTAATGATGTGTCTAACCAAAAAAAATGTAGTAATGGAAGCTGATGAGCAAAGGTATTAAATACTGGAAACCTTGTTGTTCAAATATAATGTTCCTTATGTTTGGAGATTAGTAAATGTATTAAATGTTTCACTTTACCTGTTCGCTAATTATTTGTTGTTCCTGCTGTAATATAACTGAGCCAATCTCAGTCAGGATGCTTCTCGATACTCTCCAGCAGCCACTTGTATAGTGGGCTGGCCAGTGGATTTATGAGGTGAAGTTGTTCTCATAAATGCTGCAATTTAAAAGTGGTGAATCACACTATCTCTCTTGCTCACTCATATTCTGTTTCTGTCTCTTACTTATTCTCTCACATTCACACACACTTGCATATGCCCATACGGAGCTTCTCAGAATAGCTTTGTCCCTTCTGAGAGCATCTCTCTCTCCCAGGTTCTCTTACCAGAATTTCCATGCCAAAGACACTACTGCTCCTCATTATAGCTCAATAAATGGAAAACCAGGGGTGTAACCTAAATTAATTCTTGGGGAGAGAAAATATATGAATCATAATTCCAGCTGTGTTCAAAAAGTTGGATCTGTCACAAAATACATTTCAGGTACAAAGCCAAAATAACACCCCTGGCTACACATATAAGTCGAACATTACTTAAAATGTGGAAAAGAGAAGCATTCAGAAAACACATGCTGGGTACCAAATACAAGTTCAAAGATGAGTTTTCCAGTAGAGCAGATATCACACATACAGCAAGTAAAATTCAGATCAATCATGACCTGCCATTTAACAACAAAATGTAACAGAGAAGCAAAATCATCTGTCATATAGATTACAATTTTGCAGATATTAAAGGAAATCCAGAAAGAAAAATAATGAAATTCATAATGTATACAGGTGCTCAGTCAGTTTCAAGTATTTATGTAGATCTACTCAGTAGTTTGAAGATCAGGACTGCGCTGCAGCTTGCATATCTCAAGCTGCCAGGTAATAAAGGGGCATACAACTGGATTGTAAAGGTATATGACAAGACAGAGAATTGTTCTAAATTATAGATACACTAGACATTAAGCCCGTTACAATAACGGGCTCTAGAACAGTAGTGCATAAACATTAGTAGGAACAGTCTATATTAAATGGCAAGGGACCTTGTATGTGGCTGTAATATGCGTCACTGTATTGTGTGCCTTTAATTTTCTCTCTCAGTAATACTGGTTTGTATTTCCGTAAAATGCCTGTAATTTTGTCTGACAGTAATACAGTGGAACCTCGGTTCACGACCATAATTTGTTCCAAAACTCTGGTTGTAATCCAATTTGTTCGTGAACCAAAGTAATTTCTCCCATAGGACTGTATGTAAATACAATTAATCCGTTCCAGACCATGTGAACTGTATGTAAATATATATTTTTTTAAGTTTTTAAGCACATATATAGTTAATTATACCATTGAATGCACAGCGTAATAGTAAACTAAATGTAAAAACATTGAATAACACTAAGAAAACCTTGAACAACAGAGAAAACTAACACTGCAAGAGTTCGCGCTATAGCCTTACGACCCACTTGCTAAAAACACTTTTTTTTAATGAGTTTTAAGCACAGGGAAAAAAATGAATAATTGAAAATTCCGTTATTTAATAAACAGCCAAGAAAACTAACATTGCAACAATGCACGCACGCACCTGTGTGTGTGTGTGTGTGTGTGTGTGTCTCTCGCGGGCCTGCGTGTGTGTGTGTGTCTGTCTCTCGTATGTGTGTGTGTCTCTGTTAAGCACGCGCCTCTGTGTCTCTGTGTGTGTCTGTCTCTCTCTCACGCGCGCCTGTGTGTGCGTGTGTCTGTCTTACGCGCTCCTGTGTGTATGTCTGTCTCGTGCGCGCCTGTGTGTGTGTCTGTCTGTCTTGCGTGCGCCTTTGTGTGTGTGTGTCTGTCTCGCACGCACCTGTGTGTCTGTCTTTGTGTGTGTGTCTGTCTCGTGTGTGTGTGTCTGTCTCGCATGCGCCTGTGTGTCTGTCTTTGTGTGTGTGTCTGTCTCGTGTGTGTGTGTCTGTCTCATGCGCGCCTGTGTGTGTGTGTGTCTGTCTCGCGCGCGCCTGTGTGTGTGTCTTTGTGTGTGTGTCTGTCTCTCTCTCTGCACAGGGAATGCACAGGAAGAGACTGAACACGTGCCGTGTGGCCCCACGCATGCGCACTTCACCAGAAGACACACACATACGGACACCTGGACGCACACAGGGGTTTTATTAAAGAGGATTACTTTAGGACATCCACTGACAGATGCCAAGAATACATTTATTTATTCATGATGTTTCCATTTTGTCCTGATAACTTTTTCATTTTTATTCCTTTTTATTTAGATTTTTTATTGTTCTTCTGCCATATTATGTCCATATTTTTTCTACAAGCACCAACATAGATTTTAGCATGGCCACTACAATTGTGGCCATGGCACATTACACTATAAAAGATGACAAGACAAACAATGAAGCATCTGAACAAAGGGAAGATTTTAGTGAGAGGCCAGAAATTCAAACAATAATCAAAAAAGAATGTCAATTAGGCAATGAGTTACTTGTGTTTAATTTTTGGTTATACAATCTGCTTTTGCCCTAGTAATGTGTTGCTTGATTTGATGATTTCAGTGCATTGACTCTATTAAACGACCATGACAATCCCCCTGACTCTCCTCCAACATTTTTAATCTCTGACACTTGCTGAAACATTTGCTCCTTATGACTTTACTTTTCATCTGAGCAAATTAGTAGATTTGAAAGCATGTGTCAGGTATGTGCCCAATTAATTGTATGGTTATCTACTACAATCACAAAATCTAAGCCAGTTTGCTGGCATATGTTATTGTGATTACACCATTATAAAAAATCTGGGGAAATCAGTCAGTCTTTATTTCAAAAAGCACCATAAGTAACAAGTACCCTGATTGTGAGATGACTACCACTCAGTGGTGTTTCAACACTGAAAGTCAGTGCGGCATAGCCTAAGCAGATGTTTTGCAAAACAAGTAATACGCTTCCTTCAACAAATTAATTTACAGCTGCAAGAGGACAATGCGTATCCCAGCCAGATCGGAAGATGTTTCATTACCTGGCTGAGACAACAGTACCAAGATGCAGACAAAGTGGCCGGTGGGAAAGGAAAAAAACATCTGGTATGATTTAATGAATGGGGCAGCAGAAGCCGAGAGTAGGGGGCTGTTCCAACCCCATAAGCTAGGTGGCAGTGGTCCTAATACAGCAACCTATTTGGGACAACCACAGGGGTGCCTGGTAAATGGAGTCTGGAAATGCAGCTCTGCATAAGTCCATACATGCTGATGGAGGTCTCTGTGTGTGTGGGGGTGTGGGGGGAGGGGAATGGGGGGGTCGGGACCTCCCTACTTTCTTCATGGTCCGGAAGTGCTTCCAGGAAGACATGGTGTGGCACAAGAAGCATTCCTGGGTCCGGCTTAAAAGATAGTCTGCTGCCACACATGGAGGAGTCAGAGCTGAGAGGAAGAAAGGTAACACTGAACTGGAGGAGAAAAGTGGAACAATTGTTTTGTATTTTGATTTATTATGGCTGATTATTGGAGAAAGAATTTTAGCAGGGTGCTTTTTGTGAATAAATATCTTCTATGTTATCACATCAACATGTGTTGTATTGCTGTGTCTGCAGTTTGGGGCTCTCTGTAGCCCCCTGGTGGTTATACTGTGATATTAAAATACTTATAAAAGCCCTCAGCTTTGTCTTCCTAAGCATTTTCTCCAATTTTTTATATGTTTTATGTAATTACTTATATAAAAATACTGCATTTTTTAGTATGTGAAATTGTCGTCATGTCAAGTGCTGCAAGCCTAAGGAACTAAGGAGCTGGACATTTTGGCCCTGCAGTGTTCTCTATGTCTTTGGGTGTGTTTGCACTCATACAACCTGAACTTTCCAGTTAAGCGATAAAGCTATTAAAAATGAGACCTGTTGTTTTCCTTTTTTAATTGTGTATTTGCACTTCTAGTACATGCTTTTTTCAGTCGTGCTTATGCAGCACAAGCCAACAAAGAGATAAAAATAAAAGTGCAGTACAATTTTCACCCTTAAAGGCTGACACAATAATCTGAGAAAAAAAAGTAAGGAGATCATTCACAAGACATTATGCTGCCAACTGCAAACGTGTCTAAGCAGTCTTTTAAAAGTCTTGGCAGATGCCATTATGCCAACCTAAAGAACATATAGCGTGTATAGTGGCTGCGGAAGGAAATCACCAGTGGCCTCAATACCACCGATGATACCAATCTGCCAGGCAGACTAAAACTGTGGTGCTTGCAGTTTAGGCTAATATCACAAGTACTTATGTCTACTAACAGTCTATGAGGTTCCAACTTCAGCAGTGGTGAAAGTGGAAAGAACAATCACAGAATATGTCAAAAAATGGCCGGGGGTTTCATGGTGTCTAAGCAACATATAGCTGTATGGCAACAGTGTCCTCAAGCTGCCCCTCACTAGTCTCACGGAGGGCTGCTAAATTAAGGCTTCAAATGACACTAGAGGAGTTCTGGAACACAGCGATCAGCAACAACAAAACAGAGTTGGCATCTTGTTGAAAGATGACACACCCTAAGAATGTGCAGCTCTTAGATATAGGGATATGGATTTTGCCATAGGTTTTTGGGGATAGGTTTCCTTTCTATTTTATCTATGCAGAACATAACTTGGCTGTCAAAGCAATGATGAAAACAGTCTTATTTTTCTAATTTTAATACAAAAGGAACAGAGATTCTCAAAGTGTGACAACTGGCTTTACACCAAAATAGCCCACCTTTTTTGTGTTGTCTCCCATCATTAGCACCAAATTGATTGTCAGATGGGTCATATCCTTTGAAAATGATAGCATACAGTGATTATAAAATGTTTCCACTCCCTTGGATGTTTTCACATTTTATTGTTATACAACATTGAATTGCAGAGGATTTAATAATACAAATCTACTGATGTGGTCTACCTACTCATGTGCATACGACGCCCCAACACTGGACTGTATGTAGGGGAAATTGGTCAGAAACTGCGCCAGTGAATGAACTCATATAGATTTCATATCAATCAGAACAGTGTCGATCTTCCGGTGGCAGCACACTTTACCAGAATTGGCTACAGCATAAAGGATCTGAAGGTCACTGTGCTTATGGGTAATTTCAAGACCCAACAGTTGTGGAGAAAATAGGAATACAAACGTATGCTTAAATTCAATACTCTACAAAATGGTCTGAATAGAGACAAGAGTTTTATGACCATATATGTGGACTAACAGACTGATTGACCAGTGGCCTATCTTACAGACAATGCACTTCAAAAAAAAACCTTACGGGACTTTCTCTAGTGATGGTTATCTTATCTCTACATTTTATTAATTCATTGTTCTCTTCTTTCAGGTTTAATTAATCTAAGGTTTATTAATTTTGCTAACATTTGAACAAAAAGGTTTTTAAGATGAAAGAAAAAATCACCTTGCTGTCCCAATATAAGCGAGAGTATTTTTCAGTTTCTTTGTTACACCTTGCCTGACGAAGGGGCCTTAACTGCCTCGAAAGCTTGCATTTGTAATCTATTTAGTTAGCCAATAAAAGGTGTCATTTCACCCTACTTTCTCCTGTACCAATCTATGGCTAACACAGTACAACACTCTACTGCTATGGATTTAATAGTAAAAGACTCTTTAATGTCAAAGTGAAAACAGAACCTTGCAAAATGGTCTAAATTAATTACAAGTATAAAATACAAAAAATCAATCACATACAGTAAGTATTCACCCCTGCACATCAGTATTTAGTAGATGCTCCTGTGGCAGACCACTTTTCAGAGATCTGAAAACAGAAGGCATTACAGCTTAGGTTTAGGTCCTCAATAATTTGAGAAACAAACACCTCCTTGCATGAACATTAACTGGTCTAGACGTATACAGCTATCTTTATTTTTTTATGTTTGAACAAGATCATTTTAGTGAATCTCTCACTCTGCATTACATATGGTCTCTTTGGTTGGCAAATATTTTGCACTTACAGTATATGCAAAGACTCTAAATCCTTCACTTATTAATACCTTGTGTAATCACTGCAAGGTACTTCCTGTTTAATTTTTGGAAAGAAAACCGACACATGCAAACCCCACAATTACTTTCATGTTTCAACAACACTGAATGAGTGGCATGCTTTCCTAATGACACAATTCTTTCAAAAGCCAGAGGTCAAGATAAGACCAGTCCTATCATTGTAATTGTCATTGTTCCAGATCTCAGTTGTTTACTTGTGCTTATTTCAACAGAGCAGTCGTTCTCAACATTTTGTTTTTTTTACTGAGGGCTTCAGCTAAGTTGTCTGCACAATAAGAAATCAAGATGTTTCCTTGTTAGTCTTTATTTATTTAATATTAAATAGTTTAAAGCCATATTAGTACTTTGATTTTTATTCCTTTTCTTATTGATTAAGTGAGAAGTCAAGCAAAATGACACATTTTATTGGCTAACTAAAAAGATTACAATGTGCAAACTTACGAGGCAACTCAGGCCCCTTCTTTAGGCAAGATGTAATACATAGACTGTATCCAAGATGTCTCACTTAAAGATTTACCAATGTTGTTACTTGTCCTAATGTGTATATAAACAAAGGGAACTCCAATTTCTGTATTACATCTTGTCTGAAGAAGGGGCCTGAGTTGCCTCAAAAGCTTTCATATTGTAATCCTTTTAGTTAGCCAATAAAAGGTGTCACTTTGCTTGACTTCTCACTACATTCTTAATGGATAACACGGTACAACACCCTAGTACTTACATGACTTACATTACAATGACATTAATTTAAAAAACAACCAAACACAAAAAAGTTTCAAGGCACAGACCAGTAAGGGAGTGGAGCAGGGCTAGCTCTGCTGCCTAACAGTAAGGAGACTAGGCTTCATGTCTTGGGTCTTCCCTGTATGGAGTTTGCATGTTTTCTTAGTGTCTATGGCAGTTACCTTCAGGTTGTCTGGTTTCTTCTCATTGTCCAAAATCATGACAGGTTAAGTAGACTGGTGATGCTAAATTGTCCCCATACTGTGTGTATCTGTGTGAGTGTGTTTACTTTGTAATGGGCTGATGCCCTTCCCAGGGGTCATTCCTGCCTGTGCCAACTGCTTGCTGGGATAAGCTTTACTGTAGTTGCCCTGAATAAGCGGGTAGAAAATAACTAATGACTTGTAAGGAATGGACTTTTTTGCAGGTTCATGAACAAATTTGGACTCCCTTTTTGTTTGCCTACACTCACCCAGTGTTTTGGGGCCAGTTGGGTCTCCAATTTTTGGCTGCTCACATAGGGCCAATATGTTTGCCCACACTCGGCCTGCACTGGAGCAATATCAGATTGTTTGCTGGGTAGGGCAGCCATTTTTGTAGCACCAGTTAGAGAACAGTGTGTACTGTACTCTTACATTTTTGCTGGCCAGCATCACACATGCACGGGACAGTGGCACAATCACATATTCTGGTCACACACTATGTAGTGTGGAGCCGACCCGGACACAGACAGGCGGACATGTTGTTACTCACCACCACACGTTTATTATGTACAATATTTACAATGATTTGGTCACTCAGACCCAGTTCAATAAAGTGCACAAACCCCAACACACACAGTCCTGGCCACAAATGCCTTCTTCTCGGGCCGCCTCCACTCTCCTCTCTTGCCTCGTCCTTCTTCCACCCGACTCTAACCCTGAATGAAGGGAGACGGCCCCTTTTATATTCTCTCGGATGAGCTCCAGGTGGCTCCCGGCATTCCCTCGTTGGCCACACCCCAGCGTGGCGGAAGTGCCGGCTGTTCTCCCGGCAGCTCTCCGGGTGTACTTCCTAATCTTCCCCCCAGCACTTCCTGGTGTGGCAGAACAGGTCCCCAAGGCATTGGGGCGCCTCTTGGCGGTGACCACGGGCCCCTGCAGGGTGGGGCTTCCATGCCCTTAACCCATGGCCCCCAAAGCAACCAGGAAGGCGGCCCCCACGTGATCCAGGGTGGGCGCAGACCCACATCTGGTCCCTCACGGCGTCCCGGCCGGGTTGTTGCCCCTGGCATCCCTGACAGTAGCAAAATCAGGCTAAGGCGCAGTATGGGCCTCTAATGGCACATGATGCTCCTTACAATATCCAGGGTTCATTTATAACGCAAGGGCAGGTGTCATTATAACTTTTACTTTTTTCTCCTAAATTCAAAGAGCATTACATCACAATATGTAATGTTTGCAATTAAAATGGACGTAACACAAAAATCAAAGAAAATAAAAAGAGGGTCACAGCAGCTTACTGTACTTTTTCATTTGAACAGACCATTGCTCCTCTGAAATGTTATTGCTTTTAGTTTTTTTTCACCTGCATCCTGAAAATGGAATATGGCTCAACTTTTGCAGCTTGTGTGGAAGTGTGGAAGAGCGCAAGCAGTAAGAGACTTCAGCAAGCATCCTAAGGACTAATAAGAATACACACATTTCCTTAGTAAGAAGGGTGTAAAAATCATCTTTAGATAAAGCACTAAACAGAAGTTAAATGGAAAGGCTTATACAAGGCCGAGGGCATAAGCATTCATTCATAACGAGAAACACTCATTATATACAGTGCATATGGCAACATGGTGTATGAAACTAAAAAAGCTATAAAGGGACATCATGTTAGGAAAACAGTCACCTTGGTAAGCAATTGTGAAAAAGAGAAAGTAGTATAAATAAAGACACAAGCAGTCAAAGGATGAGCATATTAAAGGTATTAAATAACTGCAATAGTTCATTTATACTAATATAAATAATGTAATTTAAATAATTTACACTTTAATAAAAAGGGAGTTGATAATTTTACTAATGCAAATTTTGATTATGAAGCTTGGATAACTTAGTCTTTCTTCAGTTCATGTAGAACTAGGTGGGCCACCCAGGCACAAGTAAAGAATGCACTCTATTCTCAGGCATGAACACCAGAATTGGAAATGTCAATTATTTACAGGACCTTACAGAACTGTATGGTGACTCTGAAAACTCTGAGTTGGTAAGCAGGTATGAGGAAACAATAGGTCATCTCAAAGCATATCCACAAAAAGAGACAGATAGTGATAGTGGTAGACTTAGTCTGTAGAGCTACTGAAATGCAGGTTTGCTCCAGGAACAGACAGTCTTGTGTGGTGTGTTGTCATCTGGGTCCAGAGGTCAGGGAACTCCCTGGAAAGGTGGATAGGCTCTTGGCCAGAGTGGGGGTGGATGTAGATGTCATTCCCTATCTTGGAGCAAATTACATAAATAAAGGCAGGCTATCAGTTCTGCAGGTAAACTTTTAAAGAGTTACGTACCAAGCGGAGATAGAACATTTACAAGGTAGTCTCTGAAGGTCTTCCTGTGCCATACAGCAGTCTTGGTAAGACAGAGGATTTTAAAACATTTAACGCATGGCTCAAACCTTGCAGTAGGATAGAAAGATATAGATTTATGGGACTTTGGGACTCTTTCTGGAAAAGATGGCACCTGTTCTGCTGTGATGGCTTACATTTCAACAGAAGGAGTACCAATATATTGGGGAAGCAGATTGAAGAGCAGGGAGTTTAGGACAGGCCATGTTTGGAACTTCACATAAAGGGATGAACAGTGGTAGAATAACAAAAATACGCATAATAACTAGCCCAAAGTTAAAGTGTTGTAAATTAACTGTCCTTCATATTGTGCTTTAATTAAATTTGCCTCATTATTACCTTGCATCTTCCTTTGGCCACCTAAGGTTCATTTATTTGGCCTATAAAAAATTGACACCAGAAAATTGTATTTAACTTTAATTTAATATTAACTGCATTTCCTATTGTTTTTAAAATTTAGTCATGCTAGTAAGATAAGAAAAATGTACAAATTATTTAAAATACAGGAAGTACTCACATTTGCTTTGGGGGTGGGCATGATCAACAACAATTTATTTCTTGTATAGCCCAAAATCACACAAGGAGTGTTACAATGGGCTTTAACAGGCCCTGTTATTTGATAGCCTCATAGCCTTGACTCCCTAAGAAGACAAGAAAAAACTCCCAAAAAAAACCCTTGTAGGGAAAAAATGTAAGTAATCTTGGGAAAGGCAATTCAGAGAGAGACCCCTTAACAGGTAGGTTGGGCATGCAATGGGTGTCAAAAAATGGGGTGAATACAACACACAAAACAGAACACAGGTAATTCTCTTCACAGCGCTAGATGGCTAAACTATCATTTTCACCTCAGGAATACAATAGAATAGTACAATAGTAATAGTACAAACTGAACAGATTTGTTCAGAGTTCTGGAGACACTGGCCAACAAGCTGCCTCCCACAGCTGAATCAGTGCTGAGCTGGACAATCTAATGATAAGACCCTTCTACCCAATGATTCCAGTGCTCCTTTAACAGACATTTCAGTGCCATAAGGTTATGCTCAGCATCTTAATCATCTGTCAATAAGCAGCAGCTATGTCACTAATTGACAGTTTCCAAAAATGACACAGTCAGAAAAAATCAAGCCCATTGATAATAAAACAATTTGTAAATTCTTCAAATTTTCTAACTCTCTGTTGATATTTTGTTTAAACGTCTGTACCTGTTATAGTATTTCGAAAGGAAGTGTTTAAGGTAAAGTACACACTGATATTTTCACCCAACAGAAAAGTTTATCATTTCCATCACTTTTCCATAGGCAAACAAACAAGTTGTTAGTAGAGCAGTGGCACCAAGTGTCACATGTGAGTACCGAGAAGAGGAACAGAGTAGGCGAGCATTAGTAACAGTTTATAATTATCATATTATTTATGTGAATTTCCCCTTGGGATTAATAAAGTATCTATCTATCTATCTATCTATCTATCTATCTATCTATCTATCTATTTATATTTTAGTACTAATGAATAACCACAGAGATGGACTAATACACAGCTAATCAACAGCTCTACTCAGGGTACACTTAAGTGAAGAAGCGAGCCTTCAGCTGGAATTTAAAAGCTGAGACTGAAGGGGCAACTCTTATAGTAACAGGCAGACTATTCCACAGCTTTGAGGCCCTGTAAGTAAAAGCTCGATCTCCCATTGTTATTTTATTAATTCTTAGAATCATAAGCAGACCAGCATCTTGAGATCTTAATGTGTGCTCTGGTTTGTAAGTAATGATAAGTTCAGATAAGTAAGTAGGACCTTGGCCTTTAAGGCTTTGTATGTTAAAAGGGGGACTGGGAGCAAGTATAAGGATTTAAGAACTGGAGTTATGTGTTTGTATTTTCTCGTTTTTTTCATAATTCTTGCAACAGTATTTTGAAATAACTGAAAGAAGTATAAAGAACAATTTGAACAGCCATTGAACACCGTACTGTAGTAGTCAATCCTTCAAGAAATAAATGCATGAGTTAATTTCTCAGTATCCTTCATATTTAAAAAGCACCTTAACTTTTCAACATTTTAAGATAGAAAAGACATGTTTTTAACAGTTTTACTGTAAAATGTGTGTATTAAATGGCATGCTAGTGTCAAAGATAACACCTAGATTGTTGGCTGATTCAGTAAAACTAATGGTGATTTCAACTGAGCTAAATAGTTACAAAATATTGTTACGATCAGCATCGCTCCCTCAAATAATTAACAATTCTGTTTTGTCTGTATTCAAAGACAAGTAATTCTCATCCATCCACTCCTTTAGCTCACTAACACATCAATTAAGGACAGAGAAACGTCATTAGGTCTAAAAGAAAGATATAACTAGGTGTTATTAGAATACAAGTGAAAACTAATGTTATGTTTTCTATTGATAGATCCCAGTGGAAGCATGTGAAGTGAAAACAGTAAAGGTCCCAATATTGAGCCCTGCGGGACACCATATCTCACTTCTGTGTATAATGATGGAGTACTGTCAATACATTTATATATTGTAAGTACTGGAATCAATTTGATAAATAAGAACTAAACTAGGCAAGGAGATTGCTTGTAAGCCCAATGTCATTTTCCAGCCTGTGTAGTAAAATAGAATGGTCAATGCTATCAAATGCAGTGCTTAAGTCTAACAACATAATTACAGTGGAATTTCCTTCATCAGAGGGTATCAGAATGTCGTTTTCAACATGTGCTACTGCTTCTCTAATATGACCAGTGCGGAAGCCAGACTGGAATTTCTCAAGTCAATTGTGATTGTGTGTAATATGATACTGAAGCTGATTTGTGACTACTTTTCAAGCATTTTAGAGAGGAAGGGTAAATTTGAAATGGGTCTATAATTATTAAATATATGGTTATCTAGGTCTGATGTTTAAGTAATGGTTTGATAACTGACACTTTTAGTGAATCAGGTATTGTGCCATGCAATAATGAGCTATTGATAATGCTAACAAGAGGTATTGAAAGAACATCCATTGCGTTTTTTACTATTTTTGCTGGCAATGGATACAAGGAAAAGGTAATAGGTTTCATATTAGAAATAAAAAAATAAGATTTCCTGTTCTGTTACATGATTATAATTTTTAAAATGTTGAATAAAAGGTGAGACAGGACCAACCAAGCTAGTATGCAGTTTGCACTGTGATGCTGAGATCTGGAATCTTATATTTTTGATTTTCTCATTAAAGGATTTAATAAAGTCTGTACTGCTAATGTCTGTTGGTATTTTGCAGTGTAGTTCTGAATTCCCATTTGTTAAATTATCCATTGTTCTAAACAGCACATGACTAGTATTATTGTTGTTATCTATTATTTTAGAATAGCAGTATGAGCGGGCTTTAAAGAGAGCTTTTTCATTTTTTATAACACACTGTCCATGTAATTCAAAAGACCTGCAGCTTTGTTGTTCTTCATCTACGCTCCAGTTTTTGACACTCTAATTTAAGAGCTTGAGTGCCCTCATTAAACCAGAGTGAGTTTCTATTTGCTTTGATTACTTTTGTTTTAAGGGGAGCTACTGCATCCAAAGCTTCTCTCAAGGTTAAATTATAATTTTATGTTAGATGATCTAAATTGTTTTCCATGATTACACTTTGCGTAGTCTAGATGTCACACTGTCTTTGTTTTAATCCGTGAATGTATTGGTAAGGGCAGAACCAAATGAAACGTAATTAAGTAGTAATCAGAAATAACTTAATTTAATGGACTAATATTTAAATTTTGAATTCCAACTTGGGTGGCACGGTGGCACTGTGGGTAGCGCTGCTGCCTCACAGTTAGGAGACCTGGGTTCGCTTCCCGGGTCCTCCCTGCGTGGAGTTTTCATGTTCTCCCTGTGTCTGTGTGGGTTTCTTCTGGGTACTTCAGTTTCCTCCCACAGTCCAAAGACATGCAGGGTAGGTGCATTGGCGATTCTAATTTGTCCCTAGTGTGTGCTTGGTGTGTGTGCGTGTGTGCGCACCCTGCAATGGGCTAGCGCCCTGCCAAGGGTTTGTTTCCTGCCTTGCACCCTGTGTTGGCTGGGACTGGCTCCAGCAGACCCCCGTAGGATATAGTTAGGATAGGTAGTTAGGATATAGCGTGTTAGATAATAGATGGATGGATGGAATTTCAAATCCGTGAGTTATAATTAAATTTAATGTGTGGTTATGATTATGAGTTGGACCATTGACAATCTGATCAGGTAAATTAGGAACATAAAACTGTTGTCATCCAGCACTGTTGAGTCTCTTTTAGAAAAATTGACCTATTATGGCACAGCGATGCATTTATCAACAACAGGCTAGTAGTCTTAGAGCTATGATTGGTGCTTTCTTATGATTCTGTCAAATAAAAGCTAAACGGTTATTCTAAAATATTCTAAAAATTTGCAATTATGTTCCACTTATTAGTATTTTAATTGACCAATGATAAAAAAGGTCTCAGTTACTTTTTATAGACATGGTATTATTACTTTCCTTGGCACTCCCAAGACTATGTTTTCAGTAATTTTAATCTCATAAAGGTGCAGGTGCAGTGTCTTGGAAAGGCAGAAAATATTTTTTCTTAATTGGTTATTTTTTATATAAATATGTTTTATATAAAATATATATTTTAAATTGTATACTCAAAATGAAAAAACAACAAAAATAGGTATGGTCTGGAAATCCCACATAATAAACTCACCAGAGTCATCCTTTATAGCCAGAATGGATCCTGGAAATAATTTAAACCATTTAGAAATGACATTCACATTATATACATATAAATATAAAAAAAGACCTGACATATTGTACACAGAACACTGTATATTACCATGTTTTCCAGATGGACCTTAAAGTTGTGTTGTCTTAGCACTACCCTCCTACACTTAGAACAACTCCAGTGAGCTTTTTTCTACACTTTCACTTCTTGGCAGAAGCAAGGAATGATAAACCTTTCTGTTGGCAATGAACATCAATGTGCGCTTCACCTTAAAAACTTCTTTTAGAAATACTATAACAAGTACAGACTTTTAAACAAACTATTAGCAGAGAAATAGAAAATGTCACTGATTTAAAAATTGGTTGAAAAAAATAGATTTTTTTATTACTGTCTTTATTGAGCTTGATGTTTTTTTGACCGTGTAATTTTTGAAAACTGTCAATTAGTGACATAACTGCTGCTTATTGACAGATAATTACGATGCTGGGCATAACCTTATGGCACTGAACCTGAAGATGGTCAGCAGTGCAGGTGTTTACACTAGGCAAGGTATACAGACTAGAATATTTGCTTGCACTTTACAAACCATGTTATATCTCAAGTATTTTTTTCCAAACAACAACTGTGACCAATTTGTAAATCACACAATGACCAGATTTGTTTGTCTATCTGCCACAGAAAGTCAGGTGCAATGTGCAGGCATGTTTGATTTGATTTTTGATTGTTTTGAATAATATGCAAACATGAGACCAAATATAACAATGTCAATAAGGAACACTGTTTCACTGGCCTTTTCAATGGTGTGATACCTCGTTTTTTATTGTAGTTTGCAGTTAATGGGGGTTTTGCTTCAGCACATATTTTGAGCAACTTTTTTCCAGAACAAAAATTTGTGGTAAAAAAATATTACATTAAGTAATTTCTGAGTGTTTGTGGGCTAGATGTTTGTCATTATGGCACCCTGCCCAGGGTTTGTTCCTGCCTTGTGCCCTGTGCTTGCTGGATAGGCTCCAGCTCCCCTCCGCAACCCTGTTCTGGACTAAGCAAGTTAGAAAATGACTGACTGACTGTTTGTCATACATATTATTAAATAAAATATTATAAATAACTTGCATCAAGGAAACAACCCAAATTAAGTTAAAAGCAAAATGTTATTTACAGACAACAGGAGAAGCTTTTTTCTGTCACTCAAAAAAGCTGTTATTTTGCAATAATTATTGTGTTATTTCACAATAGTGTTGAGTTATTAGAATTGTATTTTAAGAATTTACTGATACACTGTTACAGTTTGGAAAATGGATGTATAGATGACATTGTCAGCATTAGTAAATAACAAAAATAAATATAATACATTAGATAATACTTTATATGAGCATTAAAATGCACATTTAGTACATCATTTCAAGTTTAAATTTATTGTCACATAAGTTTACACAAGGAATAAAAAGGTCATTAACTGAGTGACGGTTACAACATGACTGATGGTGGCTAGTGCTGTTTGTTGCCTCTTACTTCCAGACTCCTGAATTCAAATCCTAGCTACATCATTTTTATTACATTGGCATATTCTCTCCACATCTCTCCACATGGGTATTAAGAGATTACCATGTGTCCTCCACAAACACACATTTAGGGAATTAAAAGCAAACTCCATTAAACCAGGTTGCATAATGTGTTATTAAATTGTGGGATTTCTTTACATCATTGGAAATGCATAAACAGGATTACCTGTACCACCTGTACCAAAGCTTTTTCTTCTCTATCTGTTCGAGTGAAGCTTTTGTCAGGTTGCGACAGTAAGGATATACCATCCTGGAAGCGTTTAATCAGTCTGCAAAAGTAAATTCATATTTCAACATACTGAAAAAACAGAAGTAAAAAACAGCCCAAAATAATATAAAAAGGGTATAACCCAGTACATTGAAAAGAAAATGCCTTGATTGAAATGCTTTTTTTCTTGTTTAAACTATGAAATAACTGTCTAAAACATATAGAAATTAGCTAGCCTAAGAAAATCACGTAGTCCACTTGCAAAAGTTTCTACTCATTACTCTTGTGGCGAATGGCTGGGGGTGCTACCCAGCCGGGACGCCCAGGAGGACCGGAAGAGGGGTCGCGCCTCCTCCAGATCACAAGGGGGCAACCGCCCTGGTGGCTTTGGGGACCATGAGAACGGAGCTTGGAAGCTCAACCTTATAGGGGTCTGTGGTCAGTGCCAGGGGGCGCCCCAATGCCTGAGCAGCCCTGGCCCTCAGCACTTCCACCACACCCGGAAGTGCTGGGGGAAGACACCAGGAGTGCTTCTGGGTGCGCAGCCCGTACTTCCGCCACACTGGGGAGTGCCAGTGGAAGATTGTCGGGAGGCACCTGGAGCACATCCGGGTGGGGATAAAAGGGGAAGAGTGAAAGAGGCATTGTAAGGCCTGGACTTTGGGGGAGTTTTGGGAGTTTGTGTGCACATTTGTAAATAGTAGACTTGAAAATAAATGTGTGGTGGTGCTTAATACGATGTCTGCCTGTCTGTGTTCGGGCTGTCTTCCACGCTCTCTAAAGCACGTCATTAGCCGGAGGGGTTGAATATTGTTATGAAGAGGCAGACCAGTGAAGGTGGGCCAGTGGACTTTAGAGAAAAGCAAGCCATTGTTGTGTGAGTGCAAGCCATTAGTCAATGAGTCCAAACCTGGATGGCTCGTCATCAGCACCGGGTTTTGGGGGTAAAAAATTAAGGTTACAGCATAGACAAAAATTTTTAAAATACCAAGAATGAAGCAACTGTAATCTATACAGTGATCCCTCGCTATATCACGCTTCGACTTTCGCGGCTTCACTCTATCGCGATTTTTTTCTCATACACGCTTATGTCACTATGCATGCGCTTTCTGAGAACTTTTATCTAAGCCCTACGATGGCTCCTAAACATGCTGCTTTTCTAAGCCTTCTGACAATAAAACTAAGCGCCGGAGGAAGATGCTTACTATCCAGGAGAAGGTGAAACTCTTGGATATGATTAAAGATGGCAATACCCTACAAAAGCCTCCTCACGCATATGAAAAGACAGCGCCAGCAACTGCCTATCAAGATGTTCTTCAGCCGCGCACCCAGACGACTATCCTACTGAGGTAGTGCCTTCATAGTTTAGTGGTTGTGTGCAATTAAATGTACAGTACAATAATCTACTATATAAAAGCGGTCGGGATTGTCCTTCCGTCCCATGAGTGCAAAGCGTAGAGGTATTCTGCTTATTACAGACTTACTACTTGCGGCTTGAGATACGAAGCGACGCGATGTGAGCAGAGTTCTGGTGCTCTCATTGTTCCCTTGCTTTTGTGCGCGATGTGCTGGAAAAATAGACAAAATTATGTCTCTGGAAATAATTAATGTTAATGGAGTACAAATGCCTCACCGTGTAGTAAATATCAGGGGAGATGGTGCTTGCTTATTCTCATCTATAGCTTATTTAGTGCATGAAACTCTGTCTTTAGCGGTACAGATTCGGGCTGACAGTGTACGTCTTTGGACAGGCACTCGAGGGGATAAAAAAAACTTAGGTTTTCGGAAGATGTTATGAATGGGCACTTTGATGTTCTCATTCCCTACACTTACATGCCTGATGTACACATGAAACGCACAAATTGAGGATAAAAGTCGGTCGCCTTAAAAGGCGGGTGAGCCTAGTAATATGATATTTGTAACGTCTAATATGTCTTATTTTCTCTTATTTTGTCTAATATATTGGGTAACACGAGTGTAATGGTGACTAAAGGGTGTTATTTCATGTGTAGAGGGCTCTAATAATGTTAAAAAATGTATTTAGAAGGTCGTAAACAGGTTTTCTATACTCTGTGAAAATATTCGATTTATAAATAAAGAATCCTACTTCGTGAAAATTAATTAATAAAATTAATTTATCACGGTAGAGTCTGGAACGGATTAACCATGATAAACGAGGGTTCACTGTATATATAATTCACTAAGGCAAGACACCCATGGAAAGGCAAGACACCCATGGAAAGCATGGAAGGGGCGTGGATTAACTAAGCCGCCGACAAATACAGTAAGACACCTATGGCGCACGCAGGGAGGAGCCACGCCTACCAACTCCAAGACCATTGGATACGACGACAACTCGCAGAGCCACGCCCACCAACTCGCACGCGACGACACAAAAAGAACGGTGTCATTTATATTCGTCTGTCGTAGAGGCCTCATGTACCTCCGAGCCACCTTGACTGTTCATAGAGGCATGTTTCTCGCAGAGGTGAGTCGCCGTATGCAGCATGTAAAACGGTTTGCAAAGGGTATCCCATTGGATCCTTAAAACAATCCTTTAAAACTAAGGTTAAAACACAATGAAGTAAGCAGTCTTTAAAAACCGAGTTTTTGGTTACGACGCACGACCGCGTGCACCATAGCAAACTGTTTTACACGCTACATACAGCAATTCGCATCCACGACAAACATGCGTCTTCTTCACTCACGGACAATTATATGCTGCTCTCTCTAGAGTTCCATCTTTTCATTCACTTTCTGTTGTATCCTCAAACCCTCCCTTTTTAGACAACTGTGTCTTTCCAGAAGTGTTCAACCATCAATAAATAATTATGCGGCGTTTGTTATGCCACGGGTTCACTATTGTGTTGTATTTTGCTCTCTCCAGAGTTCCCTCTTTTCATTAACTTACTGTTGTATTATCACACCAACCCGTTTTAGACAATCGTGTCTTTCCAGAGGTGTTTAGCATTCAATAAATAATTATACATGAGATTGAGCGTGTGTCTACCCGGCGCAGAGAGGTGTGGGTAAGCCGTTGAACCCCATTCGGGCTGCAAACCGTGGAATTCCCACTAAGTGCGACTCATACGCTCCCACTGTTTTCGTCCCTACCCTTTGTACACACCCCCCTCCCACCTCGCTACTACCGTGGTTGGGTGTCTTGGTGGATTATATATAGAAAACAGCCAAAACCGCACAAAGCAATGAAAAGTCTACGTGAGTCACAGGTTCATCTAGACTGTGTCGAGACGACAACGACTCAAGTGACGAGTTGGAGGTGGGCACATGAGCGGGCAGTGCATACTGAACGAGAAATCAGCAGACTAGCATGACGGAGGGAGCTGAATAGACATCCTTCTCCTCTCCTTCCGTTCCACACTCCGCACCTGACCGCCGTGCACCCCCATCCCTCCGTCTGGCAGGAGAATCGTGATGGCGGTCTGCCACTTTTCAGTCATGGACGATTGTGTGTTGGTTCGTTCCGTGCATTGTTACAATGCTGCTTTTCTTGCTGATTTATTACATTACCGATTTTTCAAATGTTAATTTTCTCCCTGTGCTTAAAAATCATTGAAAAAACGGCCTGATTATGCGGCGTGTGGGTTGGCTAGTAATGATGAAAGTCGCTTAGAAAAAGAAACTTAAACAATCAAAATTTAGTCCGATGTTCATTACTATATATGACATAAGTAATGCACTATTTACTCCTGTCACGTTAAAAAAGTTCACCATAGCCTCTTGTTGTGGGAAAAAAGAAGGAGAATTGCCCTGATGCTGTGCACTCACTGGATGGTGTTTTTTATAATTTACATGTGCTGGGAATGGTCAGCTACCAGGACTCATTAGTAATTGTTTTAAGTATACCTGTGTTTGATTAAATTTTGTGATTATGTTAGGAATGTAAGCTTATTTCAGGGACCTTAATGCATTTTAAATATTAATGCCTTATGGAGTTACTTGATTAAAAAACAAACAAAAAGAAAAATGCATTTGGAATAACTGGAAAATTCCATTGTAGCTGGTGGTTGAAACATTGCACTACAATGTGTTGATCTCCTACATGTGGGCATAGTTGTAAAGCACACCTTTTTTTACCTTTTTACTGTTTTAATGTGACACAAATATACAACAGCCCTAATAAAGGTGACAAAAAGTCAAAGGGTAAGCAGCAGACATACTGACACACAAAACTGGAACTTTGTTGAGAAAACAGTCTCCTAAAATTCTTCAATAATAAACCTCCCTCTATCCAAGCACCAAAATACCCCAAGGAGAATAAAGATGGATAAAATTATGAAATCTTAGCTCAGAAGAAGGAAACAACTGTAAACTTCTAAAGAAAACCCTAGAAATCAACAACAAGCAACATGGATTCAAGAAATATTCAAAAGTGAATACAAAAACATTTGGACAATGGCTAATAGTAAAGCAACACCCAACAGATTAATTGATCTGACATGGGAAATGACTCCCAACATCCTGGACATTAAGAAATACTGAGTTAAAAGGAAAATCAATTAGCTGCAAAAGTGTAGAAGTCTCTGAACATGTAATGTGAAGATGTAACTATGACCAAAAGCTGTATAATCCCCCCACTTAACCTGAGACACATGGGGTTTCAAGTTGTGTTGCCATGTGCCATTTGAAAGATGTGCTTTAATTGCTTCTTCTCCTTCCTTTTTTTGGCTGTTTGTTTTTTATTCTGCTTACAAAACATTTTTACATGTTCCCTGAAATGAAAACTAAAATTAAGTCCTTAGTCATCTCCTGGATCCTACAAACATATAGGCCTGCCTTGCCTATATCATCCTCCATCTATGTATTCCTGTTGGTGCAGCAGAGGATCACTGGTAGGGCCATTGATTTGGTGGCGCAAAAATTTTGGAGTTGACCCACCCAGTGAGCATTGACCAACGGGTCTATTTTTGTCATGCGATGCATCCTATTCTTTGTATTGTGTCTATATGGTTGCACAACTCTTTTATTGACACGTTTTTATTGGGTTCTGTGTTTCAGGATAAGGGCCAGAAGCATGAATACCTTCACATGCCACAAGCCGCCGAGGATGGGTGTGTCAGGACTGGGCTATGGAGTCCGATGTTGAGTGTGAGGCATCAATGCCCACCCACCCCGATTTGGCCTTGTGAAATTGCCCTTTGCAAAGTGTTTCATGAACTAACCGGGATTATTGAAAAAGAGCACTGCTGTGCTTTAGAGCCACAAGTTCCACTTGCCAGAAACACAATGATTAATAAGATGATATGTTTAAAGAAAAGAACTATGTAGCAACACAGGGGATGTGCCGCCAGTCAGTGAAGCTGCAGGCGTCAGTTGGTGTCTTATTGGGCCTTTGCACATGTTTGAATACAGAACAAATTAAGCACAGCAGTGTAGGATTTTCACAGTGGAATGATGTAACGATTACAATACACATAAAGCCCACATTACTTTGGATCCACAAAAATTATTGGAGCGAGTGTATCCATAATCGATTGAAGGAAAAAAATGTCGTCCTTCCTGATGCACCACCATGGTTTTGCACCATAACGAAAGAAAAGTTCTCAAATCTAAATTGTGGCCAATTGATCAAAGAGCACTAGACAAAGATGATAACACTGTATCCAATAACTGTACATCACACATAACTCTCATTTCAAATTTAAAATGCATATACATATCTTGAGTAACGATTTTAATGTCAGGACCTTTTTGAAGCCGAAGAACCAGCTTTCACATGCAAAGAAACCTTCATGGAATTAAATGGTTCTCTGTCAAACTCCAATTTTACAAGGAACCACACAACCCAGTAAACTGTCATTTTAGAACTTTCATTTTTAAGAGTGTATATTAATGAAATCTGAATAATCAGTCAATTGATATTTTATATATTACCCTTAACAGAACTTCTTCTTCTTTCGGCTGCACCTGTTAGGCATCGCCACAGAGGAAAATTTGTTTCCATATCTTTATCTTGCTCTGTCGCACCCATCACCTGCATGTCCTCTCTCACCACATCCATAAACCTTCTCTTAGGCCTTCCACTTTTCCTCTTGCCTGGCAGCTCCTTCCCTAGCATCCTTTTCCCAATATACAAAGCATCTCTCTTCTGCACATTTCCAAACCAACACAATCTCGCCTCTCTCCAAACTGTTCAACCTGAGCTGACTGTCTAATGTACTCATTTCTAATCCTGTCTATCCTTGGCACACCCAATGCAAACCTTAACATCTTTAACTCTGCCACCTGCAGCTCTTTTTCCTGTCTTTTTGTCAGTGCCACTGTCTCCAACCCATATAACAAAGCTGCTCTCACTATTGTCTTGTAGAGTCTACAATGTAGACCTTCTCTTTCACTCTTGCTGGTGCCGGTCTGCCTCAAATCATTCCTGACACTCTTCTCCAACTACTCCACTCTGCCTGCACTCTCTTCTTCACCTCTCTTCCACAATCCCCTGTACTACTGATCCCAAGTATTTAAACTCATCCACCTTCTCCAACTCTACTATCTGCATCCTCACTATTCCTTAGACCGCCGTCTCATTCACAGAAGTATTCTGTCTTGGTCCAGCTGCCTGTCAGTCCTCTCCTCCCTACAGCCACCTATCCAGGGTCTCCTCAACCTACTCCCAAATCTCGTTACAGATCACAATGTCATCTGCAAACATCATTATCCACAGGGACTCCTGTCTAATCTCTTCTGTCAACTTGTCCATCACCATTGCAAATAAGAAGGGGCTCAGAGCCGATCCCTGATGTAATCCCACCTCCACCTTAAACGCATCCGTCACCCCTACGGCAGACCTCACCACTGTCACACTTCCCTTGTACATATCCCGTACCACTCTTACACTTCCTCATACAATACCTTACACAATTACACTTAACAGAACAAATCTTCAAAAAATGCTTTACAGAATAAACACGAATGTAATTCAATGTAACATAAAGTAGAATATCCTTAAACACGTTATGATCTACAAGGAAAACAAAAGGCCCAGATTAAATAGATCGAGATTTAAATATCAACAAACGTATCTGCTAAAATCTGAAGATCTTAAATGGATGGACAGGCTGATAAAACGTACGGATGGTCATTTTTGCATTACAAAGCGTTCGTTTATGCCGTAATAGAATTAGGCTCCCATTTTTGAAGTCGGAATTACCAAATGAACAGCGCAGTTCAAATCACGACGAAGAGAAGTTTCCTCAACCCGCACGTGCACGCGTTCCTTTTCTCCAATTACTGTGGTGTTCCTCGTTCTGTGTTAAAGGTTGTACATCTGCCCAGATTATTAAATATGCTGCGTGTGCCCTTTTGATGAACTGTCGCCCCGTCCGGCGTTGTGCCCGCTTCAGCCGGGATAAACTGTCTCCACGACCTTGGCCAGGATTAAGCATATCAGTTAATAAATAAATTTATCAAGTTCTGTCTGGAGATTAAATCAGTGCATGCCTTTCATACCTAGTGAATTTTTGAAATCACATCATGCCTGAAGAAGGGGCCTGAGTTGCCTCGAACGCTTGCATATCGTAATCTTTTTAGTTAGCCAGTAAAATGTGTCATTTTTCTTGGCTTTTCTCTGAAATCACAAAAAAAAACTTCCCACTTCCCGGTTCAAAGTCCTCGGTATTTAGGTGAGCACTGGTAGGCGGGCTCCCTGACTGATAGCCGGGAATACAGCAGGTAGGAAGGCAGAGGCGGAGGCGGGCTGTTTCAGAAGTGCTGCTTAACCACAGAAGACAGACGTGCCAGAAAGAAATACGTTACAGACGTTCGCCCACGTGTGCTGTTATGAAAATTGTGCCACGAAACTAAAGTATCAGACAAGTAGAATCAGTCAAACTACAAGGCGCGGAAAGCCATCGGACTGGGCGGAAAGGCGAAATCTGGGATAGCGGACTCGGAATCCCAGTCAATCGAGACAGAGGTGCGTTAGTTTTTTTTTTGACAAGGTCGTCCGCGAGTGCCCTGTTACCAGTGAGGTCGGTGTAAACTATTCTGTAGAGGCGAAGGTTAGCAAGTTCCCTGTGCTTTGGATGACTTGGCGGTTCTTTAAACACGACAGAAGCAGCTTTGCAACAGCTGTGTATATTGGGCCTGGTAGTTGAGGAGACAGTATAGAAATTGAAATCTTTTTCTCTGTTTTCAAATCGGTGTTCAAGCTGAGCAGAGTCTTTACAATTATAGCTTGTTTGGACTGGTCACTCGCATTTTTATTTTGACGAATTTTCTGTACTTTTTCATACCACACCTTAAGAGACACGGAAACTCCACTGGAAAGTGTTTTGCAAAATGTTTAGAGGTTTTTCTTTATGGTTTAAAAAAAAAACAACTTAAGGAACGAAGCCCCACCCTGAACAATCTCTTTAAAAGACGAGACTGGCTAAAGTTGCGTGATACATCAATGATGCATAATACTACGGGCTTATATTAATTTTCTTACATGAATACAATATATTAAGTACTGTTTTGTGAACTAACATGCCCACATTTGAGCAGAAACAAATATACCCTGATCTAATATACACCAGTTTGTGTAGCACAGTACAGATCAAAGAAGAATATGTGAAGTTTAACTTTTTGATATGGCGTCTTTTGTGTTTAGAATATATTTTCTAGAGCAGGGCCGTCATATCTTAACTTATGGGCACCCAGGAGTGTAGGGGCCCACAAAGTTTCCGTTTAGCTATCAAAGCAGGGACCTCAGAGTACTACTTTGCCCGGGGACCCTGTTTTAGTGAGGAGAATGTGGTGATGGTGTGTGTGTAAGTCGGTGCTGTGATTGACTGTCCAGGGCTCTCTCCTGCTTTCTGGCACAGACTCCTGTGTTCTGTCATATTTTGTTGCCCTGTCACATTTGGATGCCATAGGTGTCAAAAGGCTGAAGTTCAAAATGTGACAGATTCTGTATGAGTGATATACAGTATCATGCTTCCTAAAAGATTTTGTTGCTTTCACTGACAGTAATGGGGAATGTGAAGGGTGTACAAATCACAGTAAAATAAAAAGCAGAAAATGACTTGAAGGATATTTTAGGAATTTAAACAACAAAAAAAATTGAAATTACATTTGTGATTCAACAGTTTTAGTAAATAAAACAATACAATGAAAAATGCTGAAACCCAATGCAAAGGTTTTTGTAAGCATTGAAAGTGCAAAATATAAATTGGAATTTGATTATAGCATTTGGTTACATTTAATTTAATTGTAGCAAGTTATTGTCAGAATAGAAAAGGAGTATGCTATGCAAATGCAGTAAAAATGCTCCTTAAATTTCACAATCAGAAAGTGCTGCTGCAACCGAATACTGAAGTAAAAGATTTAAATACCAGAAATGCAAAAGAACGTAGCATTCTCCAATCAGAAAGCAAGGAAAATGTGCAGATAATAGAAACAAAGGATTATTTAATGGGTAGAAAAAAATGACATACTCATCAAATAATCCCGCACTTCCAGTTTCTGATTGGACATTATCGGGTGCATACACATATCCGGTTTGTAGTTTTTTCTTTCCTTTTTGACTTCTGCAGAATTTTCTAAGAATGGAATTTTAAGAATTTACACAGCAATTCAAGTGTATGTGCGCGTGACTGAGAATGACTGTGGATGTGAATTGTTTTTATTCAGTTTTATTCTTGAGTGTTCCTGCTCACGCTGAATTAGTATGCGCCTTAAGATCTATGATGTCAAAGCCGCTCTGACAAAATAAGAGAGACTTAGATATATATGACATTTGGAATAATTCATTTTATGACCTGTATTGTACATTTCAGAAAACGTTGTTGCACTAATGCAACATTATATTCATTTGCATACCTTAATGCGGTTGTAGTCATTACGTGACTGCGATTGTTTGGTTTTTTTTTTTTCTGATCTTGGCCAGTGTCCACATGTTGCTGCATGTTGGTATCTCTTTTCAACTCCAGGAGATGCAGAGGACAGAATAGTACAGACAGGTCAGTTCCGCGCTATATACAATCATCAGGTTCAAATGTTAACAATTCCCACACACACACACACCCAAGGACCGTCCTTCTTACATTTACAACATGTGTATAAGGTGTGAAGCCTGAAGTCCAAATATCACAGAAACACTTTCACAATAGGTGCAAATATAACAAAATATGTGCTCTTCTATTCAAGAATATAACTGCAGAAAACAACCCACGTTAGGGTGCGACATTGACACGCATTTGCTACGAGCGCTTCGGTGGCGCAATGGTATCTGCTGTTGACTCGTAATCCAAACATCACGGGTTCGTGTGTTGTATGTTTTTTCTAAAATAGTAAGAATACATGCAGCTCACTTTTCAAAACAGGCTCATCTAGGATCGAACCCGTGATGTTTAGATTACCAGTCAACAGCTGATACCGTTGCGCCACCGAAGCACTTGCAGCAAATGCGTGTCAATGTCGCACCTTAACGCGGGTTGTTTTTCTGCAGTTATATTCTTGAATAGAAGTGCACTTGTTCTGTTATATTTGTACCCTTTGTAAAAGTGTTTCTTTGATATTTGGAATTCAGGCTTCACACATTATACACTTCATGTCTACATTTTATCAATTATTACTAAAACATAAAAATGTTTCTGTTTTAATGGTGTTTACATAGATCGCTGTAGACACGGAACACACATGAAATGCAAGTGTTCCAAATAACGATATAGTATTTATAAAAGGTGTGATTTTGCTTGTATTCTCATTCTATACAACTCTAAGCAACTGACACGCAGGTAAACGGACTGAGAAAACTGTGCGGGGTGGGGGGATGTGATAGCGGGCTGTTTGCTGCTTATCCGCACATTTACAGGACAAAAGACAGAGACGGAGAGGTGAGTAGCGATATAAGGTTGGACCGATCTACGAGTTTTTTCTTAGGCTTTGGTAAATCTAGTTTTAATCTGGCACCATACTGGAAAAGTGCCTATTAACAGCGTGCCAGCTTGAATACTTGGAAATGAAGTGCTACAAGTAATTTGAAAATAACTAGTACTGCTATTCCTTTGTACAGTTCATGGCACTGTTTATTTTTCTGATTAACACGGGAAGAGACTGCACTTAGGTACATTAAAATGGATGTTAATCCATCTATTGTTTTAACATCCTACTGTATAAAAGCAGGGGCAACAATAGGCACAAAATGGGGATGAGACATGGATATGGCGCCACCCTTGTAAAATGTTTGTTGGATCAAAGAATGATTTTGCAGACTTCAGAGAATAAGAAAAGGCTTTCCTTTGAGCCTTTACTTGTAAAATAGCCGTGTCAACCCATCTAGTGCTATGCCAGTGCTGGACAGTCTTCAAATAAAATCTTATTTTACTTAACCATGCCGAACACTTTCAGACCAGTTATACAGGAGCAAGGCATTCTAAGGTAGGAAGTGAAAGTATTCAATTTTTATTGCACTCTGTGTTGGTGGGTTGACTACTCTTTGCCCACACCACTGTCTGCCTTTTGTCCAGGAAATTTTTTGTTTACATATGCTACTGTCAACCTCAGTCACCTCTCAAGGGATTGTAGCCTAACATGTTAGCTTTGGGCACAAGGTAGGAAACAACCCTGGGTGGGACATTACTCAAGCACAGGTGTGGTACAGCGGGCCCGTGGCTTAAAAGAAAAGGCCAGTTTTTAAATAATTGCCACACTTGCGACTTAAAGAGGAGGGGGCATGGTAGTGTGGCCGGAGCGGTTCTCGGACGTGACGTGGTGCGGGCATTTCCTCATTTAAGTGCACAGATGAGGAATCGTCCATATCCGCAATTGATGCCCGGAGCTGCTAATCGCCACACCTGGGCCACGTCCCCATTATAAACAGGTGGAGGGAAGGGAAAATCGAAAGTAAGAACAGAGGTTAGAGAAGGAAGAAGAAAGCAGGAAGCTGAAAGCCAATGTGAGTGAGCGAGCGAGAGCCGGCTCGATGTAAGAAGGACATGCAGCTGGGAGAAGAGATCCCTAGTGGGGTGTTTGGCCAGCACCCAGGGGCAAATTGATTGAGTAAATTGTAAAACCGCTTGAGGCTTGGGAGGTGGGAGCCCCATTGTGAGTGCCCTGGTCGCTGGGGAACCCAAGTCTTGGTTTAGTGAGAGCTCTGTGGAGCCAGGGACCGAAAGGCTTCCAGACTAGCAGGAAAAGAAAGTCAGCTGCAGGTAGGGCGACTCCCCGGTGCATGGCCGGGATGGGAGAAGCAGGGGATCCGCCAGTTGAAGAAGGGACCAGGTTTAATTTTTAAAGGACTGCTTCCATCTATTGTTTTAACCTCGCTTTTAATGGAACTGTTTATTGGATTTTAACCTCCACATTTTTTACTGTTTTTAATGGATTATTTATTTATTGACATTTTGCAGCATTGCACTTTCTTTTGGACACTGTTTTGTTTTGGTCTTGACGGTTTTTAATAAAAGCATATCTGCACTTTTGCACCTTTTCCCTTGCTTCGTTGGTGTCCTCATTGTCCAGCTCATCTGGTTATATTACCGACAGTGTCGGGTTCAAAAAGGCTCCCGAAGGGAATGTGGGAGCATGAAGAATAATCCACATCGTCGCAACAGGACATAGTTATACATACATGGCCAACCTGGAACAACCATACACACTGTTGGATGTTGGAGGAGAATCAATGCATACACGGGAAACAATCTTTGCAAAGACAGTGCTGGGGCTGAGATGCAAACCCAAGACTCTTCAGCCCTGAGTGAGCAGCACTAACTGAGGTGTTTAATTTGAAAGGTCTGCATTATGTGATAACTTGGGGAATTAGGGTAGGTGTTGGTGGATTTGTGTGCTGTCATATACAGTATACAGTAAATATGAATTTCTGTGTTGGAAATTCCATGTCAATGCCCTAAGAATTCAAAGCTACAAGTAAGAATGTTTGGAGAAAATCACATGTCAGATGGAGTCTCCTCAGAGGATGATAAATTTAGGGCTTCTTGAAATTAAGCATCTGCTTCGTTTAGTAATTCTGGACAACTTTTTCTTGCACTGATACCTGCCATGGATGAGCACTGTGACCACTTTGATCATGAACTTTGCTTACCTTGGAAATCCTGTGGTTCATAGACATGTGCAAAGTTGTCATTGTGAGGACTCCATCTATAGACAGTGCACCAATTGAAAAACAGTACTTGCTAGAGCCCACCCTCTCAACTTCAATGGGTGAAAATGTCAGTTTCAAGAGGTATTTTTGTGTTGCATGCAGTGTCACTGAAGTAAATAAATGAAGAAATAATTAAATACGTAAAGAAATAAGCAACAGCAACATATTTCATGACACATTTAGTTACTTAGGCTAACACATCATTATGGTTTTTATATATTTATATATTTATTGTTGCATTTCACACTACCCCGGGGGACAAATATCTATCTATCTATCTATCTATCTATCTATCTATCTATCTATCTATCTATCTATCTATCTACATTTATTTGTTTGTATATTTGTTTCATTTTTACTTTATCCAAAGTATTACTCCATAAAAGCACAGATATTAATTTAAATGCTCTTGCATTGTATTTTGTCATGGAAAACTCTATGTAGACGCTATAGTCTGAGAGTGGGGAAATAAATAAAAAAAAAGTTTGAATATCTCACTGCTTTGTAATAAATTTCAAAATGTACTATTATAATTTTACAAAGTTTATTTAAAGGTCCTGTTCTTGTGGCTATGATCTATTTTGTGAGTATACAATATAGGTTGATAGCTCTCAAGAAAGAACTGTGCTAGAATTATAAACAGCATTGGAAAAGTAATGAAATGTTATTGTAAAGCTAAACATGAACAATGACATCTATCAGGATTTTATACATTTGTGTTTATCTGAAATTTAATCTGTTAGGTGTATATTCTTCTTAGGGCTTTCTCGGATAACAAGCCAGATAATGTTCTTAACTACTAGGTGTGACATTGCTAGGGTAAATGTAGCATGTTGCACAGTTGAGCAAACAATGTGTCATTTTACATGTTTTGAGTAAATTGGTTTAAAGCTATTTGGGTGTACCCATGTGAGAAAAGATTCTTTACCCTGAAAGAGGAAGTTCACCTTCTGTCCTATGGAGGAGTTTAAATTATTTGATGTCGGATTTTACTTATCAGGGTGGCTATTTGTTCACTAGTTTAGGTGTTTTAAATAAACATTCAAAGAAAGATGATAATTTTAAAAATAAATACTTGACTCTAACAACTACAAGTGAACCAAAGGAAGAATAAGAAGGCGCTACAATACAATACAATACAATTCATTTTTGTATCGCCCAAAATCACACAAGAAGTACTGCAATGGGCTTTAACATGCCCTGCCTCTTGACAGCCCCCCAGCCTTGACTCTCTAAGAAGTCAAGGAAAAACTCCCAAAAAAACCCTTGTAGGGAAAAAATGGAAGAAACATTGGGAAAGGCAGTTCAAAAAGAGAACCCTTTCCAGGTAGGTTGGGCGTACAGTGGGTGTCAAAAAGAAGGGGGACAATACAATACACAGAATAGAAGAAATCCTCAATACAGTATAAAAATAAACAATTTACAAGAACGGAGCAGAATTTAACAGTAGATGATATCACATAATATCATTTGGATTTGTTTAGAGTCAATCAAGCCATCAAGCTGCCTCCCCAGGACTCCCGGACAATGAAGTGAACTTGGATTGATGAGCTGCAGGAAAATGGGGTTGCCTGCTCCATCTCTGTTACCATAAACCAAACTGTGTTTGACCCCGATTTACACATATAATTGTAATTTTGGATTAACACAGGTTTTAAAAAGAGTAGGAATCATTTTTAACATACAATGCCAGCATTATTACAAAGTAGCATTACTGATCAAGACCTCGAGTTTGTACAATTTAGAAATTCCAATATACGTTTGTACAAACCTTCTATGTTTACCATTGTGAAGAGTTCATGTCAGACATATAGCATAATCATGGAAAAATAATAATTTTTGAACATTTGACCATGAAGAAGAGCTTTCATCATATGCAAAAGCATTCAAGCACATTTCACGTTGGAAAGGCTGCGTCTTGATCCTTTACTAGCAAAATGGATTTGGGGATGATTATGGCCTTTTTCAATGTTTTGTTGCTTCTTCATTATGTGTTCTTACTTTGTTTGGTAATACCTATCCTCTCAACCTGGATATCTTTTGTATCTAGATGAGTGTTGCAAAGTATACTTGTACTGAAGAAGTACCAAAATACCACATTTGAAAACAGTACTATGTCAGCTTTATACAAATTTCAGGAAATGGCTCCGTACATGCACCATGTGATTAGTACTTCAAGGGGTAATCTGCCCTTCATTATCATATATGTAGACCTTTGAGCTCAAATCATTAAGGCTGGACCCCAGCTGAGCAGGGAAGATGCACAAGTTTGCACCCCAGGGAAACAAAACTGCTAGGTTTTGGTGTGAAAGCTGGTTTCAGTATCAAAGTCAAAATTTTAACATCGATCCAACACTAATGTAGACACAGATTTATGTCTTCAGTGTATAAAACTGCTAGTTATTCCTTTGTCAGGATAACTCTGTTTCATGGAAATGGTGTACCTCAGAGAAAATTTGTAAATGCAGAAAGCTTATTCCTTAACCCTGAGAATGTAGTTTTGGGTAATAATTAGATTTTTTAAAGCACAACACAAAATCTTTAAAGCAGAAGTCCACATCATACCTGAAAACCAATCTTCTTATTTTGTATTTTTAATGTAATTCTCCTAACACTGACTCTCTGTCTTTATGGTCTTACTTTTTTCAGCTCTTATGTACAGTACATTTGTTGTGATTTGGCATCACAAACATGGTGAAATGGGAATGAGGCCTCTAAAAGAAGCCTGAACAGTACGACAATGACTTCACTGGCCAGGTCAGAAAAGCCTTACCCCAGTAAAGCTAGTCCCTCTGGCATAGCAGCTTCCAAAATTGGGCAAACTCATTTTTAGAGTTCAAAATATACTTTAAGGTCTCAAAATAGCAAAAATACCTTGGAATAGGGGGAAACCGTGAAAACTCCAGCTTAAACAGACAATTAATAGTGCAGAATCTTTATCAAGTGAAAATATCTGCTAAAAAAATAACATTTTCTAAAAACAATCCTAAGCCAAACGAGTCTCAAAGTACAACCTAAGAGCCATAAACCAAAAAACAGACCAAAATAGTCAGAAAAAAAAATAAATCCATTGAAAAAACAATATTTACAAAAATTACTCCAAACAACTTCCATTAACCACTACTGGATCTCTCCAGTTCCCTGCCTTTTATAGTTTGAGGGAGGATTCAGTAGCAGTGACATCAGGGTGGGCCCGCCTCCTGGGGCTCCACACACAAAGAACATTGAACATAAGAACATTTAAAGGAACAGCAAATAATGACTTTAAATACAACAATAAAATGTAAAATATTCAAAATTCCAATATGACACACAACCACATTTAGTTGACAATCTTAGCTTTGGATGTGTTCCCAGGATAGCATTAACAACAAAACACCAAGTCTCATTCCTATTTGAATTATTTTCTAAATGAACCCAATTACTTTTTCAGTCTACCTTATTAGGTTGAGATGGAATTATTATTTGTTGTTAAGGTATCATGAGATGGTATCCAGTTCACACTGTTAAATGAGCTCTTACAATCACACTTAAAAGTATATACAGTAGGTAAAGAGATTGTTTCCATACATGCAATTTAAGTGCTTTGTCTGAAAGGCATTTTATAAAATCAAAACTGATTGACTGATGGTCTGCCATCTTTGTATTAGAGTAAGGGCCACACAGAGATGCAGAGAGATACTCTTGGCTGAGCCATTGTATATGGAGTTTGTGCACTCTCCCTGCATCCACATTGTCTTTTCACTGTTTTTGGGCCCCCTTGTACACCAGAAACACTTGCTGGTTAGGGCGACTTGCCACTCTAACTGGCCTTGCATGAACTATACTTGGTTGACTAATGGCTTCTTGCTTATACAGTCACAGTAGATTATAGCCTACTGCGACCCTGTCAAGCTGATTTGAAGATGAATGATGGTATATATAGCATAACCTATGTACCTGTGGAACTAAAAGTTGTTTTTTATTCAAACAAATGCTTCATTTTGCACAGTGAACTTCTGCATGCCATTATTTTCTCAACCTGATTTTCTGGAAATTCCTCCAAACTACACTTGTTAGCCTAGTGTTTTCAGACCACCCTTCATTGTTATATTGACTCTTTTGTTATTGAACACTTTTCTCTTTTTCTGGTAATGTGTTTGAGTTTTCTACTTGCAGCTTTGACCTTACATGAATTCATTATTTTGTCTACTGTTGTATATATGATATTTATCTTTTGGTTTGATCTTTTTGCTTATTTTCTGTTTTTGTTAGAGAGATTTTTCAGGCAACCTGATTTCTTTATTATGGAGGGTATTTTTCACCATCCACCCATCCATTTTTATGTCCAGTCATCAAACTGTTGATTGCAGGAGTGTCTATGGTGTCAAAAAGAGTGGGGGCTCTATAGTTGTAAACTGTTTTCCTGGTATTGCCAATTAAGTCAAAAGAACCAAAACCGGAGTTAGTTAAATCTGTCTCACTGACTTTCTGTGTGTGTGTCTCTCTCCCTCTACTGCATTCTCTCTGTAATCTGATCTCTCACACACTTCTGCCAGTGGAGGTCTTCCACTCACCACACAACGTTAATTTTATTGGGCTTAAATCAAGTTTAAACTTCACTCTGGGTTATTTCCAATCAAGTCGTGTAATGTGGATGGTGGTGGGGAGTGTTAAGGGGCCTACTTTTGCAAGAAGGACATTACACCCAGCTCCCACTAGTAACTCCTTGTGTCCCTGCACATTTGGTCTTACAATATTTCTTAAAGGGCCACAAACCCATGACAGCATTAGGACAACATGTCTTCTGCTGCTCCTGCCTGAGATTGCTTACTGCCTTCTATCAGCCATGAAGACCTATAACTATCCTTTACTCTGTAGGGAAGCTCAGGTGCTCTTAACATCTGCTTGGTTGCCTTCCCAGTAGCCCCATGAGGCTTACGTCTCTTCTTTTTCCAGACATGTAGTGCATAACACCACTTAGTGCCACCTTGTGGAGACCTTATTTCTGTATTGAAGTAACAATATAAATTATTCATGCTTGTTTATACTCCCCTCTTTTTTAGGTACTTCCTGTACATTTAAAAATATTGGTTCTAAAATACCAAATTGTGTGGTTTCTTATACAACTAATGCTTGACCATTAACCATTTAATTCTCTAATATGTGGACAAAGCTTAAATCTTTAATGTGTAGTAGACTAATTAGCAGGACACTAACAGGTCAAGAAAGCTTGAACTTAGACTTTATTACTGTGAGCAGCAGGAGTCCTTTTAAAATCACAAACCCATTAGTATTTCACAAATGTGTTATCAGCTTTTCATGGCTCTTTATAGAACCAGTTACAGATTTGAATAAATAAAGGCTCTTTATGGAACCTTCATGTGAATGGTTCTCCCATGGGGCAGCCAAAAATGGTTTCTCTATGGAATTCCTCAAATAATTCTTTCATGTCTTCATTCTCCTCTGTTCACTGGGCCACCAATCACAAAACATATCCATTTATCCACTATGCAGCCTACGCATACATACAGAAATAAAATTGAGAGAAGTTTAAGACATGCTTTTAAAAATCTGTTGTTGTTGCTGTCCAGGATTGTTGACTGATAAATTGAAGATTGTTGTCATAAAATGTATGTATTACCAATCAGTATGGTGAGGGTTGTAGTTGGGGTGGTCACTTTAAAACTATTCAGAAGAAAGCGCATGATATTTGACGTGCCCTTTGAAAAGACGTGAAATAGTGTGGAGTGAAAAATGACACAACATGCAGGAAGTTAAAAACTAAAGGAAGCCTTTTAAAACTCTTCAGTAGCTGGAGCAAAGAGAGAAAAGGAAATGTTTCACCAGGGACATGATATGGAAGTGGTGTTTGATCAGACAAATTGTTTCTTTCCTTAGGGGTTTGCTGTGAAAAGTGGCATAATGAATGTTAAGTGTATAGCCAGCATCTTTCAGATGGTTCTATCAGGAAAGTAATTAGCTTGAACAGACACTGTAGGGCAGTTTTATAATTTATGTATTTATAATTTTAAATTAACATCTTAAATTATTAATTCATCAACATTTCAGCACCATCCATAGTATTTTAAAAGAGTACTATTTATTTTAAAAGTTAAAGGTGATTTGTCAGGTCCCTATAGAAAGTGAACTTTAGAACCACTGCTTTCAACATGGTTACTTCCGCATAGAATGAATCAATACTAAAAATATACATTTTTTCCTGTTAAAATTTGCTTAACTTGTTGACTTAAACCAGTGCCACATTACATTACATTACTTTTGCCAAAAGCAGTCACTGATCTCATCAGTGCACCATGTCAAATTATATGACTGAAAATTGCAGCCCATCTCATGTTTACCAGCTGAGAAATGATCTTCCAGCACAGTCGTACTTGCCTTTTTTTCTGACAACCAATAGCATTTTGCCTGATGTAGCTGGAAATATATGAAGTGTTAACAACTTCAACGGGTTCAGCAGCAATCTCTGCATTTGACTTCTTATTTCCATTCGGTTATGGAAAGTAACATACAAGACAAACTTCTCTTCTGTTTGCAAGGTCAACAGTCCCAGTGCTGCCTGACGGAGCCGGCACTGTACCAGCACTGTGTCAAGGGTTAATAGCTGTGGTGCATTCGGTTGCAGACTGTAATATTTTTTATTTTTTCAATTCTGTTTTAGCATGTCAAACACAAGACATAAGACAGATGTGCTTCTGTTCTATTTGAGGTTTCTTATTCCTCGTTTCCACATCCTATACTTTGCACTGTTGGTTGAAGCACGCATGCAAAGAGTCCGCTCCTCTTACTAAAGAGAAAATGAAACATGTTTGATTTCTTTTCCTAGCCAGTCGCGGACTAGTTGGTCTCAGTTGTTGGGTATGTCATATTAGACGATTGGACTTAATGGGAGTGTGCAGCAGACTGCCTCAGATTTGCTAAGATTATATAAATAAAGGCTACGAGTGAAAATTGCTGGAAATGTTGTCTAATTTGACATAGGCTATACTCATGAAAGTATTCCTAAAGACTATGAAATTGAATTAATTTTAAATACATTTTTGCAATACAGATTTTTATTTGAAATTCCTACCTTTCTTTAAACGAAACAGTATGACCATATCAGTTACATGAATTAACAATTGTCTGAAAACAGATACAAGCTGAAGAGTTAGTTGAAAATTAAAAAATAAAGGTCTGTCATAAAAACTTGGATAAGAGATATGATCCTGTTGCAATTAGGGAAACTTTGACTGCTGTGTGCGTAGCTTTCGTTTAAATCTGAAAATAAAGCTTTTGAGAAAATAGTTATGTAATGTTGACAAATGCCTGTTTGAATGAAGTTGCTCACAAGTGTAAAAAATGCAAATTCATTTAAATATAAACCACTTATTAAACTCAATATGACAAATCTTATACAGTATGTCTGGTCACAGTAGTTCAAAATGTGATACTTTGAGTAATTGAGATTTTTTGCATTCGATGAATTAATCGGGCGCAGGATGAATGAATGAATGTATGTAAAGTACAGTTTGAGGAAGCAGTATTCACTTAGAACAGGCTACCTACTTCCCCATAAAATACTATTACTGGTTCCTTTTTCCCATTATCAGTTAACCATTTATGTAACATTTTTCTTTTAATATACTTTTTCCAAATTATGAATTATTATGTTCCACATTATTAAATCAGTCATTGTAAGGTCATAAGGAATTTTACATTTGATTTTTAAAGAGTAGGGAATTATTTTAATGTGTTTGACTTGGTTTACATCTAATCAACAAATATCTTATCTTTTTTTTTTTTCTTTCCAGCCACTGGTAAAATTCCTCATAGCTCAGTGTTTTTTGTTGTTGTTCATTCGTATTACATGAAATTCCAATTGTAAAAACCTGAAATGAACAGACCATGTTTACTTTTAATGGAAGCATTTCATTTGTCATTTCTTTTCTACAAAATTGTATTCAATATTTATTTCTCTATTTAACCTCTTGACCATTTTGAAATGATTTTACTCATTTGTCTCAGTTGCCGTTATCTTGCATTCCATTTCTGTTCCGAGTTTGACTCTTAAACATTTGAGTCCTTCTCTTGTGGTGTTTTTGATGAGTTTATTTCATTTGTCTGTTTGCAATTTCCAGAAATCAAAGCTTGCTCAGGTTAATATCTGTGTGACCACTCAGTTGGCAGTTTTGTAACTTCATCTGACTTACACAGAAGTAGGGGTGTACTATATGTATCGTCTACTATAATAGCCTTGCTTTTTTGATCAATGTGTGAGCTGACATTATCAAGTATGTCACTGACTTTGCAAAAAACAATCAAGGAGTCACCTTGAGAGTGCATACATTATTTGCTTCATGTAGCGTAGTCTTGCTGGGCCAGATGTGATTCTCAAACAAGAATACACGTGTGGGGACAACCAGTAAAAAATTTTGTAGCGAATCGCAGTGAAATCCTGTGCTTCAAAGGCTACACACACACAGGGCTTCTTCCTAAACTCCCACCCCACTTCTTCCAGCCCATAAAATTTAAGCTGCCGGCGTTCAGGAAGAGAGAAAATGTAACTGAAGAAAAGACTTGACTCAGACAATATAAAAAGCTAAAAATGCTGTCATGAATTCAGGTGCTCAACAGCACAAGGTAACTGAAACTTAATGATTCTTTTGCACATTTTACTGAGCGCTGAAACAGAAGAGAAACATTTGAGAACTGCTACTGACTGCTACAATATCTTTATGTCAATTTGACTAATGCATTATTATATGTCATAACACCAAATGGAGTCTAGATATGTACTGATGATATAGATGTACTACATGTTAAAAGACTGTGGCTATTCAGCCATGGCATGTTTGCATTTCTAATTAGACAATGATGTTAACTTCCTTTAGTTATTAGTAGTAGCAGCGATTAAAATTTTTAATTGCGATTAATCAAATGGTTGTTTGACATTAATCGTGATTAATCGCAGACAATCACAACAATCACATTATGTGCAAAATTCAATAATGAACTCAAAAGTAGTGCTTTTCAACAGCAGTATTCCCTTTACATAGTAGCAGTTGAAATATTTGTTGTAAATCTCAACTTAAACATTAATGTAATGAAATCAAATATAAAACCAAAGCTATTTGCCACAGCCAGGGCTTTAGCATTTTATCTAGTTTGTTATACAAAAAGAAGTTATCATCAGAGTCAAGATCCACAATCACAGTCACATTCCTGCTTGACGGCCAACAGGAATGCACGGTGGGCTGGCTGCCTGGCTGTCTTTGTCAGACAAGTGTGCGGGGGTGGCAGTTACAGTGAGATGAAATATGGTTTGTACCTCCTGTCATTGTAAGTGTCTGCCCTTCCAGGTGAACGTTGCCATAGATGCATCAGCTACACGAATGTTTTAGCATCACAGTCAGCTGGGGACCAATCAGCTGATGCCGGTACCTCACTTTTGTTTTTGATCTACATCTCCAGATCACTTGCATCAAAATTAAAGTCTGACAAATCAGAGTCTGATTCAGTGATAATATGAAAAAAGTCCATCCATCCATTTTCTAACCCGCTGAATCCGAATACAGGGTCACGGGGGTCTGCATGAAAAAAGTCATCCATGGATTATTTTGCTTTGAGCATTCACTTTAGTATCTCTCCACATGCCATTTCAGAAGCTGTTTGCTCTTCGCTACTCATGCATGTGCAGGGAATCGAGGTCAAATTAACAAAGCTAACTTTCCTTCTAGCAAAAGTGTGTCGAAAACCGATGTCACAAGAAGATCACTGTTTGCTATCACTCGCTAGCGAGACTGAGGCTTTCAAAATAATAATACTGTAATAACAAAAACTGCGTTAACGCACGATAAATTAATTGTCAGCGTTAATTAATGCGTTAATGTGATAATAACGTGTTAACTTGTCCAGCCTTAGTTATTACTTTAGATGTGTCATGAGACGATGGATGCTCTTTGGTGCTTCTACTGGTGTCATTAAGCAGATTTGTTGAATCGGGTGTTTTGAGTACTGAAATTTGCATCTCCTGTGGTTTTTTGTTATCGGCTTTCTTAACGCCAGTCCTTTTCATCTCCTTTTAATAGGGTGTGGCACATCATTTATGTCAAAAGCAAATTTTACAATTCATATTTTCATGAACATAGCCATTTATCGCAACCAGAAATTTGCGCTCTGTCGGGTCAAATTCACAATGGCACCATTGCTCATTGCAATTCAAAGTCACCGCCCCTACTTTCAGTGTCGCAGTCATGAGGTGTTGGATTGGTTTAGAAATGTGACACTCGGGAGCCATGTAATTGTTCTGTCCACTCATGGTTGTCTCCAGACGTAATTAGTATATATCTGGCACACTCAGATTATGTGTAGCCTAGCAGGGTTGACTACTTTGTGTGCATATTAAATTCTATTTTTTTTTTCTTGTGCAGTATTTGACAGAATTTAATATGTTAGATTTTTGTTCTTGATTAAATGCTGCACAGTTCACCTTAAAGCAGGGTACTTAAATGTTTATCCATGCCCTGTAGTACTATTTTGATTAGTATTTGATTTCCCTTGGATTCGAGTCTTGTTTACTTTAAGGGAATGTTTGTTGTTCTCATAATAGTTTTTATGGATCTTTGTGCAAATTTCTATTAAGTAAATCCTGTAGGCCACTTTGAAATCGTTTACTTTTACTTGAATTGTTTTGTCTCAATAATACTTGCACTGGTGAGTTTGATGTTTTTTTATAGGATTGCTTCAGTTTTAAGTGGATGAAGTCTGCTTTCCTTAAATATGTTATTTCCATTTATATCATTACTATGCAACAGTTAATATCCTGTTAACAAGAGTAAGGTGGAGCAAGTGTAATATAAGACCTTTACAAACATATTTTGGAAAGATGCAAAATATCATGTCCTTATTGACAAAATCCCTATAAACATACAGAGATCTATTTTTTTTTTTTTTTTGTGAATATTGCACAACCCTATACAGAAGAAATGTTTTAGTGTTTTAAATCCTTGGAACCAAAATTTGCTGCATTCCTCATCCGTAAATTCAACCTCAAAGCCCTTGTGAATTCTTCTTGTCAATCAGAGAATGTGGATGCATGAAGAGGCACCACACTCTACATCAGGGATATTTGGTTAATTTGTGACTGCAACAGCAGGTCGGCCATACCAATAAAATTATATTAAGTCAGTCAGTCAGTCATTATCCAACCAGCTATATCATAACACAGGGTCATGGGGGTCTGCTGGAGCCAATCCAAGCCAACACAGGGCGCAAGGCAGGAAACAAACCCCGGGCAGGGCAGCACCCCCACGCAGGGCATACAAACACACACCAAGCACACACTAGGGACAATTTAGGATCGCCATTGCACCTGACATGCATGTCTTTGGACTGTGGGAGGAAACCTGGGCACCCAGAGGAAAACCACGCTGACATGGAGTTAAGATATAGCAGGTTGGATAATGGATGGATGGATACTTCATTAATCCCCAAGGGGAAATTGTCTTTTCACATGACTTTTATGATTATTTTAACTGTTCCATTTTGTTTTGTTTTTGATTCTATATTTGTTTTACTCCTGTTTGCCATTGCTGCTCACAGGGCCTTTCTGACTACACTATCCATCCATCCATTATCCAACCCACTGTATCCTAACTACAGAGTCACGGGGACGCGGTAGGCAGGGAACAAACCCTGGGCAGGGCGCCAGCCCACCGCAGTCTGACTACACTAACACTTCTAAATTCATCTATATTTACACAGCTAAATGCCTAACTATTATTCTATCCTGAAGTGCTCATACTGTACTGAGAATTAGTCATATTAGTGAAGATTATCAGTTTTCATACAAATAGACTTGATATTTCAATACCAATGAATAGAATTAACCTGGCTTTAGCAAATAGTTGATTTTTTGATTGAACCTTTCCCTTGAATATTCATAAACTTTACTCAATGTTCATTTAATATCTGCTGCTTAAGCAGGCCACTGTTAAAACCTCAGAAAGCAATCAAATTATTCACTTATCACCAAAGTGAACTCGTACAGAGTGAGATATTCCTTTGTTATATTATTTCTCTGGGCCGAGTTTTAGGATTGTTTTTTGTCCATCTGTCCATTATAGAACTCATTGATCTTGCATGTGTTCAGGATGGCTGGGGCTGAAGTTTATGCCAGTACCATCACTTAAACTCTAATAGAATGAAGCTGAAGTAGAAGTGACCAATAAGAAATCTGCTACTATCACAATGTAACAGGTGGTCTTATTTTTATTTATTACATGAATCACATTATAATGAGTCAAGATCAGTCAAGAATTGAATCGATATGGCTTCCCATTTATTTATATAAAGCAACAAAATGTCCAGCATCCATGCCCAGGCATAATATTGTCCTGCGCTCACAAGAAGGCTGCAATGTGGTTTATTGTGGCAATAACCTAATCTGCAATGAAGAAAGACAACAAGAAGCACAAAGAATGAAGAACGTAATGGTTAGAATATCCGGTGAACAGAGGTTCCTAAATGACATGTTCGATCAAACAAATTTTCCATCATACTATTGCACTAAACAACTGTTTTCATAAACATGTGTTTCGCTATGCTAGTACTGTGTTATTCCATATCAAATTGATATTGGCACCCCTCCTGTACTCGGTTTTTAGAGCTGTTTGAACAAATAGGCCAAAATACAGTAGTTCCTCAAATATAATGAGACATCAAAAAGCTTAACACTGGCTCATCTTTCTTATTTCAGTAAAGCAATAATTCTTTTCAAATTGGAAAAGCTTTGATCCATTCCTAGTAAATTAAAATGTGATCGAGTCATGAAGGGTAGAATAAAGTTCTTCCAGTTTGTGAAAGATAAGACAACTAAGAAGCATTGCAGTGTAAAATATGACAAAATATTTTTATTGACAAAGTGTCGTCCAATGTGGTGTTACTCTAAATGATAATATTGGAGGATGAAGAGCTACTGTAAATCCAGAACTATATGACAATAGATCAGAGAGTCCTACTCAATACGATTTAAATGTAGAACATTCCCAAAACGTACTGTATATCCTACTGTAGTAAGACAAGCTCTTGATGACATCCTTTAAAGTGTAAGTCTTGTTCTAGAGATATACAGTATTTTGGTTAATCTTAGTCAAGGTATGCGCATATGATGTACAGTTTGTATTACAATTACACCTGCTTTGCACCACTAATGAAAATGGTAGCTTACCCATATATGAATTCTATTCATTATCTGAGATTCTATTTACGTTCATCATTTTTTCTATTCACGTTCACAATGTTGCCTGAAATCATCTAGGAGTGCACTATTTGAGATATATTAGTAGAGACTAGAAATGCTTCCTATATCTTTATCTTACCTGGATAACAGTTTTAGCCATAGAATTTGATGGAACATTATGAAAGGTGGGCTAGTTTCATTTAATAAAGCTTCTTACTTGCACACAGTAAAATCAGTTGTGATTGAAGTGTAATTGTGCAAAGAGTGTAACTATATTGTTAACATGTAAGTCTTTGAAGCTGCATTTACACTACCAGTTCTGAAATGAAATTGGTGACAAAAATCAGATTCAGCATTAGTGCTGTTTACATTACATGGTCGAAATCTGGTCTGAGCATTTTACATACACATTCAGTTGATGTGAGTGTATGCGCTGTGTATGCATTGTAATGTAGTAATGCAGGTAAGGTGTAGATATTGTTCCCTGCATGTTTTTTGTCTCCTGATACTCTGCAGTTTTCAACATTTTACAAGCAGAACTCATTTTCCAAATATGGTGAGTCAGCACAGAAGAGCTATGTAATTGTAGGCCTCAATATTTTCTGCCATGATTTCCTGCACTTCTCTTCAAAAAGGAAAATGGATACACAAGATGAGTCAAGAGTGTTTGGATTGTATTATTGACTCCTGTTGTGAATCCAAATTGCTGGTAAACTTCAGAATGAGGAAAGTAACTTTTTAATATCTGTGTAACTGTCTCTCTGACATTTTAATATCTCACATGAAGCACACAAAAGACACAATCAAGGCATAATTTGAGCAAAAGTCCAATTTGACAGTCTTGGCTGGGACTCGATATGGGCATGTGAATTGAAAAAGAATGCAGAACTATGTTTTAAAAAAGGGTGTATGTGATCTTAATAAAACGGATACCATGTGGTTTTAGAGTGTTTATGAAAAACTTTGTTGGACAGGTCAAAAAAAATCAAAATCACTGCAGAATGGTAGTGTAAAAACAGGGAGAAGTTTGTGCACGTTCTAAGTCGGTGGGGGGATGGAATAGCCGGCTGCTTGCAGCCTAAGTTTATCAGAGGTGTGAAGGGATGTAAGAAGTGATTTAAGGTGGGACGGATCTACGAGTTTTTTCGTAGGCTCTGGTAATTCTAGTGTTAATGCTTAAATGCCAAGCAACCTCCATGAACTAAACACAGCATGGATTAAAGATGCTTTGAATACTAGATTATTGTATAGGGGAGGAATTGACTGTATCATCTCATCTTTAATGTATTTCCTAAATTAGTACCATATTTTGAGTGAATATTACACCCATGGGCTTGTTTATCTTGTGGTGTTTGGTGGCAAGTTAAAATATAAAATTGAATAGATGGATATGTTTATTAAATTTAGAAATACGTTTTGATTCCATTTTTAGTCTGCATGTAGAGAATGAACAGTATATTTTAATCCAATATATTCTCTGGTACTGTGTAATTCCTTTTTGTCCAAAGTACAGTGTAAATGATGTCAGATCACACGTTGGGAGATGGAGGGTTAAGCTGTGCAGTCTGAACCACTAATAACTGGTTGACTGCGTGATGAATGATTTACATTAGAAAGATCTACCAAACCACTGGAAGACCCTGATAACTGTTTTCTCCTGCACTCGCATACACACTTTAATTACAAAAATTTGTGTTGCTTTAAAGTAGAAGTTTATTTTTAATACTGTAGAACATGCCTATTTAAATATAGGGCTTCTAAAACAGTCTCTCTGTGCCTTTTTTCATTTCAGGATATGGGAACCCTTTAAGTGGACTATTACAGGCCTGGCATGCAACACTGACTTTTGTTTTTAATCTGTGAATATACTAGTAGTGGACTCATTTTTCTGCTGGTGAGAGAGAAGGAAGCCAATAGTCACCATGCTGCAGCAAATCTTGGCTGATATGTATATTGATCCTGACCTTCTGGCTGAACTCAGTGAAGAGCAAAAGCAAATCCTTTTTTTCAAAATGAGACAGGAACAAATTCGGAGATGGAAGGAGAAGGAGCCGTTACTTGAAAAAGAAGATGCACTGAGGACAAAATCAAAGAAAGGTATGGAAAGAAAAAGCAGCAGCTAGGAAAATGTTAACTGAAGACTGGTCAAGAAGCAGCACTGGGTTTATTTAAAACATTCCCAGGTCCTAGAAAATTAGTTAGAATGCTTTGAACGTTAGCAATTAGAATGTGTATATGGCATATTAGTGTCAATCCATAACAAATTCTAAGAAGAAACATAAACTGTGTTGAACTTATGTTGCTGTGTTCTTCAAATAAGAAAGTTACAATGCTTGATTTATAAACTAACAGGTGATGTGACTTATTTGGATTTTAAAACTATTAAAAACTTGGAGTTTGCAGGCCACTGGTATTTGAATTTGCTTCACAATATTGTGCATCTGAATTTCCCATACATGACATCTTTCTGTGCAGTTTGATCCTTCTGACTATGTCTGCATAGGCCTTCGTCAGTTTCTTTCCATATCTGATAGGTCTTCATATTAGGCTATACGGTTACCCGTGCAGAGAACAGTGAATCTCTTACTTGCATGTCTGACTCTAGAACATAAATTGAACCTTTACATTTTAAAGCTTTCATCATGGCACCATAAACTGATAATGTAAGAGTGAGATTGCCCAGTGAAAGACTGACATCTCATCCAAGAATTCTTTCTGTCTCATCCCAAAGTGATTCCAGGATAGGCTTCATTTCCCAATGACCCTGTAAGCTGATTTTTTTTCATTGTAATTCATGGTTTACTTCTTACGGGAGTGGCATACTGTATGTTCTGATAATAAATTTTCATTTTAATTTAGAGGTTATATGGTTTTCATTTCCATATTTAATTACAAACTGAAAGAATCATTATTCCAAAACGCACTGAACTGTCTATTCTAGAACTTTTGCATGTTTCTTCTATGTTTCTAAACTAACATCGTTCAGGAGTGTCATGGATAACTGAATAAACCAAGCTGATTTTACAGTATATAGTACCCATGCCTTTGTGATTATCCTAAGGTTTTCATAGCTGATTTATGTTCTTCTCAATTGTTTCCTTCAGCACCTTTTACAATGACCATCTGTCCTCAGGCCTGAATGGTTCAGCGGTTTCATGCCACCAACAATAGGTGATTTTCCACTGCATTCACTTTTTTTCAGAAAATAGGGACCCTGAGAAAGTCAGGGATTTTTGTAGCATTCCCACTGTAAGGACTTGTGTCAATTGTATTTCCTGGTAATTTCTTATCTCTTTTTACAGGGTTTGTACTTTTACCTTCAGTCAGGAACTATCATGGACGGGGCTTGTGAAATGAATTGTGCTGATTGGTTGACCACAAGTATTGGTACCAACTTTCAAATCTCCTAGTAGTTTGAACTTTGGAATCAGTGAAGATGGAGCGTTGTACTTCACACTGCTAAGATTTGCATTGGGTGTGACAAGGATGGATAGGATTAGGAACAAGTACATTAGAGGGTCAGCTCAGCTTGGAAGTTTGAAGACAAAGTAAGAGAGGCAAGATTGCGTTGGCTTGGACATGTGCACAGGAGAGATGCTGTTTATATTTGGAAAAGGCTGCTAAGGATAGAGCTGCAAGGGAAGAGGAAAAGAGGAAGTCCTAAGAGAAGGTTTATGGGTGTTATGAGAGAGGACGTGCAAGTAATGGTGTAACAGAGCAAGATGCAGAGGACAGAAAGATATGGAACAAGATGATCTGTTGTGGCAACCCCTAAAAGGAGCAGCCAAAAGAAGAAGAAGAAGCCTATCTTTAGACACAAGTGAAATTGTTAATAACTATGTGGCATCAGTTATGTTCAGGCATGCAGCACTTATTTGCTTTGTGACTGTAGGATGGTTGCATGCTCCATTAACATGTTGAATAGGAAATCCTTGCAGTCAGTAATGTAAAAATCTAAAAGACTATTTTTACAGACTTACAGTCACTGCTAATGTAACAAATAAGAAGAATACTCTGTGATTATGAACTTTCAAAGCTCCAATCTACAGAGTATCATTGACTGCATTCACCAAAGGTATAGTTCGCTGTTTTTCACACAAGGAAGTCAGAATATTTCTAGATTATCTCTCCATAGAATTTAGTTGAGTTTTGCTTTTTCACTTTTATCAAGATGACCAGGTTGTTTTCCAGTCCAATACTGTTTGTATGGACATTCTCAAGTAAAATGGGTATGAGATCATGAAAACAGTGTAAAAGTTGTTGAAACACTAATAAGGTAATTCTGGTGGTGAACAGCATCAGCCAGTTGCTGCATATGTCCTATGTGTCCAGCAAAGAATGTTAGCCATTCGGATGAGGACCAAGTTCAATGTTTGACATTTGCACTATGAAAAGGTTGTCCCTCTTACAGTGCTACCTCAAAACTACAATTGCATTAAAATAACTAAAAAAACAACACAAATAAATCATTATCAAAAAATACGTATATACTTAATTTGCTTTAAAGAATCTCTCCATATACAAATCCACATCCACAGTCAGCCTCTGCCAGGAGATCACCATCCTCCCCCAATTCCCCCACCCGCCAATAAAAGTTCACAGAGATCTCTTGTTGCTTACTGCTGTTATATTGTTCAGGTTTGGAGGGTAGAAAGTTAAAGGAGGGCCACAATTCAAAAGTCTAGGCAAGTGTAGGACCACAACTTTGGTGCTACAGTACGCTTAGAATCCAGCTGTTGTGGGGAATTAAATGGTAGTATGTGGTAATACTTTTTGTAACTTTAAGATAAAGTATGGTACAATAAACATATCACTGTTTAACTAGGAACTTCACCACCCTATGCAAGAAAGAACGTTATCAGCATTTCTCCAGGCAGAGCCCAAATCTTCTCACAGTTTAATAAAGAAAACAAAAATAAGAATTTATAGTACAAAGGAACAGCAAACAATGTGCCATAAAAATAATATGCAGAAAGTATACACGAAAGAGTAATATTTCATAACCAGTTTATATAAGTGCAAAACTTACTGAATACACAGACCACAGTGACGAATTGAATATTATTAATTTAACTTCAAGCCGGCCTACATCCTAATTCAATTATTTTCTAAAAATCATATTATTTGCACAGCAAATCACAATAACATTAGCAAATACCTGTGAAAAAGTATATTTTTGATTTTGTCCATGCTAAAGATATTTCTTCAGACATCTGATTAATCCACTGTGACTGGTGAAGCTCCATTATTCTTTGAGGATTTTCATAGTAATGCTTTTTCTAGTACTGTTCTACTGAGCTGTTGTACTTCTGTCCTTATCTGAGCTTTGGACTTCATAAATGTTGGACTGGGACCACAATGTGCTCTCATTTTGATTGATGTGACATTCATGTATATAAAGAAAGTGATTTCTATTTATAAGGAAGTGAAACGTGTAGACAGGTACTGTCTGTTGTGTGCTGTGCTTGTGATTTTTGTTAGCCTCCCTTTTGTCCCTCAAGTGGTGAGCCTCCAGGTAACATTTAACCCTTAGTTCCCATTACCGTCAGATGTGAACTGCAAAGAACAGAAAAGGAATAATATCGTTTATTTTCTGCTTTTGCTAATCATTTGGTACAATAAGCTATTCATCTGGCACCCATGTTAATGCTTTCAAGCATTTATCTTATAATCTCTCTCTTACAATCTTACTTAATCAAGACTGACTGCTTCAGATAAACATGGGAAAAGCACAGACATAACTGTATAGATATAATGAAGCAAATTGTACATTTGGATATTTGAGATTTGCATAAAACTATAACTGAGAATATGAAACTAGCAGAGTGCAATACAAGGAAGAAAGGGCCCAAGAATGTGACATGCCCAGCAATTTTCAGTCATGGAAAGTCCATGTCACATTAGATAACTTTCAAAAAGTTTTTTCAGTTGTAGTCTTCATTTCCATAATCTTACCGAGTTGGAAGTATTTGATTTGCATGTTTCCATGGAAATCAATCACAGAATGTAAAATTTCCAACAATTCATTCTGTCTTGTCCGCAACTTCTTCTGATACAATTAAATCGGTTTGATTTTTGTCTTTAGTCGTAGAGGCAGGCTCTGTGTGCATGAGACCTGTCAACCAATGAATTTTTATTTGTAACTAGCAAAATACCTGCGCTTCGCAGCGGAGAAGTAGTGTGTTAAAGAAGTTATGAAAAAGAAAAGGAAACATTTTAATAATAATGTAACATGATTGTCAATGTAATTGTTTTGTGACTGTTCTGAGAGTTGCTGTCATCAAGGATTTGATTATCATTATTTCTTTCAATCCGGTTCGTATTTGGAGGATGTGTTGTGTTCAAGTTACATTCCTTGTTTGTCAACTGTTGTAAAGATAACAGGTTTCATTCATCGAAGTGTTCACCACCCAAATCGGTATGTGAATCTAAGATGTTTAACAGGCATTCCCGGTATTAAGTTGTGGATTTGCCTGCGAATATTTAGCGGCAGCATGTCTATGAACTTGTGGATTTGCCTGCGAGTATTTAGTGACAGCGTCTCTATGAACTTGTGGATTTGCCTGCGGGTATTTAGCGACAGCGTGTCTATGAACTTGTGGATTTGCCTGCGAGTATTTAGCGACAGCGTCTATATGAACTTGTGGATATTTCTGCATTTGGCGGCAGCGTCACAAAGTTGTTTCCGTCTAGCTGCATCAGAAAATGTACCACAACGTCTGACATGCCTCCTTTTTACTGTTTTCTCACAGCTTGGATTGCTGCTGTCATAATCGGTTTGAGTTTCGTTAACACTAGAATTACCAGAGCCTACGAAAAAACTCGTAATTCCGTCCCACCTTAAACTGCTTCTTAAATCCCTTCACACCTCTCCAGCGCCTTTGTCTTCTAAATGTGCTGATAAAGAGAAGCCGGCTATTCCATCCCCCCACCAATTTAGAACGTGCACGAACTTCTCTCAGCTCATGCCTTGATTGAGTATCTGGGAGTGAAGTGGAGTTTTAGAGTGGAAATAATAGATCGTTGTTTGGAACACACGCATTTCATGTCTGTTCCGTTTCTACAGTAATCTGTGTCAACACATTGTTAAAACAGAAACTTTTTATATTCTAGTAGTAGATGACAAAATGTAGGCATAAACTATATAATGTATGAAGCCTGAAGTCCAAATAGCAAAGAAACATTTTCACAAGAATAACACAATTGCACTTTTATTCAAACATATAACTGCAGAAACAAAAAGCCGCCTTAACATGCGACATTGACACCAGTTTACTGTAACTGACTCCGTGGCTCAATAGACTCAGCCCCCGCTTGGGAATCAAGGGGTCGCGGGTTCGATCCTGCGCCCCTCCGTTTTGAGAAGTAAACTGCTCTTGTCTTACTGTTTTAGAATAAAAGCATACATTTGATTTCAGTCTGTAACAGCCGGTGCAGTTTATGATCCTTGTAAAGGTTAGCTTTTTTTTTATTCACTTTTCACTCTCTCAGTCGCGTTCAGAATCAATCCATACAACCCCATCTGACACGGCTGTTTTCACTAAAGACGCGCTATAGCTCTGCAGTGTACCACGATGCATACTAACGCACAATCACCCCCCGGTTCTGACACACAAACGCTGGCGAAGCTGCCTTCTTCGTATCTCACCGTCACTTGCTTTTCGTTTTATTGAGTGTTCCTGCCAGTCCCGCATGTTGCTGTATGCTTTTCTTTTGTACTACAGGACATGCAGAGGAAAGAATGGTAAAGACCAGTAACTTCGGCGCTATATGCAATCATCAGACACTCCCCATCTGCCCGTGTCGTTCAAACACAGGAACATATATTGGTGTAAAAGTATAACAAAAGTGCACTTTTATTCAAGTGCACTTTTTCCATCGCCTTTTCCTGTAAGAAGCAGTGTACACACTTCTCTCTATGCTGTGGTTTCTATTACACACCTGAAAGAAAGAGACAATATATGTGAAAATATAATCGCACTAATGCAATATTATTTGAAAACGAACAGCGTCAGATCGGGTGTGAATTTATGCAGGAACTGGAAATTCTCTGATGCGGGACCTTCCCCCAGGGAAGAAAGTACAGTGTCAGGTGCTCATTCAGTGTAATAGAAACCATAGCACAGAGAGGTGTGTACACTGCAACAAGTACACGTGTCGTAAATGTAGGAAGGACGGTCCTTGGGTGTGTGGGAACTGTTAATATTTGAATGTGATGATTTCATATAGCACGGAATGAAAATCTGCACTTCTTAGCATTGCACCATGCAAGGTGTCGTATCAATCGCCTACTGTAACTTGCTTTCTTTTTCTTGGTTATACAGGTAGTTTTGAATAAAAGTGCACTTGTTTTGTTTGCGAAATGAAGTGTCTGCGTGCACTTTTCGTGGCATTACACGTGTATTTTTTGAGCATGCCAGTTTGAGCAGTATAAAAGTTTTGAAAAGTATAACAAAACAACGGGCAGATGGGGAGTGTCTGATGATTGCATATAGCGCCGAACTTACTGCTCTTTACTATTCTCTCCTCTGCGTGCCCTCGAGTACAAAAGAAACAGAATACAGGCGCTATAGCTCTGCGTTGTACCACGATGCATACTAACGCCCCCACCTGGTTCTGACACACAGGCGCTGGCGAAGCTGCCTTCTAGTATCTCACCGTCACTTGATTTTCTTTTTATTCAGTTTTATTGAGTGTTCCTGCCAGTCCCGCATGTTGCTGTATGCTGGATAGAGAGAAGTGTGTACACTGCTTCTTACAGGAAAAGCGATGGAAAAAGTGCACTTGAATAAAAGTGCACTTTTGTTATACTTTTACACCAATATATGTTCCTGTGCTTGAACGACACGGGCAGATGGGGAGTGTCTGATGATTGCATATAGCGCCGAAGTTACTGGTCTTTACCATTCTTTCCTCTGCATGTCCTGTAGTACAAAAGAAAAAGCATACAGCAACATGCGGGGACTGGCAGGGAACACTCAATAAAGCGAAAAGCAAGTGACGGTGAGATACGAAGAAGGCAGCTTCGCCAGCGTTTGTGTGTCAGAACCGGGGGTGATTGTGCGTTAGTATGCATCGTGGTACACTGCAGAGCTATAGCGTCTTTAGTGAAAACAGCCGTGTCAGATGGGGTTGTATGGATTGATTCTGAACGCGACTGAGAGAGTGAAAAGTGAATAAAAAAAAAGCTAACCTTTACAAGGATCATAAACTGCACCGGCTGTTACAGACTGAAATCAAATGTATGCTTTTATTCTAAAACAGTAAGACAAGAGCAGTTTACTTCTCAAAACGGAGGGGCGCAGGATCGAACCCGCGACCCCTTGATTCCCAAGCGGGGGCTGAGTCTATTGAGCCACAGAGTCAGTTACAGTAAACTGGTGTCAATGTCGCATGTTAAGGCGGCTTTTGTTTCTGCAGTTATATGTTTGAATAAAAGTGCAATTGTGTTATTCTTGTGAAAATGTTTCTTTGCTATTTGGACTTCAGGCTTCATACATTATATAGTTTATGCCTACATTTTGTCATCTACTACTAGAATATAAAAAAGTTTCTGTTTTAACAATGTGTTGACACAGATTACTGTAGAAACGGAACAGACATGAAATGCGTGTGTTCCAAACAACGATCTACTATTTCGACTCTAAAACTCCACTTCACTCCCAGATACTCAATCAAGGCCTGAGCTGGGAGAAGTTCGTGCACGTTCTAAATTGGTGGGGGGATGGAATAGCCGGCTTCTCTTTATCAGCACATTTAGAAGACAAAGGGCGCTGGCGGAGAGGTGTGAAGGGATTTAAGAAGCAGTTTAAGGTGGGACGGAATTACGAGTTTTTTCGTAGGCTCTGGTAATTCTAGTGTTAAGTGACAGTTCTTTGATTGATGGCGATCACCTCGATAGACATGTTAATGGGGGTATGGTTGGAACGGTAAAGGAAATGGGTACCTGAACAATAAACTAAGTCTAAAATACCTACACAATAACTATAATCGTAATAAACGAACAATAAAACAGCGGAGAAGCCGTGGATTACATAAAAAGACTGCAGTTATCAGCAGGGAGACATGAATACCGTGGCGAAGCAAGGAAGAAAATGAAAAGACCGGAGTGACGGACGGCCTTATATGGGCAGGCAGCCAATTACGTGGGAGGCGTGGGGATGGGGGACATAACGCCACCTCACACGGCGACCGAGCTGCAGGCTGTGGACGTATATATGTACGTATGTAGGATTCAGTTATGACCGCTACACACAGAATTTCGAAATGAAATCTGCTTAACTTTTGTAAGTAAGCTGTAAGGAATGAGCCTGCCAAATTTCAGCCTTCTACCTACATGGGAAGTTGGAGAATTAGTGATGAGTGAGTCAGTGAGGGTTTTGCCTTTTACTAGTATAGATTACAATGCATATTAGCAGCAGTGACGAGGAATAAGGAAAATGGGTGTTTTGGATTTTACAAGCAGATGAACGACTCGTCCGTCTGATGTTTTATGTCCCGTGACAGAATGGAAGAAAGAGAAAAAAGTTGGAGGTTACAGCTAAACTCACCATACCTGTTAGCCCTGCATACAGCACTGGTTCCATCAGACAGCACAATATTGTTTGTCGCAGAAAGGGGTGAGCAAAACTGTGCTAAAGAGTTGGCACACAGTTGTTTAAATTAGACATGCTCTGTGATTTTTGACTGGGTTCCACGACAAGATCAGCAATTGTAGTCAGTAAGCCTAACATTCCCAAAGAGTAGAAGTCGCATAATGTGACAATGACATTAGACAGACTTGTTATCCTTTACAGATGTATATTTCGTAAGGATGCTTTTTAAGATACAAAAGTTACTGTAAAACAATTTAAAGATCTAGCACATATACTGTACAGGAATGTCACTCACTCTAGACTGTTTTATAAAAAACAAAGAACAAATAAACTGCAGTGTTTAATCATAAACGTTATCCTCAACTTAAACAATAAAGTAAATTCTGCATCATTATCAGCAGTATATAGTTTGTGAAATTATATATAAATCATGGTTTTATTATAATATCATGGGACATGTTGTCGGTGGCACAGTGGTGCAGTAATTAGTGCTACTGCCTCACAGTTCCAGAGTCATTGGTTTAAATCCTAGGACAGGCACTGCCAGTATGGAGTTTGCATGTGTTCTTCCAATTACTTGTTTTTCTTCCCACACTCCAATGTCATGCAAATTCTAAATTAGCCCTTTGAGAGAGTGTGAGTGTATATGCGACTATTTTCTGCAAAGGACTGGCACTCATCCAGGGCTAGTTCTCACAATGCACCCAGTGATCTTGAAGATGATTTGCTATGGGGCTGACCTCGGATAGCTTCTGATTTCTATGTCAAAGTAGGGCTCCGGGAACCTTCCTTCATATGTTTTGCAAATGCCACAGTGTTGCTGCCCTTTGGTCTGCAAAATTATTCCCTGCATAATGTTTAGGACAAAGACACGTTTTTCCTTGATCTTCCCTCTACTCCACATTTTAATATTACAAATCAAACAATTCAGACATGATTTAAAGTGCATACTGCAGACTTTAATTAAAGGGTATTTCCATACATTTTGATCACATAAAGTAGAAATTACAACATTCTTTATGCACGGTCCCCCCCATTTCAGGGTACCATATTATTTGGGACAATTGGTGCCATAGGTGTTTGGATTCCTCAGGTGTATTTCATTAATTCATTAGCGTGCCTAAGATGGTTCTATCTGCAGACCACCATTGGAGTCTGTAGTTGCTATTGTCCAACATGAGGACAAGAGCTGTACCAGTGAAAGTCAAAGAAGTCATTATGAGGCTGAAAAACAAAAATTAAACCACTAGAGACATTGGTAAAACTGTCTGGATATCATTAAGAAGGAAGATCGCACTGGTGAGCTCAGTAATCCCAAAGGGGCTGGCAGGCCAAGGAAACTTTCACTGCTGATGACAGAAGAATCCTAACTATGGTAAAGAAAAAGCCCCAAATACCTGTCCGTCAGATAAGAAACAGTCTTAAGGAGGAACATGTGGATGTTTCAGAGACTACTATCCACAGAAGACTTCATAACCAGAAATACAGTGGCCACAATGCAAGATGCAGACCATTAAGTTGGCCACAAAAACAGGATGGTTAGATTACAGTTTGCCAAAAAATACTTAAAAGAGCCTGCAGAATTCTGGAAAAAGGTCTAGTGAACAGAAAAGACAAATATAACCCTCTATTAGAGTGATGGTAAGAGCAGAGTGAGGAACTTTTCCACCTCATCTGTTAAACATGGTGGTGGTGGGGCTGTTCTGTCTTGGGCAGGTATGGCTGCCACAGGTACTGGCACACTTATCTTTATTAATGATGTAACTGTTGACGGCAGCTGCAAAATGAATTCTGAGGTGTATAGAAACTTCTTATTTGCTCAAGTTCCAGTTAATGCCTCCAAACTCATTGGACAGCACTTCATCATACATGATAATGTTCCCAATCATACTGTTACGGCAACACATCACTTTTTCAAAACTAGAAAATGGAAAATTCCTGAAAGACCAAGACAGTCACCCAATTTAAAGCATGTCTTCGATATGCTGAAGAGAATACTTGAGGAGACAAGACCCTGAAATAGGCAGAAGTTGAAAACTGCTGCATTAGAGGCTTGACAGAGCTTTACCAGAGAAGATACTCAGCACCTGGTGATGTCTATGAATTGCAGACTTAAAGCAGTAATTGCATGCAAAGGATGTGCAACAAATTAGAAAATATGACTGTTTTAATATACCTACCACTGCTATGTCCCAAACATCATGGTGCCTTGAAATGGGGGGATCATGTATAAAAAAATGTTACTTCTACGTGGTGGACGGAAATGTTTACAAATATTCTTAAATTAAAATCTGTAATGTGCACTTTAAAAATGTCTGTCTTAATTGTTTCCTTTGTAATTTTAAACTTTGGAGCAGAGGGGTAGATCAAGAAAAAACTTTGTGGAGGGCACTGCTACCTTTTATGTCTTCTATCTTTTCTATGGATGTATTACTTCTGATATTTTTATTACTAGACCTTACCCCCTTTGTCACGCAGTCTAACGCAACAAAAGCTGTTTTCACTTGGGGCAATCACTGCCAAATCAGCCCTTCCATCCTGTTGGAAATCACCAGATTCACTTTCTGTTAATGCTTGGAAGACATCTTTTCTCAGACTTTCCCAGTTAGAGTTCTCAGCTGCTAGTATCTAGTATCTGGGACCAGTATTGCCAAATGGCATCAACTGGCTTATATAGTACAGCACCAAATACTATATCTGGTCATCTGGGTTGGGATGTAGGGTCTCATGGGTGGGTGGTGCCTCTTCTCTTCTTCTCTGTCAGATTATACATCTTGCTCCTCATACAATATGGGTATATCTCGAAGGAATAGGGTGAGGGGTGAGAGGGCATCAGAGGAGGTTTTATTTTTATTTATTTTTACTTTTTAGATAGTCTCATAAATATTGTTTTGTTTGGATAATTGTTATTGTATAGTTGTATTTAATTAGTTTTCAATAAAGGCTTGATCACAAAAATAGAGACTGGGCTGTTAATGACAACAGTGGTTTTATCTGAAGCCATTTTTTATATTGCAGCAAATGGAAAGGCAGTAAATTGGCTCTTGGGATCAGATTCCGATGTCTGGGTTTGGGTAATGGGAGAACATTCCAAGGACAAACCCTATGACCAGATCTGTGATGAAATTATTACAGAACGAGCTCGACAACAAGCTCAGAAGGAAGCAGAAGAAATCCGGTAGGTATAATTGGTAGCTTTATTATTATTATTACTAGGTCATTTTAAAGCTTTAGAGTCCCATACAACAAACATTTGAAATCAGTATCTCCCTGGCAATGTATATTTCTGTCTGGAATGTGTGGGTCATCTTAACTTGCAATGTTTCAGAATGAGCAGAAGTATTGTTTTATAGCACTGTCTTTTCATTTTAGTTCTGTTTTTGAGGTTTTAAACTGTTAACATCAACATGAAATATGAGTTCCCTTCTTCCTGCTTATTACTATTAACTGCTTATTGTACTTTAAAACCAACCAGGCAAGCAGTGAGGCCTAGTCCCTAAGGCACTGAAGTTTATTCTACAAGGAAGTCACTTAAACTGCCTGCAGTCCTATAATATTAACAACTATACACTCATTGCAATATAAAATTGGATAAAACACAAGAAGCAGAGGGTTATGGTTCAAGGAACCTTGCCATAATAGGCTGATGTTAAGAGTGGTTTTATTAAGAATGGTATTATTATTTTGTTGAATATTCATGAGTAGGGGTTTAAAAACACCTTAGAGAGAACAAGGAGGAGTTTTAACCTGATTTTAATTTAGCCTCATTTAACCTGTTTAGTTTACAGAGTACAAAGCTGAGATGAAAGTCATCCAAGTTCAATTTAACATTTTAGAATGGACAGATATAACTTGATTTGCCTTGATTTGCATCAAAACTTCATTTTGCAAGGGCGTACTGAGCACTTAATTTCCTTTTTCCTAAACAACTATCCACTGACATTTGATTTGAATGCTCAAATATGAGTAAATCACATAAATAATGCAACACAATGGCAATGGTGAAATTGGAGTAACGGCCTAGTATGTGAATGAATACTCCAGTATGCCTTACAACATACTAACTCTGCATTTTTTGAAATTCTCTTTATTCATTTCAATAATTTTAAAGAAAGAATGTTCCACAATGTGAACCATGACAACCTATGCCTTAGATCCTTTTTTTATTGATATGCGTTGCATATATGTTGTAAGGATCTAAACGTTAACATAGTTCTTGCTTTGGTTTGTGTCTTTGTTTTGAGGTCAAGGTTTGAGTCATAGCTTATTTTACAAAGAGAAAGGAATGAATAGTCAATAGCCTAAGTGACATGGAAACATGTCATAGGTAAGTAATTAGTCAAGAAGAATAGGGGGAAAAATAACTTAAATCTGCTTTTTTAGACAAGAATGCATTGGTTTTCTGCATATTTGAAACAAACCAGCAATAGTTACTTTACCAGGTGGAATCTAAACAAAGCAGTTACAAATGCTAAAAATAGAGTATGAATGCAGCACACTCAAACCCCATGCTACAACAGGGTAGGAACAAAGTTTGCATGGCCACGCAAATCATAAGCCATATTTTACATACAGTATCTAAATAAAATTTGTAATTAACATGTTTTTAGTTGGAAGTCTTACAGGCCCCCACAGCAGACAGCCAAAAACCTAGTAAAGGCTACAAAATATTTTAAATATTGTAACTTAACTTGCTTAATCCTAATCATGGTCACACAGCCTATCCTGGAGAATAGAAGGACCGGGAAAGGGGCAGTATCTTTCCCGGGACGCAAGAGGGTAGCTGTCCTGTGAGGGACCATGGCCACCACCAGGGGGTGCCTGGATGGTCTCAGAGCCATGGACTGCAGCACTTCCACCACACCAGGAAGTGCTGCCAGAACAGGAACCAGGTACAGCCGAAGTGCTTCCGGGTGCCCATGCAGCACTTCCACCACAGTAGGAAGTGCTGCAGGAAGGCCATCAGGGAGCACCTGGAGCATATCCAAATGCAGTATAAAAGGAGCTGCCTCACTCCATTCAAAGAGCCGGAGTCGGGTGGAAGAGGATGGAGCTTGTGTGTGGAGGAGTGAAGGCAACAGAAGAATAAGAAGAGTGGAGGAGAAAGAAAAAAAGATGGGACTGAACCTAATTGGGGGTGATTTGTGCACTGTGCAGTGCGTAGGAGAAAGGAAAAATAAAGAGCGTGTGTTTTGGATATTGTGGGTCTGCGTCTCTGTATGTAGCTGGGTTGATTTTTCTACTATATATATATATATAATATAATATATACACGCGCAGTCATACGAAAAAGTTTGGGAACCCCTCTTAATTCTTTGGATTTTTGTTTATCATTGGCTGAGCTTTCAAAGTAGCAGCTTTCTTTTAATATATGACATGCCTTATGGAAACAGTAGTATTTCAGCAGTGACATTAAGTTTATTGGATTAACAGAAAATATGCAATATGCATCATAACAAAATTAGACAGGTGCATAAATTTGGGCACCTCAACAGAGATATTACATCAATACTTAGTTGAGCCTCCCTTTTGCAAATATGACAGCCTCTTGACGCCTCTTATAGCCTTTGATGAGTGTCTGGATTCTGGATGGAGGTATTTTTGATCATTCTTCCATACAAAATCTCTCCAGTTAAGTTAAATTTGATGGCTGCTGAGCATGGACAGTCTGCTTCAAATTATTCCATAGATCTTTGATGATGTTCAAGTCAAGGGACTGTGATGGCCATTCCAGAACATTGTATTTCTCCCTCAGCATGAATGCCTTTGTAGATATCGAACTGTGTTTTGGGTCATTGTCTTGTTGGAATGTCCAACGCCTGCATAACATCACCTTTGTGACTGATGCTTGAACATTATCCTGAAGAATTTGTTGATATTGGGTTGAATTCATCTGACCCTCGACTTTAACAAGGGCTCCAGTCCCTGAACTAGCCACACAGTCCCACAGCATGATGAAACATCCGCCAAATTTGACAGTAGGTAGCAGTAGTTTTTCTTGGAATGCGGTGTTCTTCTTCCACCATGCAAAGTGCTTTTTGTTATGACCAAATAACTACATTTTTTGTCTCATCAGTCCAAAGCACTTTGTTCCAAAATGAATCTGGCTTGTCTTAATAAGCATTTGCATACAAGTGACTCTGTTTGTGGCGTGAGTGCAGAAAGGGCTTCTTTCTCATCACCCTGCCATACAGATGTTCTTTGTGAAAATTGCGCTGAATTGTAAAACGATGTACAGATACACTATCTGCAGCAAGATGTTCTCACAATCCTGCGCAAATGCCGCTCCAGTATTTTTCTTGGCCTGCAAGACCTGGGTTTAACAGCAACACTGCCTGTGGCCTTCCATTTCCTGATTACATTCCTTACAGTTGAAACTGACAGTTTAAACCTCTGAGATAGCTTTTTGTAGCATTCCCCTAAACATGATACTGAACAATCTTTGTTTTCAGCTCTTTTGAGAGCTGCTTTGAGGATCCCATGCTGTCACTTCAGAGGAGAGTCAAAGGGAAGCACAACTTGCAATTGACCACCTTTAAATACCTTTTCTCATGATGGACACACCTGTCTATGAAGTTCAAGGCTTAACAAGCTAATCCAACCAATTTGGTGTTGCAAGTAATCAGCATTGAGCAGTTACATGCAATCAAATCAGCAAAATTACAAGGGGACCCACATTTTTGCACAGCCAGTTTTTCACATTTGATTTAATTTCATACAACTAAATACTACTTCACTAAAAATCTTTGTTTGGAAAACATTCGGATGTTCCTAGGAAATGATAGACATACCACTGTTATCTTTTTTTGTTGAAATTAAATTATTATGCTGACTGAGAGGGGTTCCCAAATTTTTTCACATATATATTGTAACTGTAGGGGTTGCTGTTGACCCCTGAACCCCGCAGACAATACGTCCAAACACCAGGTAAAAGTCTCAATAATGAATTTATTTTTACAATAATGTGCACAAAGCACCTCCACCTCCACTATTCTCAATAATAATTCAATAATCACAACAATAATAAACAAATCATCCTCTCCACCCAGCAGCTCCGTCACACTTCCTCCCAATTCCGGCTCTGTCTGCTGGGGTTTCCCCCAGTCATTTTATATTCCCTTGACCCTGGAGTGCTTCTGTCCCTCAGTCCATGTGATTTTATAGCACTTCCGGGTCAGATGAAAAAGTCTTCTTTTCTTCAGCCCGGAAGTACTTCATTCCTTCTGTCCCCGTGATAAGGGAGTACTTCAGGACTATAATGAAAACACTCATGTCTCCCTGCAGAGTCCCCTAGCAGCCCTGCTGGAATTCGAGGCACCTCCATGTTGTAGGGAGGACTCCATCTAGCGTCGTGCGGGTATTGGCCGGGATAAACAGCCGGCCATAGATCACTATTTATCTATCTATCTATCTATCAATCTATCTATATATATATATCTATATATATATATATATATATATATATATATATATATATATATATATATATATATATATATATATATATATATATATACTAATAAAAGGCAAAGCCCTCACTCACTCACTCATCACTAATTCTCCAACTTCCCGTGTGGGTGGAAGGCTGAAATTTGGCAGGTTCATTCCTTACAGCTTCCTTACAAAAGTTGGGCAGGTTTTATATCGAAATTCTACGCGTAATGGTCATAACTGGAAGCAGTTTTTCTCCATTTACTGTAATGGAGATGAGCTTCAACGCCGGGGCGGAGTTTCGTGTGACATCATCACGCCTCCCACGTAATCACGCAGTACATAGAAAACCAGGAAGACCTCAAAAAGCGCTGAAGAAAACATGCATTATATAATTGAGAAGGCAGCGAAACAATAAGAAGCGGCGAGTGACATATACAACCATATTCATGAGTTCTGCTACTGAAACAAAGCACGATGTAAACCTACACTTTAAATTAAGTTCATAGACAGGCTGCGCTGGCGTTTGTAATTTAGTGCCTGCCCATATAAGGCCGTCCGTCAGCGGCAATCCAATAGCAAACTGCCACGGGTAAATATTCACGGGTGAAGGACTGTGCTTATGGAGAGGAAGATGAGATGGTCAGGGTGGTGTTTGACACAAACTCAGCGAAACTGCGAGAGAAAGTTTTAAGTGCCAGGACTAAGGTAACATTAAATACAGCCATGGACATAGCACGAGATGGCACCAGCACAGCTGGGAAACTTCGATGCATGTACACCGAGTGGCTCACGTGAACTGGCGCAGTGCACAGATAAAAGCAACAGTTCCAAAGAGCTGAACAAAACCGAATTACACAATTGAAAAGGCAGCAAAAAATATGAAGCGTCTGATACTTACAAGCATATTCATAAATCCAGCTACTGCGGAAACAAAGCACACATTGGAAAAAGTCAATGTCCCGCTAAAGGAAGACAGTGTAAAAAAACCCGTGCATGCAGTGTGTCAGGTCTCAGATAAAGAAGAAGACGAGCTGTTTATTGATGCAGTAAGAAACGAATCGATGAATGAAACCTGTCATCTTTACAACGATTGACAAACACGGAATGTAACTTGAACACAACACATCCTACAAATACGAACCTGATTGAAAGAAATAATGATAATCAAATCCTTGATGACAGCAACACTCAGTAACACTCACAAAACAAATACTGTATATTGACAGTCATGTTACGTTATTTTTAAAATGTTCCCTTTTCTTTTCTAGCTTTTTTAACACACTACTTCTCCGCTGCGATACGCGGGTATATATATATATGTATATATATATATATATATCCCGATCTACATACTCGAATAATGGATACTTTATTCGCCATCAATGATTGTTTTGGTAAAGCCATACTCAGTGTATTCATTAGATGAGCGGTAAAAAGTAAGAGCGAGGGAGGATGACTCATTGAGGCATGCAGGCTGTAGTCGCGTCAACTCTATCTGAATTGCGTGATCACATTTGAAAAAATATATCTTTTCAAGTTCTATTTAGTCCATATGTGTCAAACTCAAGGGCCGCGGGCCACATCCGGCCCGGCGTGTAATTATATCCGCCCGAGATCATTTTATATACTGTATTATTGTTATTAATGGCCCGGGTATATGAAGCGCTGGTAACACAATAAACTACAGATCCCATAATGCAGCGCTTCAGCTGCCTTGCCGAACACTTGCGCGTTAATCAAGTCTACCTTATGATGCTGTAAGTTATTGCGAAGCTAGTTATTGCGCACTGAGTTTGCACGGCGCTTTGGTGACTTTGAAGAACAAAAAGTCCGTCTACATGCGTCTCGAACCTTGTGCATGTTTGGTAGCACATATCTGTGTGAGAAGCTCTTCTCAGTGATAAAGACTAACAAAACAGCACACAGGAGTCGCCTCACTGATGAGCACCTGCAATCCATCCTGAGAATCTCCACAACACAGAACTTCACACCAAACAGAAACGAACTTGTGGCCAAAAAAAGATGCCAGGCGTCCAGCTCTAAAATGACATTTGAGCAAAGACAACTGAATGATTTGATTTGTTATTGCACGTAAGAGCGGGAGTCAACCGTTTTAACAAACAGCGTATTGCACTGATACAAAATAGCTGTGTGTGTATATATGTAGATTGTATGTATATGTATATATATGTTTATATATGTGTGTGTGTATGTATGTGTATATATATATATATATATGTATTTGTGTGTATATATGTGTGTGTATGTATGTAGATATATATATGTATGTATGTATTTGTATAGATATGTATATATATATATATATGTTTATGTGTGTGTGTGTGTAAATATATATATATTGTCAACGGCACCCGGGCACAGACAGGCAGACATCTTGTTTTGCACAAACCACCACACGTTTATTTACACTATTTACAAATTATGGTCACAAAGACCCCCAAATAATGGTCACAAAGACCCAGTTCAGTGCACAAACCCCAAATCACACAAAGTCCTGGCCACAATGCCTTTCTTCGGGCCGCCTCCACTCTCCACTGCTTCGTCCTCCTTCCACCCGACTCCAGCTCTGAATGAAGGGAGACGGCCCCTTTTATAGCTGACCCGGACGAGCACCTGGTGTTCCCGGCAGTCCTTCGTTGGCCACGCCCCAGCGTGGCGGAAGTGCCGGCTGTCCTCCCGGCTGCTCTCCGGGCGGCGTTATAAATCTTCCCCCCAGCACTTCCTGGTGTGGCAGGAGTGCTGGGGAAACAAGTCCCCAAGGCATTGGGGCGCCTCCTGGCGGTGACCACGGGCTCCTACACGGAAAGGCTTCCATGCCCTTGACCCGTGGTCCCCAAAGCAACCAGGAAGGCGAACCCCACGTGATCCAGGCAGGGCTCTGACCCTCTTCCGGTCCCTCCTGGCGTCCCGGCCGGGTCATGGCCCCTGGCATCCCTGACAGTGCCCCACAGCCAGCGAAGACCACTCGTGGGAAAGAGCGACCCGCCCCCGAGGGCAGCAGAGTCCCGAAACGGGTCCTACCTGGGATAGCCGGGTCCGCCCCGACTCCTAGCAGGGACAGGGGCGGAGACACAATCTGAGCACCAACCCATGGTGCATCCCTGTGCCTTGCACAGGTTGTGCTCCCCTTTACGGCACCCGGGCCTCCTCGATCGGCACCCCCTCCGAGACCTCCGCGCCCCTTTGTTCCGAGCCACTCGTTCCCCCGTAGGCTCCTCCAGCTGTGGCGCAGCTGCGCACCGCAGCAGAGATCATTCCGCTGGCGGCCCGACATCAGAGGGCTGTTCCGCCACGAAGGGTTCCTTCAGCCCGCCCGGGGTCCGTCCCTACAAAAGAGAACACAGGGGCAGAACCGCTGCCAAAGCACCCAGCTCGTGCCATGCACGGGCAGCGTTCCCCTCAATCACCCGGCACTTGCCTGATCGGCACCCTCTCCGCGGCTTCCGTGTCCTCTCGATGATGGAGTCGTCGGCACCGCCTGCTCTCTCTCTGCCTGCCTCAGGGATTCCCTCTGCTTCCCCAGAGGGCAGCCAGCCATACGCGTGCACCCAGCAATGCGTCTCACTATATTGGAGGAAGCAGCACCCAGCCGCTTAATCCTCCCTTCACTCTTGGACACCTTGACGGTACGCGACTTTGTATCAACAAACACAAGCCCCTTTCCCGTCTGCGTCCCTACAGTACAGCGAGGTCGCAGCCAACTCGGGGCGGAGGGCGCTAGGACCCGGGGCACTAAGCAGCCCGTGTCCATTCTGCGTCCTCTCGGACTCCCCCCTCGCCGCGCATACAGCCATTAGCGCCGCACTATTTGTCGGAGGGCTGCTTACTCGAAACTGCTCATCGTTATCACAGCCATTTTCGCAGACCCTCCCAGTTGCTGTCGGAGTCGGCTGTACTCACCAAATCCGCCGTATCTCTCCGGCTGGAGATTCCAGCGCCGCGCCGTCCCGCTGTCAGTCGAAACTTCCGTAAGGTCGCGAGCGCCTTCTTCTCCAGATCCCGCACTGCAGCCCGGAGGGCACGTAGCAACTGTAACACACTCTGCTCTGCAGGCTGAAGGCACGCCCCCAGCTCCGTCAGAGCAGCCGGCAAGGACAGAAAGTCAACCGACGCGGAGCCTACCTGTACGTCAGCCTCCGACGTCGGCCACTTCCTGTGGGCCCTCTCCTCTGGCCCAATCGGGTCTCCCCGGCCCGTGACGAACGTTCCTTGGTCCCGCCTCTCTTCGGTCATTGGCGGGCACCCCAGACACACCGTCCAACCGCGTGCCTGTCAGGGGGAGGGACATCCGGTCCGCGGCCATCTTGCCTCCCTTTTCTCGGCGTCGATATGCCTGCCGGCAGCTCCGTTGTTGCCAGCACTCTTCGAGACGCAGCGTCTCCTTCTCCGCAGCCTTCGCGGCTGCCGCCGTGCTGCCAGCGCCCTGCAGACCGGCATGCGCCCGCCACCGACGTGAATCCGGGAAGTCCCTGCCTGAGAAAGAAAAAACACGCCCGGCCCTCCCGGGCCGGCTGCCACTAGGCAGGGGACTCACCTTCCCGGACCCGTCCAACCGAGGACACCTCCTCGGCGAGGCTTCTTCCGACGCCATGCCGTCTCGCCTGCAGCAACGGCACGATCCCTGGAGACCGCTGCTCTCCAGCTAGGCATACCGCCCGCCCGTGTCAGGGAAGTATGGCCATCAAACGGACCCCTGGCGGTCCGTGGGGTTTCTTCTCTCCGCGGGGCTGTGTGCACGCAGCACCCGCGGAACGTGGGTGGTGTCCCCTGCTGCGCCCGGCCGTCCACAACAAATTTATTTGTTGCAGGTCTCCGCCTTGCAACAGGCGGAGCATCCTGCCGACTACGCCAGATGTCAACGGCACCCGGGCACAGACAGCCAGACATCTTGTTTTGCACAAACCACCACACGTTTATTTACACTATTTACAAATTATGGTCACAAAGACCCCCAAATAATGGTCACAAAGACCCAGTTCAGTGCACAAACCCCAAATCACACAAAGTCCTGGCCACAATGCCTTTCTTCGGGCCGCCTCCACTCTCCACTGCTTCGTCCTCCTTCCACCCGACTCCAGCTCTGAATGAAGGGAGACGGCCCCTTTTATAGCTGACCCGGACGAGCACCTGGTGTTCCCGGCAGTCCTTCGTTACACGCCCCAGCGTGGCGGAAGTGCCGCTGTCCTCCCGGCTGCTCTCCGGCGGCGTTATAAATCTTCCCCAGCACTTCCTGGTGTGGCAGGAGTGCTGGGAAACAAGTCCCAAGGCATTGGGGCGCCTCCTGGCGGTGACCACGGGCTCCTACAGGGAAAGGCTTCCATGCCCTTGACCCGTGGTCCCCAAAGCAACCAGGAAGGCGAACCCCACGTGATCCAGGCAGGGCTCTGACCCTCTTCCGGTCCCTCCTGGCGTCCCGGCCGGGTCATGGCCCCTGGCATCCCTGACATATATATATATATATATATATATATATATATATATATATATATATATATATATATGACAACAACACTCATCACTCACAACAGTGACAAAACAATTACATTGACAATCAGGTTACGTTACTTTCAAAATGTTTCCTTTTCTTTTTCATTGCTTCTTTAACACACTACTTCTCCCAAGCTGGTATTTTGCTAGTATATATATATACACTCACCTAAAGGATTATTAGGAACACCATACTAATATGGTGTTTGACCCCCTTTCGCCTTCAGAACTGCCTTAATTCTACGTGGCATTGATTCAACAAGATGCTGAAAGCATTCTTTAGAAATGTTGGCCCATATTGATAGGATAGCATCTTGCAGTTGATGGAGATTTGTGGGATGCACATCCAGGGCATGAAGCTCCCATTCCACCACATCCCAAAGATGCTCTATTGGGTTGAGATCTGGTGACTGTGGGGGCCATTTTAGTACAGTGAACTCATTGTCATGTTCAAGAAACCAATTTGAAATGATTCGAGCTTTGTGACATGGTGCATTATTCTGCTGGAAGTAGCCATCAGAGGATGGGTACATGGTGGTCATGAAGGGATGGACATGGTCAGAAACAATGCTCAGGTAGCCCGTGGCATTTAAACGATGCCCAATTGGCACTAAGGGGCCTAAAGTGTGCCAAGAAAACATCCCCCACACCATTAAACCACCACCACCAGCCTGCACAGTGGTAACAAGGCATGATGGATCCATGTTCTCATTCTGTTTACGCCAAATTCTGACTCTACCATTTGAATGTCTCAACAGAAATCGAGACTCATCAGACCAGGCAACATTTTTCCAGTCTTCAACTGTCCAATTTTTGGTGAGCTCGTGCAAATTGTAGCCTCTTTTTCCTATTTGTAGTGGAGATGAGTGGTACCCGGTGGGGTCTTCTGCTGTTGTAGCCCATCCGCCTCAAGGTTGTGCGTGTTGTGGCTTCACAAATGCTTTGCTGCATACCTCGGTTGTAACGAGTGGTTATTTCAGTCAAAGTTGCTCTTCTATCAGCTTGAATCAGTCGGCCCATTCTCCTCTGACCTCTAGGATCAACAAGGCATTTTTGCCCACAGGACTGCTGCATACTGGATGTTTTTCCCTTTTCACACCATTCTTTGTAAACCCTAGAAATGGTTGTGCGTGAAAATCGCAGTAACTGAGCAGATTGTGAAATACTCAGACCGGCCCGTCTGGCACCAACAACCATGCCACGCTCAAAATTGCTTAAATCACCTTTCTTTCCCATTCTGACATTCAGTTTGGAGTTCAGGAGATTGTCTTGACCAGGACCACACCCCTAAATGCATTGAAGCAACTGCCATGTGATTGGTTGATTAGATAATTGCATTAATGAGAAATTGAACAGGTGTTCCTAATAATCCTTTAGGTGAGTGTATATCTATATCATGCTCCAAAGAAGGCAAGCGTATTTTCCCCTAATAACTACACACCAGTGGCACTTTGAGAAGCTGGTCCTAGACTATGATTCCTGTTATGGTAGACCTCCTGGACCCACTTTAGTTTGTCTGTTGGACAAAGATTGGAGTGGAGGATGCAATTATCAATCTGCTCTACATGAGTTGTTCTCACATGGACAAAGCTGGCAGCACTGTGAGGATAATGTTTTTTGATCTCTCCAGTGCCTTCAATACCATCCAGCATCCCTGTTAAGGAGTAAACACAGAGATATGCAGGTGGATGGTATTTATATTAGGTAGTGATATCCTTCATATCTTCTCTGTGATGGCCAGTGCGATTTTTCTATGCTGTGGTGTGCTGGGCTGGTAATATCACTTAAGGCCCACTTAATCAATAAGCTAATTAAAAGGGCAATCTTAGGTATAGGACACAATCTGTTCCCCCTGGAAGTAGTAGTGAAGGAGAGAGTGAACGGAGTGCCATTATGAACAATGAGTACATGAGTATGAACACTGAGTACTTTCAGCCAATGAATACTGGGGAATCTTTATACCAACAGCAATGCACCTCCATAATGCCTCACTGTAACTGTGAAAGTCAAATGTGAAGTTTTCTTCCTTGCTTTTTAGCCACCCTGGTGTGTTTTCAGACCATAGTGTGTGTGTTTGTATGTGTGTATATATCTATGTCTTGGTACTTGTTTGAACTGAGTCTGTATTTTAAAAATGTCAAGAGTTTTATAAATATCACTTTTGATATTTTTTAAACAAATGTAAAAAATTTCTAAAAAGGTAAATGTATCTAAATAGCAAAGAGAGATGGGAGCTGTATAGAATGTGTACACTTTTCTGGTATTGACCTTATCTTGAGTGCATTGCGAAAAGTGGAGATTTTACAGGGTGTTTGTTTCTATTATAAAAAATCTAGTTTGGCAACATTACAGTAAAAGTGCCCAAACATTTGCTTTAGGCCTTATATCCCTAATTAAAATACATACAGTACTCTGTCATGTGCTTTATTCTACCGTTGTTATAATAATGCAAGAAAATGTCTAATTGCCTGTTATTTGGCATTCCTACCATTCATTTACAAGTCTTACGACTCCTACAAAATAAGTGACTCGTGTTACGTTTAAAATTGTGACCGTGGTACTGGGTTGCAGTGATACTACCTTCCAGCTCCTAGGACACTAAATGTGTGTAGATTTGCGGGTACTGTGGGTTCATTCTACATCCATAACATATGCAGCTGGACTGGCTAACTGGTGGCTCTATTTAGGTCCCATATGATTGGATGTGCCCTACAATTAACTGAAATTGACAGATTCACTAAATGGAAGGATGAGCTATACATTATGTTGTCACCAATCCATCAAAGTTGACTTATCCTGCATTAGTTTTTTTTTTGTTTTTTTTCTCAAGGGTAAAAATAGATGAAAACCAAAACAAACCAGATATTTGCATAGACCATTAGAGGTGTTAACAATTCAAAAAAATCTGAATTCTGAAACATGCTGGATTTCACACTGCTTGCACTGCTGATGATGCCATGCCTGTAGAGAAGCAATGGCAAATGAGGGGGTTTATGGGGAAAATACATTTAATTATTTGGCTAACAACTTGATCCAAGACAACTTACAACATTTATGAAACAATAAATTACATTTCTTTTAGTTTTCTAATTGGAGCATAGGCAGGTGAAGTGACTTGCCACACAGTGTCTGTAGTAGGGTTTGAAGCCCAAAACCTTAACCCCTACACCACCTTCTAATCTTTTCGCACATGGTCAATATGGATTTAAACTGTTCAGCCTAATATTAATGTCCTTTTTTGTCAAGAATACTCAGATGTTTTCATTTTCTGCTCTTCTAAGACTTAGCACACCGAACAATGTATTTAGGCTGCAAGGTTTCCACTCAATTCATCATATACTTATTCATACTGACTAAAGCCAAAAGGTGACCAGTAAATTCACCACTGAAGGGTTTTGTTTGTTTATCAATAAATTATACTGTAGTAGTCCTATGTGTATTTTAATGACACAGTGAGATCTCTGGAAAATTTGTCTACACCTTCTCAATTTTTCTCAGACATTTGGGACAGAATAGGGTAGAATTTGACCTATTCTGAGAAAAAACACCAATTTAAATTTGTCAATGACATTAATGCTCAGAATGATGTCATGAGAAGCAATTAAAAAATTGTATTTCCAAAGATACAGTGGCTGACCTGAGAGGGTGGGAACTATCGGTGACTCCATAACACAATTTTTTTCAGGTTATACTTGGCGCTCCTTTGGCACAGGTGCAACATTTCTGTCTATATTTTATAATTCCAAATGATAAATGCTCTCTTAATTCTATCTGAACAAATGTGTTGGTTCTCAGGCACCATGTCTACTTTGCTTTTATTATAGTTATTATTTTTATTATAGATTGTTTTACTGTAGGAAGACACTTCAGATTTAATGTAAAAGTAGAAAGTCTTCTTCCATGCCATGCCTCACCTTAGTCTGTGCGCTGTGTCATAAAGTTTGGTGCCAGTCTCCCATGAGTGGATTGCTTTATAGATCTACTTTTTTCTGATTTTGTTTATTATAGATTTGTTATAGTTATTAAGATGTTTACATTATCTCATGAAAAGGGTTATATGCTGTTTCAAAAGACAAGTGAACCTTGTCTGTGTGCCAAGTCTCACAGATGAGGGACCTCTGTTGATGTCACTGATGTCTGTTTGCCTGGCAGTACATTTATTATCAGCTTTATATATTATAGATCGGCTAAATATAAGAAAATCTGAAATTTCATTTAAAAGTGGACATTCTGAGCTTTTCAAAAATATGCGATACTTGTGTAAGGCTCTCGCGTCCTGAGGAAGCATTTTTATTTTGACTGATGGCTGTGCAAAGACCATCTTGTAGCTTACTGATGTTTTTTCACAATCAAAAGATGGAATACTGTGTTGTTTGTGTTTGATTTTTAAAATGTACACACAGGAAGCAACCTGAGCCATGTAATGGTCCGGGATGAATCCATGTTCCCTGGTTGCTTCTGGGAGCCTCTTGAACCCAGAACTGTTAAAAGTTGTAAACTGAGACGAACTAGGCCTATGAGGACAACACGGCCAGCCAGGGGTTGGTGCAAATGTGCAAAGTGCTTCTGTGGAAAACCAAAGTGTTACAAGTAGTGCAGTGCAAAAGATTTTCATTAAGTGATTCATAACAGCAAAGTGAAATGTGAAGGTTAAAATTTAATATATAAGCCGTTAAAGCAAGATTAAAATTCCAGTCAGGTTTCTCTATTAAAACAGTCGCAAGTCCCAATACCTCTTCGTAAAATTGTCTACTCGGCTTATCCCATCAGGACCTTGCAGAATGAGGAGACGCCCTACCGACAGGTGCAGTCATCCACTAAATTCCAGGTTTGGGGTTTTACTTGCCAGTCTATCGGGGTCTGTAGGACTTCCCATCAAACCCCATGCATGTCTCCTCATCCAGTCTGTCAGCATCAGTAGGGAGACTCTGCACAACAGGACTGCTCCCACTCCTCTTCAACTGTCGAAGGAGCTCCCTTTCTCCAGCACCACACTCGAGTGTAGGCCTGCCACTCGATTCTTTTGAAGCATACTGTCAACCTCCTGCCTCCACTCTTTACAACATGGGCTGCTCATAGTCCTGCTTCTCTCGTCTGTCCTACCTTTGGTCTCTTTTGTTCTCTCTCTCTTTTTGTTTTTGATCTGATCTCCCCTTTTGACTGTGCAGGCTCCTTTTATACCGCCCGATTGGGTGCATGTGCTGTCCTCCACCTGCTCAGAGGTGTGAATGAGGCACTTGACTGATCCGCCTTCTTTTGCATGTGAATGTACAATTGGCCAAGCACCCCAATGAATGCCAGCATGTGCACACCCACACCTTTCGGAGCCTGCATGCTCTGGGACCCAATTGTCTGTTTAAAAATCACATTTCACCACAGACGTCTTATCACAAGGGTCTCCCAAACCAGTGTGGCTGGTATACTTGGGTCAGTGCCATTTCTTGTCAGTTTATCGGTAGCAAATTCTGGTTATACTCGGTATACTTGTTGTTTTTGGGACAACATCACTGCAAGTAAACTCACAACAGTAGCAGACCTGGAAATTTTCCAGAGAGCAGAAATTGACATCTTTGCCTGTGTTATTTCCTTGGAAACAGTTATGATCTATGGTGCAGATGATACTTACATTCTTTACATGTATATTTTTCTATCTTTACCTGTATGCTTGCTTACTTTTTGCCATTTTCATCTATTTCACATTTTAGTTTATGATTAATATACAGTGTATTGTGGTGTAAAATGCTGGCATTCTCTACTACATCAATTTTTTATACTCTACATCTATTTTAAAGGTATGATATCTGTCAGTGAGGGAGAGGCTTGATCATTTATTGTAACTGTGGTATATGGCAATATTCCAGCATATCAGCATTTATTAATATGTGTTTGTACTCAGGAAGAAAAACGAGGAAGAACTTGTTAAAAGATTTTCAAATGCCCATCTGCTGGAAACCCAAATTGAAGTGTTTGACACCTGGAAGAAGAAAGAAGAAGAAGAAAAAAAGGCAGCTTTTGAAGAGCAAGCCAGACAGGCAGCAGCCGCTGATCAACAGAGAATTGAGCAGGAGCTGAAGGTAATGATGAGATTTCATACATATTCAAGATTTTGAATTGACATTGGTACTGATGTTAAGTAACTGTTTTCAGAAGAATTACTCGATGTGCCGACCAGGAAACTGTGATAGGCTGGAGCCCTGTTTAGGGCTGTTTCCGGCCTCGTGGCCCTAAATTAGATGAAGCAGGTTTAAGAATGTTGTTATTTTTAAGCAGACTAGGTACATATAAATGTAATTCTTGATGCAATATAAATTGGGGGAACTTATTTTTAAAAGTACCTTAGTTACATTAGATATTACCTACAATCATTATAATCATTGTGGCCAGTTGTTAATTTCTATGACACTAACAAAATAAACTATAAGGCAATGCATTAAGCTTGCAGTTAAAAAAAAAAAAAAGTTCCTGTAACTGGATAATGCTGGGACATGGTGTCTACGGGACACTAGTGTTGAAAATGCAGACTACAAGTGGCTCACTGACAAGACATTGGTGATTTGTTAAACAAAAAAAAAAGAATGGGTGACTAATTTTTAAAATGAAATGTATTGATTTCCAAAAATAGGTTTTAGCAACCTGTTAAGTGTGTGACTGCAGATGTTTGTGAGTCCAGCTGTTCTTACAGTTATGACAGTGCTGGTTGACTAGATGAATGTTGGAAGGAAAATAGTATCACCACAATGGAAAATCTAGAGGATTATACAACAAGTGGTCATTATGGTGTCATTGAAAATAATTTACATCATCTGAAGAGTCATGGTGCCCTCTATCAATAACCTGTGATGCCTTAGACCAGGGGTTTCAAACTCAGATTGTGGAGAGTTGGAGAAGTTAAACCTTTTTTGTTCCTGCTTCTTTCTTAATTAGTAGCCAGTTATGGCTGCTAATGGAACACACTTCCTTTGTCTTCATTTATTTGACTTGTTTTTAGTGAAAAGTCAAGTAAAATGACACCTTTTATTGGCTAACTAAAACAATTACAATAAGCAAGCTTTCGAGGCACCTTAGCCCCTTCTTCAGGCAAGATGTAATCAATTATAATTACATTACATTGGATTACATCTTGCCTTAAGAGGGGGCCTGGGTTGCCACAAAAGCTTGCTTATTGTAATCGTTTTAGTTAGCCAATAAAAGGTGTCATTTTACTTGACTTTTTACTACATTCATAATGGCTAACACGGTACAACACCCTAGTACAGGGTTGGGCAAAGTCGTTCCTGGAGTGTCACAGTGGCTGAGGGTTTTTGTTCCAACCCAGTTGCTTAATAAGAAGCACTTCTTGCTCAAGTAACGCCTGCTTCATTTTCGCTCATTGAGATTTTAAACCTTTATTGCTTATTTTACTCTTAAACATCTGTAGTCCAGCCATCCATTCATTATCCAACCTGCTATATCCTAACTACAGGGTCACGGGGAACTGCTGGAGCACAGGATGCATGGCAGGAAACAAACCCTGGGCAGGGTGCCAGCCCACCGCAGGGCACACACACATCCAGCACAATGTAGGATCACCTAACCTGCATATCTTTGGACTGTAGGAGGGAACCAGAATACCCGGAGGATATCCACAGAGACACAGGGAGAACATGCAAACTTCACACTGGGAGAACCCGTGAAGCGAACCTGGGTCTCCTTACTGTGAGGCAGCAGCAGCAGCACCACTGCGCCACCGTGCCACCCAACATCTGTAGTCTAGGTTTTTAATTGCTCCTTATTAGCAATATGATGCAAATGACAAAAGAAACCAGCAGTTCTCCATTTAGTTTGTTTCCATTTACACTTGTGAGTATTTATCATGCACTATTTGGTTTAATTAAATACTTGGAATAAAAGTGAAGAGAAAAAAGTAAAGGACTGAGAATTACTCATCGGTTTTAGACTTTAAATCATTTGGATGATATCCTTAGAAAGGAAAAAAAAATCTAGGATATGAGAATGACTTCACATGGCAGAGTTAAAGCACTAACAAGCCATGAAATTAAATTTTTGGCAACAATTGTTTTCTAATTAAGCAATTGGGTTGGAAAAAAACCTGCAACCACTGCAGCCCTCCAGGACTGACTTTGCCCACCCCTGCCCTAGTACTATTTGACTTGCTTTTAAAATTCAGCCCTTAATTGCTTCTTTTTTTGCTTAACCATCAACCAAATAATAAAGAGATTTAAAGTGAGCGAACATATCCAGTAAACTTTGGAGTCTCAAATTAATTTCTGCAGGACCACTGTTTTCACTCCAACCAATCTCAAAATAAGAAGTGCAGTTCTTGCTGTTAATAATGCACATTATTTAACTATGGCTTTTTAGTGCCTTTATTCTTCCACAACAATCTTTTATACAATTATGTTTTCTTTTTTTCTGAGAGCACAGTCTAAAATTTCGGTGGACCAGAGAAGATTCACATTTCTGAGACATTTATTTATTGAAAGAAGTGTTGTAGACACCATAGGATCAGGTTATCTGGTCACCTATTTGACTTGCTTTGTCTCTCATTATTGTTAAGAAAACAGAAATAATTAAAGGTTCTGAATTGTAAAAGAACCAAAGTGATTTAAATGAAGGCACAAGGAGTGTGTTTTCTGAGCAGCTACAGTATAGTTGGTTGCTATTTAAGTTAGTGGCTGGAATAAGAACCTGCAGGCACGGTGACCCTCCATTATCTGAGTTTTACATCTTTGTCTTAGATCGTGGGCTAATTTGTAGAGTCAGGACTTCATTCATACCATCTGTTGTGATGGCTGCTTTTGACAGCCAGCAGTTATTAACATGTTTAAGACTGGTCTTGGACTCATGCAGCTTGAGCACACATTTTCCAGGGCAACTATATATCAAAAGAACTATTGCACACAAACCAGAAAGTCCATCCAGTAACAAAAAAGTACATTTAATAACAAAATGGAGAATAACCCTAACATCTAGAACATGTATTTTAATGTCCATGTGATGGCAGTCCACAAAAATGATAATGTTGAAGGAGAGTTTAGTTAATTAAGAAACAGAATGCCAAGTGCTAGCATAAAAAAGGTTGCTATAACACAGATGTGGACCAGCTGGACCTTGTATGAAATACAAACCTTTTTGCTTGCCGTTTAAATATTGGATGGCACACATTGGTTTTCTGATAATTTGGAAACTTCTTTTCTCTTTCTCTGGAATGTTTTATGCCACAGTCTTTCCCAGTTTCTTTAATTTCATCTCCCTACAATGCTATTGCACTATAAGACTTTGACTCCCTCTTGCCTTCCTTCTTGTCCTGCTTCCTTTCTCCTTATGTATGCTCTCTGATTTTTTAAAATGACCTGTTCCAGGGTCACAACCTCAAATCCAATCTAGGGTAGCCATACAATAAGCAAATACTGGAGAACCTTAAAAGCTTTCATGACACATTCAATACCCAACACAGATTAGCTTATTTTAAATACATACTCATTACAGTGCAAGTTATTTTTTGTATAGCGCTCTTCACTGAGTGCAGGCGCAGAGCGGTGAGAACAATTCTGTTAAAATACAAGCAGAGATTATACTACTGAAAACCGTTAAGTGTAGGTATAGCTGTCAAAATGGGACAACAAAAACTAAAAACTGAATTTATTAATTCTTTTTAAAAATTGTTGGGGAAATGTTCTAGGTTTTTTTTTAAATGTTGCTCCCGTAGCTGTTTTTTCCTAAAATACTGCAGCCCAGTATTAAAGATTTGAGTGTCTAATGCAGTTGACTCAGAAATGTATTCAGATTTCTTAATAAATTCGTAAACCCAAAAACACTTTGGCATTATGGGTTATTGAATGTAGATTGATGGGCAAAACTTAGAAAATGTATCCATTCAGTATTACATCTTGTGGACTGGCAGTAGATTTAACCGATTCCAAAAGAAAAGTTGGGGTATCAACTGGGCTGGTCCGTTTAATGCACAACACAAAAATAGTTTTCAGAAAAAAATAACAAAACTCATGGGTGCAAAACAGAAATTTAAGTAATCACCTTGGAATTAGACTGAAAACTGCTCTTTAAAGGTTTGGCCATGCATTGGGGGAACTCCTTACAGTTGCTGTGGCTCTGGTCCAAAAGCGATACCACCTTTCGAGGGACAGCTGCTTTTATAGTCTCTCAGTCGGAAGGCGTGGGGCTTCTCTGTCTCAAATGACAGGAAGGAAACAAAAGGAGACAAAACTGTTAGTGACAGCGCCCTCTCTTGTTTCGGTGGAGTATTGCATACGTCAGATGAACCATGAAGGCGATCAATGACTTGCATGCATGACAATCTGCAACACAAAGTGTCCAGAAAGTGAAGGGGTCTGAATCTTTTCTGAGTCCATTATAAAAGCAGTTTGGTATTAATATATACTGTACATGTTCAACTCAGGGTCACTGAGAACACCTGTATATATATTTCTTAATGTTACTTACAAAGCATATTCTGTTTATTTGCTGCTGTCTTTGACACGGCTGATTTTCACATTACATCAGTTGGATTGGGTCAAAGTGGGTGAGCTTTGCTACCTTTTGCAGAATAACATTTTAAGAAGACCACCAGGAAGAGATGGTCATGTTCAACACTCAGAAAGTTAGTTTACTGTCCTGTAACACTAGACAGATTAAACACGGATTCAGAGTCCTTGTTTTGAATCCCGTGGCCTGTCACTGCCTCAGTTTGTGTCTCCATAAGTTTTCCTCCTATGGCAAAATTAACACACACTCGCACACACACACACACATTTGAGCTAAGTTTCTGTTGTCCCTGCGTGAGTGTACTAAGTGGTCTGTCCTGGGTTGTTACTCCTGTTTGTGCCTAATGTTGCACAGATACTCCCTTCTTAGTTAAGCTATTCAAGTATTGATAACCAGTAACATTCTTCTTCTCTTAATTCAGTTGTTCCATTAATTCCATTGTTTAGTTAACACTAACAATTATTTGTTTAGAAAAGAGAGGAGGAAGAGAGAAGAAAACATGAGGAAGAACTGAAACGCTTAGAGGAAGAAAGGACCATGGAAATATATACAACACTAAAGGAAGTTCAAGAAAATGTCCAGAAGCAAGAAAAAGAAGATCCTGAGTGGCAAGAAACATGTAGGCACTGGTTATTATCTTAGAAATTAGAAACAAGCACAGCAGTGCCAGTTTAGCTTGATGCTGCCTTTAAAATGGAGTTTGTTGGTTCAGATTACATTTAAAAGATTTTTTTGTAGTATCCATTTGTTTGCTTTTTTCTCTGCTTTTCTGACCACTGATCTGTAGATAGCACATGAAATAACCTGTAAGCATGCACAAAATTATTCACATTTTCAGCATTTTTTATTTTGTAAGTCGTGAGCCTAGCAGTGTTTTGTGGTGTAAGCAGAATGTTAATGACTCTCTTCCACTTCTTCCCCAACTCCATTTATCCCTTTTTGCCTTGGGGCATCAGTAAGGAAATCAAAGGCAGCTGATGAGAGGAGAAAGTCCATTGCAAAGCAAGCTAGAGACGACTACAAACGGCATTCCCTTAAGGCCATTGAAAGAGGCAGAGTTGCAGCCCTGTCCAAAGAATATGCAGGAGGACAAACCGCTAAGCCTTCTCTGCCTCTAAAACCAGCACAGAAAAATACAGTCAGTCAAGGACTTGGAAGGTAAGGCCATCTTAATAAAAGTCTTCCATTTCTGCAGCCGAAAGTATTTTGTTAATTTGTTTAACTTGCATCTGTTTTTCCTTTTTAATGTTATATATTTATAGTCTTAACTTGCTCTGAAGGCTTGCTTACCATTTGTATTTTTTTTAAAGTGGCCGTTAACACCTAATATAAAATGGGGTATTTGTCTATGAACCTGACCTGTTGGCTTCTTTCAAGTAAGTAATGTAAAGTGCTGACTGTCAATGATACTTTCATCAAGTCACACATGCAAAAGAGCAGGTTGCTGATACTGTATAAATGTACTGTTGCTGTCCAGCCATTCCTGGATTTTACTTATATCTTTATCATTGCCATTATGGGATAGTAACTGTTGCAGATACCTCTTTATATTATACTTGCTGTGTAAGCCTGTGCTATAAAAAGCACGGGGACCTAAAAACTATTGAAATCATCATAATAAAAAAAAAAAAAAACTGAAATGTAGAGATGTCAGGTAATTGAAAGGAACTACTCTGGGCATCTCTCTCCTAGGAGGTTTTGTCTTGCAGACGTGCTTGCCTCGCTTGTGCATTAGTGGCAGGAGGAAAAGTAAAAGGGATACCGTTTTGCCAGTGTGAGTGGCTAAGTGACTTTGTCTTTCTTCTGAGGTTTCATTTTACTGACGTGCTGGCCTCGCTTGTGTTATTAGCGGCTAAGGGTGTTTTCTGTTTAATTGGAGGCAAAGCCCTTACCCCGACACCACCTCTCACTTCCGGGCTGGACAGTGTGGCAGATGGCTGGGGGTCCTGCCCAGCCGGGACGCCTGGAGGGACTGGGAGATGAGCAATACTTGATCATCTCCAGACAGAGGAGCAGTTTCAGCGACAGACCGCTGTCACTGTCCTGCTCCACTGACAGACTGAGGAGATCGTTCTTCACCCACACTATGCGACTCTTCAATTCCATCCGGGGGCGTAAACGTTAATATTATTCAAAATTATTCTGTCTGTTATACCTGCATTGTTCTCACTCTTTAATTTAATATTGTTCTTCATCAGTATGCTGCTGCTGGACTATGTGAATTTCCCCTTGGGATTAATAAAGTATCTATCTATCTACTTTCCCCGGGCCACAAGAGGGCAGCCACCCTGGTCTGTATGGGGACCATGAGAGCAGAGCTTCATCCCTGTTAGGGCCCGTGGTCACTGCCAGAGGGCGCCTGGACAGTTATGGAGCCCTGGAAGGCAGCAGTTCTGCCACACCAGGAAGTGCTGCCAGAAGAAGATCAGGAAGCATCTGGAGCACATCTGGGTGACGTATAAAAGAGGCCACCTCACTCCGTTCGGGGAGCAGGAGTGGGGTGGAAGAGGACGCAGCTTGCAAGTGAGGAGTTGGAGGCGGCAGAGAGAAGAAGCAAGTCTAAAGGACTGTGTTATTGGTGATTGATGCACTGGGTTTGTGTTGTGCAGAAGAGCAGAGAATAAACAAGTGTGTTTTGGGACATTCTGTGTCTGCCTGTCTGTGTCTGAGATCTGAAATCTCTACAACAGACACACACACTTCCACGCATAGATGTTTATATATAAGATACTTATGTAGAAAGGTTAGATGTCATTTCCATGTAGGTAGTTAGTTTTAATTCTACTGATTTTTTCCCCTCTATCATATGCTCTTCCTATTCCATATATTGTTTTACCTCAATCTCCTGTCCAGACATAAAGTCTCTGGCTTGGTGGTAGACCCTGATGAAGAAGTGTTTAATAAAACACATAGGTTGAGCCCCACTTTGAAGCATTTGTTGTACATCTGAGCAAGTGCTTGAAAAAACGTCACTATTCGTGTTCTTACCTGACTTTTGACTCTGATCCAGATGTACCATTTCTCTTACATCTGCATTTTATTTTCAATCACCATTCATATTTACATTATCATAGTCTTGCCATTATATTTTTCCTTTTTTTTAAATTTTAATCCTTTTCTTGATAATTTGTGAAATTTAGATTTGCCTTTATAAGTATACAGTATATTGCGACCTGTATTGTGCACCTCAGAACCCCTAATCCCCCACACAGCCACCAGTCCTGGGTTCAAAAGACCTTTTATTTAAAACAGAACTTTTACAGGTTTTCTTTCTTCAAATACCCAGTTCTTTATCTTCTACTCCACCCAGGCAGTGGGGTGAGGCAGCTCCTTTTATGTTAGACCTGGGAGGATGTGTCATGCTGGACCCCAGGCCAGATGAAACTGCCATAAAATAATTGAGCCCTTTTCTGGCAGCGCTCTGTAGTGAATACTGAGGATCTGAAAAAGGAGTGTCCTTCAGACCTACAGATGTCTAAATTGAAGCCATGCCAGAGGACCAGAAGAAGAATACATTGCTTTTATATAGCACTTTCCAACACAATAAAAATGCTTTAGATAGAGTGTGGGGAAGCCATTTCAGTCACGAGCAATATGCAGCATCCACCTGGATGATGTGATGGCAGTCATTCTGCACAAGTATACTCATCACTCATTAGCTATTAGGTGGTGAAGGGCTGACCTAGAATGACAATACAATATGCTGTACAAAATATATTGTACAGGAGGGTTTTAAAGATGTTTTAACATAGTTTGTCTTTAACACTTTAAACACAAAGTACCAGTTAGCTCATATGTCAGTGAGCCTGTCAACTTGTACCTCAGCATACGGGCACTATATACTGTACACTTCCAGCATGCTGACAATGTCTGTTGCTGCTTGTCTGTTTCTTACTACAGTGCTGCCATCTAGTGGATAGTCGTAGAATTTTTTTATTTTTATTTTTTTTGTGGCAACAGCTTGTAGAAAATAGTGCAGTCCGTAGTGACCACATTGTGAAAAGAGTATCAAGCTGTCAATGTTTTAAAACAGGTGGATTTGATGCAGGATGAATACTTTACCGATAATGACTGTGACTGAGATACTGACAATCATTTGGATGATGTTGATCTTGTAGACTCTGGTACTGATGCAGATATATCTGCCCTGAAGGTTTGTTTCTTCATCCTGACGTGTCAGGACTGTCTTGACAGCACTACATGGACATCCTACCACCCACTGAGTGCAAACAGTCACCAAATACCAAATGTGCCATGTGCCCCAAGCCTGGACAGCACCAAGAAACGGTTATATTTGTGGCATGTGTGCTTCAAGTCTGCACTCTGTGGGGTGCCATGTTTCTTTACATTTTTCATTGAATTTATTTGTATCATCAGAGTTTTGACAGAGATACTGTTGATAATAAAACCTTAAGTGTTTCCTTATCATTCCAGGAAAGGGGGAATCCGGAGAACGGCCTCCACATCAACCAAAGAGAGCATTATAAAATGGTTCAAGGAAGACCAGATTCCTCGTCGAGCTGGTTTTGAAAAAAACAGTGACAAAGTAGCAGTTTGGTTCCATGGTAAGAAGCAAAATTAATATTAGTTGTTTCTGACTGTAACATAACATCCTCAAAGCCACATAATCCAGTTCAGAGTTGTTGGGGGACCAGAACCTGTCCCAGCAGCATTAAGTGTAATGCTCAGATCAGCCCTGGACAGGGCACCAGTCCATCACCGAGCCCACTCCAGCACACACCCAAGCACATGCTCACACACGAGACAATTGACCCAAAACCACTGACAAACCTCTATCAATGTGACCTGCCCAACAAGGAACAATAAAACTCAATTAAGGGGGATTACAAATCGATAGTCAAACCATCACAATGTACTTCTTATAACAGTTGTGTTTACCTTTAACCCATTTATAAGATAGCAGCCTTAAAAATTAAGCTTTGGAGTGAAGATTCTATTCAGTTTATTTCAAGGATACTTTCAATGTACAGATTAGAACCTGTCCAAATAATCAAATACAGATTTAAATAACATCAGATAGTTTATCTGTAGCTATACAGTAGACCCCCGCGAAGTCACGGTTCAGAGTTCGCTGCCTCAGGCGTTCGCAGATTTTTCCTTAGAACCTAACTAATAATTTTTAGTGGAAACCACAAATATCCTCCGCGATTTTTGTGGCTTTTTTCGTGGCAGTACTGTACTGTAGATAGAACTGTGGTTTGGGATGGTGAAATTAGCCAATAGAATTTGAAACTGCAACTCCCCGCAGTGGATCTGATTGGTCTTCTGCTGAGGTTGCTTGGGCTGTTGAGGTCAAAGCGTGTCAGCGCGGCTTTTAAAAGGGGGGCCAGTGACCAAATGCAAAAAAAAAACGTTTTTGTAATTTGTGTTTCAAGTTCATGTCTGTCTGCTTTTCATTTCTACCAAAGATGTGTCTCTGTTTTCTTCCACTCTAAATGCATCACATCCAAGCTAGACAACATATGCATGCATCTGCCATTCCTCTTCATGCACAGAATAACTTCTCGGTTTATTAATTAATATTTCTTTAATGTAAAAGCCAATATTTCTGTCTTCATACTCTCCTGACTGTACGCTTCAGGAAAGTGACATGTGTGCTTCCACAAGTATTGTTAATATTTTGCGTAATGTAGCTCTACAACTTAAATACTGTAAGTCTTAGAAAAGCAGGTTAAAATATATATATTTTTTGAGCTTGGCCAATTTACCAGTCACTGATTGTGTCATTTGTAGAGCAAATAGCTTTGCTACAAAAAAAAAAAAAAACAAGAATTAAGAACAAACCTTAAACACTACTATTACGATCAAGCTGTGATTGAAATACTGATGGAGCAATTGATTAGGTGGCCCAGCCTCCTCGGGCTTTACATACAGATCATAAAGAAAACTACATCGAAACACAATAATGAAGAAAATCATAAAATGACCAAAGTGCAAGGACAAAATAAGATGAAATACAGAATTAATAACATAATAAACAAAATGACATTTAAATAACAACACAGAATCTGAACAAACAAGAAATACACTTGGCCCATGGCAACAACCATGGCTGTACCAAAACAATACTGATAAGGTATGTGCAGCACAGAGGGATTCAAAGTTTGGATTAAACCAACTAAACTTGCTTGTTGTCCACACATAATTTGAACTCTGCCTGGTCAGGTATTATCCTTCTTAGTGTTATGTTTATCCGAAAAAAACAACCCAAAAACACTGAATTTTTTTCAACAAGAAAAAAATGTTTAAAAATGTAATTGAAACTCACAAATACCAAAATTTCAACATAAATGTAGTAGAAAAAGTATATTTAGTGTCTACTGCTTAGTGCTGGGCGGTATACCGGTTCATACCAAAAACCGTTTTTTATTTTTGTTATGATATGGATTTTTCTTATACCGCAACACCGGTTTAAATTGCCTAAACAACGTTCAGAGCGTGGCGCAGCGGGAACCTGTTTAAGGGGGACCTTTTTCACTGCTAAACGCATGCAACAGAGGTTTTGCGCGGGGGCTCTTTTTCACTGCTACACCGCTAAAGAAGCATACAGCGGAGTACATGTGTTAGTAGAGGTACTGAGTGGTGAAAATGGACAGAGAACATTCAGAAACTGAAGCTGTAGCAGACAAAGCAGATAAAGTTGAGCATGATGACACAGAAGAACTTTTGCTGGAAAAAGGAGTCGCGTATGTTGTCTGGAGATACTTTGGATATAAAAGGTGGGATGTGGACCATTATGTTCAAATGTGTGAATACTGTTTCTATACTACTGGATAATACTGCAAGCCAAGTTGTATTTTTTTCAATACTGTGTAATGTACCTGGGTACTGTGCAGTAGTGTGACGGCATGTTGACTTTATTCTCGACATTTCCACTTTAATCTCGACACTTATGAAGAGAAAAAAGTCGACATTTCTACTTTATTCTCGCCGTTTGTCAAGATTAAAGTCGACATGTTGACTTTATTCTCGTAATTTGTTATTAAAGTAGAACATCGTAAACTAAACTTCATCTTAAAATGAATATTTAATTTACTAAATTTTCTCAAACCCCGTCATAAGTCATGTAGCACATTAAATGCTTTGTGTTGTGTTCCTGGAGCCATGTTAATCGCTACGTGCTTCTTAAACTGACTTCCTCTTGCACTAAGAGGAGGCGCAGGCAGCACACAGAATACATTCATTTCATGATATTCCTGCTCCCTGAACATTTAGAATGCTAAGATAAATACTTGATATAATTTTTATGATGAAATGCATTAAAGCATGTACAGAGTGAGGCAGAAAGGATGGATGTTTTTTACAAAATCACAAAATTGTAAATTTTTTCTTACAAAGAAATTTATTGAAAGATTTGAGTTCATATTGAAATAGCATTTAACAAAATCAAGGGTGGAAAACAACATCTCCCATGTGGTGTCTGTTATCACTGATGCATTTCTGAAGGCGTTCATGGAAGTTGGCCTCCACTCTTTTCAACATTGCTCTGTTGTACGCTTTTCAGGGGTACGTGCCGTTCGTGTAGCCACCGGCGGTCTTTTGTTCATTAGTGTACCTTGTGTACGAAGTGCTTTAACCCAACGTTGGATAGTGTTACGAGCGGGAACAGCTATATTTCTGTGGATATTGAAATAGCAACAAAACTCACGCTGAACTGCGGTAATAGATTGGTTGTTTTTGACAAAACAGTTGTCTGCAAAAATGCAGTGTTCTATTGTCCATGGCTTCAACTAAAAATAAAATAAAAAAATGCTAAGACTTCGCAAACCTAACGCCATCCACCGCACATCTGTCACTCCACCTAGTGGTGAGTTCTAGCCATTTCAAAGACATCCGTCCTTTCTGCCTCACCCTGTATTAATCATGTTGGGGGCACGGTGGCGTGGAGGTTGCACTGCTGCCTCGCAGCAATGTGGTCACGGGTGTTCCCTGCTTTGAATTTGCATGTTTTTCTGGCGGGTTTACTCGACCTGCTTCAGTTTCCTTTCAAAGTCATGTAGGATGTGGGGTTTTGTTATGCTATATTGACCCTGCTAGTGTATGTGTTGCTCGTATTCACCCTGGGATGTGCTGGCGCCACACTCAGGATTTCCTCCTGCCTCGCACACAATGCTTGCTGGGATGGGTGCAACCCTGAATGGACGGCATAATTAAACATGTATAATGAAGATTTTTTTTTTAAATTCTGAACACTCCGTGGGCTAAGTTTAAAACTAGTTTTAATCTCACAAAGACTCTTATCATTTGGTGATTGGTTATGTGGAGAAAAAAAAAGGAAGGATAGGAACTGGGGGTTTGGTACGTCAGACAGAGACAGCATACATGCAATAAAGAAAGCCCGCTCAGAAGAATATCCATTGAATTCTGTGTTCGTGTCTCCGACCACCAGATCACAAACCCAACATTTACACAGTATTTAAGTTAAACCTATGTGATACCCATTCATACATCCAAGTTTCTGGAACCTCGTCACACCTGCCATAAAGTTCTCTACACTGAACGTACACTTGGGGACCCCTTACTGCGAGGGAGCAGCACTTCCGCCACACTACCGTGCATGTTTAATACCTGCTTTTAATGCATTTCATCGTGAAAAATTATCTTAGCATTCTACATTTTCAGAGAGCAGGAATATCATGAAGTGAAAGTATTCTGTGCAGCAATCGCTGCTTCTTAGTGCAGAGGAAGTCAGTTTAAGAAGAGCGTAGCGATTAACAAGTGGGTCGGGGAACACTATTTAAGTATTTAATGTGCTACATTACTTATGATGGGGTTTGAGAAAATCTAATGAATTTAAACACTGATTTTAGGATGAAGTTTAGTTTATGACATTCTACTTTAATGACAAAATAAACTACGAAAATAAAGTGGAAATGTCGACTTTAATCTCGACATATAGTTTTTTTTTTTTCTCCTTCCGTGTATGTATTTTTTTTTCTTCACCGTGGCCCAAATGCATTTCCATAGAGCTACACCACAAATAGCATTATAAATGCAAGCTGCAGTTTTATTATTTATGTATATAGCTTAGCTTGAAGCAAGGTCCATATTAATGCAGTTTGCCTTAATGATGGTTCAGTTGGTAAAGATGTCATCACCAAGTTGCGCTTGTTTTATTTTATTTTATTTTTATTTGGTGAATACTGTGTAATGTACCTGGGCTTGAAGTCTTGGAAGTAATAGTGTTATTACTGGAAGCTGCAATATTATTTATTTTATTGTCATTATTTATTAGTTTAAATATTATGCAGTTTATTAATGGTAAAGTTGTTTAAAAAGTCACTTTAACATGTCAGTGGACAGAGATTGTTAACATTAACAGATAGTGTAGTTGATTTACAAAAAATATTTACTATTTATTCCTTTTCTAAGACATGTTCAGTGCAATACAACTTTTGACAAGCACCTCTGGATATTTTACTAAGTCTAAAGGCCTCTTTGGATGGTTGAAAACATGTTGTCAAAATTTTAGTTTAAGTTGTTTGCAAATATTGTTCAATAAAAAGGCTCTATATTTTGACTGCATCTGTCATGCAATGCGATTCCTTCTCTTCATTTGTGCCACCCCCTTGAAAACGATCACTTTATGGGGCCATGCAAACCAGTATTAATACTTGTCTGCACATTAAAACGTTTTTTTTTGTACAATGTACAATTCTTATGACCGTAGAATAGGTTATTCTTAGCCAGTAATTGCAGTGCAAATGTGATTAACATCCACTCATGCCTGAGGAAAAAAAAATACCGTCCAATATCGTGAAACTGGTATAATTTTTAAAAATTCCGTGATATAGAATTTTGGTCATACTGCCCAGCACTACTACTGCTGTACTGATACAGATTTAGTTGATGTCCTTTGAGTGATATGCTTTGAGGCAGTCCCCAATGTACAGCTGATGTTTCAATCCAGACAGTAAAGGTGTTGTTTCTTTGCCCACTTTTATTCTACGTTTTCTGTTGCTTGCACACGTGAGGGTGAAATGTCAGTGCCTGACCTGCGTGATTGACGCGCCTCATGTGTTATATAGCAGGGTACAACAGCTCAAAACTTCCACATTTCCCCTGACACAAACATTGACAGTTGCCTTATACACAGTTCTTATGGGGCTAACATCTTATTTGTCCTTGCACTTGATCTCAATTATATTGCCTTTTTGACATGCAGCTACTGTCGCACCAGGCTAATGCTTCTCGCACTCAAATTCACCAGGCATATCATGGAGGTTTCATCAAACAGTGCCATATCATGCAGCAGTTTCTCTTTCCATGTCAATGACTGACGACCAATTCACATCATTATCCCTATCGCTCCATTCATGCAATTTCAGTTCATTCTAAAACTCCCTTTCTGGCTTATTGTTTGCCATTGTATTTTTAGTTGAAGGTCTTCACCACACTCATGAATATTGATGTTACCTTAGAGTGGCAAAACACATAGAAATATTCTTGGTTTTTGGCAGCATGTTATTTCATGCACTATGGAAGCAGAACACTGTCACAAGTTATTTGGGCCTAGACATGTAAAGCAGATCATTACACATCACTCTGAATCTGACTCGTGGGTTACTGTAGTTGCCTAGAATTGCCCAAATGACACTCTGGGTTAAAGCCAAGGAGGTTAAAAGTTTAGCTGGCCAGCATTAGTCAAAAAATAATAACAATATACAAGTTTTTTGGTTTTAAGTTAAACTTTGATTGAGCTACTGGGTCTAATGAATTCTACTGAAGATTTGTGCAGTTTGAGTGTACTAAACAAGTATAGTGCATGAAGCCGAAGGTGTCTGATAAGGAAATGTGTTTTATTTTTTTTTTGTTCAAAGGGATGCATGACAGAGAATATTTCTTAAAGAATTAAAAACAAATTAACGTCCAGGGCCAAAACATTGTATCGGAAGGCTTGAAATCTTGTCCTGGGCAGCCCAGCTCCATTCATTACTTTAATTTATTTTCAAGTTGTCATTAGAACAGCAGAAGATCCCAAAGCTGTGGAAACAGATGTCGGTAATTTCTGCAGCTAAAAGCAAAAACTCCAGCACTTTAAAAGACTTCAGAGCTGTGGCTCTGGCATCGCTGGCTATGAAAACATTTGGAAAAACGATAAAGAGAAGGTCGGCATGGTGGCGCAGTGGTAGCGCTGCTGCCTCACAGTAAGGAGACCTGCATGGAGTTTGCATGTTCTCCCCGTGTCTGTGTGGGTTGCCTCCGGGTATTCCGGTTTCCTCCCACAGTCTAAAGACATGCAGGTTAAGTACCTAAATTGTCTCTAGGTTGGGTGTGTGTGCCCTGCGATGGGTTGGCGCCCTGCCCGGAGTTTGTTCCTGTGTTGACTGGGATTGGCTCCAGCAGACCCCCGTGACCCTGTGGTAGGATATAGCGGGTTGGAGGATGACAGACTGACTATAAAGGATCCCAGAGGACATCACTAACACTTTGCTTCATCTCTTGCATGACCACTTGGAGGGCTTCAAGACTCATGTATGGTTCCTGTTTGTACACTTCCCATCAGCTTTTGATATATCTCAAATCCTCCAGGGAGAGTTCATAAAGATGTAATTTGGACTTCAGTTTGGTAGGGTGGCTGATTGTATATTGTATGCTGTATCTGTATTCAGCATTAAGTATTCCATTTTTTTCTTCCACATCACAAGTATTTTTGTGCTTATAGTGCGTTGTATGTCCTCTGTACCTCATATAAGATCGTGGAGAGAGGAGTGGCTGTCACTTCACTCATAGCCTGCTAGTTTTCATGCAGGGTTTATGTCAGAAGAAACAAAAGGAAGGAAACCAAGCCATGCCATTTGCAGCATAGTTCAGTTGGTTATGCTGGTGTCAGGCACTTCTGTTTTATTCCCACATGCCAGTCCCAAGGGACCCATCTAGTGGCTCAATATGGGAGACTATGTTTTATAAATCGTTAGTGTAAACTGTAAAGTTTTGAACTGCTAACCAGATGTCCAGTTTTTAAGCAGTGAAGTTTTATCGTTTTAAATTTGTGGACTGATTGTGAAATGTGAGGCTTTTTCTTTTCTTCTTTCAAGGAATCATTACAAGACAGAAATCAGAGGATCTACTCAGTACTAAAGGCCCAGGACATTTTCTCATCAGGGTTAGTGAAAAGATTATGGGATATGTGCTTTCTTATCACTGCCAAAAATCCTACAAGCACTTTCTCATCGATGCCTCAGAAACGTACAGCTTTCTAGGAGTGGATCAGCTGCAGCATGCCTCTCTGGTTGATCTTGTCGACTACCATAAGGTAAAATCTCCCACCTTTTAGAATGGAGATATTTCAGAATGCATTGGTGTTGTATTCTCGAGTGTCCAGCTTTGATGTTTTTGTTCTAGAACTTATTAAAGACATGGGATACTGGGATAGGCATAGTACCGGTTTATATTGGATGAAGGTGAGGAGCAGGTGCAGAGTTAGGGAAGCCAGAGAAAAGCATTTAGGGCACTCTTCAGCATAAAGTTTCATAGAATGTGGATCTGTATGAGGGTAAGAACAGAATGGCAGGAAGATTACATTGTGTGTTGTTCATTAAAAATACAAAATTTATGCAAATTCTTATTTGACATTTTAATCATGGTGAGAAGGCCATTTCTTTGACAGATGATGGAAGTGCTGACATCCAAGTTTAAAGTGTGTCCATTGCTTTTACATGCCAATATTCAGTATAGAGCACCTCAAATTCCAATCCTGGGGGGCTACGTTAGTTAGCTTTCTGTAACTCCGTTTTACAGCTGAAAAAATTACCAACATTCGTATTACTAATCCATGAACAATTAACACATTTTAACCTGCCTACCTTTCAAGATCTTGTGCAGAGCTATTTAACACCCAATCCATCTTCCTCACCATTTGAGAGTGCTGTTACACCTTTCCTGGTAAAACTGGGGTGTTAGGAACAGATGGATTGGTACACTGGATGAAACGGTTTGTGTGGTATGGATTTAAAAAAAAATTATACCAGTGTGCAAAAACGTATTGAAAAAAATTACATAAAAATGTAACCATAAAACATACAAATCACACAACATGCAAATGTGTGCATGCAAAAGACTGCCTGCACGTGCACATTGGAATAAAAAGACAAGACAACCGATGTCTGTTTAAATCCAGCAATCTGAAATAGAGGAAGGATTGGAAAAGGCAGTGTCATGTCTAGCGTTTGCTCAGTGAGCAACTGAGAGACAGATAAGCTGCACTTTGTCGATCCACGCCAGAGAGGTGAATAACTGCTTTCGACTTCATTTTAGTTAGTAGCACAACACTATGACGGATAACAGATGCACCGTGATTAATTATTAAGGGGCAAGTTCAATATTTTTCAAGTCGGTTGACTTTTGATAGTTAATAAAATGTTCTTTTCTAAAAGGTATGAGGGTAAGTCAGTAATTATCCACACTTTTGTGATAATTCTGTTTGGGTTTCTGTCTGTGGTCAAAGTGGTAAAGTTTCAGCCTTTATCAGTCAGTTTCTCTTGTTGTTTTCTAGGTGTAAACATGGCTGCTCCACTCTTCGGTTTGCAGTAAAACAGAGCAGTGAGCAGTGATCTGCTTTTTTTAGGAGTACCAGGGTCAAAACCCATAGAAGGCTTCCTGCACAATATGGAGAGTGTTTTTACCCTGGTGGAGTATTCATGAATGAATTGAGAAATACAAATATGGTCAGACAAGTAGTTTGCACAAAGGAGTGGGATGCTCATTCATGTCCACTACCGATGATAACATTAAGGAAGTCCATACTATGATTCTGACAAATCAATGAGGATTTTAGTCCCAGGTACACCTTCAGCCCACAAAACGCACATTACTGCTTTCTGCTTTTCATGGATACAAACAGAAAGCAAAGTGGCCATGTTTATTCCGAGAAAACAAAAAAAGAAACCGATCAAGGCTGAAACGTTACCACTATGACCATAGCCACACTATGATCCCAGCTGTATGCGGGGAAAGGTGTACAGTCTTCCCAAAAAAGAAGCGTTCAGAAAAGTTCAGTTTTTATGTTTGTTCTCTTTTTTTTTTATATATATGAGTACCACAACTTTCCACCCTGTTATAAAGTTTTTAAAATTAATATCCTATTTATAACAATGTGAGGAATAAGCTTTATTTGAACTTTTAGCTATATATATATATATATATATATCTCTATATCTGTGTGTGTGTGTGTGTGTGTGTATATATACAGTATATATATATATATATATATGTGTGTGTGTATATATATATAATCAACATCTGTCTGTCTACCTTTTACAAGAGAACTACTTAATGGATTTAGATTGGTTTTTTTTCTAGAACTAGCTTCAACATTCCAGTTGATTTTGCTTGCGGTACCGATTTATTTGCGCAAATCCGAGAGAAACACAGCGGCCTGAGGTGAGGAGGGTGGTGCCCTTCTCACTCATGTGCTAGCCTCGGGGTGTTCCTTACCTCCGCTTAGATGGCAAACGAGAGAACTACTTAACAGATTTAGATTGGAATTTGTGTGAACATTCCGCTTGCAGTTCGCTTGCAGGAGGGATATATTCACGCTAATCTGAAACGGTGGCTGCGGGCTGAGGAGAGGGGCAAGCGTGATGTCGAGAGTGGGGAGCCGGGCAGGGCCCTTCTCACTGTCCTGTTTTATTAATACGCGGGTGGAGCCGCGGTGGACAATTAGTAAGAGGATAAGTTTCAATATCATGAAGTTCTAGCTGTTCACATACAATGTTTTTTCTTTTTGTTCACATTTGTACAGATTGTAATTAACGGCAGGTGTCATGGTGGTGCATCGCCGACTGGTTTGAATCCCTGTCTGATCGCGGGCTGTGCGGTATATCTGTTTACATGTATATTATTATTTCTCTTGCTGTGTTGGTTTTCTTCTAGCATTCTAAACACACACGTTATAGTTCTGCAGGGTGAGTGTGGGTAGGTGCATCCGTTTTTTTTTACCAGTCCAGGTTATACTGGCAACAGTATTTTACAATAAGCAGACAAATGAAATGAAATAACAACTGCTTGATAATGAAAAAGTGAAAAAAATATTAACAGCTCTTTTGAAAAAGGAAAATGAAGAGCTCTTAGTTTGTTTCATTCCAGTTCTCTTATTAGGGAGTTACAGTTGGAGTGGAAACAATGCAATTTGTATTGTTAATTACCTGGTGCAATTATCACCCGGTATGAAAAGAATCTGCTAACAGGCTAGTAATGTGCCAACGTCAAGTACATGTTGATTTCAAGGTTAACAATGTGCACAAATTGGTGTTAATTTCTACATAATTATGGTTTACATAAATATGCAAATTCTAACAGTGTAAATGTATTGCTGAAAAGAACTAACATGTTTGTGCTTTAACAGGTACACAGAGTAGTCAACTAGTTTGTTATAAAGAACTTCATAAATAACTTTTATATAAGAGCAGAAAGATAAAATAAGGCAAAGTCATTTGAAACAAAGAAATGCATAGCGTAAAATATTACCAGAAAATGACAAATCATAGTACTCCAGCGACTCCAATAAAATAAACCTTTCCACTGACATATTAACATAAGTTTATTTCTGACTTGTTTTTCAATACCTTAGTAGATAACAACATAAAACAAATCTTAATACTTTTTGTTGAGTAAGTATTGTGAAAAAGTTAAGCTGTGTCTTCAACTACACTCTTAAAAGTTGCCATAGTGGTTCTTCACAGCACTGCCATTGGGGAACTAGTTTTGGTTTCCAAAAGTACGATCCACCTGAAGAATGTAGGAAGAACCATTTGTTTAGGCCTGTAACGGGTCTCATAAATACCAAAGAACCGAAGGTAACTGATTACTAATGTAATCCTGATTTTAAAAGGCCTCTTGCTGACTACAATACTACAGTTCTGTTTTTCCTGATCCATTAGTATCCTGTTAGATAGCTTTATATACATTAGAGATTTCTGCTTTGACCACATTTTAGGATTTTTTTTAAAGCTTTCTTCTTTCGCCTTCTCCCGTTAGGGGTCACCACAGCGGATCATCTTTTTCCATATCTTTCTGTCCTCTGCATCTTGTTCTGTCACACCCATCACCTGCATGTCCTCTCTCACCACATCCATCTCTCCATCATATCTGCTAACTCTCTCCCCTTACCAGTCATACTGCCAACATTCAAAGTTCCTACCCTCAGTTCCACTCTCTTTACTTTCCTCCTCTCCTCCTGCCTCCGGACAAGTCACCCCTCTCTTCTTCTCCTTCTTCTTTGGCCAACAGTAGCCCAATTTCCGCCAGCACTTTGTTGGCTAACAGTACTGGTGGCAGTCGTTGTTAGCCCGGGGCTTGACCGATCCGGTATGGAAATTTGTATTGTTGTCCGCATATTGATTTGGCAAAAGTTTACACCAGATGCCCTTCCTGTCGTAACTCTCCCCATTTATCTGGGCTTGGGACCGACGCAAAGAAGCATACTGGTTTGTGCATCCCCTGTGGCTGGGTTAGGATCTTTCACACAAAACAAAAGGTCTAAAATGGCACTTTACTGGGTGTTGTGGATCCTCAAAGAACAACTGCTTGACAAAAACCCATTACATTATGGGAAGGGTTCTTTTTACATAAAATAGGATCTTTTTAAAGCCTAATGAACCAATTTCATATAAAAAGAACCCTTCCCATAATGTAATGGGTTTTTGTCAAGCAGTTGTTCTTTGAGGATCCACAACACCCAGTAAAGTGCCATTTTAGACCTTTTGTTTTGTGTGAAGGTAGAAAGGACACAGCAATGAGCTGCAGGTAAATACGTCCTCCTTCTGTTCATGACTCTATTGCAGATTAACATTTTTGATAAGATTTACTCAATATCACCCAGGCCAAGTTTTCCATCACTAGAAGCAGCTGTTGCCAGCAGATATGCCTCATTAAAAAGCAGAGTGCCAGTTTTGGGGAGGAGGCAGTTGGGGTCATGCGCTGATTACAGGGATTTAAAAAAAAATAAAAAAATTTTATGTCCATCAGTTGATTCACATGCTTAGGAGTAAATAGCTAATAACTGATGAATCCGCAATTGCTTGTGAAAGTCCAGTCCTTTTCATATAGCAGTGGTAACTGCAGCTCTTCTCTGATCAATAGGGTAAGTTGGACATTGCTGCAACACAAAGAGATAATGGACTGTTTTTTTAATGAACAAAAGCACTTCAGCCTGGAAAAAAAATGACTGTTGACAGAAAAAAATGGAAATATGTATGAAGACCTCAAAAGGGAAGTCATTTTGTGACAGCATGAGCTTTGTTTAAAGCAAGGGTCTCAAACTCCGGTCCTGGAGGGCCGCAGTGGCTGCAGGTTTTCATTCTAACCCTTTTCTTAATTAGTAACCTGTTTTTGGTGCTATTTAACTCCTTTCCCTTTCATTTTAATTAACTTATTTTAAGATTTGTTCCTCTGAATTGCTTCATATCTTTCCTTAAATGGCATTCAAACTAAAATGAAATGTAAAGCGAGTGAACCAACAGAAGACCACCTCAGTCAGGACCTCAAACTCCAACCAGTTGCTTTATTAGGTGTCGATTCTTATAGTAAGTTAAACCTGTTCTATAATTCCATGGCTTGCTGCATAGCATACATTTCTAAAATTCCTGATTTTCTCTTTTCTAAGAGCACTGTTAAAATGTTTTGGGGACCTGAGCAGATCGACATTCCCGAGACCTTTCTTTATTTTCTTATAATGTATGATGGTCACAGTTTGCTGGTCATGTTTTGGCTCATTTTGTATCTCATTATTGGCTGCGAATAAAGGAAAACAAAACAATTAAGGTATTTGAGTCTTCAAGAGCAGGTCAATTAAAATCAATTCAAAAGAAGTTAATTAGCAGCAAAAAAGGGTCACTCATTAAGAAAAGGGTTAGAATGAAAACCTGCAGCCACCAGACCGGAGTTTGAGACCACTGGTTTAAAGGCACTATAAAAGTTAAAGACATAGCTCAGGGGTGGGCAAAGTCAGTCCTGGAGGGCCACAGGTTTTTGTTCCAACCCAGTTGCTTAATTAGAAAACAATCCTCGCCAATAATTTAATGTCATGGCTTGTTTTTTTTTTTTGTTTTTTCTGTCCTCCCTGGCCATCGGACCTTACTCTTATTCTATATTAATTAATGTGTTGACTTATTTGTCTTACTGTGTCTTATTTTTCTATTTCTTCATTATGTAAAGCACTTTGAGCTACATTATTTGTATGAAAATGTGCTATATAAATAAATGTTGTTGTTGTTGTTGTAGTGCTTTAACTCTGCCATGCCGGGTCAATCTCATATCCTAGATTTTTTTTCCCATTTTTCTTACACACAGGTGTAAATGGAAACAAGCTAAATTTTCTTTTGTCATGTGCGTCTTATTGCTAAGAAGTAACAATTAAAAACTGAGACTACAGCTATTTAAGACTAAAATAAGCAATAAGGGTTCAAAATCTTAACAAGCGAGACGACTAAAATGAAGCAGAGGTGTCACTTGAGGAATAAGTGGTTCTTCTTAAGCAATTGGGTTGGAACAAAAACCTGCAGTCACTGCAGCCCTCCAGGAACGACTTTGCCTACCCCTGACATAGCTGATAGGAGTCAGGGGGTTGAAACCCGAGTCGGTGGCCTATAAGAAAAGACTAATTAGTATTTAGTGGTGGAAAACTCCTGAGGACTATTGGGTAACTTTGCTGTGATCGCCTCTTCACGTTGAGGACCAAGTATGCAAAATTACATCAGGCGATCTTAGGCAGGATGAACAATGCCTAGAAAAAGTATTCACCCCTTGGAAGTTTTCACATTTTATTGCTATAAACCATCGAATCACAGGGGATTTCATTGGTTTTTTGACACCGATCAACAGAAACAAATCTTTTAACGTCAGAATGAAAACAGATCTCTGCAAAGTGGATTAAATTAATTACAATTATAAAACACAAAGTAATTATTCACATAGGTATTCACCAACTTCAAGTCATAATTTATAATAATAGAACGTTACTGTTACACATCATGAGGTTTTTGAGACCCCAAACCTCCTGCTGCATGGTATGCTGAAACTCTGTCAACGCAGGCAGGGATTGTTTGTCCATTGCCAAGGCAACCACAGATTCGCTGATGTGTCGAACAGTCTAACTCGGCCACTAACTGACCCCAGTATTGCCTGTTCTCTGTGTCTGTGTGCATTACAGTTTTTTTTAGTTGCTTTGGTGCATTTCTCACAACAGACTTAATATTTGCATAACAGCGAGTGCATTTCTCAAAACACTTAGTGCAAATGGCAAAACATCATGGATGACCAGCAAAAGCAGGTAACCTCTTCAAAATCCTTAATCCATGCCTCAAAGCAAGTATTTACATCGCTGAATGTGTCAGTGCCATCAAAATGCCAAGTCCATGAATCATCGTCCACGGCCATGACAGCCAAAATGTAAAGTCATGTTATCAATATAAAATTGGCACAAAACATCGGAATGACAAGGGCAGGAAACATAAAAATACAAAACACCGATTGCGGGACTTTGATTCAAGAAGAATTATTTTATTGATTGCCCGGGTATATGGTGACATACCATGCACTGCACTTGGAGTTTAGCAAAAAAATGCATTTCAATACTTTATACATAACATATGAAATGAAGGGAAAAAAAATGTACAATATCGAAAACAATATATACATACTGAAACGTGTTTTGTATTTTGATGTTGTTTGCCATTGATGATGTTTTGCCATTTGCACTAAGTGTTTTGAGAAATGCACTCGCTGTTATGCAAATGTTAAGTCTGTTGTGAGAAATGCACCAAAGCAACTGATTGATCTAAGATCTCACACCTGCCCCGAATAATGGGTCACCTGAGAGCAATTTAAGGTGGTGCAGGAATCATTAGAATTGTGAATACAAACCAAAAACAGTTTTGTAGAAACCTATAAAATACACTTGACAGCCAATGATATCTTCTTGAACACTTTTGACTGCAATGACTTACAAAATGAAAAAATGACAAGTTTGTCTGGAGTGTAAGACTATGCAAAAGAGGGCTACACAATGCATGTTGATCATCATGACATAAGCAACCGCTGATGCATGATATACAGTAGCTGAGAATTGCACATAAGCATCTGCCTGAGTGAACTAAAGCAATTGCAAAACGACGAAAACACCCAGAAATTGCTGTTATGATGTGCACAACTGAGTAAAGGTTGTGGGACTTGAACGAGCAGTTTTGAGAACTGCAGTTCTGTTGTGAGAAATGCACCAAAGCAACTGAGAAAAACTGTAAAGTGGTAGCTCCCATATGAATCAAGACTCCGACTGCGCCCGCTTTGATTGGAATAAAGTTGGTTTTCTTGAAGCCTGTGGACTCGGTGTCTGACTCCTGCATCAGAATGCATAATGATATATAACAATGTGTTTGATGTCAAAGTGGAAACAGATCTCTGCATAGTGGCCTAAAATAATTACAAATATAAAAAACTAAATAATTGATCACATTAATTTAACCCTTTCAGTCCTGGATTTTCTGTTTTTTTGGGAAAGATTATTTTGTGAGATATTCTACCTTTTGGGGTGTCTAGGAAGCTCACAAAAAAAAAAAAAAGAATTATCGTTATTATTATACAATAGCTGATAATATACTTCATCCTCTTGAGGAAATAAAATTGAAAGAGATGAGCACAGTCTGGAAGCATCCATTTTCACTGTTGTGTTTTGCGGACTATAAGCCAGTCTTCTCCAGTCTGCGCTAATAGCAGCACGCACAGTTCCAATGGCTGCAAACGTACCTGTGTTTTACAAAAACGGCTGCATATATATGTACTGGTAATAGGATGTCCAGGACCGAAAGGGTTAAGTATGCACCCCCTTTAATATGGCGCACCTAACATCATCACATAATCAGTTCAATGGCACTCGCCTGTCGCTAGTCCAGAGGGTTTCAATATTTGAAGTCTGAATGCACTTGACAGTATATGGAAGGTCCAGCTTGTGGTGGGTCAGTATGGTGGGGTGGGCAAAGTCAGTCCTGGTGGGCCACAGGTTTTTGTTCCAACCCAGTTACTTAATTAGAAAACAATCCTTGCCAATAATTTAATTTCATGGCTTGTTAGTGCTTTAACTCTGCCGTGTCAGGTCATTCTCATATCCATCTCAATAAATTGAAGTCTAAAACGGATGAGTAATTCTCCCTCCTTCACTTTTTTCTGATAAATAACACATAGGTGTAAATGGAAACAAGCTAAATGGAGAAGTGCTGGTTTCTTTTGTTATTTTGCATGTTATTGCTAATAAGGAGAAATGAAAAACAGAGAATACAGCAGTTTAAGACTAAATAAACAATAAGGGTTCAACATCTTAACAAGCAAGACAGCTAAAATGAACCAGAAAAATGTCACTTAAGCGAGAACTGCTTCATCCACAGTGAATGATTTCTCATGAAGCAGTTGGGTAGACGAATTAAGAACTGAAGAGAAAATGAAGAACTGAAAGTTACTCACCAGTTTTAAGCTCAACTCACTTGGATGATATATGCATCATTAGAAAGGAAAAAAAATGATCTATGATTTAAGAATGAACGGACATGGTGGAGTTAAAACACTAAATAAGATCTCCTATTGGTGAGGATTGGCTTGCGATTGGGTGAAAACAAAAACCTGCAGCCACTGCGGCTCCCCACAGTCGGTGTTGGCCGATGGTCTCATGAGACCAAACTTGAGCTCTTTGGCCATCAGACTAAACACTATGTTTGTAACTATGTTTAGCTATTATTATTATTGTAAAGTACTTTGATCTAATGTCATGTAATGAAAATGTGTTACAGAAATAAATGTGCTTGTGTAACCAAAACACTGCATAGTATCAAACACACACACACACACACCATCCATACCATGAAGAATGGAGGTGACCGTGTCATGCTGTGGGGCTGCTCCTCTGCAGCACACTGTGGGAGGCTTCTGAGGGTACAGGATAGAATGAAGGCAACAACATGCAGGGGAGTCCTGGAGGAAAACCTGATGCAGTCTGTAAGAAACCTGCACCTTGGGAGATTTGTTTTCCAACAAGTCAACGACCCCAAGCATTACGTCAAAGCTACGTGGCAATTAGGGTATCCATTCCCGGGAATTCGGGAATCCCGGGCGCCCAGGGATGACACAGTGCATGGGCATCTCACATGTGAGCGGTTTTAGAACGACCGACACTTATTTTTTAATAAAACTACTGCAATATGTTGACACCAATAAAAGACTAACCTTATCTACAAGCAGTTCATGCTGTCATGTATCTAGTTAGTTGCAGTAATAAGAGCGTAGAAAGCATAACTTGTCCAGCGTGCGGCGTCCAGGTGAGAGAGTACTTCGTGCAGAGTACGCCAGCTGCTGAGAAAGCATGCTTTGCCTCCACTGAACAGCACAGTCATCAGATACTGATACACTTGTTCTAAACAACAACCGCGCTTGCCGTTGCTCTGAAACACCGCCATTTCAGCTTTTACTGATGCATCTAGTTTCTTGTCATTCTGTGATGGCAAGTTTCTTGGCACAGATAATGCGGATGCAACAGTCTGACGCATTGCAATTTCAAGTTGCTGTTCAAAGCTATTGTCTGATAGATGCCAATGAAGTCTGCCCCGTCCCGGCATTCGTGAGCTGCCGAGTGCGGACTCCTCTCAGTCCACTGAGCCGGGAGACTGACTGCTGCTGGCTTGTTGTTGACCGAATTAACAAGTGACAACACTACACCGTGGGCCAAAAAACATGCCACTTAATTATTTTCAACTATAACTCTTATTTCTTGAACGATTTTTACACTTTTACACGCTTTATATGTGAGCTTGGCCATTTCCGGTTTCACGGGAATTACAGCAGTTTCCGGGAATGAAAAATGTCCGTGAATCCCAGGCTCCTGGTAATCGGTAGAGCCCAGGAATGGATTCCCTAGTGGCAATGTTTTAAAACAATAATGTGAATGTACTGGAGTAGTCACTTCAGAGTGCAGATCTCAATACAACTGAGGATTTGTGGGTGGAACTGAAAACCGCTGTTCAGTCACGACATCCATACAACCTGCCAGAACTCGAGCAAAGAAGAATGGAGACATTTGGCAGTTTGTGCAGATGTGCAAGGCTGATAGAGAGACGTGTGCACGCCAACTCGAGGCTGCCAACGGTGTCTCTATTAAACACTGACTTGAAGGGGGTAAATACTGACGTGATCAATTATTTTGTGATTTATAATTGTAATTAATTTGGACCACCTTGCACTGATCTGTTTTTACTTTGACTGTAAAGAGACTTTTTTTTGTTGTAGATCAATGTTAAAAGGCCAAATGAACACCCCGTGATTCAATGTTGTATTTCAATAAAATCTGAAAACTTCCAAAGGGCGAGTACCATTTATAGGTGACATAAATAAAGTGATGGGAAACTATCAAAGCACTTAGCTGTGAAAATAAACTGCAGGAGAGGGGATATAGGAAGTCATCTATAAAAATATCTGGAGATGAAAGAGACCCTTCTTTTACTGTTGTGTTTTTGTTCCAACAGGTAGAAGTCATTTCTATGGCAGGGAAGGAGCAGCTTGTTGAGCCATGCGGACAGACTGCAGGCGGGGTGGATTACTACGAACTTTTCAATTGATATCCACTTTGTTAAGGCTTACCTTGATCAAGTATTTATGTATAGTTTGGACATTCAAGTCCATAAATTAGAAATGTGTTTTTTAAAAAAGAAAAACCTAATTGAGAGGTACTGTCATCATGTTGTACTAAGTTTACTGTGCATTTATTTTATGTTGGTTATTAAACTTTATCGTTCATATGTAATAAATGTAATTGGTGGTGCTCACTTGTTCTTTCAGAATCTTACTGAATGTTTTAAGTAACATACACTGTTTATATTAAGGGCATAAAAGCCATAATGCTGTTCTGTGATGGACACGTAATGATGTGTATTAGTAAACTGTAGCACAGTATATGCGTGTGTGTGGATGACAGAGTGCTGGAGAAAAGAATTAGGGATCATGTGAAACTTGGCGAAATACAATGAAAAGGCAAACAGCGTAGAAACATACAAGGGAAAAAGAAGCTAAATATTGTATTTGTAGAGATAGATAGGGAACTTAATTGAGTGCCACAAGAGATGGTGAGGTGGGCATTGAGAAATTCAGGCGTAGATGAATGATTAGTGTCTACATTTATGTCATTGTATGAGGAAGCACGAATGGCGATCAGAACAGCACATTGAATAGTGAAAGTTTGATGGGCTACACCAGGGATCTGTTCCGAGTCTGCTGCTTTTCATAGTAGTGCCGGGGATGGTGTCCAGAGGAGTGTGCGAAGGAGCTCTTAGATGGAAATGTATTTTGGATTGTGAAGTAACACTGAAGGAGAAGACTCTGAAATTGAACACTAATTTGGAAACAAAAGGCCTTAAGGTAAATGCAGGCAAGATCAAGGTGTGGTGAAAGGTGTATACGAGGTGGGTATAATGGCCATGCAGTAGATGTGCTGGGAGAAACTCCACCTCGGGCACAGGTTTTCAGAAGTGGGTGCATAAAAGGTGTAGTGAAGTGACCAGTTTACAGAAGGCGTGTAAAAGGAGAACAGAATACTCACGTAGTACGTATAAATTTAGATATTAGTCATGGAGTTATTTTTGCAGAACTTACAGAAGATTTGTAACGCAAAGTCGCGTCACATTAGATGTCTTTACTAGCATCGTAGCCTACATTTACATAATTTTAAGTGAGTCTGAGGCACTCGACAGCAAGCCACTATGAAGCCGGACATGTTATGTGACACGCCCAGTGAATCACTCTCAGAATATCAAACCAGTTTAAAATGTCCTTTAGTTGTAGGGGCTGTTCTGTGTGCATGACAGATGGCAACCAAAGAGCGCCCACCCAGAAGTACAATGCATAGAATGCAGTGACTATGAATAAGGAAGGAATGTGGGTGTTTTGGACCTCCAAGAGAAGCTTCTCTATCTGATGTCTTGTGTTTTATAAACCATGACAGAGTGGAGAGAGAGAGGCACAGATTGTGGCTGAACTCGCCATACTTCATACTTCCTACAGCACAGGCTCTACAAGGCAGTGCATTTCTGGCTGTCACAAAAGGGGCGAGCAGCACTGCACTGGAAGGGTGGCACACAGTTGCTTGAATTAATGTGGACCAGTGACGTGATCTGCAACTTCAGTGACTAGACGAATCACTCGTTACACTTCAAATAGCTAAATTTAAAATAAGTGAAAACGAGACATTTTTGGAAAAAACAAGATGTTGTACACATGTTTAAGTGACAAGTCTTATTTCTTTTATTAAACTGATATAATGTTGCCATTACTGTACCAAATAATATTCTTTAATCTTCTGGGGTTTAAAGTTCCGAGGGCAGAATCATATGCATGAAATGTTCAAAATTTTTTTTATAGTCTTTTCTAATGATGCACCCAAACAGGTTCATATATTTGGCAATAAATAATAAAATAATTAAGACAAATATTTTAGATAAACATTTTATTCAGCAGAGAAATATAAATGCAAAATATTTTTGTGGCATATACTGTAATGCTTATTGTTCATCACTGTGAGACTGAATTAAATCTGACTTGACAGGAAATGCAGCCAATACAAAAAGCAAATATTTTATCCATTCTAGATGCATTAGAAAAATTAATCTTTACAGTTCAACATTATAACATCAACCTTTATAATAAAATATTAAATTTACAGTATTAAGTAAGTTTATACATACTGCACACACTCTAAAAATACCTTAAGTGATTGTGTGCGTCCGGTCCAATAACTAAAGCACTACACACTAAGGGAATTACAAACACACATTCAACTTTTATGGTGTGCCTTGTTACTGCCTTAATGTTTGTGCATGCGTTCAGGAGCCTACTTTCAAATTCCCTTTTTAGTTTTGTAAACATTTGTAAAAGTTATTGCTGCTATAAAACAAAGATGTATTCAGGTCCTCAGGTGCCAGTTGCTCACATAAACAAGGCCGATTTTAAACCACACACATTGGGTACTACAAGTCTCACTGGTCTGCCTCCTAGATTACCAAATACCCCAAAAATACATTTCTTAAGGAAAAACTCAGTTCTTCTCTCCCTAATTAATCTTTGAGTTTCTGCTATATAGCTCACATTTTCTGTCCATTTTATCCACTCTTAATTGCATATTTATGCCACATTATTTTAGAATAGGAATTCCTGGTGTTCAAGGTGCATGGTAATATATTTTGACTAAACCAGTTTCTTGATGTGTGCTTTATAAAACCGCCACTTACACAGCAGACAGTCCATTTCTCCAAGGACAGTGTGAAATTCAACCCTGTACCCTGTTCTGGTATCACTTATCTTTGCTCAGCTGCAAAGACAACAATTCAATTCTTTATCACACTGGGCATAAGTAGTGCTAATGTGTATTTGAATGTATGATTTGAAACTTAAACTTATAAAAATGTGCAAACAACAAATATCGTAACATACAAAATGCTGTTTTGTGTCGGCACTTTTTTATATTATTAAAAAGAACCACATACAGAAGAGAAGACAGACATCTTAATAATAGAATTTGTTTTTTCAATTTGTGCTAGTGTATTCATTTCATACTGGAAAAATATGGGAAAGAATCCTTCATGTGAGAAATTGTCCAAAAAAGTTTGCAATACCTAAAATAATAAGAAAAGAATGAAACACTGCTGAAGGCCATGTCAATTGTCCATTCCGACGGAGGGCGATAATATGGATGACGGAGGGAAAAACAAAAACATACGCCAACCCACAAGTTGCTCCCGAGTATCTGTGAAGGAGAAAAGGAGAAATGACATGATGCGGAACATTGTAAGAAGCATGAAAAGTCTGAATTAGCGCAAGCCTCCCTCATTTGGGATTTTCATGAGAAATGTAATGATTTATTTCATGAGGTAGAAGTATATAATAAACAAGAATAGTTAAATCAAATATTTTAAAGATTAAAATGTGTGATGTAAAGTCTAAATATTCTCGATTGTAATAGAAATTTGTATATTTTCACGCTCTGTTAGAGGTCCGTAGATCCCTTTTAAAGGATCAAAAATAACATTGCAACAAATAGTTCTGAGCAGACATCATCCAAAACACCAACTGTGGTCATCGCTGCTCTTGTGAAAAGAACGGAGATAAACGCCATCAACTCGGAGAAGGAGAGGCAAGTTCGTTGTACCCTGTGAACGTGACCAAGAGAATAAAAATGAATATAAAAAAAAAAAAAAGCAAACATTTACACCGGGTGTTACAGACTGAAATCAAATGTATGTTTTTATTATATAATATTAATAATAATAGCAACTCAGTACTCAAAACGATAAATGCGGGGAGGGCCCAGCATCGAACCTGCAACTTCTTGATTATGAGACTGCAGTTCTTACCTCTGTACCAGTCAAGCAGACATGTCTACTTTGTGTCGCTTGATATTTGGGCTTTGGTTTTTACACATTGACAGCAACATGTACATTGAATAATTTCTTTTTCTCTGGTTATATTCTTGAATAAAGGCGCACTTGTTTTGTTATAATTTTAATGAAAGTGTTTACTTGATATTTGGACTTTAGTCTTCACACATTATACACTTCATGTCAACATTGTCATTATTACCGTAAAATGAAAAAAGTTGTTTTAGTTGCGTTCAACATTTCTTGCCATCCTACATTTACATGGGATAGCAGGCTGATGGAATTGCACATTTACAAAACAAAGACGCCAATGAGGAGGTGCAAGGGAATTTAAGGTGGCCCGGCATTACGAATATTTTTGTAGGCTTCGGGGATTCTAGTGTGAATCCATTGTAAAACAAATGATCTTCCAATGGAAGAGCAGTAGTGCTGCAAAGGTCAGCTCAGGAGTCCAGCATACAATGCTGAAGAAGATGAAAAGAAACACTAAGATAATATTAAACGGCCTACAGAAAGTCTCTGTTCATGACAGAATACAATTAGAAGAAGCTCTGGTGCTGCATCTCTAGTTTGCAAACCACCTTGATGTTCCATAAAACCTCGGGGATAATATTTTGTGGACAGATGACGCAAAAAATTGAATTCTCTAGCAGAAATATGCAACATTTTATTTAGAGGGGGAAAACTGCTGGACACCAACACCAAAGTTTTATGCGAACCATAAAAGCAATGATGGAGGGAAGATCACAGTTTGCCTCATGGCATGGACAGGTTGCTATCCTACAGGATCAATTGATACCATTGTGAATTAAGAAATGATTAGAGCAAAATGTCAGGGTAGCGGTTTGTCACCTGAGGATTAACAGAAGTCTGTTGATGCAACAAGACAATGGCCCAAAACACAGAAGGAAATCAACAACAGAATGGCTTGAATAAGAAGAAAGGTTTTATCCAAAACAAAGTGGCAAGATGTAAGGAGAGCTGAGCTGTCCCTCCAAGAATCCCATAAATAAATGAACTGAAACAATTTTGTAAAGAGAAATGGTGTTTTGTTGAAGGTCATTCCTGCTGAAGGAGGTTCACAGGCAGAGAACATTTAAATGATGTATTCAGTATTAACAGGATGTACAGTTATTTGTGTTGTATTATGAATTTTTACGATTAATTAATTTCAAAGGATTAAAAACTTTTTCTTGCATTGTTACTTTAAACTTGTACTATAAACTGCACATAAAATATTGATTTTTAAAAAGTTTACTTGATCACAGAGTGGATTTAAACTTTTATTTCTCCATTTATTATAATATTTTAGTAAGTTCACATATTTATTTGAAAGCTCATAAAAAAAATTGATTTTTACCCTTACTGAAACGATTAACTCTAAATTAATGAACCGTAAAATATTTTGAAGAAGAAAACAAATCTTCAAATCTTAGTAACCTGCTGTCATCTCTAGTATTCTGACCTAAAACTTTGCAGCACTTTCTAATATTCGACTTACCTAATAATTGATCCAATGTTTGGGTAAAATTTTGCCACAAGGACTCCTGCTCCCACAACAATTATGTTTAATGTTAGGACGTGCAGAAAGCTGGAAAACAAACATAACAGTCAGCTTTGCCACACAAAAGTAAACCAGAGACACAACAAAGTGCCTTAATCTTTCTTTTCTTTAAATACTGATGTACAAATTGTGATCTACATTATATGCATAAAATAATCAAAAACACAATAAAACTTTAATTCTTCAACTTTTTCAACGCTAACCAGGAAAGTAATTTTAAACTTGGATTACTGCAAGAATTGGGAAATACAGCAATTATAAAACCTTCACGTGACATCCCACTACATGCAGAAATGATGAACTACTGCATAACGGTGCTGCCCAACAAGTCAAATCATGAGAAATATTCTTCTGAATACTATCCACAGAAACTCAATCCTGAATCCCATATCCATAGTCTCTACAAATGAAGTTTTCCTTGAAAAAAAAAGTATTATTTGAAATAGATAGATAGATAGAGATATGAAAGACACTATATGATAGATAGATAGATAGATAGATAGATAGATAGATAGATAGATAGATAGAGATATGAAAGGCACTATAGATAGATAGATACTTTATTAATCCCAAGGGGAAATTCACAACTTTGAAATCAAAGTTTCTATAAATTTTAGCAAATGCAATTAAATAGTAAAAACGGATTATTCTGAAGCACATAGTAAATAATGCATACCTGGGATAGTGTTTCTTAAATATCTGTCCCAGGAGTTGAACCCGAACAAGGTAACCTAGTAAAGGGTAAACTGTAGTCATCTGGAAAAGTAGGCACCCTCTGGCTATAAATACCAAGATATCAGTGCTGGGAAAATTATCCAGAAAGTTCTTTAGGGAAGAAGAAAAAAAAAAAACATATATATATGAAGCAAGTTACATGGAAAAAAATGCATTGTAAGTACTTTGATGAACGTGTTTTGGAATCTATTTTTGAACAAGTAAAACCAAATTAAATAAAGTGGTTACTAACTAAACATAAAAAATAACCAATAAAAAATGGATAACCCCCTTGGAGAAAAAAAGCTTACAATATATGCCATATTTTGGTACAGAAGTATGGACTTCAGGAGGAGTACAAATACCCAGACTTCCCATTCAGGTATGCGAGTGAGCCGAATAGTTTTCAGTTGTATGTATCAGTTATATAACTTTTGTTTTAAAATAACAAAGACTAGATCTGATCGAGCCATTGTTTTATCATAAAACACAACAACTGAAGAATCACAACATAACTTTCACAGCAGAGCCTTTTGTATAAATTGAATTTAACTCGTGTTTCTCACAAATTCATCTTAGAAAAAGCCAGAACTGTAATCATTAAAGTATTAATTAAGCTAATCCCGAGTCATTCTACTGCCAGGCAGCATTTGTATCTTTTAACTAGGCATGTGCTCAGGTTTCTGGTCACCCTGTATGTTCCAGGGTCTCAATCGTGTCACTGATTGCTCCTTGGGTTCCCATAAAACCACATACAGTGGTGTGAAAAACTATTTGCCCCCTTCCTGATTTCTTATTCTTTTGCACGTTTGTCACACAAAATGTTTCTGATCATCAAACACATTTAACCATTAGTCAAATATAACACAAGTAAACACAAAATGCAGTTTTTAAATGATGGTTTTATTATTTAGGAGAAAAAATCCAAACCTACATGGCCCTGTGTGAAAAAGTAATTGCCCCCTTGTTAAAAAATAACCGAACTGTGGTGTATCACACCTGAGTTCAATTTCCGTAGCCACCCCCAGGCCTGATTACTGCCACACCTGTTTCAATCAAGAAATCACTTAAATAGGAGCTGCCTGACACAGAGAAGTAGACCAAAAGCACCTCAAAAGTTAGACAACATGCCAAGATTCAAAGAGATTCAGGAACAAATGAGAACAGAAGTAATTGAGATCTATCAGTCTGGTAAAGGTTATAAAGCCATTTCTAAAGCTTTGGGACTCCAGCGAACCACAGTGAGAGCCATTATCCACAAATGACAAAAACATGGAACAGTGGTGAACTTTCCCAGGAGTGGCCGGCCGACCAAAATTACCCCAAGAGCGCAGAGACGACTCATCTGAGAGGTCACAAAAGACCCCAGGACAACGTCTAAAGAACTGCAGGCCTCACTTGCCTCAATTAAGGTCAGTGTTCACGACTCCACCATAGAAAGAGACTGGGCAAAAACGGCCTGCATGGCAGATTTCCAAGACGCAAACCACTGTTAAGCAAAAAGAACATTAGGGCTCATCTCAATTTTGCTAAGAAACATCTCAATGATTGCCAAGACTTTTGGGAAAATACCTTGTGGACTGATGAGACAAAAGTTGAACTTTTTGGAAGGCAAATGTCCCGCTACATCTGGCGTAAAAGGAACACAGCATTTCAGAAAAGAACATCATACCAACAGTAAAATATGGTGGTGGTAGTGTGATGGTCTGGGGTTGTTTTGCTGCTTCAGGACCTGGAAGGCTTGCTGTGATAGATGGAACCATGAATTCTACTGTCTAGCAAAAAATCCTGAAGGAGAATGTCCGCCATCTGTTCGTCAACTCAAGCTGAAGCGATCTTGGGTGCTGCAACAGGACAATGACCCAAAACACACCAGCAAATCCACCTCTGAATGGCTGAAGAAATACAAAATGAAGACTTTGGAGTGGCCTAGTCAAAGTCCTGACCTGAATCCAATTGAGATGCAATGGCATGACCTTAAAAAGGCGGTTCATGCTAGAAAACCCTCAAATAAAGCTGAATTACAACAATTCTGCAAAGATGAGTGGGCCAAAATTCCTCCAGAGCACTGTAAAAGACTCATTGCAAGTTCTCGCAAACGCTTGATTGCAGTTATTGCTGCTAAGGGTGGCCCAACCACTTATTAGGTTCAGGGGGCAATTACTTTTTCACACAGGGCCATGTAGTTTTGGATTTTTTTTCTCCCTAAATAATAAAAACCATCATTTAAAAACTGCATTTTGTGTTTACTTGTGTTATATTTCACTAATGGTTAAATGTGTTTGATGATCAGAAACATTTTGTGTGACAAACATGCAAAAGAATAAAAAATCAGGAAGGGGGCAAATATTTATTACATTTACAGTGGTGTGAAAAACTAACACCTGTTAAAATAAGATTTAAAAAAAAACTGACACACACTACTATAATAATAATAATATTAATAATAATAACAGTTCATTATCCTTGTACTTATCTCAAACAATATTAAGTAGATATTGTATTGTTTGTACGTGTAGATCTCTGTTAAGATTCTTGCTCTAAAATACAGAAAGACATTTTGATTTTTTACATCATGTACAGTACATCTGTGAACCAAATGTGAAACTAATACCTTCTTCTGTAACCTTAGCAAACTTTACAATGCAGTATAGAAATAATAAACAAGAAGTTTCATTTCTGTCCTCTGTCCAGTTAGCATTTAATATTAAGAGGAAATAATCAAACTAATTTGCAGAATAAAACTATAGAAAGAACAAGCTTAGCTTTTTCTTACCGGTTCAATGCAGTCTTTATAAAGTGGTGGAGAAGGAAATGCACAAAATATTAAGACTCCAACGTATAAATAGGTAAGCCCCACCAGTAAGTATGCCACTGAAAGGTCCCGCACCTATTAACAAATAAATAATTCATGGCAGGGCTTTAGCAAACTGACATTCTATTAAACAAAAGGTTTACAAAACAAACAAGATCTATAGGTTACATACCCATTGTACTTTTTTCACAACTACTATATGACAAAGAAACATGTTCATAATTTATTTATAATCAACATGTAAATGTCAAAGATTACATGATGAAACAATAGTATGCTTAAAATTAGTAAAAGAAAAAAAAAAGCTAAATAGCTCAGCATAAAAGTACATTAGTGGTGTGTTACTGTGTCAACAGTTGCAAGAATCAGCCTACTCACATTGTTTTCCTGGTTCTTGTTGTTCTTGAGTAATGTGATGACACAGTTGTGAATAAAGAAAGCAAGTGTGAGCACTCCAGTAAGCTGTGGGAACTCCATTCTGAATTCTTCCAAAAGAAGGCAAGATTTCTTATGAGTATATCAAGTACATATGTAGACACTTAAGAAGTGCATTCAGAATTTGAAATTATAAAAACCAATGAATTCATCTTACCAGCAACAAAGAAACGGTTTGAGTGAAGCCAATGAAAATCCAGATGAAATCCTAGATGGGCCGCCTTTAGTGTTACCAGTATAATCAAATACACCACAGAAACTGTACCTAGAGAAGGCAAAGCAAACAAGAAATAAAGCGGAACTGAAAGCTGCTGATTTAGCAGAACATTTATATCAAACCAAACTTTCATTAAAATGCTCTTAGAATGGTTGGTAAACATTTTTTTTTCCAATGACTAAAACTATCTCAATAATTTGCATATATGCAGTGAAAATAATATTTGGACTACTGCTAAAAAAAGGCTCTTATTAAAGTGTGTCCAATGTGTAAGAAGACGTTCTGGCCTGAGGTTATATCCAGACTTCCTGCACATGAATATCAAGTATCCTGAATGATAAGAGAGTCTAAGGATGGCCAGCGCTTTGTTTCTGCCTCGACGGGTGTACAGTTACAATGCAGGGAAGTGCAAAACTGTTTTTGCCGAGGCCTGTATAATCTCCTTTACTTTTTCCCCCCTTTAACTGATTTTTTTATATCAATAATTAGAGTGGCTTCAGTGTTAGCCTTTTTAAAATAATCAGTTTGAACTGTGGACTTTAAAACAACTTACTTTTAGAATATTAACTAATGAAATAAGGTTAGAAATAGAACTTTGACTTAATTCAGTATGTGTAATTATTATCTTGGAATGTACTTACAAAATAAAACAGAATGCTCAGTTATTTGACAGAAGTTAGTGTAAATAAAAAGATCAGCAGATCTGGACTAAAAATATTAATATGTACAGTCCCTGACAAAAGTCTTGTCGCTTCTCTATGTAGAAACTCCTGCTATTAACCTGACTTTTAATGAATCAACTGGTGTTAGAAATAGCTCATATGAAAGGCTAAAGCCCTCCCAAATGATGTTTAATGCACTGAAATAAATTAGTTTCACTATAAAAAGATTTATCATTTAATCAAGACAGAAAGGACAAATTTGGGCAAGACAAAAGTTTTGTCGCCTATACAGAAAATGAACAACTTTACTGTAAATCCAAAAATATGTCAGCAAATTAAGTAGTGGTGCTGTGAGATCCAAATTTAATATCTTGTATGACTTCCATGAGCTTGAAGGACAGCATCCATGCGGTTTGGCAAGGATTCATACAATTTATTGATGAAGTAATCAAGAATAGCAAAGAAAACAGTCTTGCATGCCTCCCAGAGTTCATCAATATTCTTTGGTTTCGTCTTCCATGTTTCCTCCTTCATCCTACCCCACAAGTGCTCAATGATGTTCATGTCTGGTGACTGGGCTGGCCAATCCTGGAGCATCTTGATCTTCTTCGCTTTAAGGAACTTTGATGTGGAAATGGAAGTATGCGATGGAGCACCATTCTGCTGCAGAATTTGGCCATTTTTATGGTTGGGAATATAAGAGGTAGCCAAGATTTCTTGGTATTTTAGACTATTGATGTTGCCTTCCACCCTGCAGATCCCTCGCATACCCCCATACTGGATGTAACCCCAGACCATGATTTTTCCTCCACCAAACTTCACTGTTTTCTGGGTAAATCTCGGCTCCATGTGGGTTCCAGTAGGTCTCCTGCAATATTTGCGGTGACTGTGGTGTAATTCAACAGAAGATTCATCTAAAAAATCCACCTTCTGCCACTTTTCCAGCGTCCATCCTTTTAGCAGGCTGTGGGCCTTGGCAAATGCCACACGGTTTTTCAATTGTCTTTTGTTTAGTGCTGGCTTATGGGCACTGATTCGACCATGGAGGCCATTTCGAGACAGAATCCAACAAACTGTTCTGGTTGACACAGGGACTTCAGGTGACCAGATCCCATGGAGCTCTGCTGCAGTGGAAAATGGGCTGGCCTTGGATTTTCGAGCCAACAAACGGTCCTCTCGAGCAGTTGTCTTACGGGGTCTTCCTGACCTGGGCTTGTCAAAAACGTCTCCAGTCTCTTCAAATCTTTTTTTTATCCTCTGAACTTGACACTGAGACACATTGAAGGCGTTTGCCACATCAGCAGTGGATTTGGTCTTCAGCCTCTTGATAATCAACACTGTGAATCTGTGAATCTTAGGCATGTTTGCAGAGGTCTAGTTGAAGTTGATGTGAAGGTCTAGTGTACTGGGGTTCCTTTTATACACACCTGAGACCTAATTGATGCATTATTAGTCACAGGTGAAGCTCATATGACAAGGCGACAACACTTATGTCTTGCCAAAAATTGACTCAATGGGCTTTACCAAGCTGTGAATATTAGAATACTTTTTGTCAGTTTCGTTTTGCACTGAATCATTATTACAAAAGCTGATGGGATTGAAATGACCCATTTCTTGTAACAAAATCTAGATTAGAAATATATTTTAGTGGCACTTCAGGTCAATTTGTACACAAGTGACAAGACTTTTGTCAGGGACTGTAGTCTTAAATGCCTGACTGCCAACACAAGTCAAGAATTTCCCTTACTACTTGTGTTATTTCATAATGAACAGATGTACAGTATATGCATCTAAAGTTGGAAATACTTTCATATTAAGACATTATTAAATGCCATTTTGGAAAGCTTCAGATGATTCTGTAGTTGCTTCCCTTTCTAAGGATATCATCCAAATGATCTGAAGGCTAAAATGGACGAGTAATTCTCAGTCCTTCACTTTTTTCTCTTCACTTTCCTTCCAAGTATTTAATTAAACCCAACAGGGCATGATAAATACACAGAGGTGTAAATGGTAACAAGCTAAATGGAGAAATGCTGGTTTCTTTTGTCATTTGCATGTTATCGCTAATTAGGAGCAATTAAAAACTAAGAATACAGCTGTTTAAGACTAAAATAAGCAATAAGGGTTCAAAATCTTAATGAGCGAGACAACTAAAGTGAAGAAGAGGTGTTACAGTGCATCCGGAAAGTATTCACAGCGCATCACTTTTTCCACATTTTATGTTACAGCCTTATTCCAAAATGGATTAAATTCATTTTTTTCCGCAGAATTCTACACACAACACCCCATAATGACAACGTGAAAAAAGTTTACTTGAGGTTTTTGCAAATTTATTAAAACTAAAAAAAAACTGAGAAATAACACGTACATAAGTATTCACGGCCTTTGCTCAATACTTTGTCGATGCACCTTTGGCGGCAATTACAGCCTCAAGTCTTTTTGAATATGATGCCACAAGCTTGGCACACCTATCCTTGACCAGTTTCGCCCATTCCTCCTTGCAGCACCTCTCAAGCTCCATCAGGTTGGATGGGAAGCGTCGGTGCACAGCCATTTTAAGATCTCTCCAGAGATGTTCAATCGGATTCAAGTCTGGGCTCTGGCTGGGCCACTCAAGGACATTCACAGAGTTGTCCTGAAGCCACTCCTTTGATATCTTGGCTGTGTGCTCAGGGTCGTTGTTCTGCTGAAAGATGAACCATCAGCCCAGTCTGAGGTCAAGAGCGCTCTGGAGCAGGTTTTCATCCAGGATGTCTCTGTACATTGCTGCAGTCATCTTTCCCTTTATCCTGACTAGTCTCCCAGTTCCTGCCTATGAAAAACATCCCCACAGCATGATGCTGCCACCACCATGCTTCACTGTAGGGATGGTATTGGCCTGGTGATGAGCGGTGCCTGGTTTCCTCCAAACGTGACGCCTGGCATCCACACCAAAGAGTTCAATCTTTGTCTCATCTGACCAGAGAATTTTGTTTCTCATTGTCTGAGAGTCCTTCAGGTGCCTTTTGACAAACTCCAGACAGACTGCCATGTGCCTTTTTACTAAGGAGCGGCTTCCGTCTGGCCACTCTACCATATAGGCGTGATTGGTGGATTGCTGCAGAGATGGTTGTCCTTCTGGAAGGTTCTCCTCTCTCCACAGAGGACCTCTGGAGCTCTGACAGAGTGACCATCGGGTTCTGGGTCACCTCCCTGACTAAGGCCCTTCTCTCCCGATTGCTCAGTTTAGATGGCCGGCCAGCTCTAGGAAGAGTCCTGGTGGTTTCGAACTTCTTCCACTTACGGATGATGGAGGCCACTATGCTCATTGGGACCTTCAAAGCAGCAGACATTTTCTGTAACTTTCCCCAGATTTGTGCCTCGACACAATCCTGTCTCGGAGGTCTACAGACAATTCCTTTGACTTCATGCTTGGTTTGTGCTCTGACATGAACTGTCAACTGTGGGACCTTATATAGACAGGTGTGTGCCTTTCCAAATCATGTCCAATCAACTGAATTTACCACAGGTGGACTCCAATTAAGCTGCAGAAACATCTCAAGGATGATCAGGGGAAACATGATGCACCTGAGCTCAATTTTGAGCGTCATGGCAAAGGCTGTGAATACTTATGTGCTTTCTCAGTTTTTTTTATTTTTAATAAATTTGCAAAAACCTCAAATAAACTTTTTTCACGTTGTCATTATGGGGTGTTGTGTGTAGAATTCTGAGGAAATAAATGAATTTAATCAATTTTGGAATAAGACTGTAACATAACAAAATGTGGAAAAGTGATGCGCTGTGAATACTTTCCGGATGCACTGTACTTGATAAATGCTTTTTATTAAGCCATTGGGTTGGAGCAAAAACCTGCAGCCACTGCTGCCCTCCAGGACAGTGATTGAGGACCCCTGCTCTATAGTATGTCATTTGACATGAATTACTGCCCTCCACAAGCCACATTTTATCTCAGCATGTTTCTTTGTAATCCCTGCTTTGCTAAAGTAATCAAACCCTTCTGAAACATGCAGTTCTGTTAGAAACAGTGACAGAGCCAGGGAGTGAACCCAGAACTCTGAGCTGTTAAGCAGTCACTGTAAGTAACTGAAAACAATATTTTCATTTGTGCACTAATGTAACCAGTCATGTAGGAATGTAATAAATAAATAAATAAATAAAACACCAAGCCTAGAAATGAACAAACTGCAAATATAGATAAGAAAATTACCTAGAAATGTGAACCTTGCAAAAAAAGATGCTGACTTGAAGTTTAAGAGAGGCAGGATCAGAATAACCAGGAAGAAAGGCACAGTGTCCGTCTTGCTCCACCACTTTTCAAATGTCAAAAAGCTACTTTCATTTGTATCTTTGGTATAATATAGTCCAAGAGTAGCATTTTGAAAGTGATCAGAATCATAAGATGGGCAAATCACTGAAAAAAAGAAAGAACAGATATGTATAATAAAAGAAATAATGCTATTCGATATTTGTTTTCTTCAAGTGTATTCATTAAATCCTTGTTATTGTTGTCTTGCTTTACAATGTCTCAATTTACCATTTTAGCAGTAACGGCTAACTCATAGTATAATGTCAGGAATTTTGCAGAACAGCACAGATTTTGGTTTTCTGATGTACAAAGTGTCTATCAGCTTCATTATGTTATTGGTTTATATTTGCTAAAATATCCTTGGCATTTCTCTGTACAATGTTTTATTTTATCTTGGCACTTTCTCCTAAGGTTTGGATTTGGCAGATGTATTCAGTGGAGTGTGCTAACTCTCTTAGAAATAAGTACTTTAAAAAAACTGCAACCTTAATGAAAGCATGAACACCTCTCAAATGCACACAGTGGAGGGTTGAAATATGGCAGAGATTTAAATATATACAGTGGTACCTTGAGATACGAGTTTAATTCTTTCCATGACCGAGCTCGTAAGTCAAAATGTTCGTATCTCAAATCATTTTCCCCCATTTAAATTAATTGAAATGAGATTAATTTGCGCCAGCCCCCAAAAAACCACCCCAATTTTTTGTTAAATGTTTTCAACATAAGCAAAATGTATCTATAATGAACAAATATTGTATACAAACAAAATAAAACCTAATACATAAAAGAGAATCTAAAGAAATAAATGTTGGCGAAGCCGATTCGCGTATTGTAATGTTTTTTTTCTTTCACTTCACTTTTGCTTAACTTCATTTTCTTCTTCACTAGTTGTTTTTTTTTTTGCCACTCTTTCGTCACTTTCATTCGCAGGGTGTTTCAATAGAAACCTGTCCAAGGAGCTTCGTTTAGTCCTCCCCTTTAGAATGTTTCTGAAATGAGTTAGGCAAATGTCATTAAATAGTGCCGCTGCACGATCAGTTGTAACTTTTTCAGGGTGTTTCTTTTCTTTAAAGTTCAAAGCTTTTTCCCACATTGCAAACACTTCCTTTATCTCACTTTAAGAGATAACCTCCTCCGCAATACCGATCTCCTGCAGAACCTTCGTATGTTGCTGCATTTGTATTTCTATCAACTCCTTTGTCGTCAGTTCTTCTGAATGTGCAGCGACAAGCTCTTTGATGGCTCGTATTTTGAATTTTGGCTCGTAACTCAAGACAAAAACTCAACCTAGTAACAGCTCGTATCTCAAAAAACTCATACGTTGGGGCACTCGTATCTCAAGGTACCACTGTACTTGAATAATTTTTAATGCCATATTATAATCCTTCTATATAAAAGCGGTCGGGATTGTCCTTCCGTCCCGTGAGTGCTACGCAGGCGCGGAGTTTCACACACGCCCTGTCCATTTTGCAATGCACGATGGGATTTGTAGTTTCAGCGCGGAGTTTCACACGCGCCCCGTCCATTTTGCAATGCACGATGGGATTTGTAGTTTCGTTTTTCCAGGTAAAAGATGATTTTCTACTCCAGACTGTGCAATATCTTCTTCTTCTTTCTTACTATATAAAAGCGGTCAGGATTGTCCTTCCGTCCCGTGAGTGGAAAGCGTAGCGGTATTCCGCTGATCACAGACTTACTACTTGCAGCTTGTGGTACGAAGCGACATGATGTGAGCAGAGTTCTGGTGCTCCCATCATACCCTTGCTTTTGTGCGCGATGCGCTGGAAAAATAGACAAAATTATGTCTCTGGAAATAATTAATGTTGATGGAGTACAAATGCCTCACCGCGTAGTAAATATCGGGGAGGGTTCAAAAGGGCGACCGCAATATAGAAAAAAAGTTTACATTTCATCACAAAAATAACAGAAACTACGAGTATTAAAGTAATACCGCTCAAATGCAATATAACCAAATTAATGAGTTTGTATAAAATATCAAATTTATCTACATATTGAATTGCCTTAAGAAGTGGTCAACTTAAAAGTGGGTCGCCTTAAAAGGCGGGTCAGCCTAGTTCCAAATAATAACTGAGGAGCACAAATGAAACAGACTGATGGCAACAATGCTGTGTATAACTTTTCCCAAATTTGCAGACCAACTAAATACCTCTGTCTTTTAAAACTGATGGATGGAAAGCTTCCTATCACTTTCCTATTTCTCTGTCCTAATGTAGTACACTTTTCTAACTTCATGCAAGTTTTTCTAAAAGAAAGAAAGAAAGAAAAATCTTCATACAGAATTGCACCTCCTGTGCCATATCACTAATACTGCTATTTGCAGAGGAACGGGCTACGATGTTCTGGAGTAAACATGATAGTCATGGAAAGATCAGAACAAAAAAAAAAATACATATATATTGATAAAAAAAGGCCTGCACCATTATAGGAAACAGGGATTAAGGGGAAAAATATTTTGACTTAAATGGTGACTTTCAGTTTTCATTAAAACTCTGCAGGTTACAATTGCAAGAAAGGTTTTTATAATAAACTCATTAAAATATTTTTATCTACAGCCTGTTAATGTGAAAAATACAGATTTCCTGTTTAATATAGCTTTGGTCTAGGATTTCCAACACACACTTGTTTCATATTTTTTATTAAATTATGTTTCAATTTCACGTTTGACTATGTACAAAGGAAAACAAATCATTGAGTAATATAAAATGCTTTTCCTGCCCTTTCCCCCACTCATAATTGTGCAGTGATCTAGGAGTATATTGACCATTTGGTTCTACTTAAGGCCATTCTCTAAAAGGAGAATATCACTCAACTCATGAGAGCGCTATTTAAACTGTTGATGCTGTTTTGTGGGGCAGCACGGAAGTTCGCTTCCTGGGTCCTCCCTGCGTGGAGTTTGCATGTTCTCCCTCGTGTCTGCGTAGGTTTCCTCCGGGTACTCCGGTTCCCTCCCACAGTCAAATGACATGCAGGTTAGGTGCACTGGCGATCCTAAATTGTCCCTAGTGCGTGCGTGTGTGTGTGTGTGTGTGTGTGCGCGTGTCCTGTGGTGGGCTGGCACCCTGCCCGGGATTTGTTCCTGCATTGCGCCCTGTGCTGGCTGGGATTGGCTCCAGCAGACCGACGTGACCCTATGTTAGGATATAGCGGGTTGGAAGATGACTGGCTGACTACTGTTTTGTGACATTCCCTAATTCTTCATCTAACATCTAACAACATTTAGTACTCTTGTTTGTATTCTGGCTGATGGCTTCATCTTTACTGAATGAAAGCAGGATTCTCCTCAGTTTCCCTGACAGCTGAGTTTTACATTTGTTGCCATGCCCTGTACAGGTGCACACATGAGAGACTTGTGAACTGGAGACAATCCAGTCTTGAGTGGTCATTATTGTCTTCTATCACATAGCAATGGATGTACAAATGCATACCTTCTGTTCACACACTCGATCAATCACACATATTGCTACTGCAGCAGTGGCTTCAGGGAGCCAGGGGAGACGCATGGTATTTTTGTGGCTTGTGTCAAAAAAGCACATTAGTTTTGTAAAATAACTTTTTGATGCAAACTGCACAAAAGCACAAATCAAGCAGTTTTCCAGTGGAATTTTATTTTTTAGCCCAAGAAGCCCTTTATTTTTTGACATATTGTCAAAAACTGTTACCTCTGTGCCAGGTTTCACTCATAACACCTTCTTTGTCCTTCATCTAGTTATTAACTGGAAAAGTAACTTCCTGACATGGGTATTCCAACTATCTAACTATGTCGTAACTATGTCACAGTACAAAACTTTTGCAGTGATTTTCAGTTTTAGCCTTCGTTTACATAATCGTAATGAGTTAGGAGCAGTCAGCAGCATAATCGGACATGCCCAGCTACTCACTCCAACTAATCAACGACTTGCTCCATTAATATCCAACAATTTTATGTTCAATCATAGGGGTGGATTTGTGTGCATGACAGCTGACAACCAATGAATGGTCCTCTAGAGTGCTTCAAATGGAGAGACGGAATAAGGAACATGGGTGTCATGGACTTCACAAAAAAGAGGAGAAACTTGTCTGTCTGGTGTGTAGTGTTTTATTTACCACAACAGAATGGGAAAAAAGGGCAGAGATTGCAAGTAAACTAGCCATACCTGTTAAACCTTCATGCAGCGTGTCCCACTGACAGCACTCTATGGGTTGCCAGAGAAAATGGGCAAGCAAGACAGTGCTGGAAATTGGGCATGCAGAAACATAATTTTACATGCACGATTTTCAGTCACTTAAACTTTAAAGTTACTTTTAAAGTCTTATCCCAATCCTGCTCCCAATATTTTGCTGCCAAGCTTAGCACTTTACATTCAGCACATCAACATAAATTTTGCAATTTCTCAAGTGCGGAGACAGACTATTTTCACCACAAGAAAGGATAATGTTATCACCTGAGTATCTTTGTGGATGCTTCCACTGTTATCTACCTGTGGCTGCTGGATGTGTGTGCAAAACAAAGACTGATGGAACTGAATTGTTTTGAAATAGTTTACCATCAATGAATGGAGAGGAAACTTTGGGATGCCAAGAAGTGTATTTGTAGAATTATACAGTAAGCTAAGCATTGTGATGAACGCGAACCCAGTGACCATGCGTGCACCTCTGCCACAGACACACACAGGCTAACAGAGTGCAACAGATATGCACAGACTATAAATCGTTAACTGTAACCTAAGTTAAGGGTTTACATGGCCACATAACCAATTTGCTCACGAAATCTAAATGTGGTAATTTGATTTCTCAGACTTCCGTTACTCTAACCACAATAAGGGTATACATGACAATCTGAGGGCAGCACGGTGGCGCAGTGGTAGTGCTGCTACCTCGCAATTAGGAGACCCGGGTTCCTGCGTGGAGTTTGCATGTTCTCCCCGTGTCTGCGTGGGTTTCCTCCGGGCACTCCAGTTTCTTGCCACAGCCCAAAGACATGCAGGTTAGGTGCATTGGCGATTCCAAATTGTCCCTGGTGTGTGCTGGGTGTGTGTATGTGTGTGTATGCGTGCCCTGCGGTGGGCTGGCGCCCTGCCAGGGGTTTGTTTCCTGCCTTGTGCCCTGTGTTGGCTGGGATTGGGTCCAGCAGACCCCAATCCCCGTGACCCTGTAGTTAGGATATAGCGCGTTAGATAAGGAATGGATGGATGGATGGACGGCAATCAGAAACTAGGTTTTTAGGAATAACCAGGTTATTAAGCACATTTACACAGTAGCACTTGCTTTTGTAAAATCACAAGAGGTCAGAGATGTAGCTTGCTAACATTATCCCTTCTTATGTATTTCACAATAGTATCACTTTTCAATCCTACTTCCACATCTGGAAATTGACAGCTATTTCACGTTGGCTAGTAGCTAGTCATCACATTGTTAGTAGTGTTGTTGTCTGTTACAAGGAGATCCACTGTACTGTTTATTGTCTTCTCTGTCACCTTGCTCGTGTACATCTAAAAAAATACACGTAACAGGAGGCTAGGCCTGCACTGACTCCCCCCCAAACCCACCTTTATTTTTGGCAAAGATAGACATTGGTCTCAAAAATATCCTTTACAAGACAAACATGGAGGAATTCCATCATGGTAATAGAAAACTAATATGGTGTCATTCTCTGAAACATAAATATCTCAAAATTGTGTTCATTACATTCAAAAACATTTATCTCAACAGTAAAAGCAAAAGGTACAAACCTCTCTCTGTTCCATTAGTACCAAAATCAAGGTCTGTAACATTAATATGATGAACATAATCTGTAGATGAAAAAAATGTTGCCAATACATCAGGATTATCAACCATAAAACTTAAGGACACATCAAGAACTCTCAATACTTAATACACATTAGGCCCATTTATTTTACAAAGATTTGCTCATAATGTGCATGTGACTGTAAACTCTTCCAGCCTTATTCATTTGCTGGGCTCAAGTAATAAAAAGTACTAGAGGGTACTGTAATTGGAAATCACTTTTATAATCAATACAATTAAGTCTGATATATTTATGTTATTGTCTCCATTTCACAAGTGTATATATATGAATTAAAATAGAACAATGATAAATTAATGCACTCCATGTACAGTAAAAACAAAAAATATAAACTTAATCAGAGTTGTGCATATATTCTTTAATGTGCCATTACTATGGACTAGGTGTGTCACAATTAACTGATGTAAAAAGTAACATTTTAGGCTATGCATTTTAGAGCACCATCATCTCTTTGACAAAATTACATCCTTCCTGCTTCCTCTGACAAAACTCAAAATACCCTTCTACCTCTTCACACTATCTCAGGAGATAACTCCATTCTACATCTAACCTTCACAACATTCTCTCTCATCCTTCCTGCTGTTGTTGGAAAACATGACAAATGCAACTGGAAACTCCAGGAAGAGGCAGGGCAGTCAGCAATCAACCTTACCCAACCTTTGATTATCAGGCAATGATCAAAATGGGAGAATGCAGCCATTAATCTTTACTTTAGATATACAATTTCATTTTGCATTTACACACAGTGCATCTGGAAAGTATTCACAGCAAATCACTTTTTCAACATTTTATGTTACAGCCTTATTCCAAAATGGATTAAATTCATTTTTTTCATCAGATTTCTACACACAACACCCCATAATGACAACGTGAAAAAGGTTTACTTGAGGTTTTTGCAAATTTTTTAAAAATAAAAAAACTGAGAAATAACATGTACATAAGTATTCACAGCCTTTGCTCAATACTTTGTCGATGCACCTTTGGCAGTAATTACAGTCTCAAGTCTTTTTGAATATGATGCCACAAGCTTGGCACACCTATCCTTGGCCAGTTTCGCCCATTCCTCTTTGCAGCACCCCTCAGGTTGGATGGGAAGTGTCGGTGCACAGCCATTTTAAGATCTCTCCAGAGATGTTCAATCAGATTCAAGTCTGGGCTCTGGCTGGGCCGCTCAAGGACATTCACAGAGTTGTCCTGAAGCCACTCCTTTGATATCTTGGCTGTGTGCTCAGGGTCGTTGTCCTGCTGAAAGATGAACCGTCGCCCCAGTCTGAGGTCAAGAGCGCTCTGGAGCAGGTTTTCATCCAGGATGTCTCTGTACATTGCTGCAGTCATCTTTCCCTTTATCCTGACTAATCTCCCAGTTCCTGCCACTGAAAAACATCCCCATAGCATGATGCTGCCACCACCATGCTTCACTGTAGGGATGGTATTGGCCTGGTGATGAGTGGTGCCTGGTTTCCTCCAAATGTGACGTCTGGCATTCACGCCAAAGAGTTCAATCTTTATCTCATCATACCAGAGAATTTTGTTTCTCATGGTCTGAGAGTCCTTCAGGTGCCTTTTGACAAACTCCAGGCGGGCTGCCATGTGCCTTTTACTAAGGACTGGCTTCCGTCTGGCTGCTCTACCATTACATACAGGCCTGATTGGTGGATTGCTGCAGAGATGGTTGTCCTTCTGGAAGGTTCTCCTCTATCCACAGAAGACCTCTGGAGTTCTGACAGAGTGACCGTCAGGTTCTTGGTCACCTCCCTGACTAAGGCCCTTCTCCCCCAGTCGCTCAGTTTAGATGGCCGGCCAGCTCTAGGAAGAGTCCTGGTGGTTTTGAACTTCTTCCACTTACGGATGATGGAGGCCACTATGCTCATTGGGACCTTTAAAGCAGCAGACATTTTTCTGTAACCTTCCCCAGATTTGTGCCTCAAGACAATCCTGTCTCGGAGGTCTACAGACAATTCCTTTGACTTCATGCTTGGTTTGTGCTCTGACATGAACTGTCAACTGTCAGACCTTATATAGACAGGTGTGTGCTTTTCCAAATCATGTCCAATCAACTGAATTTACCACAGGTGGACTCCAATTAAGCTGCAGAAACATCTCAAGGATGATCAGGGGAAACAGGATGCACCTGAGCTCAATTTTGAGCTTCATGGCAAAGGCTGTGAATACTTATGTACAGTACATGTGCTTTCTTAGTTTTTTTATTTTAATAAATTTGCAAAAATCTCAAGTAAACTTTTTTCATGTTGTCATTATGGAGTGTTGTGTGTAGAATTCTGTGGAAAAAAATTAATTTAATTCATTTTGGAATAAAAAAATGTGGAAAAAGTAATGCGCTGTGAATACTTTCCGGATGCACTGTAAATAATCTACCACACTGTGGGATGATTTGTCAGAGGTAGCAGGGAGAACTGAGTTTCAATGGAGATGAACCTTGGACCTTGCTGTTGTAACTTATTGCTTGAAAGTAAAAACATGCAATTAAATATACTGGTATGTTAAAACTTTAAAACATGTATCAAAAAATGACAGTGACTTACTGTAAATGAATTTTCCTGTATTAAATAAGAAGTTGGACATAAGCACCCAGTACACAATCATAGCACCAATTAGTGAAACCATTGAAAACAGGAGACTGGACCATTTTCCAAAAGAGCCAAAGTAATACTTGCAGACATCAGGAAACTCCCAACTTGATGTGTCTATAAAAGCTGAAACATACAAGTTAGAAGACATGCTTAAAGTTATGTAATAATTACAATATTTAGGCAATACTGATAATGAAAGTTAAATTCTATTTTAAAAGCCCATGTGCCATATTAGCTTGGTGAATAAAATGTTCAAATACTGAATGGATAGTGGCATGCAAAAGTATGAGCACCCTTGCTTAAAATGTCTGTTATCATGAATAATTAACTGAGCACATTATGAACTGATAAACAAAAGGAATAAAGTTAAAGATGACATTTCTTTTCAGCATTTAATGCAAGATTAGTGTATTGTTTTTGTTTTGTACAGTGAAAAAAGGAAAGGAACATCATGCAAAAGTTTGGGCACCCCATGATATCTGAGGTCTCAACATTTTCCAAGGTCTCAGACCTTAATTAGCTTGTTAGGGCTATGGTTTGCTCACAGTCATCGTTGGCAAACCACAAGTGACGCAAATTCTGAAGCTGTATAAATTCTCTGACTCCTCAAACTTTGTCCCATCAATCAGCAGCCATGGGCTTCGCTTAGCAGCTGCCTAGCACTCCAAAGAATAAAATAACTGATCCTTACAAAACAGCAGAAGGCTACAAGAAGATAGCAAAGCATTTTCAGATAGAAGTTTACTCAGTTTGTAATGTTATTAAGAAATGGCAGCTAACAGCAACAGTGGAGGTCAAGTTAAGGTCTGGAGGATCAAGAAAACTTCCTGAAAGAACTACTCTTTGGATTGCTAAAAAGGCAAATAAAAAAAAACATTTTGGCTGCAAAAACCCTTCAGGAAGATTTAATAAACTGAAGTGGTGGTGCACTGTTCTACTGCACAGTGACACCTGAACAAATGTTTTTGTCTGCTCAGTCTACAATGAAGGTCACATTTCCGGCACAGAATTAAGTGCCTGAAATTTGCAAATGAACATCCAAACAAGCCTGATGCATTTTGGAAGCAAGTCCTGTGGACTGATAAGGTCAAAATAAAACTTTTTGGCCACAATGAGCAAAGGTATGTTACGACAAAAAAGGATGTTGAATTTCAGAGAAAGAACATCTCTTCAACTGTTAAGCATGGCGGTGGATCAATCATGCTTTGGGTTTGTGTTGCAGCCAGTGGCACTGGGAAAATGTCATTGGTTAGGGGACGAATGTATTCAAATAAATACCAGCAATTTCTGGGAGCAAAAATCACACCATCTGTAAAATAAACAAAGTTGAAGTTAAAAAGAGGATGGGTCTTACAACAAGATAAAGATCCAAAACGCACCTCAGAATCTACAGTGGAATACCTCAAGAGCTGCAAGCTGACAGTTTTGCCATGGCCCTCACAGTCCTCCAACCTAAACATCATTGAAAAATCTGTGGATTGATCTAAAAAGATCAGTGCATGCAACACAGCCCAAGACTCTTGCAGAATCGGAGGCCTTTTTGCAAGGACAAATGGGTGAAAAGACCCCAAGTAAGAACTGAAAGACTCTTAACTGGCTACAAAAAGTGTTTACAAGCTGTGAAACTTGCCAAAGGGTGTGTTACTAGTTACTAAGTACTGACCATGTTGGGTGCCCAAACGTCTGCTTCAGGCCCTTTTCATTTTTTTGATATTTTGTGCCTATGAATGATGGAAATAAAAATGCAATCTTGCTTAAAATATTAAATAAATGTGTCACCTTTATAACTTTGCGTTTTTGCTCACTTAACTATTCACAGTAACAGACATTTTAAGCAAGGGTGCCCAAACTTTTGTAGGCCACTGTATATTTTTCCTCAAAATTATTTTCTGATTGCATACTGGGAGAGGGGTTATGACCGTAGGATGAAATTTACCTTAGATATTCTTTATTTGCAATGCACTGTTATACCAAAAATTTCAACAGTAGTCGGGAAATAAAGATTAACACACTGAATTATTAATAAAAAGGAACAATATGAAAAAATTGTTACATATTAAACTGAACACCTAGCATAAAGCCAAGTACAAACTCCTTGGGTCTTCTCTTTCATTGTAATGAAAAAGAACTGGTTAAATGTCGTCTACATTTAAAAACAAAACAAAATAATGAAGCATGTTTTTATCTTAACTTGTATAAACAATCTGGAATGTTAATGGTTAGATCAGTGAAAGGCAACCTTTTTCGAATTGCGGCACACTAAGTCCAAACATTTTCTTTCGCGGCGCACCTGAGGGACTGCCCATAAATAAAGTCGTGACGACACAATCTATGGACAATCGCCAATAAAAACAGTTAATTTTACAAGTTTGAAAGACATTTTATTAATAAAGGAATCAAAGGATAAATCTTAAATTTAAATAATGTGAACGTTGAGATCGTTTTTCAGCACAATTTTCAAAAGACAGACGCACATTTCTTTGTCGATCGTTTGAAGTCTCTCGTGTTTCTTAGACTTTATTCCTGTATCCGTACAGTGAGCGAGATCTTCTAACAACGAGACTTTTTAAGTCTCACGAGATGTGTTTTTGACACCGCTGGTGTTGATATCATGATGAATGGTGAACAGCGAAAATTTTAACTTGCATTCAAAATA